>NC_052050.1:52590969-53219302 GCF_903992535.2 Arvicola amphibius
GTGTACACACAAAATTCTACAAGAAGAAATTGCCAGCAAGAAAGTATCATCAGTGATTGGTAAATGCAGTGGGCCAGGGGGCTGGGAAGATGGCTTGAGTTAAGAGCACTGTTGCTCTTCCAGAGGACCCTGGTTCAATTCCCAGCACCCACACATCAGCTCATAACCATCTGTAACTCCTAGGGGATCTGGTGCCTTTTTCTGGCTTCCTTGGCTAACAGGCATAGATGTGGTCTTCAACAGACATACATGCAGGTAGAACGCCCATGCCTATAAATAAGATAAAAACTAAATGTTTTAAAGTGCCAGGTGTGGTGGTGCACACCTTTAATCCCAGCATTCAGAAGGCAGAGGCAGGCAGATTCTCTGTCAGTTCAAGGCCAGCCTGGTTTACAAACCAGGACTGCCAGGGTTACACAAAGAAACCGTCTCAAAAAAAAAAAAAAAAAAAAGAAGAAAGAAAGAAAGAAAATCAAACAAACAACAACAAAATACTCCTAAAAATTTTTGAAATTAAAAAAAAAATGCAGTAAACCAACACGTGATGATAAATGGTGTAATAAACGGGTCCCTTTTTACAAAACCTAACTCCAACATGATGGTTAAGAACATGAAACTTTGTGTAGCTATGATTCAGCCATACTTGTTCCTCCCTGGAGATGAATCAGTGCTCCTATAAAGGGGACCCCAAAAAACTTCTTTCGCCACCTTGTCTCATGTGTGGACTCACGGAGGACCGGTGCTGACTCTACCCTCGCTTTCCATCCTAGGCTTCCCAGGCTCCAGAGCCGTGAGGAACGTCAATTGGTTTTCAACTACTCAGTGTGGGTTTTTTGTTTTTTTTTTTTATATTGCAGCCTGAAGGGACTGTGTAACAGTTACAGGGAGAAAACAGAAACTTAGAGTGGAGAAACCAGACAGACACACCCTATGCCAGCTGAACAAAATTGACATCATCAGGGGTCACGTGACTCGGGGGGACTGAGAAAGGTGTGTCCTGTCTGAGATGCTCTTGCCTCAGTCTAACCGTGAGCAAACAACATTACACTAAGCCAAACTGAGAGAGGGAGATCAAATACTCGCCAGTGTCAAGGTTGAGGTTCACCAACATGGGGTGGCAGGAATTTTCACGCAATAGTGTAATGAGAGATTCAGGATTGGGTCCTGGACTAAAAGAAGGACATTTAAGGGAACGATTGGCAAAATTTGGCTAAAACCTCCCCATAGCATATCTGTGGCATATTCCAGTGATCCCAACACTGGAGAGGCTAAGGCAGGAAGGTAATTGAGGTCAAACCCACATTAAACTACATAGCAAGATCCAGTCTCAAGACAAACAAACAAACAAACCCTACTGTGTCTATCCTAATCCTAATTATTTACATGTTTATTTTTATTTTATGTGTCTGTGTTTTATCTTCACATATGTCTGTGCGCCCCATGTGTTCGGTGCTCTCAGAGTCCAGAAGAGGACATCAGATCCCCTGGACCTGGAGTTACAGAGGTTTGTCTGTCTGTGGGTGCTGGAAACTGAACAGGGGTCCTCTGGAAAAACATCCAGTGCTTTTAACCACTGAGCCATCTCCCCAGCTAACCGGTCCTAGTGTCAATGACCGTATGTCATGTTCGGTCCTGAATTTGGGAGAGCTAGTGACGCTTTATAAGCACTATATATATATATATATATATATATATATAATTTACTTATTTTATGTGTATGGCCTG
Source organism: Arvicola amphibius (assembly GCF_903992535.2). NCBI lineage: Eukaryota > Metazoa > Chordata > Mammalia > Rodentia > Cricetidae > Arvicola > Arvicola amphibius. Next base: position 52,592,695 of record NC_052050.1, read on the forward strand.
ATGTCCATGGAGGTCAAAAGCAGGTGTCTCTGTCACAACACATTCCTTTTTTTAAATAGAGACAAGGTGTCATGTGGTTACAGCTTATTTACCAGTCCAAATTATTTCAAAATATAAATCAGCTTAAAAAACAAAAATTAAAATTTCCAAGCCTTGAAAACTGCTGAAAAGTTTCTTGTTTCACTTTAACTTGATACTAAAATCTACATGTCGAACCTGAACTGAGATGAATTTTCTCTATGATAAGGGTATAAAAAATCTCAGATAATAACTACCGATGGTAAATTGTATCCAGCTTCAACTTCAAACAATAATGCTGGCCCGCAGGGACTAGAACTCTGTTGGTTAAAGTACTTGCCTGGACATGCACAATGCCCCTGGGTTTGATCCCTAGCTCCACAATATAAACCAAGTCCACTCCTGTGATCCTAGCACTTAGGAGGTAGACACAGGGGGCTCAGAAGTTCAAAGTCATCCTCCTGCTTACAGAGCCAAGTTTGAGGCCAGCCTTGGGCTACATGACACCTTGTCTCTATTTTAAAAAAAAAGGAATGTGTTGTGGACAGAGACACCTGCTTTGACCTCTATGGACATCAGGCCATACACATAAAATAAGTAAATCTAAAAAAATTAAGTAAGGTTTACAGTAATGCTGACATTCTGGATGAGCCTAGAAGATGAAACATACTGATGTCTAAGAGCATCAGACAGCACTCACCTTTCTCCCCAGTGCTTGGGATGCAGAGGCAGGTGTGTCTCTGTAAACTCTAGGCCACTAGGGCTACACAGACCCTGTGTCAAAAAGAACAAACAGCAAAAATCAAGTAGACTAGGAACACATGAACTACCAGTGTGTGCCTTCGTCTGGCTGAGGCATGGACTTGCAAGGAGGAGCTTATGGGTAGCCCTGGGATATGAGATGAGGTCTGACCAATGTGTCCCCGTTTTAAAATTCAGATTGGACGTTGAGAAACTGACAGTGGGGACCAAACTGCACCTCGCTCCTAGGACCAATCCCTTGGTGTTGCTTCCTAGAAGGGGGTGACCCTCATCCCAAGTCAGCTTTAGAGGTTGATATCTGAACCTTATGGAGAAAGGGGAAGGAAAAAAGATGTCTCCCTTAGGGTCACTGGGAGCAGGGGGACATAGAGCAAGGTCCAAGACGGCTGGAGAGAACATGCCCTGGCTCTGGCACCTTAGAGAGGAAACTGTGGCTGTAAAATCTCAATGCTTTGTACCCTGGTCTACCCAGGGAGACTGACCCCAGCACAGTCGCCGCTGGGAAACGCCGCAGAAACAACCAAGAAGACCCGAGCCTAGATCAGAAAGATAAATATCTCCACAAGCCAGGCAGGTTAGACTCAGGGACAGACTGGGGAGATGGGGTTTCCTTAACACATTGTGACAGTTCATAACAGCCTGCTTATACTCTCAAGGCTCCCCAAGTGGGCCTCGTGGAAACATATCTCTCATCTCTCATCTCTCTCTCTCTCTCCTCTCTCTCTCCCCTCTCTCTTCTCTCTTGGGGGGAGGGGACTTGGGTATGTGTGTGTCCCAACATCAGTGCAGCCTTTGCATGTTTTTCTTGCAGTGTTCTATTTTCTGGTGACATTTTCCATCTAATTCTTTTAACGACACCCACTGTGTACTAACCCTCTAGGGATACTCTCTGCATCCTCGGAGAAGTATGCTGCCCCATTTCCCTCGATGCGCACAGCCCTCTTGACCTCTTTTATTTCCACTACATTTTCTAGAGCCATCATTAAAAGAAATATTTCACTTTCACCTAATTCCATAATAAGAAAAGCAATTGCACAAACACAAAAACTGCTAACTGACCCTTAACCCCGATGTCTGGGAAACGATTGGGTATGGAGACAATAGGGTACAGATAGATTGCTAGCGAAGGTAAATGAAGAGACCTCTAAAGAGGGCCCCTGGGGCCTCGCCTCAGCCTGCTGTGGCCCTGTGGAAATGCAGGAACCAGAAGGTCCAGGATCTTAAGAGATTTAAAGACAAAAAGGAAATTGGAATTCTTATCTGAAATTCCCTAATCTTTAAATGCTGGGCGACTAATTCAAAACAGTATTTTAAAATCCCTTCCTATAAGCTAACTAGATACGACCCACTGGCATTCAGCCTGTGACATCTGTTCTGTATTATACAGGTGGGACCGTGTGCCTCTGAAACCCGAGCTATTTCTGTTAATGTGAGCTCATTTGTTCCCACTGGAGGGGAGACAATTAGTTTATAAAAGGGGAATCGATATAAAAGTTTATTAATGTTGTCCATCACGTGAATAGGACTCAGGAGACCCCGCACTATAATTACCCTGATAAGATGTCCCCTGATAGGAACTCAGTGGCTAGACATGCAGGGTGACTTTGGTGATGTGATAAATGGTATTTGTCTCCATCAAACTGCAGTGTGCTGCCCGACGAAGAGAGGTGTGAAGAGATACAGTCTTTAATAATAAAACCATCTTGATGAAAACAAGGATTTTTGTCATTGTGAATAAGAGAAAATAATGTGAGAAGAAAACAGAGGGTTAAATTCGGGAAGGAAAAGTCAAACTTATCATTATAAACAAATTATATACATGTAATGACTATATAATATAATACATAATTTTATATAACATGTAAATGTAATATATATATGATTGTCTACCTAAGAAACCATATCCAATGAGCTAAAAAAAATTAGAACTAATAAGGAAATTCAGTAAAGAAACCATATGCAAAACAAACATATGACATCCAGCTATTCCTCACACACCAGCAGGCACCAAGTAAAAAGTTATAATAGAAAAAAAAAACCACAGCTTATTTTATCCACCCCAGCAACAAAGGGGCCTGGGAATGAAGCGGCAAGGGGCTCAGAACAACCAAAACAATCTGGGGAAGAAAGGTGAAAGGTTGGAGGACTCACATTTCCTGTTCCAAGATGGAGGGAAGATAGAGCAGCCGGGACCACAGGTTCTGGCTTGAGTGACGGAGGAGAGGGATAGGGCGGAGAGTCAACATCCACACCCTCAGTCAGCCACAAAGGCCAAGAGCATCCGCCAGGGAATGAATTGTCTTTTCCACAGACAGTGCTGACGCCGCTGGGTATCCACATGCAAAGCAGTAGAGCTGGCCCGCACCACACACAAAACTTAATTCAAAACAGTTGAAAGCCCCATCAGAGATAAGAACACGAAACTCACAGAAGAAAACCTGGGTGTAGATTTTGGTCCTCCTCCTACAGTTATATGGTAGCTTCTTAGAAATTATCAAAAACAAAGGCAATGAAAATGAGAAATTAGGTAGACATCATGAAAAATTAAAACTCATGAGCTTCAAGAACACCATAAAGTGTGGGGAACTCTTGCCTTTCATCCCAGCGTTTGGGAGGCAGAGGCAGGTGGATCACTATGAGTTCGAGGCCAGCCTGGTCTACAGAGTGAGTTCCAGGACAGCCAGGGTTACAAAGAGAAACTCTGTCTTGCAGAGGGTCAGGATTGGTTCCTTGCACCCACATGGTAGCTCACAATCGTAGTAACCCCAGCATTAGGGGCTCTGATCCCTTTTCTAGGCTCCTCAGGCACCTGCATGCACATGCCTGCCCCCAACACACACAGATAGAGTTTTAAAATCTTTTTTTAAGAAAAGAATACCATAAGGAATTGAAAAGATAACACAAAATAGGAGATTTTTCTAGGTCATGGTAGGAGAAGATAATCTGAATCTGAAATAGATCAAGAATGCTTACAACTGCCAGATGGTGGTGCACACCTTAATGCCAGCACTCAGGAGGCTGGGGCAGGCAGATCTCTGTGAGCTTGAGGCCAGCCTGGTCTACAGAGCGAGTTCCAGGGAAGCCAGTGATATACAGAGGAATCCTGTCTCGAGAAACAAAAAACAAACAAACAACCACAAACAACAATGAAAGTATCCCTACAACTCAATAACAAGTAATCTTAAAATGGCAAAGGGTCCAAATGGACATTTCTCTAAAGAGAATGTATGAATGGCCAAGCAAGTGAAAAAAATGCCCAGCATCATCAGAAAGCTGCCAATCAAAGTTGCAGTGAGTTATTGAAGAGACTAACGGGTGTTGGCAAGGAGGGGAAAAGTTAGAACCCTCAGACTTCTACTGCTCCTAGGAGCATTAAATGGCACATCCAGCTTGGAAAATAGTCTGGTGATCCCCTCAAATATATTAAAAATAAAGGTTACCACAGAACCTAGCAATTCTAATCCTATATATAAACCCGAGAGAAATAAAAACACATGTCCACCACAAATCCTGTCCATGAATGTCTGTAAGAGCATTGTTCATGATAGTCAAAGACAGAAGTAGTACATATATCCATCAGCTGATCAGTAGATAAATGTAGTGTGGTTTTTGTGTGGGAGGAGGGGGTTCGTTTCAAGACAGTTGTCTCTACATAACAGCTCTGGCTGTCCTGGAACTCGCTTTGTAGACCGGACTGGCCTCGAACTCACAGAGATCCGCCCTGCCTCTGCCTCCTGAGTGCTGGGATTAAAGGCCTGTGCCACTACCACCTGGCAAATGTAATGTTTTTACACAATGGCTATTCCCTGGCCTAAGGAGAAATGAAGTTGTGATGCTTTGCTACACTACAGATAAACTTTGCACATACTGTGATAAATGAAAGCAGCCACCTAAAAGCTGATTCCATTTATATGAGCTGTCAGTGCAGACAGCTCTGGAGAGAGAAAAGGAAAAAAAAAAAAAACAGAAATCCGTGACTGAAAACTCCGTAGATCAAAATTAAACTGAAAGAGTTCGGAAGAAGAAGGAGGAAAACACGTATGCGATATGGAACGGTGGCCAACACCAAACTCAGAAATGGGGAAGGAAACGACCTGATTTAAATACGTGTAGCTGAAGTCGCCATAGACACTCATGAGAAGGCAGATGACATTCCGTGGCAAAATCCTCACAGGACTTAGCAACGGTTTCCAACCTTAGGATACAGTGCATTTGACAGGAAGTTTACATGTCCAAAATAAAAGTGAGCAAATAAGTAGACAGTTCATCCTGGTGTTCAAGCATCAGTAAGTCTGGGAAAATGTAGATATGTTTAATGCAAAAAGGAAAAAAACAGAATGCACGTAAACTTCCACCGACGTTAGGCAGTAGAAACAGAAATCATATCATGCTGCCTTCCTGAACGTTTGGGGTCTGAAGTTCCCCAGGGGTCACAACAAGCGTGACTTTGGGGTTGCACATGTAAGCTCAGTATCTACAACCCCCGAGCCCAGGAACTTCTGTGAAAGGAAAAAATATTCTCTAAAGCACACGGACTTTTTAAAATTGGTATTTATCATTATTTCAAGTATTTATTTTCTTTTTAGTTGTGTGTGTGTGTGTGTGTGTGTGTGTGTCTATGTGCACATGAGAGCAGCTACCCTTGGAAGACAAGAGGGTGTGAGATCTCCTGACACTAGAGTTACAGGCAGTCGGGAGCTGTCATTGTTAATCTATAGAATTGTAGAGCATTATGAAAATATGAAAATATAGTTAGTAAAGATAAAAATAAGTGTGGTTTCAAGACAGCATGGAGACTAGAAAAACAGTTTAAGTGGGGCGTACTTGAAGAGCATGCCCAACATAGTCACCTCCCCTCTCCGGAAAATAAAGACAGCATATACCTTCCTAACCTAGGAACTCTGTCTATATTTACAGACATTTTATGAGGTTCTTTGTTTAGTGTAATTTATTTATTACTTATTTATGTGTATGAGTATTTTGCCTGAATGTATTTATGTGCTCCACATACATGCCAGGTTCCTGTGGAGGTCAGAAGACACTATTGGGTTCTCTAGACTTGTAGTTGAAGATGGTTGTGAGCCACTGTGTGAGTGCTGGAAACTGAACATATGTTCCTCAGCAAGAGCAGCAAGTGCTCTTACCTGCTGAGCATCTCTCCAGCCCCTAACCTAGAAATTCTGCTTCTAGGATTCAGTTTTAAAAGTTCTAACAGAAGGGTGTGTGCACACAAACATGTATGCATATGCGCGCGCACACACACACACACACACAGGTTTGTAGCTGAAACGGCAGGCATTACTGATAAAAACAACAACAACAATTCCTTCGATCTTATTTTTCTCTTTGAAGGAGGGTCCCTATGTAGTTCTGGCGCTTCTGGAACTGTCTACGTAGATTAGACCAGCCTTGAACTCACAGAGATCCTCCTGACTGCTGGGGTAAAGGTGTGCACCAAATCACCTGGCCTTCCTTCAGTCTTAATGAGGAATAGACTAGATAAAATGTGATGGTAAACAGCTTAAATGGAAAGACAAACTGAAATTTAAGAAAGGGCAGTTCTGCTCAAAGACCAGGCTAAGCTGAAAACCAAAACAAGCAAGCAAAGCAAAACAAAAGGAAGAGGAAAAAATAAACTGAGAAAGTGTTGGTTACAGTTTATTCTGTTGCTGTGACCAAAAGGAACTTGGGGAGGAAAGATTTTATTTCACATTATCACTGAGGAAAGCCAGAGTAGGAACGTGAAGGCCTGCTTGCCTTTCCACACGGTTTGTTACCTCTGAGCAAGAAAGCATGGCAGAAACCATGGAGGGTTGCTGCTTGCTAGCGGGCTCACAGCTCCATGCTTAGCTAGCCTAGGACCATCTAGCTGCCCAGGGAGCGGTGCCACCCATGGTGAGCTCCACCCTCCTACATCAGTTATTAGAACAATGCCCCATAGGCATGCCCACCGGCCAACCTGGCTTGGACAGTCTCTCATTTGAGACTCCCTTCTCTGGTGTCTCTGTTTGTGTCAATTTGACAGTTAGGGCTAACTAGGACAGAGACACAGACAGACAGACTGAAAGTAAAAGGATGGAAAGAAAAAAAAGAAAGGCTCTGCAGATACGAACTCCACTGGCGGTGGTGAGTCAAGAAGATTTCAGAGCCAGACGGAAAAGCATCGTGCTCTGAATATTCAATGCCCTTGCCACTCAGGTCTTGAACTCTGTCCCCAGCTAGTGGTGCCTACTTTAGTACAATGTGGAAGCCTTAGGAGGCAGGGCCCTCCCTGGAGGAAATAGAGCACTGGGGCACAGCCTTCAAGGTTCCACCTGGTCCTCAGTCCCTTCCGTGTTCTCTGCTCCCTGCCTACAGTGAGGTGAACAGCCTCCTCTTCCCCCTGCCTAGCCCCAGTGCCTGAATCAACGGAGCCAAGGAGTGGGGACTGGACCCTAGAACTAGAACCCAAAGTCAAACTTTCCTCTAAGTTGTTCTTCCCAGTGTTTGGGTCACAGTCAGGGGAGAAGTGACAAGTACCATAAGCTTTATGAGAGGCAGAGATGGAGTTGGTGTGGTGGCGTGCATGCCTGTAGTCCGAGACACTCCAGAGGCTGAAGCAGGAAGACTGCTGGTCAGGAGTTCAAAGTCTGCCTGAGAAGCATAGCAAGCACACCCCCCACCTCTCTCTCTCTCTGACTGTCTCTCTTTTTCTTTCTCTCTCACACACAAATACATCATGCAATAATACACTCATAATTCATGCCTTTAATCCCAGTACTTGGAGGTCAGAGAGAGTAAGCAGATCTCTGTGACTCTGAGGCTAGCCTGGTCCACATCGGTACATTGGGAGTTCCAGATCTAACAGGGCTACCTAGTGGGATCCTTTCTCCAAAAACAGAAAGGGAAGAAGAATAGAAAAATAGCAGTAACACTATAGATTCGATTTTTTAACTAATCTGGATTTGATGAATATATATAAAGATAGAGAGAGCCCTGAACACAATGATTAACAAATCATATTCCTCTCAAACACACTCACAGAACATTTACTGAGATGAATCATGTACAAACCACAAGGAACATCTCAAAACCTTCCAGAGAACTGGTATTATACAGACTACATTTCTGACCACAGTGCTGTTCAGTTAAGTGTCAAAAACAAAAACCAAAAAGTTTCCAAGTATCACAAAACTGGACACTTTTAAATAGTGCCCTGTCAAAGTGATCTAGAAACATGATGGAAAAAATTAAGTTCTATTAACTAAATGATAATGAAAATATTGTATATCAAAACTGTAAGACACTGGAAAAATTGAAAAAAGTCCTCACCCCAAAAAAAATGGCCCAATAGGGCTGGAGTGCAGCTCAGTGGTAGAGCCTGTATGTAACATGCCGAGGGTCCTAAATTCAATCCCTAACACTACATTTAAAGGGGTCGGGAAGTGGTGGCACACACCTTTAATCCCAGCACTTGAGAGACAGAGGCAGGTGGATCTCTGTGAGTTCAAGGCCAGCCTGGTCTACAGAGTGAGTGCCAGAACAGGCTTCAAAGCTACATAGAGAAACCTTGTCTCGAAAAAGCAAAAACAAAAAAACATAAAAAGGGACTGGGAGGTGATGGTCTTTAATCCCAGCACTCAGGAGGCAGAGCAGGCGGATCTCTGTGAGTTCAATGCCAGCTTGGTCTACAGAGCAAGTATCAGGCCAGCCAGGGCTACATAGTGAGACCCTGTTCCAAAAACAAACAAACAAACAAACACTCCTAAAAACAGAAAAGGAGCCTTTGAGTGGCTCAGTGGATCAGGGTGATTGCCCCTACAGCCGCCCACCCGAGAACCAAATAAAGACAGAAGATGGTTGCTTGAAAACACAGCCATACACCTGGGAAGACAGATATGAAGTAGAAAGCACAAGTAAATGATATCGCGACTGAGGAGGAAGCCGCGACTACAGATGAAGTAGAGGCTGGGAACTGAGATGAAGAAACAACAGACCCATCTAGAAAAGCTGGCATTGGGTGGTAGTGCTCCCTCTGCTGGACGATAGCTGCTATGCAACCGCCAGGAAATTTGGTGGGTTTGCTGTGTCTAGTACAGGTCAGCCCGTCTCAGCCAGAGGCCTTTGTGCGAGTGGGGGAGTAGTTTTAGGTCGCAGTCATCTGGGAGCAGGAAGCTGTGGTTGCTAGTTTTTGCACACACTGTCAGCATGGACACATGGGCCAGTGGAAGGCTTTACCAGTTCCCGTGGGTTAGGGATTTTGGTTCTTGACATGGCCACACTCATGTCAACGGAACACATTCACCGTACTCCAACAGCTCCCTCAAGTATCGTAATTAACTTCACAGCAATGAATTTCAAAACTTAAGGGAAATGGGGATTAAAGAAAAAAGACAAACCAAGACCATGAAGAAATAGAACATGTCTAGGTGCGTTGTTTAACATGTCAGAATACGGGACTGAGGCTGTGGCTCAGTGGTTAGCTTGGAACCTTGCCAAGCAGGAAGCCTCGGGTGCCAACCCTAGCTAGCACTACTCAAACAGGGTGTGCAGGCTCATGCTATAATCCCAGCACTTGAGAGGTGGAAAGATGGTCAGGAGTTCAAGGTCATCCTCTGCTCTGCCGGGAGAGGGACCAGAGACTGACTCAAAACAAACTTGCAGAGCAGCAATCTTAAATATTTTTCAAAAATGGCTTAGATTACTTTACAGATGAGTTCTACCAAACTTCCAAGAATGGGTCATTCTAGTCATGTCCAAATACCTTCAAGAAAAATTAAAGTCCCCAGCTTTTTTTTTTTGTTTGTTTGTTTTTGGTCCTGGATGGCTTGGGACTCTACATAGACCAGGCTGGTCTCAAGTTGGATATCTGTTTGCCCCTGCCTCCCAAGTGCTAGGATTAAAATCATGTGCAACCACACCGAGCCATCCCCAGCTCATTATAACCTTGATACCTGAACTAGATAAAGATAATGGAAGAGTTGGGTATGAGAGCACCCAGCATTCAGAAGGTAGATGCATCTCTGTGAGCTGAGGCCAGCTTGGTCTACAAAGAGTGTCTTAGGATTCCTATTGCTGTGAAGAGACACCATGACCATAGCAACTCTTATAAAGGAGAACATTTAATTTTGAGGTGGCTATATTTTCAGAGGTTTAGTCCATTATCATCATGGTGCAACATGGTGCATGTGGGCAGACATGGTGCTGGAGAAGTAGCTGAGTGTCCTGCATCTTGACTTGCAGGCAACAGGAAATAAACTGAGACACTGGGTGTGGCTTGAGCTGAGACCTCAAAGACCCCCTCCACAGTGACACACTTCCTTCCACAAGGCCACACCCACTCTAACAAAGCCACACCTCCTAGTAGTGCCACTTCCTTTGGGGGCTATTTTCTTTCAAACCACCACACACACACAGAGTTCCAGGCAAGTCAGGGATACCTGGAAAGACCCTGTCTTAAAAAAAAAAATCATGTGAGAAAAATTTCAGGCCTATTTGTCAGCCTCTGTGTAGAGATTCTGGGAAAACAGAAATGCTGACACAATATAACCACTCAGGTTTGTCCCAGGAAAAAAAACAAGGGTAATTTGACAGGAGAAAATTCCACAATGTCATTCATCATACTGTGTGAAAGGAAATACACCTTGTGATTACTTGACTGAATGCTGAGAAAGCACTGATAAAATATAATATTATAAGTTTGTGAAACAACAAGAACCTATTAGAAAAACAAAACTGGAACTCCCTTCACCACAAGTAAGGTATCTAAAAACACCCGTCACAAGCAACTTCACAAGACACCTTCACGATGGGAAATGTAGCACAATTGGTAGAGCACTTGGCTAGAATGCACGAAGCCCTGGGTTCAGTCCCCAACACCCCATTAAACTGGGCACAGTGGCATACACCTGTGATACCAACACTTGAGAGGTGGAGGCAGGAGGAGCAGAAATCACGTACATTGTCAGCTCCAATGAGAGTTTGTGATCAGCTGGGCTATCTGAGAACTGTCTTACAAACAAATCATTAGAAGCATCCTCTTTAAAATCAAAAGCAACAGTCTAGAGAGATGGCTGAGTGGTTAAGAGCACTGGTTGTTCTTTCAGAGAACAATGGTTCAATTCCCAGCACCCATGTGTCTGCAATTCCAGTTCCAGGGGATCTAATGCCCTCTGGCTTCTGTGGCACCAGGCATGGTACACATACATACACACAGCTGTAAAAACTCATATTCATAAAAATAATAATAAAATAAAAACAAATCTTCAAGAATAAAACCAGAAGCCAGATACACCATAAATGAACCTTACAATTTATCTGAAGTGAAATAAAGACCCTTCCCCAAAGGTTACAATATAGCAAATATTGTAAAATTCCATTTGGATAAAATATTTAGGATATTCAAATTCATAAAGAAGAAAATCAGTGATGTTCGCTGGGGGAGGGGTGGTTAGAAGGAAACTGTGATTATCTTGCTGCTGGTAGAGATGGGATTTCTATTTGAGGCGCTGAAAATGTTTATTTTGGCTGCACAAGTCTGAATATAACAAAACCCACCGAATAACAGGATAAAAATGGGTGAATTGTCTGAGATGGGAATTTTATCTCCATGAAAGTATTCTTGAAAAGGCAGGTGAAGAGCTGTAGTATGTTGCCAAGAAAAGTGAATCTGGAATCAAAGCATAGAGACTCAAAACAGTCAGGGGCACGAGGATTTGAGTCTGAATTCCAACGAACCTCATAAAAAGCCATGCATGGCTGCACATACCTCTAACCCCAGAGTTGGGGGACAAACTGGTGGATCAGGGTAGCTCCCTGACCATCCAGCCCAGCTGAATGTCTTGTTCAATGGGAGACCCTGTCTCAAGAGAATAAGGTAAAGAATGATGGAAAAAGACAACAGGCTTCCGCTTCTGGCTTCCACATATGTGTGTAAGCACACACATCCTTACACAAACATGCATACCACATATGCACATGAGTGCATACACACACCCACCCACACCCACACAAGCACATCACATATACATGCAAATGAGCACCCACACACACGCACACATGCATGTACACCAGAGACAAGACAAGAACATTCAATAGTTACTCTTTTATTCACCATTGCATTAGAGATCCCAGTGGGAACACTAATGCAGCAAAACAGCTCATTTTAAAGACATTGCAAAAAAAAAGAATTAAAGATTATTATTTGTTATCATATGATTGCCTGAAGAGGAAAAAAAAGAGGCAGAGAAAGTATTAAAAATAAAAACAGAAGCCTGTTTTGATTCTTTCTTGTCAGACTTTCTTTGGACCACTGCCCCTAAATAATGATAGGAAACTTTTATTAATTATGAAATCTTGGTCTTTAGCTTAAGTTTGTTCCTAACTAACTCTTATGACTTAAATTAATCTATGTTCTGTTGTGTAACCTTTCACCATTCTTGACTCGCTTCGTGTCTCGCTGGCATCTCCTGCCACACCAGATTCTAACCTTCACTTCCCCTGTCTTCCCGGAAGTCCCGCCTATCCTCTCCTGCCTAGCTATTGGCCATTCAGCTTTTTATTAAACCAGTCACAATGACACAACCTCATACAGTGTACAAATATACAACAACAGAAACCAGGTGGTGGTGGTGCACACCTTTAATCCCAGCCAGCTTGATCTATAGAGCGAGTTCTAGGATAGCCAAGGCTACTCAGAGGAACCCTGTCTCAAAAATCAAAATAAACAAATAAATAAATACAAAAATAAATAAATAAAATAAAAACAGAAGTCAGCAAGATGGCTAGCTGCAGGAAGAATTTCTAAACAACAAATCCATTGCCATGTTCCAGCAGCTAAAAAAATTCTAAAAAATTTATAACAACAACTCAACATAAATATAAATATATATAAACTATAAAACATGTACAAGGCAACACACAGAAATAAATATGTAAAATGTAACCAGAAAACATTAAAAGTTGAACTGGCAAGGCATTCCATTTTCATGGATAACTGTACTGTGAAATGTCAGATCTGTTCAAATGGATAGGCAAGATTCAAGCATTTCCAAAATGGCCAGAACCGCCAAAATGTGTTTCTCCATGAAAGCAATGGGAATCATAGCAAAATCAACAACAACAAAAACCCAGAAAACAAAGCCCAAACAAACAAAAAACCAACAACAATAACAAAACCCAAACCTATGGAATCTAGCTAACCAAAAGATTTCAGTAACAGGAGAGCACAAGAGTCATAGCTGACTTTCAGAACAATGAGGGACTTTCAGAACAAAGAGCTTTATGGTCTTTAGCTCCTCCATCTCTCTCTCTTCTTCTCCCCATCTCTGGCACAGACTTGAAGAGCAGGAAACCCCCTTCCTAAAAAACTGGCACCATTTGACCTGTCTGACATCCCCCTGGAAAAGCCCCATTCATAGATCTTGGGGGTTTTTGTTTGTTTTTAATTTTTTTTTTTTTTTGCTTTACTCTTTTTCTGGTTTTTAGGTTTTGTTTTGATTTGGGCTGACTGGGAGCTTGCTCTGTGAGCCAAATCCAACTCCCAGGGCCTAGAAGGGAGCAGAGGTAATTGTTGAACAATGCAGCTGCCCCGGGCAGCAAAAGCAGCTAGCACAGAGAAACGTCTGGGAACCCGGGGAATGAGCTATCATGAAGGACACCTGGAGAGCCGTACACAGGTGCTAGGCGTGTGCACGTGTAGAAATACTCCACATACGCACTGTTTCTCCTTGCTGTGGACACACACTGACAAGAAGCCACTTGACAAAGAAAGGCTTCCTTGTCGGTCCATCCTGACAAGGAAGGCATGGTGGTAGGGTAGTCAAGCAGTTGGCCACACTGTATCTAAGGCAGGAGGAGGCAGGGTGAGATGAATGATGTGGATTAGCCCACTTTCTCCTTTTCAGTCAGACCAGGCCCCCAGCCCACATTCCAGGTGGGTCTCCCTTCTGCAAACACTTTACCGAACACATTCAAAGCTGTGCCTCCTAAGAGATTTTAAACCAGCCACAGCCAACAGCAAAGATCACGTCAAGAGGGGCCTAATCTCTCACCCCCGAAGTTCTGCTCACATGTGAAGACAGAGGTGAGGTGGGGTGGTGAACTCTCAGAGCTTTGAGGGAATTCCCAAGCACTGAAGGACAGTGCCTTTCAGCCATCAGCTGCCCTCTAAGCTAACTGAGCAGGCACTTCCTTGGGCACCTAGGACTTTGTTCTAGGCTAGGAAATACAGGCTAGAATTAGCAGGAGAGCATACAACTTCAATCCCAACACTCGGGGAGGCAGGGGTAGTCTGATCACTATGTGTTCAAGGTCAACCTGGACATAGCAAGTTCTAGAACAGCCGGAGTTACATGATGAGACCCTGTCTCACTAGATAGATAGATAGATAGATAGATAGATAGATAGATAGATAGATAGATAGATAGATAAATAGATAGATAGACAGACAGACAGATAGACATGATAGATAGATAGATATATGATAGATAGATATAGATAGATGATAGATAGGTAGATAGATGATAGACAAATAGATAGATAGATAATAAATGATTGATAGATAGATAGATAGATAGATAGATTATAGATAGGTAGATAGACGGACAGATGGACGAAAGAAAGTCATAGAACAAACAAGTAGTTCTATTGTTTCTACAACAATAACAACAAGAAGCAATATAGGCTGAAAGACGTGTGATTAATTTCTTTATATAGCTCTTTTTAAAGCTTATTTTTATTTTGTGTAAGATTGTTTTGCCTGCTTGTATTTTCAGATCATTCGTTCACGGTGCCCTAAGAAGTTAGAAGAGGGTGTCAGATCCCCTAGAACCAGAGCTGTAGACAGGTGTGAATCACGATGTGGGTGAAGAAATAGAACCCAGGTCGTCTGGAAGAGCAGCCATTGTTCTTAGTCATTGAGCCGTTTCTCTAGACTTTTCTCATTTCCAACTTTAGATGTCTTGTTGCGAGGGATGGGGAATGTGGCTTAGCTGACAGAGTGTTTATCTAGCATGCTGGAAGCCCTAGGCTCAATTCCCAGCACTACTTAAAAGTGGGTGTGGCCGTGCATACCTGGAAACCCAGTACTTTGGAGGTGAAGACCTGAGAAATAGGAGTTCAAGGTCATCCTTGGCTACCTGGGGTGTGAGAAGCCAGACTGGGCTATATAAGACCCTATCTCAAACAACAATAACAAAAAGAAGTCCTGTTATGAGATACTGTAAGAAATAGGATCATGGGCCCCTTCTAAAACTGTCCATATAAGTCGCCTGAGGAAATCCAGTAGTTGAAATGTTGGACTTACTAAACAGACTGTAAATCAAGTGTACCGTGTTTCAGTGGTAGAGTGCTGGTGTGGAACATTCCTTATACTGTGTGAATATATGTCGCTGTGGTTGGTTTAGTAAAGAAGCTGACTGGCCAATAGCTGAACAGGATAAGGTTAGAGAGAGAACCAAATAAAGAATCAGGGAAGAAGAAAGACAGAGTCAGAGGAGTAGCGAGCAGACGCAGAGAGAAGCAAGATGGGCCTGCCGTACTGAGGAAAGGTTCCAAGCCACGTGGCAAAGTGTAGGTAAGAAATATGGGTTAATTTAAATGTGAGAGTTAGCTAGTAACAAGCCTGAGCTATTGGCCGAGCATTTATAATAAATATTAGCCTCAGTGTGTTTATTTGAGAGTGACTATGGGACAGGAAAACTCTGCCTACAAATGGCACCCTAAGTGGGCTTGAACTCATGAACCTGAGATTAAGAATCTCATGCTCTATAACTGCATAACTCCAGTGCCAGAGAACCTGATGCCCTCTTCTGTCCTATACAGACACTGCGGGCAGTGGTGCACAGACATACATGCAAGCAAAATACCTGACCATATAAAATAGATAATAATCTAACAAGAATGGAACTTAGTGGTACATGCCTTTAATACCAGCACTAGGGAGGCTGAGGCAGGTGGATGCCTATGAGTTTGAGTCCAGGATGGTTTACAGAGTGAGTTCCAGGACAGCCAGAGCCACATGGTGAACAAAACAAAGAAACAAATCTAAAATAATTTAAGAAGTTTTAAAATCCATTGTACTGTGTTTATAATGTTATCTGATTATGAGTTTAAATATAATATTTCTATTAATTCTTTGAGAATTTCATTCATAGTGAACTCACTTATTGATATAATAGATTCTTCTAGATTTTTAGGAATGCCTAAGACAATCATGTAGCCTGAAAAAAAAGACAATTTTACTTTCTTTCTGGGTCTTTTGCCTTCTGTTTTACAGTTTTTATGTACAAAAATCTTGCTTGGGTTTATCAGTCCTGCAATATACTCTCAATCTACAATCTTTTTTGTTTTTGTTTGTTTTGTTTTGTTTTTTTCAAGACAGCATTTTTTTTGTTTTTGTTTTTGTTTTGAGACTGGGTTTCTCTGTAGCTTTGGAGCCTATCCTGGAAGTAGCTCTTGTAGACCAGGCTGGCCTCGAACTCACAGGTCTATCCTGCCTCTGCCTCCCTAGTGCTGGGATTAAAGGCGTGCGCCACCACGGTCCGGTTTCCAACAACATTTGAAAATTTGACAAAAGTCACAAGTAGTGTTTTTTGTCTAATGAATAATAAATTCCCTTTTCAAGGACATGTTAAATTTCAGTTGAAGTGGCCAGACCTAGTTGGGCACGCCTTTAGTCCAAGCACTCTGGAGGCAGAGGCAGGATAGACCAGTCTGACCTACAGAGTCAGTTCCAGGACAGCCAGAGCTGCACAGAGAAACCCTGTCTGGAACAAAATTCATTTGGAGCCCAGTGAAAAGCTAAACCAGGTGCAGAACCTGCAATGTAAATGAAGTCTGCCCCCACTAGGGGGTGCTAGTATTTTAGAAAGAGGAGTGTCTGGCTGACCTCAGCCCCAGCTCCAGGCCATCTCTTCCCTTCTACCTCTGGGCCTTTCCACACTCTGGTAAAGAAGGGAGGTTTGGCTTTGCTGTACTAACAGCTCCCCATTTCATCCAGTTGGGGTAACCAGAACACAGAAGAGCACCCAGGACTCTAGTTCTGAGCTCAGGCTATGCCCCACATCTTTCTTTGAGGGATAAACAAGTCCCATGAACACAATTTCTGATGAAATCTGAGGAAGGCCACTAGCCTTCTGGAAAGTTCTTTCCACTCTATTTCTCCTAGTCAATTGTTGGCAACCTGCTTCCACCCTGAGTGTGTTGATGTGACAGTCAGAGCTGCCAAAGTCTGTAGAGACCTGAGTCCTCTCTGAACAGGAATCTCTGCGACTGAGCAGGCAGAGAAAGCCCAGGTCAGCCATTCCCACCCCATAGCCCTAAGCACCAGCCCCCCAGGAGCAACTTTAAAAGCACTTGAGAGGCAGTGTGATGGGGGGGGCTATCATCACGACCCCCTCGGCCGAGTGCACAGTGCTTCCCCACCAAAGCAGAGCCCCGACAAGCTGTGTAGGAAACCAACCCTACCAACTCCTTAACACAAGGCCAGCAAATCGTGGAACCCCTTTGCCTCTGTAAAATGGAGAGAGGGACAGCCTTGACCTCAGAAGGTTGTTACGTAGACGTGACTGGGAGAACAAAATGCACTCTGAAGATTGCCCAACCCATAGGAAGCACCAAATGAGGATCTATTGCTGTCACCTGTTGGCACAAATGGAAGAACGTGAGAAAGTACTTACGCCATTCTTGCCTCCTTGCTTCTGCTTCCTTTTTTCATGACTCTCTGTTTTTATCTAAGAAGTTAGCCTCTTTCCCTCTTTTTAAAGTCTGTTCTCTGGCTGAGGATGTAGCTCAGTGGAGACATACCTGCCAGTATGCAGTAAGCCATGCTCCCACTGCAGGCCGAGCAGCAGCATCCAAAACAGTTGGCAACAGAAACGCCTTTGTGTGACCTTCTCTGTCCTGCCAAGCTCAACAGGTACAGTGGGAAAGTGACTTTGTCTCTTTACATGCTTCCGACACTGTGTTACTATTGACTCCGTGACTTTTTATCTGTGGGGGCTCTGAGGAAGGGCTGAAGGGCACAGTCCTGAAGTCAGATTCCCTGTGCCCAAGTGCTGGCTCTGAGGTTTTGTAGCTCTGTGACTTCCCCTATGACTCAGTTTCCTCATTTGTGAATTGAGGGCAGTAGGCATTAGAAACATTGTCCTGGTCCAGCTCTTAGGACAGTACGGATACATAGCAAATGATGGACAAACGCTAGCTGCTACTATGACACCTTGACCACATCAGGCTTCACCACCTCTGTCCCGGCCACCGTGGAAATTGTCCTCTCTGTTCTCTTCACCCAACTAATACTATCTCAAACCTCAAGTTTCAACTTAAATGTCACTTCCTCAGTTTTGACCTGAGTCCTGGCCCCTATGGTCTCTATACATCTTTTTCTTTTTTAAGGGTTTATTTTTATTTTTGTCTCCTGTATATGTGTGAGTGCCTATGTGTATGTAGACACATATGTATACACTTGTGTGCCTGATGCCCATGGAGGCCAGAAGAGGCCATTCAGCCTCCTGAAACTAGACCTGTAGGTGGTTGTGAGCCATCATATGGGTGCTGGGGTTAGAACCCAGATTCCTTTGCAAGTGCTCTTTCTTGCAGAGACATCTCTCCATATATCCTTTTTATTCCCCCTCCCCCCAGGACAGAGTTTTTCTATCCTGAAACTCACTCTGTAGACCAGGTTGGCCTCAGACTCAGAGATCCTCCTGCCTTATTTCCCTAGTGCTGAGATTAAAGGTGTATGCCACCACGGCCTGACTCTATTTCTTGTATGGCTTATCTGTGTTGCAGTCACACAGATGTTTTTGCTACCATTTATTAAATGTCTGTCTTTTCCTCTAGGCTTGTAGCCTGAAGAGCACACAACTATATTTGCCCAGTTCTGTGCCCATCGAGCCTGACATGCCGGAGGAGCCAATAAATGTCTCCATCCTAAATAAATCGGATAGGCTTATAAACTGCTGGTGCCTGGTGGCGCCTGGGTGAGAAACCATGTGAGCTGAGGCTTGAGTGGCAGAAATGAGAGCCACAGTCACAGTTTCCCATCCCTTCGCTTGTTGGTGGCTCTGGTCCCTCAGCTGCCCCTTTTTAGATCAGAGTGTCTGGGAAGAAAATTCTTGAACATCAGACTCCTTGCTGTGGGTGCCCAGATGGCCCCGAGATGTCAACTGGCTAAAGTGACAGAAGGTGTAAGAAGGATGAGAGGCACCCAGGTCTGGG
The DNA here is from genome assembly GCF_903992535.2 of Arvicola amphibius. Classification (NCBI taxonomy): domain Eukaryota; kingdom Metazoa; phylum Chordata; class Mammalia; order Rodentia; family Cricetidae; genus Arvicola; species Arvicola amphibius. The sequence goes on from NC_052050.1 coordinate 52,611,673, forward strand.
TCTACTAGCCGCAGTTAAATTCCAGGAATACCAGTGAGGGGATCGGGCTGTGTCATACCTGCCCTGCAAGACAAACAAGCCACGAAAGGGGGGGCAGCGGGCAGGGATACACCACCGTCACACGAGAAGGGAAGGGCCAGATGTACAGACCGGAAAATGCCTCAATGCAGGTGGAGGTGAGCATAAAGAGCTGTGCCCCGTGAACAAGCCTATACTTGCCAGCGTGCCAGAAACCTCGTCCGAAGGAGTTCTGGGCTCTCTGGCCCTGCTCCTGAGAAGACAAGGAAAGAATAGCCTGTGATTGACATGCGGAGCGCATGGAACACAGGAAAGTCTCCCAGGCCAGGGCTCTGGCCCCAGTTGCTAAAATCAGGATTATGTCTGTACTGATTTATTTCCCAGCTGGGTCTTGCACCAAAGCCTCCAAAAGGCCACCAGATTGTGCATGAGATTGATTGGGAGGCTAGCCTCTTTTGGGTCTCCCTTCCGGACACAGGGCAAACATGAGGGGAGAAATTCAGTTTAAGAGGCCCTTCTTCTTCTGGACTCCTCTTTGATTGCTGGCTCTAGCCCCAGACAACCATGTTTGTGTAGGCTAGAAAGAAACTAAATGCGTTTTACAAGTCCAGCTCCGAGCAGAGCCAATGGCACCCTAGCTAGGAACGCCCAAGCAGTTTTGATTCTGAACTACTAGTGCCCAGTGGAGAGTCTATTGTTGAACTGGAAATTTGTGGGGAAGTGGTTTTGGCTGTCATGGTGTTGGTGGGGGGGGTCACTACTTCTGTTTAGTAGCCAGGAACAAGAAGTGCCAGGTAGCTGCAGTGTGCGGCATGGAGGAGACAGCCGTCCCTTTCCCTGTATCTTTAATAATACTACTCTAAACATCACACAAATTAAAAACAAAAAGCACTGATAGGCAAAGTTCAACTTTACCTTGTCTTGGAACACACATTATTTTATTTTATTTTATTTTATTTTATTTTCACAACGTTAATACACATTAACGTTTCCAACAAAGCAATTTGACCAAACACGGTAAGCACTTTGAAAAATCAGGTTGCTGATGGCAAATGTGTACATAAACACCTCTATCAGTCTTTGGTCTCCCTGGTCATCTCACACACAGACACAAGTATTTACACACTTCCATATGCCATCTTGTGTCCTTGTGCCCAGACACTTACACCACATTTCCCTGTGTGTAGCTTTTTCTTCTATCCCTAGTAAGACATTTTGACTGACCTGGAAGAAGACTATGAAGGTCAGAAGGCTATATCATCTATAAATTCCATTTCAGGATGACCATGGGACGTCTGTTTATCAGATGAAGGGTAACTGTGGGAGACCTCCGGTGTGGGCGGCTGCACGGTGCTTGGGTGGTAGTACAAAGCAACCATGGAGCTGAGCTCTGCTCAGGCTGTGAGCCCTTGATCTGTAGACAGGTTTTCTCTGCATTGGATACAACCTTTTTCCAGCGAGCACTAGTTAGAGAAAGTTCCTGCAATATGAGGTGTGGTGTCGTATATAACTCACGTGTGAACCATAGCTACAGTACTGGCAAACCACACACATCGTCTACCCAAAGCCAGAGTTTTATTGTGCTGGAAGTCCTGGGGAGGCATCCTGGCTGCCCAAAGTGGTGTGCCCGCGTCAGCTAGCAGACTGTGGGGAAGCAGCCCGAGGGCTTTGCAGACAGTTACTCCACACCATGATTTTATTTCATGCACTACAAAATCTTTAGGACATAGACCCTTTATCCTTATATTGCAAGTGAGGAAACTAAGGTACACACATACACACACACACACTCACACACACACTCACACACTCACACACACACACTCACACACACACACTCACACACTCACACACACACACTCACACACACACTCACTCACACACACACACTCACACACACACTCACTCACACACACTCACACACACACACTCACACACACACACTCACACACACACTCACTCACACACACACACACTCACTCACTCACAAAAGAAGAAACAGAGGCTTGAGCAGCTTCAAGGAGCCAATGAGAGACAAGGCTTGGATTGAAGCCCCAGAGCAAGTTTCAGACTGCGAACACTGCTGTGGCCTTACACATGGCTGCTGTCATGGGAAACACTACTCCAATTCAAAGATTCTCCTGAGTCTGCAGAAAGACCTTCCGTCGGCCCTGGAAATCTTTGCACTAAGGTGCAAGGGCGGTATTACATTCTTCTAGAAGATCATGGGACTCTGGAATGACAAAGTCTACCAATTCTGTAAGATTCTTGGGTGCAGAGCCTGAGTTACTTCTGTGTAGCCAACCAGTGCTTACCCTAGAACCTGGTATGGATTAAATGGAATAAGTATCATTTAACATTATATTGAGATATAATTCATACAGCACCCAAAACACCCACTGAAAGTGTACATACAATTCGTTGGTATTTAGTAAATTCAGAGAATTGTGCCACCATCATAAAAACTGCCTTTCATTGCTTCAGAGAAAACATCACACCTGCTAGTGGTCCCTCCCATTTCCTTCTGTCAGCTTCTCTCCTGAGCAACCACATATCTACTTCCTGTCCCTGTTGATTCGCCTATTCTGAGCATCTCCTTAAAAGTGGAACCATGTATTATGGTCATTTTGTGGTGGAACAGTACTCCATCAGACGGTTATACCACGCTTTCACTCAGATATTTTCTGGATGTTTGGGTTGGACAATGCTATTGCAAGCATCTATGCGCACGTTCTGTGTAGATGTGTTCTTAGCTCTCTTGGGTGCATCCCTGAGTCTGGAACTGCTGAGTTGTAGGGCACTACTGGGTTTTCTGAGAAACTGCTGGACCATTCTATCCTCCTAGCACTCAGTAAGGGATTTGGATTTCTCCACATCCTCCTCAACACGTTTTTTCTGTCTGTTGTTGCTTCTTTACTGTCTGCTGTCATCCTGTGATTACAATGCACAGATTCTTAGACAGTGGCTGCGGAACGAAACCACGACAACCACAGAGAAGTGTGGAGGTGAAGGGAGAACAATAGACGTGTTCAAGGCAATGGAGGCAGCAGCAACATAACCTATAAAGCTTCTGTTTGTTTGTCTCGAGACCAGATCTCACTATGTAGACCTCCCTTTGCCAGGAACTTACTATGTAGGCAGGCTGGTCTCAAACCCACAGAGATCCACCCATTTCTGCCTCCTGGGTGCTGGGTATGTGCGCCAACCTACTCTGCTATTTTTTTAACATAGTCTTTCTTGGGACTGGAGAGATGGCTCAGTAGTTGACGGCACTTGTTGCTCTTGAAGAGGACCCAGGTTCAATTCCTAGCACCCACATGGTGGCTCACAACTGTCTGTAACTCCAGTTCCAGGGGATATGATACCCTCCTCTGGCCCCCATGGGCACCAGGCACATACATGGTGCATATATACATAGATGCATGGAGACAAAACACCCAAACACATAAAATATTAATTTTTTAAAAGAAAGAAAAGAAAAGTAAACAGTGTGAGGGGCTGGAGAGGTGGCTCAGGAGTTAGCAGTTGTTACTGCTCCTGCACAGGTCTCAGGCTCAGTGACCAGCACTCCCATTTGAGCAACTGACAACTGCTTTTAATGCCAGCTCTAGGGAACCCAATGCCCTCTTCTGGCCTCTAAGGACACTGCATGTACAGACAAGCAGGCACCCTCACATACACATAAATAAAAATAAATAGCTGGTTATGGTAGCTCAAGTCTCAGCTCTTGGGAGGCAGGGGCAAGCAGATCCCTGTATGCTTAAGGCTATCTCTGTCTCTGTCTGTCTGTCTCTCTCTCTCTATATATATATATACACATATATAATTTTTTGAATTTTATATACATATATATGCATATATATATATATATAATTTTTAAAGAGAAAGAAGACAGCACTGAGGAGGCTGAGTCAGGAAGATGCCCATAAGTTAAGGGCAGCCTGGGCTACATGATGAGTTCTAGACAAAGACAGATGTATGATAGACGAAGAAAGAAAGTAAGTGAATAAGCTGGGTCTGACGGCACACAATGTAAGCTCAGCACTCAGGATCCTGAAGCAAGGATTCTAGGACTACCTGGGAGACAGAGTAAGACTCTGTCTCAAGTAACAGAACAAGGGGAGGAAAGGGGATGGGAGAAAATAGGGGTCTGGGGGTTTAGTTCAGCAGCAGAGCACACCTAGCACACTGGAGCCTCAGTAAATCCCCAGGGAGGTGAGGAGGATAAGGAGTTTGTCCTAGAAAGTGTAGTAGTGAATGCCTGCTCCCAGCACCAGCGCTTGAGAGACAGTGGCAAATCACCCACAAATTTGAGGCCAGCCTGGACTACATAGTTCCATGGCAAGACCCTATCCCAAAATTTTAAAAGAGAGTCTAATCTAAAACCAGAAAGAAATGTCTACAGCTAAAAACCGAAGACAGCGATTCAGTAGCTAGTACTGAATAATCCTGTACAGATAACTGTGCCTTGTTAAGCTTTCTGGTCTTCTGCTATGCTTTAGTCTCTGCGGAAAGCACGGGCTTCAACTTCTTTCTGAGTCATTGCTAACAACGTCCCTTTTACAGTGACTGAAAGGCAGAGACTCTCTCCCCCCTGTATCTAGCTAGGGACCTGTTAACAGAGAAGTGTAAAGACTCAAAAGGACGGCAGAGGTACGGCGGTGCACACCTCTAATTCCTGCACTCTGGAGAAAGAGGCAGGTGCGGGATCCTCAAGTTACAGGTCAGAGTGGAGCTATATAACAAGACCCGTCTTTAACACGAACAAACATTGCTTCCTGAGAAACACGTCTGTAATCCCAGCACTGGGGGAGGCAGAGGCAGGTGGATTTCCGGGAGTTTGAGACATGCCTGACATACTTATGGAACTCCAAGCTAGCCAGGGTTACATAGTGAGACCCTGTCTCAAACAAACAACAAAAAGCTGACTATCCAAACTTCCCTCACCAAAGGTTATCACAGGAGCATTTCAAGAACATGAAAATCTAATCACAGCACAGAACTCTGAACGAGGAAGGTGGCTAGCAAAAGGAATGTCAAAAATTAATGAAGACAAAAAGGAAAGCAAATAATGCAGTTTTAAGTCTCAGTGAGTAACTGCTGACATAAAAGGCCTACAGTGTAAAACTTTAATAATGGCCTGAAACTCAAATTCTGGTTGAGCTATGCTGGTGTCCCATGTAAACCGCCTAAGGTACCCAAGACTTTGAAAATGGTCAGTGGGAAGGTGTAGTGCTCTCTCGAGGAACACGGAGTGTCTTCTTCCTCCTCCTCTCAGGTGATTTTAAATTCTTCTCTTTCAGAGGTATAAATAACCCATTTCCAGGAGTCAATGGTGACAATTCTCCATCTCTTTAGTCATTTAAATGGTAATTACCGAAGGCAGACCAGCTAGCCACCACGCATCAAAGGTGCAGTTAGCTTGACTTGAAGTGAAGGGCTGGGCACTTAAATCGCTCGTCCTCGGACAAGCCCCTCTGCCAGTCCGTGCTCACCCCCAGCTTCTAGCCAGACATCAGATTTCTCCAATTTTTCAGACCAACTCAAAGCTAAGGTAAATGGCTGGCTTTCTCTTGGGTAATTAGTGTATCTCTAATTGCATTCATCCCTTCCTCCTTGACTGTCCTAGCTGCTCCATAGCCCCCAATGTCACTGAAACCTACGCGGCAGCGCCCCCGCAAGTCCCGGAAACGAGTCATTGAGATTCTGACCACGCTTCACCACGGTCTGGTACCAGCGTGACCTTGCTGACTGAGTGAGGAGCCTATAGGGCGCCGGGAGAAGGCGTCGCGTGCACCACCTGGCGGAACCTGGGGAAGAGTCTCCAAAGAAGGCTCTCCTTTGCTCCGGCTCAGTCCAAGCGGATTCCAACGAGAACTCGCTTCCCTCCACTGCCGGTTGTCTCCCACCCCCCACCCCCCACTTCCAGGCTAATGTTAACGCCCCCCCCACAAGATAGGCAGCAGCTTAGCCGCCACCCCCCTCTTAGCGAATGCCCCGCGCCTCGATTAGCTCTGGCTGGGGATCTGCGGTCGGAGGGTGCCCCCGCCCCGCCCAAGTTTTTGGAAGCCCGCCGCCGGGCAAGCTTCCGGTACGCACCCCGCCTGTCTGTTCCGGGGTTGGAGGGGGATGGTGGCCCCCGGGCCTTTCTGGGAACTGTCTGGAGGCGGCCACCCGCGGGCGGTGCACGGAGACTGTCGCCCGCACGCCCCAGGAAGCACGCCCGAGCCACAGCCTGGTGCACTTGGTGCGCTCTGGCCAACAGCGATGCCCACCAGCCTCAGCCTGCTCCCAGCCGCGACCCCGGCTCCTATGCCCGCCCGCCGGCCCGCTCGCCCTGCGGTTTCGCTCACGGTCACGCCGGCAGGTCGCGCTCGGCGTCTGGCCAAGCCTGCCCGAGTCCCGCCGCGCCCGCCCCTCGGGCCACCCCCGCCCGGCCTTCTTCGCCCAGCGTCCCTCGCAGTCCCCACCTCCGGCCGCTCGCTATTTTCACACCTCCCAGTGGCCCGGCCTGGGCGCCTGATTCAGTGCTTAGTAATTAATTTGGCGTTTCAGAATGGTCAGCGGGCTGGATAATGGGCGCATTCATACCCCGGGCTAATCTGAACAGAGGTGGGAAGAAAGGCTTTCACAGACAGAAAATGCCATTCGCCGAGCGCTCAAAGGGGCTGTCCACTCCCAGAATAAATCGCCCGCCGCGCCCCCGCCGGCTCCCTCTACCCATTTCCATACTGCCCAGGCCCGCGACTCGGACCCGCCGGCCTCCGTCTGCGCGCCCGGGAATTTCTAGCCAAGGGCCTTCGACGGGGAAAGTCAGGCAAGAGCTAGACCCCAGACTCAGGCCCCGATACGGCTCGGGAAACAGGAAGCCGGGGTTAAGGACACCGGGGACAAAGAGCTAGATTAGAAAAATCAAGTGTCGAGCTAGAAGGAGGTGAAGCTCATTGAACACAAGGATGTTTAAAGGCCGGTGGCTGGGCTCTAGGATCACCGGTCTAAAACCCCATTCGCAAAAGCGTCGGAGGGTGCCCGAGAGGTCCACCCCCGGAGATCCTAGGTGTCCTAAATTGAGAGTGGAAATAAAAAGTTGTAGAAACGGGACCCGGCTGGTGCAACCCTGACCAGAGGCCAGACTTTATTTTGGTTCTTTGATATATCCAACCCTTCGTCCTGGGGCCCAGGAATTCACGTGGCATCTGTATGCTTGTCACTTCTGCCTCTTTTTCCTTAAATGGCTTCTTAAATCAGAAAATTTATACTCTGATCCCCCAAAATCTGACCCCCAAAAGTCTACTGGTCTGAATGTTGGAGCCTTTCCCTGGTGGCGCCCCCCTGTCTTCTGATGGGATGGGATCCTGCGCTCCAGCCGCAACCCTAATGCCCACAGCAGAGCTCTGGACTGAGGGCGAGTGGGCTGAGCTGGCTTTGCTCCATCCAGAGGGAAGCTCTTGGGACGATTTTTCCTGAGGACAGGGCTCCTTGGGTTGTCACCTGGCTTGGCAGATTGGCCCTGAGGTGTTGGCTCCTTCAGAGTCTGGACCTGCAAAAGAGAGCCCCTGGGAAGGGCTGTTCTGGAAAGGCCAGGGTTTGTGCCCAGGAGATGGAAATTCCATACCACTCACCAACTTCTGACTGGAAGTCACTCCTCCCCTTCTGAGGCTCAGTTTCTCGTTTGCAAAACAAGGGATAAAATGAGATCACATTTGGCCCCACGTGCTGGAGGCTCTGGGTAGAAGGATCCCACACAGTCCTCACACCTCCAGCCCCACCAGCCCTGGAGAGCACACACCCCTGGCTTCTTACCCAGCGGTCCTCACCAACCACCTCCTTGGGTGTTAGCAACCCCGCATTTTCTCTCAGGCTGGCTCCACCCACCCCCTTGCTGCAACTGGGTACTAGACTCAACTCTCCTAGAAAACTGCTTTTGAGTGTCTCTAGGTATGGGGGGAGGCAGAAAGCAGAGTCAGAACACCACATTAATTATCTCCATTCTTTATACATTTATGTTTTTACATTTTTGTTTATTTTACAGTGTACTCCAAACACCCATGCCATGGTGAATGTGGAGGTTAGAGGACAACTTGTGGAAGTCAGTTCTCTCCACACGTGGGTCCTGGCAATCAAATTTAGGCCATCAGGGTTGGTTGGTGGCAAGTGTTTTAATCCATGAGCCGTATCACTGGCCTAGAAACACCACATTTTTAAATGACGCTTTCCCAAACATTGAAGCCAGCGGTATAGGCACCATATTAAAGAAATGCAGCCCACACTGGGCTCTTCCCAGAAGACCCCTCTCTCCCAGGCTCACAGCCTCTGATTGTTCTCCATAGCTCTTATTTGATCAGCAAAGGCAGACAAGCAGACTGGTAGCATAGTCAGTGGAGCCTACTTCTAGAAACTACAGTCAAGTCCCAAGAATTTACAGCCAATCAGAGCAGCGTAGGTGAGCTCAGCATCTGGTTAGATGGGGGGGCTATAGGCTGACTGGACATTGAGTCCCTCCAAACCTGCATGCTTCCATAGTTGGACCTAAGCTCTTTGAACACCGTCAGCACTGCACAGACAGCACAGTTCCCTTAGCCAGGGAAACCTGTCTATAGCAGGGACAGGGTGGCCAGCCCCAGTGGGACGTGTGCCAGCAATAAGCCAGGTATGAGCTCTGACCTAGAAAAATCTAGCACCCGATCCTTTACCACACTGGGCTAGAAAGACACAGGCTAGGAGAAGGTTGAGGCAGCAGAAAGAAGGACAGAAAGAATAGGAGACAGTGAACAGGGGGGAGGAAAAAACCGTTAGGAGCACAGAGGGGGCAGGGGTGGGACAAGTCCCTATTTATGTAAGCCATTTGTAGCTGTGGATTGTAAAACCGGGCAGGATCCCTCAGGAGTAATTCATAGTGTTTGGACAAGACAAACATTGTTCTGCTTTTAAACAAACCTCCAGAAAGGTCAGCTTGGTTCATCCCTTTGCTGTGAGTTGCTGAGACTAACCAGATGATGAGAAATCAGATCTTAGAGGAGGGGGCCCAGGCAGGAGCCAGTGGCCTCCTGAGCCCTTGGTATGCTGGGCGATGCTACCCAGTACAAGAAAGGGGCCTTGGTTCCTGGTGGAAAACCTTGGGTCCTACTCTGGAGCCAGAGGACACCGGACACATCGGTTGCATATCACAGACGATGAGGACTGCCAAGGATCGTCCAGGTGCTAGGGCAAAGCAAAGATTTGCCATGTGATGGGAAGAAAACAGATGTGAGAGGAAGAAGTGAGTTAGACCCACAAACTCAACCCCGGATATGCTACCAGACACCAGAAATTCCACGTTCCCGACATTTAACATTTAGACATTCTAGCCAGGCCCCTTCTTGGTTCCCTTATCAAAGAGTGCTTCTGGTGCCCACTCTGCAAAGTTCCTTGCCTAGGTGTTTAGGAAACAAGAATGAGCAGCCAAGCGGGCGGTGGTGGCGCACGCCTTTAATCCCAGCACTCGGGAGGCAGAGGCAGGAGGATCTCTGAGTTCGAGGCCAGCCTGGTCTACAAGAGCTAGCTCCAGGACAGGCTCTAGAAACTACAGGGAACCCTTGTCTCGAAAAACCAAAAAAAAAAAAAAAAAAAGCTTGCAGAGAAACCCTTTGTCTCGAAAAACCACAAAAAAAAAAAAAAAAAAAAAAAAAAAAAAAAAAAGAATGAGCAGCCATTCCTGGAGCTGCTCATCCCAGTTCAATTTATGGTCTTCACCTCTCTCTTCCCCTAAGACAATTTCACAGCTGACTTTTCCACCACCACCAGGGCCCTTCCAAGCACCTAGGTCCATCAAACCATGAGCCAACTGCTCCCAAAGTGCTAGCTGCCATTACAGTGGATGGCTATGACTGCATGACTTCACCAGTTCCCAGCTGAAGACATTTTTATTTTTGGTTTACCATGTAGGCTCATTGTCTTATTAATTAATAATATTTTATTAATAATGTGGGCCAATATTTCTGTGACATCGACTCTCATTTCCTCATGTATGATCTCCAGTTGTTCGAGGTAATTTGTATCCCTCTCACGACGGGTGGTTCCCCTGGCAGATGTAGTTAGAAGTAGTAGTGACTGGCTAACTGATTCTTTATGAACTAAAATCGGTTAGTGTTTTTGACCACGTCCAGGTCTTTTGAAGATGATTTTGCTTTATAGGGTCAGGGGTGAAACCTAGTGCCTTTGGGCCTGCTGGGGATCTCAGCGACGTCTCCAAGGCTGTGAAGTAGCCTGACAGAAATAATTTGAGGGAAAGGTTGTTTATTTTGGCTCAGAGTTCATCCTAGTTGGGGATGTCCAGCAGCAGGAGCTGGAGGAGGCTGCTCACATGGCATCCACAGTGCAGAAAACAGAGGGAGACAAATGTCTGTGGTCAGCTCACTTTTTAAAATAAAGGCCAGGGGTCTTAGCCTAGGGAATGACGCCACTCACAGTGGGCAGGTCTTCCCACCTCCGTTGCCATACAATGGCCAGAATCCCTACCTCCAGGTGATTCTAGTCCTCACCAAGTTGACAGTTGGGAATTAATCATCATTCTAGGCCTGAACCTTATCACCTAGCTTCACCCCCAGCCTCTTGATAACCACAGACGGAAGGGAAGGAAAAAGGGGGAGGGAAGGAAGAGAGGGTTTCTATCCATATTTTTCACAAGAGGAAGTCTGTGCTGAGGGAGGTGAAGTGCTTTGCCCAGAACCACAGAATGTTAATGCAGGTGCTCAATCTTGGGTCTGCTGGCCACCCAAGCAGCTCCCCATGAGACCCCATCAGCCAGGTGCTCGGCCTCAGGCGTGGCAGTGGCCCCCTAGGCTGAGCTATATACATCAGCTGTATGTAGTCTCTGGCATCATTCTGAGGCTGGCATGGTGGCCCACGTAACTGATGTCAGCTTCTGTGCCTCCAAATTCCTAGTTTCCTTTGACACCTTATTCTGGTTGAAATGTCCATGCGCTTACCCAATCTGTTTGGAATCAGTGATCCGTGTCTGTTCTCCCATGCTGCCTCTTGGAGTCAGGTCTCTAGATTTTCTCCATGTGATATATAAACCAGTAATAGCTCATTTTTACTGACGTTTGGGGGAAAGTAAGCTGTTCCATGTAATTGAATTTTGTGGTCAACAGAAGCTCACACCTTTAAGCATAGAAACTTTCTAATGTCATCATTTTCCAATAAAAGGAACTATTTTCCCCCCATCAAAATCATGACCCTCCCCCACCTAAATCAGCAGAGTAGGACGGAGCAGGTGTTCTCTGGGTGGGGTTTGGATGGGCGACCCACAAGCCATTTCAGTGACTCACAGTCATCTACTTGAAACATCCCTGGTGAGGCGGTTTAGTCTCCATTGCCTTCGTTTCCTTCTTCTGTAGTCTGGTGTGTGTTGTTGGCGGGGAGGGGACACGAGATGGGGCATTAAGGCCTGCCACTGAACCTTTACACAGCAATGCCTTTGGGAATTCTGACCTGCACCCTCAGGCTGGGCTGGGATGGATTCTCCACTTCGCTCGGTGCATCACCAACCCAAGCAGTTACTAGTCTGCCATGGAACCTCATTCTGGGAGTTTTTCCGGCCCCATGGAAGAATGGAAGATTTCTGACCTCTGGTTATAAACACCTTTGAATGAAGAGCTCTCGAGGTCCCTGTTGACCAGCATTCCCTCACAGCAATGGTTCTCCCCGTTCCTAATTGCCGCTACCCTTTAGAAAGTTCCTCATGTTGCAGTGACTCCCCCAAAAGGTCGTGACCCACAGGCTGAGAACCACTGCCTTAGGAGGTTCTTTCTAATGCCAATTTCATTCCCTTGGGACTGGGTTCTGGATCATGGAAAGATGCTTCCAACTGACTCTAGCCAGGAGGTTTACAATACCGAAATATAACCAACACCACTTCCAAAGCTCAGAACTCAGCATTATGAGGAGGGTGAGGAGCCGGAAAGGCCTGAGGTTGCTGCTTGCAAGAAGAGGCAAATAATGGAGAAACTTGGTATAAGAGCTGAGTGTTACTGGTCCCTCTTTGTTTCTTATATTCACCACAAATCTTGGTTTTTTTTTTTTTTTTTTTTTTTTTTTTTTTATTTTGAGACAGGGTTTCTCTGTGGCTTTGGAGCCTGTCCTGGAACTAGCTCTTGTAGACCAGGCTGGTCTCGAACTCACAGAGATCCGCCTGCCTCTGCCTCCCGAGTGCTGGGATTAAAGGCGTGCGCCACCACCGCCCGGCACAAATCTTGTTTTTTAATTGGAGGGAGGTGTGCTTGTGTCACCTTGGTCTAAATTTCAAGTGGATGCAAGTGGGGTGGGAAGGGCTTCTCTAGGGCGAAATAAGTAGCGAGTTGTAGTATGTATGGGATGTGTGTGGAGGGAACCACCTGGTATTTAGAGGCCATGGGTCAGAGACATGGGTGGAGGGCAGGACCCTGCTGCTCAGGGAGGAATTATGCCAACAGGCACCTTGGTGGAGTCTGTTATTGAGGAGTTTGTATTGGGTCTTGAAGGAATAGATACTTTTCCAGTCTTAGCTAATAACCTTCCATTCTCTTTCAAATTCTTTCTACTCAAATACACCTGCTGTGTTCTGTGTCCACCCATACAAAATGTTTTTCTAGGCATCCTCTCTGAGGTGACATCACTCCGGAGCCCTCTCTAAGCTAGCAAGTTTGAGTCAGGGCATCCTCTTGTTCCTTCCGTTATAAATGTTAATGAGTGGAATCCCAGCTCAGGGCCCCCCACAAGTTTCTCCACCCGGAGATCCATCCTTTCATTTACACCCTTTGTTTCCTTCCTCGGGAGGATCTTCCATCCATGACAAAGCCTCCCCCACTGTGACCCAGTTTCTTTTTTTAGGAGTACTTAGGGTGGGATCTTGTCAAAAAGGTTTTTGCAAATGAAAATAAATTACATCTGCTGGGTTCTCTTATCCACACGCATCCCCCCCCCCTTCAAAGAGCCCTGGGAGATGAAAGGACCCGGTGGATTTGGGGTTTGTACCAATGGCCAGGAGCAACTCAACTCGGGAATCCTCAACTGAGAAGCCTGCACCAGGGGAGGCCTGACCCGAAGATGCAGATAAAGGACCCAACCCGAGTAAAGGAGTAATCTCTAGAAACCCTGAAGGTCAGACAGGCCTGCTCCTTATGTTCTAACTTCCTTTCCAGAACCCTCCAGGCACCTTCCAGTCCCTTGAGCAGTTTGCCCCCCTGCAGCCAGTCTGGTGAGCCAGACTCTAGATGGCTCCAAATGAAAAAACACCTCCAATTCTTCCAGGCTGAGAGATCTGGCAAGTAGATCTGAGGATTGTAATATTAAAAACAAAACAGGCTGGGGCTTGGGGAGGCAGCTCAAGTGGTTCAGAAACTCTACCTAGCATGTATGAGTTCCTATATTAGATCTCTTCTCTCTATCTCTCCTCTCTCTACTCCTCTCTCTCTCTCTCTCTCTCTCTCTCTCCACACACACACACACACACACACCACACACACACACCACACCACACACAAAGCCTATCATATATGGAACCACCACTCTTTTCAAATACCTATAGCAGACTTATTAAAATGGGTTACTTCCATTCCATAATGGCTAAAGCGATTCTCCAATGAGTAGAGTAACTTGTTTAAAGTCACACCAAGTGTAAGTGGTGAACAGGAATTGAGGCTTAGCCTAAGCTAACGTCTTTCTATTTCTCAAGGGGATACGATCAATTGGGAGAGGCCAGATGCCTGTATGTCACCTCTGGTTAGTTTTTATTCCACGTTGGGGTCCTTGGGAACCAAATCCTGTAAGTCTTAACTGTAGTGGAGAGGTGCTCAGAAGTGCAGCGGATCCAGGCCAGGGTTTACACTCTGGCAGGCTTCAGGCTCCTCCTTTCTCTCCAAGGACTGAGTCTTGGAATGCTACCCTGTCCGTAGGTGCTAAGAGCTCTGAACTCTGGCAGCGACTTTTTAAAAGTAACATTTACTGGTTTATTCTATGTTTATGAGGGGTTTTGATCGCATGTCTATCCATGTACCCTTTGTGTGTCTGGTGCTCATGGAGTTCAGGAGAGAGAGTTGGATCTGCTATCATGTGGGTGCTGGAATTGAATCTGGGTTCTTCGACGAATATCAAGTGCTTTTAACCCACTGACTTCTCTCAGTCCCCCATAAAGCTATTTTAATTCAACATCTGTTCTTTCTTACCAGAGATGGGTTAATGATCTCCCTGTAAAATAGAAATATAAATCCTAACACAGTCTTCTGAAAGATTGGACAAGCTCATGACTGCTAGCTGGATCACAAGAGGACTGTGCACCCAGCAGGCACAGCTCATACTCGGTTTTTCAAAAGTAAAACTCAGACCGGGCAGTAGGGGCACAACCTGTCATCCCAGTACCTGGAAGGTTGAGGCAGGAGGATCTCAAGTTCAGGGCCAGCCTGAGCTATATGTGAGACCTTGTCTCAAAAAACCAAAGCAGTAAACCTGTGTGTGCTCGGATGTATAGCTCAGTGGTAGAGCAGTTCCTTAGCATGAGTAAGACCTGGGTTCTATCTCAAATGCTGAAAGAAAAACTAAAATAAATGGATACATACATAAGGCAGAGCTCTGGTTATTTATGAGATGGAGGCCACCCTTCTCTCATTCCCTCAGGTCTGTGTCTTCTTGCCCTCTTCCTACCAAGCTCCGGCCCTGGCCTCTGGGCCCCCAACTCTCGGGACACCCTCCTCTGAATCTTCGTCCTCCTTATGTACTGTTCTTCTCATCTCATGCTGCCACACAGCCCCACCCTCCATGGGACCCCCCCCAACCCCTGCAATGCTCTTCTGATCCATACTACATATGCCTGATGCACAAGACAGGACCTGCTACCCCCTCCAGTCCACCCACATTTCTTCCATCTCTTATTTATTTATTTATTTATTTATTTATTTATTTATTTATTTATTTATTGTTTGTTTGTTTGTTTATGGTATCCATAAAGTTTGACATTCAGACATAGTCATACCCATTAGTTTATATTCTACCTATGATTGCTTTTGTATGGCAAGTCAAACACATCAATGAATAACTGCAATGAACCATCTGGCCTGAAAAGTATAAAGCAATATTAATAGCTCTTAAAATAAAAGTGTATTGGCATTAGATGCTAAATTAAAGTAGAATAAAAAATAAAGTGTTCCAAGAAATTATCTTAAAATGAGTAATGGTCTATATTTAATAGATATTATTGTAATCCTTCCAGCTTTATTAAAGCAGCAGCAGGAACAAACCCCAAAGATTTCTGTTTCCTTCAGACTAGCATCACAAGGCTGCTTTGCTTCCTACAGCTCCCCCTCAGCCCTCTAGAGCTGTTCCACTCCTTCCCTGCTTTGAGATGGATCAGGACTCTCTCCCTCAGCCTGAGGCTGGAGAGAGAGTCAACAACCAGATAACAACACAAACAGCACCTTGGCCTCTTGTCTTGAAGCCATTGTTCCTTCCAGGGAACTATCCCTCCCACTGGTCCTCCGGGGGCCTTGTCATCCCCTCCACCTGTGGAGTCCTGATCTCTGGCATCCAGTTTGGGGTCAGAGCCTCCTCAGTAACCTCTCACCATAATTCTTTGGTCTTCCCAAATTCTCTCACTATCTCTGTCCAGGAAGAAGTTTCAGAGAGGATTTAGAAACTCACACCTTAGCAGCATTGTCCAAAGCAGGGATAACCGAGCAATTGCTTTCAATGTCATTGACTTGAATTTCTTGATGCTACAGTAGAAATAACTGCATATGGTTTCCTGGTCAAATTAGTGTACGGCACAGCTGTCGTTTAGAGGCTTTACGGGGCTGTAGAGGTTCTGCATTTACATGGGTGTCCCATGACAGTGGGCACTATTATATACCGTCTCCTTGCAAATGATCTTCAAGCTCAGTCAGGCCTTTATTCTTCCCAGCAAGCATTGTCTTTATCTCAGGGAACAAGGACGAGTGCAGCGTTGGTGCCCTTAATAGCCCTTCCCCCACTCTCAGATGATCGTGCCACTTCCTATTTCATTGAAACCTGGGATGCTGTTAGGCCACCTGGACTGATCACATTGCCACCTCTCTCTCTCTTGCCGGCTCCTTCCTATCACCGAAGGCACGTTCAAATAGCATTAATCTTACAAACAATGGAAAGCCGGGGGCCTGCCTCCTCCGTGTCACCTTCTGCTAGGCCCTGCTCTCTGTCCTACGGCTTGTCAGCGCACTTGCTGGAAGCTGTCTGCACTTGTTATCTCTACTTTCTCACCTCGCTTTCACTCCACAACCCAAGGCAGACTGGCTTGTGTCCCCACCACTCTAGGCCAGGGCCTGTCAAGGTCCCAATGGCTTTCGCCCTTCAGATCTTATCTTGACCTCCAAGGCCTCTTCCTTTGAAACACTCTTGCTTGTCAGTTGTTAGGACACCTGAGTCCCCGGATTCTTCTTTTCAGACTACTCCTAAGTTATCGCATCCCCTGTCCCAGCATGCTTTGTCCTTGAGCTTTGCAGGTCCGGAGGGTTGTAAGTCCAGAATGGGTGGCTCCTCCCTCCTAATGCATTCCTTGCAGAAACACCTGGGAATTTGCTTTCTCACCCAAGAGCTCTACTGTTGTTTTGAACTTCATTTGTACCCTGGATCCTGCTGTTCAGAGGACCGACATGCCTTCATGGGGTGTATTTATACCCCCACTTTGAGAAGAAACACTTGGACAATCTGTTTAGTTCATTTGTCTCCTCAGAAGGCAGCTGCTTCAGGAAGGGGCACAGGCAACTGTAGAGTGCACTCAGTGGGAGAGGCTGCAGGCTGCTCACAAACCCAAGTTCCATAAAAATCACTAGAAGAGAAAAATGGGACCAATTTGCCAGAAGAGAGAAAAAAAGAGGCTCATTTCCAAACTCCAAAGAGACAGACAGGTGAGACTTGGGTCGCCGGACAGCGTCAAAATAGAGCAAATGTAAAAGTGGCAAGAAGATGGATTTTGAATGGAGGTAGAGAAGTTTTTAGCATATTCCAGAAAGAGTATCCTGCCCTACCAGGAAAACTAAAGGAGATCAAGTTAAACCTTAAGTGACCATAATAAAGTTGAACGTGCTGTCTCTCCCGTCCCTGCTGAAGCCCATGGTCTAAGCTCGGCTAGCAGTTGCAGAAGAAAACCACAAGCCAGGGAGGCACTTTTCAACTCACTGTCTCTCAAGCTTGTCACATAAGCTCTACTGAAAGCTCCGGCAGGAAGCAGCATGGTGAACAGTCTGCAGTCCTGTCCTTTAGCTACTCCAAGATGTACCGAGAGGTCAGGGAGCTGAGCACCCCAATTTGTCTCCTTCAGATCCTTCCTTTGACAGGATGTGTTTTCCTGACTTGTTCTGCTGTGATGCCATCCTCTTATATGGAGGGCTGATCACAGCGCCTGCCCGGGTGGAACTAACTCACTGTTGTGATTATGGGGATGCTTGCTCGTTACCTCACACTGTGTCCCCTTTATGAGCCCCCCCCCCCCAGGAGAAATCCCTGTCTGATTTTTAGTACCAAGAAGAGTTTGTAATTCTCTTGAGCAATAGATCTGTTTTTATCTCATGGACACTGGGAATTGTTGTAAGGGACATGGTCTCCTTTTCATTTTGGCTGCGGGAACGCTTAGGAACAAATGGTTGCCCCCCCCACAGGAGGTGAATAGACCATCCCAGGGTTGCCTTTTGGCATTATTCCCATGTCTACTTTGTCTTTCCTTTGCTTTTTTTTCCTTCTTAGTTTTCCTTCCTATTGTATTATAGAAAATTGAGACCGTATCAAGCAAAGATAAGTCAAAATCACTGGCCTTTTCCCTTTTAGGACATAACTACCACTAACAATGTATTCTTATGGGCACGTTTTAAAAGTAGAAAATGACACTATATTGTGCCTGTTTTTCCAATTTTCTTTTCCAGTGTCATGAAATTCTTTCCAAATAATTAAATCTTCTTGAAATAATTAAAATTTTCTGTGTAGCTCTCAGCAATTTAATACGGATACTTCCTATCTCTTTGTTAATACACGGCTGGCTTTCTGTATACATATTGATATATTCACCTAGTTGCAGTTTTAACAGTGACTCAAGGGCCTTTCTGCATGCTAGGCAAGCACTCTACCAGCAAGTTATATGTGCAGCCATGTTTTTTTAAGGTGTATTTACATCGGCATATATGTGACAGTTTGTGTCTTATATAATTACACTATGTATGCAAATGTATTACAAATTGTAATATTCCTGTGTGTCAACTTCTTTGATGTTCATGTTCCTATGAGATTGAGATAATTGGTATTCCCCCTTTATAGGTGAGGCAGCCAAGACTGAGAAAGATACAAAGACTTGCCAGGGCCACAAAGCAGAGGCAGTAGTTGGATGCAGGCAGTCTGGCTCCAAACTGTGTTCTCCCAATGCTCTGTCACCTTCCAGCACACCACTGAGATTTCAAAGTCCACTAGGGTTAGGCATTTCTTTTGTTCTCTTTCACTTCATTCCGAATTTATGTTATTTTTGCCAAGTTTTAAGTACCCTGTAAGTCACCTGCAGTCCCTTCTACCACAAGGCAAGGCATAAATAAACAGTCCAAAATGGTAAACCACATAAGCAGGCAAAGCTAAACACAACCCCAGAGACTCGGGGTGAGTCCACGCTGTCCCCACGATGACATGGATTTATTTCCTTGGGCTGTGGCTAGCTCCCCTCCCTGGAAGATCTGGCTTGGGTGGCCAGCTCTCAGGAAGACCAGGACGCCAAGGAAACTGAGCTGGGCCAGCCCAGCCCTGAGGGGCTTTCTTAGATTCTCAGAGTCTGTAACAGTAACAAACAGTAACAAAATGAAGCAGGCAACAGAGTTAAGGCGTGGAGCAAGAACGCCTCTGTCAGAATCAGGGTCTGAGCTTTTCATTCAGGTCTGTTACTGGATCATACATTTTCAAAGAGAAATAACAGTAACCATGTTTCAAAGGCACAGCCCTGTAGATTCTCACCCCTGAACTCTTTGGCTGTGGCTGCAAGATGGTCAAAGGTTACCATTCTTGTCCACAGTCCTTTTGTTAAGGTGACAGAGACTAAGGCCAGAGGCTGGGTGGCCCGAGGACACCACATGAGACTGTAATTGGGTGAGATTATCCATTTGACAAAAGTGAAGAGAAAGCTCGGGATTCTTTGAGATGGGGTGTATTACCCAGGCTGGCCTTGAACCCCTGGGCTTAAGTAATCCTCAAGCCTCAGCGTCCGGAGTAGCTTAAATGAGAACACCACCGTCTCAGGCAATGAGCCCAGGTTACCGTGTCCAGATTTGATTTTTACTAGCCTGGAGACTTGGGGCAAGTTATCCCTAACCCCTGAGACCTCACCGTCCTCAGCTGAATAATGGATTCAATTGTCATTCTACAAACCTATTAGGGAATCTCCATAAGGACACCTTAAAAAAACAGCAGCAAGGAAGTGCCAAGAAGTCAGCTTCAGGGTACTTCGGGAGGACTGACAGATCTGAGTAGGCCCACCAGCCAGGTGCGTCCTAGCTTCTTGGCCCTTAGCCTCCAGTCCACCACAGCTTACAGGCCTGAAAGGAAATTTCGTTCTTTACAGACGGGCCTAAGGCAGTGCCAACTCTGGGAGGTTTAGGCACTGCCCCTTGTCGCCATACCCTAGGGCCTCGGGGCAGGAGTAAAGAGCAGGTAGAGTTCACGTCCCCTTCCTGTTCCCCCTTCCGCACGCCTCTGGGACTGAGTGGCCATAGGGGCACAGCCCTGTGCGTGGTGCCACCCGGGCCACCAGGCTGGGTTAGAGGAAGGCCGGACCTCGGAGGAGAAAAGAAAACAAACACAGATGTGTTTGGCTGGGAATGGGAGGGAAAAAGCCGTCCCTCGCCCCCACCCCACCCCCACAGGGTGCGCGCGGGCCCTGCCCCCTCTCCGGGTTTCCCCGGGCGCTCCTCTCGCTTTCTCTTTGTCTCTGCTGTTCTTTCTCGGGCTCCCTGGTTCCCACCCGCTCGCTCTCGCCCTCTGGAGCATCCCGGCCGGTTGGCTTAACTTTCTTCTTTCCCGGGGTTAAAACTTTGCTCGCGAGCGGGCGGCAGCTTGCCGACGTTATTGGCCGGCGCCCCGCCCGGCGGCCCCGCCCCCGCGCTCCCCTCCGCCCCCCACTCCCAACGCGAGTGGCGGCGGCGGCAGCGGCGGCGGCGGCAGCGGCGGAGCCTTCGGGGGCGTGCGTGCGTGTGTGAGTGCGCGCCAGCGAGCCTGAGTGTGTGTGTGCGCCCCGGGCGCGGGCAGGGCAGCACTCCGACCGCGGCGGGAGCCGGGCGGCCGCGTAGTCACTCGGGAGAAAGAGGCGCGGCGGCGGTGGCGGCCCGGGGCCGGGGCTGGGGCAGCGGCGGCCGCGCTGGGCATGGAGCTGGCAAGCCCGCGCTGAGACAGGACGCGCCTGCTAGCCCGCCAGCAAGAGGCTCTCTGCCGTCCGGCGCACGGGCTCCCCGGCCGGGGCCAAGCAAACTTTTCTTTCTCTTTTGCCATCACTTAGAGGTAAAGTCCCCTACGCGGAGTCCCTGCTGGGGACGCGACCCGGGGAGGGGGCTTTTGAGAAGGACCCGAGGTGGTGGGATGAAAGGGACGCTAGCCCTACGGCATTGGGGGACCTGGAGCCCTGCTGCGCCCGAGAGATTTAGGGAGCAAAGCGGCATGGCTGCGGATGGGCAGACGGGCGCGGGCATGCCCCTCGGTTGGTGGGGAGGCTGTGGGGAGGCCGCGGAAGAAGGGAAGAAGGGGAGCGGGCTGTGTAGGGATAGAGGCACCCCGCGATCGCCGGGTCCCGGGACTTCGGAGGAGTGAAGGAAGCGGGCAGCTCCGGGGTCGGTGCCCTGGGGAGCCGGGCAGTCGCCCGCCACTCTGCCGAGGGCTGTAGGGCGCAGGGCAGGCTGGTTGCCTGTTGGTTGAGCGCTGCTCCCCTCTCTCCGCAGGCGCCTGGTGCGGCGGGCGGACCGACTCCTCGGCGCAGCGGGGCCGGGGCAAGCTGGCCACGGCATGATGCGCGCTGTGTGGGAGGCGCTGGCGGCGCTGGCTGCAGTGGCGTGCCTGGTGGGCGCGGTGCGCGGCGGGCCCGGGCTCAGCATGTTTGCCGGCCAGGCGGCACAGCCCGATCCCTGCTCGGATGAGAATGGCCACCCGCGCCGCTGCATCCCGGACTTTGTCAACGCGGCCTTCGGTAAGGACGTGCGCGTGTCCAGCACCTGCGGCCGGCCCCCGGCTCGCTACTGCGTGGTGAGCGAGCGGGGCGAGGAGCGGCTGCGCTCGTGCCACCTCTGCAACTCGTCCGACCCCAAGAAAGCGCACCCGCCTGCCTTCCTCACCGACCTCAACAACCCGCACAACCTGACGTGCTGGCAGTCCGAGAACTACCTGCAGTTTCCGCACAACGTGACACTCACGCTGTCTCTCGGCAAGAAGTTTGAGGTGACCTATGTGAGCCTGCAGTTCTGCTCTCCGCGGCCGGAGTCCATGGCCATCTACAAGTCTATGGACTATGGGCGCACGTGGGTGCCCTTCCAGTTCTACTCCACGCAGTGCCGAAAGATGTACAACCGGCCGCACCGCGCGCCCATCACCAAGCAGAACGAGCAGGAGGCCGTGTGCACCGACTCACACACCGACATGCGCCCGCTCTCCGGCGGCCTGATCGCCTTCAGCACGCTGGACGGGCGGCCCTCGGCGCACGACTTCGACAACTCACCGGTGCTGCAGGACTGGGTCACGGCCACCGACATCCGCGTGGCCTTCAGCCGCCTGCACACGTTTGGCGACGAGAACGAAGATGACTCGGAGCTGGCGCGCGACTCCTATTTCTATGCAGTGTCTGACCTGCAGGTTGGCGGCCGCTGCAAGTGCAATGGCCACGCGGCGCGTTGCGTGCGCGACCGAGACGACAGTCTGGTGTGTGACTGCAGGCACAACACAGCCGGCCCCGAATGCGACCGTTGCAAACCCTTCCACTACGACCGGCCTTGGCAGCGCGCCACGGCCCGCGAGGCCAACGAGTGCGTGGGTGAGTGGGGCGCCGCGGGCGGTGGGTGGAGACGCGGGCAGGGGCTCCTGGACCTCGCAGCGGTGGGTTTTTCGGAGCGCGGACGCCAAGCGTTCGAGCATCTCGGGATTGTGGGTTGCGGGAACGTTACAATTGTGGGACGCGCGTTCCGAGGCGTGTGGGACCTGGGAGAACTGTGGTCAGGCAGAGCGATATGACTGCTCTGGCAGCACCCGGTCTGAAATGCCCGGGTATGCATCCTCGTACCTATTTTGAAACCAAGAAGCCGCTAGTGAACTGCCACCGGAGGTCGGGGGTGGAGGGAGTGGTTTGGAGAAAATTTGCCAACAGGTCTTCCTAATCCCAGATCCAAACGGAAACACGTTCA
This sequence comes from Arvicola amphibius, assembly GCF_903992535.2. Classification (NCBI taxonomy): domain Eukaryota; kingdom Metazoa; phylum Chordata; class Mammalia; order Rodentia; family Cricetidae; genus Arvicola; species Arvicola amphibius. The sequence continues at coordinate 52,634,079 of NC_052050.1, forward strand.
CTACCTTCCTCTCAGTTTGCTCAGAGCCTGAGGTTCACCTCCGCCCCACCCCCCTTTTCTAAGGCTGCAGCTGGGCGCGCGGTTGGGGACCAGGGACGTTCCAGAGCTACAATCACGAATCCCTTGGGAGATGGCAAAGAACTCTTTGCAGCTTGGGACCAGTTGGGTACCCAGCAAATGTCACTTTTGCACTCTGCATTTATCTTTTATGGTTTGATCTTTTTCTTTTCTTTCTTTCTTTCTCCTCCTCCTCTTTTGAATAGCGCGTTCGTGTTAGCAAAAGGAGAGTGATGTGATTTCAATTAATTACTATCTACAGATTACAAAGGAGACCTCAGTAACTATTTTAAACTAATTCAATCCTGATCCAAAAAAAGAAGTCTACCAGATTTTTTTTTTTTTTTTGTTAGCTCCGGGGTTTGGTGAAATTGAACAGTTTTGAATTAACTAAGGACCCTTCGTCTCGATTTTTAATGGAGTTTCAATTCCTGAAAGAGAAATCTGACAAACCCGGTGCTGGTGAATAAGCCTGGGTCAGAAAGGAAGCTAAGAAAGGGTGTGCTCAACTTCTGAATTGAACAACTTTGTTGCTGCAGAAACTCCCAGGCATCAGTTTTTCCAGAGAGAAGGGGGTGGGGGAGAGGACTTTTTCAGTTTTAGATGTAAATGTCTAAATCATTTATGAAAATCATCTAGTCCGTAATGTGCCATTTGGTGAGCATCTTTTGTGAACATACAGATTTATCCCCCCCCCCTCCCAACCTCAGATAGCTAGTGCAAGGCTCTTCAATCGCTTCGCCGTTGGAGGCACATTGCAGAGCTAGCTGGTCCCCACAAACACACGTTTTGAAGTCTGGTTCTGATTAATTGTGTCATGTTGTTGTCGAATAGTTGGTGCCTCATGACTGTGGATGCAGACTTTTGAGCAGGCGAATGGAAAACATGTCTCGGAGGGTCGGTGCACAGAGGCCCAGGCAGGAACCCTGGTCTGCAGACGCCCGCGCCTCCTGTTGCTTTGCAGGGCCTCCCATTTAAAAAGGCAGCGTGTTCCAGCTTTTGCGGACCTAATTGAACATCCCCTAACCTTCAAGAGACAGAAGAACTAGCTTCCAGTGTGGGACTTTTCAGGCGTCTGTAAAGCAGTCGCCCCAGACTTAGTGGTCTTGGGGAATAAAATGCCTTTGATCTGTTCTGGTCCCTGGGAAATGTTAGTTTTCCCCATCTCTTCTCCTCTTTGCCTCTTCTCTTTTCTTTTCGTCCTTTTGTGTGGAAAACCCCTTTATTGGCATTTAAAGGGATTCCCAGGGTTTCGCTATCACTTTTAGTTTGTATGTGCATATGAACGATGGCTGTATGGTCCCCAGCGGGGTTTAATTGGACAAACCTGAGTGCATACATTGAGGTAAATAATACGGATTTGTGGCAAAAATATTGCTGGCTTGAAGCTTCCTCCTGTCCTTGGTGTTGGTCACACCTCATTCCCATCTATCTCTGTCACTTAGGCTGCGAAGACACAACCTGTTATTTGTTATGATAGTCTCAGACATGAAATAATCTCTCCAGTTTAGGATTTTTGTCTTTCTAACAAAGCACTAACTACGCACAAATTGGATTGACCCCCCCTCCTTTTTTTTGCGCCAAGTTGAGCAATCAACATATTAACTAATGTAATTAGCAAGTGGTTTTTGTTCAAAAAGTTTAATTAGGCCTAGTAAGTACATAATCTACATGACAAATGATCGGCTAACAATATTTTTTCAGGATTTTACTGAAGTTATTTTAATTCTTCGTAGTTAAAGTATCTTTGAATCGTGCCAATTATTCAGTCATTTCATAAAAGTCAAGCTAACTCAGTTCTGTCGGAGTTATTTACAGCTTCCTTTCCGAATAGATGTTCTGATACCTTGTAGCTGGGACGGGGAACATCAGATTGAAGTTCCCATAAAATCTTAATTGAAGTCTTAGCGATTTTTCCGTCACTCCGTTAGAAGGAAAGCCAACAAGGACAATTTAGGGGTGATTTACAGCTAGAGGCCCAGCTTTTTATGGAAAGGCCCTGTGCTGGAGATGTGAGTGAGTTAGTATTTGACAGGTGCTCTGAGATCCTGAAGGCACTGTGCTAGGAAAAGCATTAATAAATCCTTTAGATACTAACTTATACCTTCGGCAACTGAGATGCCCCCCAACATAGCCCCATTCTGTGAATGTCACACTGTTGACACACGAAGTGAAGCTGCCCAGACTGCTAGACTGTTTACAACTAAGGCAAAGGATTACATTTTTTTTAATTAAAAAAAATCAGTCTTGACAAAAAAAATCAAGCACCATCACCATGCTATTCTGGTTCTTCTTTAAGAAGTAATAAGATATGATTTATAATGGGCCTAAGTGGTACAATTCTCTAGATTAGCCTCCACTACCCCCCTCAACAAACTCCCTAAGAATGTAGACTACTGGATATCCTCCGTCCAGGCCCAGGCACTGAGAGATTCCTAAGCACTGACTACAGCTCATGCGTTTTCTTAGGCCGAGCTTTCATTTCAGTATGGCTTCAAGGCAAGTTTCTCTGCAGAGTAAATGGGAACTGTTGTGAGGCCAGTGTTTTAAATACAATTTTGGATTTCTTCTGGACAGAAAGAGCTCTTGAAGCAATATGAAAGAGAATCCTACGTATGCCCTTACATCTTGGACAGCTCTCAGCGGAATAGCCGAATACTTTCTTCCGACCATATGTATCAGTGGCGTTCACATGGCTTTAATACACATGTGCATTTACATCGAGTGTGTAAAGAAGCACCCTTGCATTGTGTGTGGGAGGGGTCTACATTGGAGGGAAAAATGCGTGAACAGTTTTAAACCACCTGGATTGCTGGGCCCTCCTTTTCCCCCTTCCTCCTCTTTTTGTTTCATTCAAAAGAGCATCTGAAGACCATATTGTGTTTCATAAGTTATTGACATCAGTTTTAATCAGTGTCCCCCTGACGTGGGAGCTGTGTTAGTATTTAGTGCCTGCTGAAGCATGATGTTTAATCTTACTGTGGGGATGTCAGTGTTTGAGTCTCTGCTTGGCTTGTGACAGGTTGAGATTATGAAAACTCGTTTTGCGACTCACTCTATGGCTTTGCATTGCCCAGCTGTAACCTAAAACCCACACAAAAGGCGTCTCTGCAAGATGAGCACAGTGCTGGGCTGGCCTCCTATGGTCATGGGTACCTGCAACATAATGCTCATAATTGTTTAAGCATGGCTTTGAGGAGGGGTGCAGTCCAAATGCTGCAAGTAGCCCTGGTGCTTGGGGGTACCCTCATCGTTCGTCAAGCAAGGGAGGTTACATCGGAGGAGTTGCCATGAAAAAAATCCAATGCCCCGCTAAAGATCCATGCTATATCAGAAGGCCAAAAATATTTGCTGGCTCGTCCAGAGCCTGGCACCTATCTGTGAATGAGTGTATGTTTTTAATACTCATAGTAATTATTATAATTACTGTCATTATGATGATTAACTCTTGAGGGCTTATTCTTTGCCAAGCACTCGCATTAATTTACTTATTTAATCGTTGCGACTCTGAGAATAATGGGCACTATTATTGTCCTTATTTTAGAGATGAGGAAACCATGACCTGGAGACATGGTTTACTACTCAAAGCCCAGAGCGGGTAGGTGGCAAAGCTGGGCCTCCGGCCCCCTGATTACACTTCGTTTTATTGCACGCGTGTTGTGCTGCTTCCGCATGGAAGGGCTGGCAGGATGACTGAAAGGATGGATGCATGGGTGCTGTTTACACACAGGGTGAAAGGTGGAGCAACCTGTTACTTCTTGCTAGAAGGAGAGGTAGTATCCTTAGGTATGCTGGCTTGTAGTCTACCATACTGTTATTATACTATATTAATGCATACTGAAACATGAAATTGCAGATGATTTCTTTCTCATCACTGGTAGGCATGGTGCAAGCAGGGAAAATTATAATTGAAGAGGGTCTTTTGTTTCCCCTAGGCATTTGTTTGTTTGAATTGATTGAACCCATGTCTTGGTGCATGCTTGGTAAGCGCCTCATTACCAAGCTGTGCCTCTCAGCTTGTTTGTTTGTGTGGAGGTCAGGGAACAGCTTGCTGAGTTGATTTTCTTTCCACTATGTGTTTCCTGTTTTGTTTTGTTTTCCTTTCCTTCAAGATTATCAGGATAGGTGGCAGTCTCTTCTACTCTCTTAGCCATGTCTTGGGTGGCCCTAATTTATTGGTGTTGTGTTTTTGTTTTTGACAGGGACCCTCTTTGTAGCTTTTGCTGCCCTGAAACTGACTTCATAGACAAGGCTTGTCTCTAACTCAGAGATCTGTCTGCCTTTTTAAAAGACATTTATTTATTAATTTATTATGTATACAATATTCTATCTGTGTGTATGCCTGCAGGCCAGAAGAGGGCACCAGAGCCCATTACAGATGGTTGTGAGCCACCATGTGGTTGCTGGGAATTGAACTCAGGACCTTTGGAAGAGCAGGCAATGCTCTTAACCGCTGAGCCATCTCTCCAGCCCCTGCTTCTGCCTTTTAAGCTCTGAGGAAGGCTTCCACCACTATGTCTGGCCTCCCTCCCTCCCTTCTTTCCTCCCTCCCTCCCTCCCTCCCTCCCTCTCCCTCTCTCCCTCCCTCCCTCCCTTTTTCTACCTCTCTTCCTTCCTTCCTTCCTTCCTTCCTTCCTTCCTTCCTTTCTTTCTTTCTTTCTTTCTTTCTTTCTTATTTAGACAGACTTGTTAAATTTCTCAAGTTGACCTTAAACTTAAAACCAAACCAACCAACCAAACAAACAATTTTTTTAAATGTTGTATTTATTTTTGTGTCTAGGAGTGTCTTGCCTGCATGTTTACAGATGCTTTTGGACCATCTGGGTGCTGGGAATCAAACCCATGACCTCTGCAAGAACAAGTGCTCTTAACCACTGAGCCATCTCTGCACCACCATGGCCCTGAAGTTTGGATTTCCCTGCTCCAGCCTCCCAGATAGCTGGGATGCCACCACTTGAGTGTTACCATGCCCACAGGTGGCCAAGTCCTGGTCTTAGGCTTGTCCTGGTTCTCAAAGGTCCAGGTGAAGTGGAACTGGTAGTCAAAAAAAAAAATCCTCTTTAGAAAGCCCTTCTCTTTGTACCCCAGGTCTGGTCATCTTGTTGCTTCTCTGTAATATAGTGAAAACAAAAAACAAAACCAAACAAACTTAGAAAGTGGCTGAAGGTGCTGCTGCAGAGTGGAGTTTGCTGAAGAATGCAGTGGTTCAGTTGTCAGTTAGATGCCCTTAGGACAGTCAGCCGCACAAGGCTGTCACTGTCCACGTCTCTAGGCCCTAGGCAGCTGGAGTGAGGGCTCAGCTGGGGTCCTCATTAGCGCCTGTGAGAGAGGAGGCTGCTCCCAGCTCTGTGCAGGGAAGGGAGGTAAGAAGTCAGCGCCAACCCTCTGGGGCCAGCAGGCCTGCATTTTCAGGCTCTGCCAAGCTCTCCTTTTAGCCCTTCCCAGACTCCTCTCTGACCTCCTCCTCCTCCTGGAGAAAAATGAGATCCTCGGAAAAGTATTTGAGACTTTATGTCCAGAGTAAATATTGGAAAGGCAGTGGGTTGCGATTCAGATGTTCCCTGGAAGGGGTCCCCTCGTTTGCTGCCCACAGCTGGTATCGATAATTCCTTCTTGAGATGAGTTGTGCTTTTCATTAAGTAAATTTTTTGTCTTGGGATTAAACCAACATTGTATTCTTAATAGACTTTTATGTTTACACTTCAAAAGTCCACTGGGTGGTTATTCGTGTTATCTTGATGGCTTATACAGTGTCTGCTATGCACACTGGCTGCACCAAAATAAATGGCTCTCTGGGGAACTGGATTATAAAAGAGCCTTATCTGTGGATGCACAAGGATGGATATTTTGTGAGCCAGTATTTTTTTCCCCTTCCTTTCAGAAGCGACTACCATGCCTTGGGTTTCTGTAGTGTCTTTCATTATGGGGAGACAAGAGGTCTTGGGGGGCTTTTGAAATGTTCAGGACTTAAGCCTTATACTTTAGAGAGTAACACATAGCGTTTTGCCTGTCTTCTAGAAGCCTCAGAAGGCAAGCAGTGGTTTGGGTGGCCCGGGAACCACAGTATAGACCCCTTCACAGGTGGTTGTCAGGTTGAGTACTGACGACAGACCACAAACCCCCACCGAGAAGCAGGCATTGTACGAGGTACTCTCTGTGCGCTTTGTTCAATTAATCAGATTGCCACAAGGAACAGAAGCCTTTCAAAAACAGATGTTGCTGCCACCAAAGGGCAGTTGGTATACACAGGGACCAAGTGGAGACTCGTCTGCAGGGCACATCGGAGAGAGCAGGGGGTATCAGAGGCATTTGTTTCTGAGGCTGATCACATAAAAGCCGTGTCCTATTATAACTGACTCCCAGGGACTGTTGCTTTGAATGAAGTTTGGAATAAGTGAGCTGCCCAGGCTACTCTGCTGGACAGGGACAGTCGCCTCAAAGCTGTCTGCTGTCATGAGATTGGACTGCTGGGTTGGAGTAACTTTAGTATTCTCAAGTTCTTATTCTTACTCCAAACGTGTAAACTCACAACTAGGTTTTCATTTTATTTATTTACTTTTGGTTTTTGAGACAAGGTCACCCTAGGTAGCCTGGGCAGTCTGAAACATCTGTGTAGCCATTGTCCCTTCTGAGTGCTGGGATTATAGGCATGAGCCAGCCATACCTGGATCAGAAGTGGATTTTAATTTGCTTCTGTTCTTTTTGAATTTTGTTTTTAAGTGTGTGTATGTGTGTATGTATGTGTGTGTGCACATGGTGTGGTGGTGGTGGTGTGTGGTGTGGTGGTATGGTGTGTATGTGATGTGATGTGTGTCTGTGTGGTGTTGTTGTGTGTGTTTGGTGTGATATGTGTGTGGTATGGTGTGTGTGTGTGACGTGATGTGTGTGTGTGTGTGATGTGATGTGTGTGTGTATGGTGTGGTGTGTGTGTGGGGGGATGTGTGTGTGGTGTGGGGTGTGTGCGCACGCGTGCACTCCTGTAGAGACCAGAGGTATTGGCTCTCCTTGGAACTGGAGTTACAGGTGGTTGTGAGCTGCTTGGGAGTGTGCGTGCTGGGAGTTAGACTTGTGTTCTCTACAAGAGAAGTATGTGCTTTTAACCACAGAGCCATCTCTCCAGCTCCCTTAATTTGCTTTTAAAAAGTTTATGGGGCTGGAGAAATGACTCAGTGGTTAAGAGCATTTGCTGTTTCCCCAGAGGACTGGTGTTTCATTTCCAGCACCCACACCAAGTGGCTCACGGCTCTCTCTATCTCTAGCTCCAGGGGATGTGATGCCCTCTTCTGGCCTCCATGGTCACCCAACACATGTGACATATAAATACACAGACAGACAGACAGTCACACCACACACACACACACACACAACTTGGGGGCTTGGGAAAGGGTAAGTCTATGATAAGATGCTTACTACACAAATTGATCACCTGGGTTCAGATCCCTATGACCCATGTGAAAAGCTGGCCATGGGAGCACCTGTGTTCCCAGGACCGGGGAGGTGGAGCCAGGAGGATCCCTAGAGTTCGCTGGGCAGCCGATTTATTAGACTTGGTAAGCTCCAGGCTCAGTGAGAGGCCCTGTCTTGAAAGACGAATGATTGAGAAAGACACCGGAATATTTGCACTTGTACTTCCATGTACATGTGTACGCACCATGCAAACATGTCTACACATATGATATACATATTTTCAGTTGATGCTCAGGCTAGGAGTGTAATTTAGAAGGAGATTTTGATTAGCGTGTACAAGCCATAGGTCTGAGTCCTCAATCTGCAATAAACCAAAAGAGCTTTGTGTAAATTTTCCCTGATGTCGAGTCAGAGACCCATTCACTAGCCAATTCTTTTTATTTCGTTTTTTTTTTTATTTTGGCGGGGAGGAAGTTCTGGGGGTCAAATCTCTGGCTCTGAGCACATTAGGCAAATGCTCTACCACTCTGCATCCCTAAGGTCAGTTTTCGTTTGTAGAAATATCGGTCCTGGCTTGGGCGGCACTTCATTGGGTAAAGCCCTTGCCGTATGAGGCTGCTAACTTGAGGTCAGAGCCCCGGAACCCACATGAAGATAGTTGCCGAAGAGCAGGTCTCTGCTAATGCCAGTGCACCCATAAGGAGATGAAGAGTCAGGGAAGTCTGGTGTGTAAAGTGGTGAGCAAAGTAGAGAGACCCTACCTCAAGCAAATCAGAACGTGAGGATCGAAAGACTTGTCCTCTGATCTCCATCTGTGTGCTGTGGGATATGTGGGCCTGCACTCCACACATGCAGCACGTGCGTGCACACACTCACACACATACACACATACGTGTGCGCGCGCGCGCACACACACACTCACAAGGAAATATCAGTCCTTTTCCATTTTCAGCTCCTGGGTGTAGGTTCAAACCTGCACACATTACTTGTGTCGGTTCTGTATTTGGATGGAGAGAAGGGCCTGTGGCCCTGAATTGAGAGATGCATAATGTCTCTTGTTGGAGCCTTTTTCTCTTTATAAAAACTACTATCCCAAGCCTCCTTTCTGATGGATGTTTATTCGGAAGCATCTGCTGGCACTTCAGACATAAAAGAAAATGCCATATGAGAGTACCACCAAGGAGTCGAAAAGGGTCCTTTGCCATGACCTGTGTAAAATCCTCCCCGGAAGTCGCTAGGTAGGTAGGTAACTGCAATCACGTGGCAGTGCACAGAGGCTTGTAATGGAGACCCAGGAGGCAGAAGACTCCTCAATGGAGGAGACGTCTAGGTTTCACAATGGCTTGACTTTTCAGAGGTCAAAGTAGATTTGTTGGGTGAGAAACTTCTGAGGGAGACAGTAATGCCCAGTACATCCCAGCATAGGCAGAACCTGGCTGGAAGGATGCTCTGCCAATCTATGGAGAATGCAGAATCAGCCTGTGTGAGATCGCAGCTCTCTGTAGATGGCCACATTTTAGTTGGGGGAGGAGGGTGTCCTTTTCTGCCCCTCCTGGATGCTGCTGAAGTTTCTAGATTTTTTTCCTTGAGACTTTTTTCTGTCACAGATAAGAGGGATTATTAGTTGTCGTGTCCAATTTTCACACATTCCAGAGGCTCCACACTTAAGTTAGACAATCTGCAGGACCACAGGCATCTCGAAAGGGGCTGGCTCTGGATAACTGAGTTCTAAATAAGGAAAAGAGATAGATCTCATAATTTCCTAAGGCCCTGTGTATTGTGAGGCATCCCATATTTATTCCATATTGAAGTCCCAAAGTGATGAACACTTCCCGCCTGCCAGATTGCCGCCGTGAGGCTTCTGATTCCGTCTCTTCCCATTTGGAGTGGCTGTGGTGAGTGTGGCTGCACCGTCTTATCCACAGGGAATGTGTTCCAAGGCACCCATTTTGGATGTCTGTAATTGTGTGTGTGTGTGTGTGTGTGTGTGTGTGTGTGTGCGTGCGTGTGTGTGTGTGCATAATACTGAACCCATGTATAATGCTTTTTTCTTTTTTAAAAAAATTTATTTATTTTTATTTATGTGGATTGATATTTTGTCAGCAGGTAAGTCTGTGTGAGAGTGTCAGATCTTGGAATTACAGACTCTTGTTAGCTGCCGTGTGGGAGCTGGGATTTGAACCTGAGTCTTTTGGGAGAGTAGTCAGTGCCTTTAATTACTGAGCCATCTCTTCAGTCCAATGTTTTTTCCCCCTATACCTACCATGTTTATTCTGAAGTTCAATGTGTAAACTATGCATCTATAACAATATGGTATGTTGAAAGTTAAGCATGCTCTCTCATCGTCAAAATATTGTACTGTGGGTCTTATCCTCAGCATGCAATTTTTTTTCTCTTCTATATTCAAAAAACTTTTGTCCTTTTAAAGGAAGTGCTTCATGACATTTGGACGTACCTGGATTGTGAGCATCACTTCTCCTGTCCTTTGGGGCCATGGTTAAGTAAACCAAGTGCTTGAACATGGACACTGTGGTACTGACAGGGCTGATAACAGATATGGCCAAGGGATCAACAAGTGGATTATACAGCCTGGATGCACCACATAGAGGCCTGGTTCACGTTCTCAGCAGTATGGAGCAGGACAGCGTGGTATCCCATCCTAGTACCCAGTCCGAGTGTAACAGTTGCTTATTTCTAGAATCTTCCATTGAATCCTTTGTGACTGAAATTCCAGAAAACAAAATCTTGGGTGATGGGAGATGACGGTACCTAGCAGATGAACTACACCCCCATTCCTATCTATCTGATGGGAGATGATGGTACCTAGCAGATGAACTACACCCCACTACACTCCTATCTAGAGCCATTGCAGGCATTGCTAATTATTACAGCATGCTCTCCTTCTAGGTCCAGAAATGATCTTATAGTACCAGAGCTACAAGAGTTGAAAAAAAAAAAGCTACTTGCCAGTTTTCATCATAGACTGTAGTAGGAGGGCCGCTTGTTTGACCTGGCAGCCCAGAACAGAAATAATCACACAAAAAACTATATTAATTAAATTACTGCTTGGCCCATTAACTCTAGCGTCTTATTGGCTAACTCTTTTTTTTTTTTTTTTACTTTTATCTGCATTTATTTCATGTTGAATTTATTCCCGTGCCAGAAGTTTTTGTTTCTTCAGTTTCTTCTGGGATATCTTTTTCTTCTGTGCAACCTCTTCTTCTGGCTTTGGAACAATCTGTTCCTTTTCAGTGAGGATCATCTCGATGTGGCAGGGGGAGCTCATGCATGGGTTAATCCGGCCGTGAGCTCTGTAAGTTCGTCGGCGCATCTTAGGTGCCTTGTTCACCTGCATGTGCTCAATGACCAGAGAGTCTACATCTAAACCCTTCAGTTCAGCATTGCTCTCTGCATTTTTAAGCATGTGCAGCAAAAATTCCACACTCTTTTTTGGCCACCGACCCTGTGTCCAGCCCCACTGTTTGGCCTGGGCGCACCTACCGACTCCACCATTGTACCGTCGGAATGGCACACACTGCTTCTTCAAAGTGACATCTTTCAGATACTTGGTGGCTTTTCGGATATGCATACCCTTGATGGCCTGGGCCGTTTCACGGGTGTTCTTAAAGTGAACCCGAAGATTTGATCCTCTAGATTTGCATGATTTTGTAGGGTTTTCTGGGTCAAGAGAGTAGCGAACCATTTTCACGGGTCACCTCTGGCCGCTTACAGGAAGAGCTGGCTAACTCTTACATATTAATTTAAACCATTTATACTAATCTGTGTGACTTACCCGGTTAAGTTCCCAGCATCTGTCTCTAGTGGCTCCATTGCTTCTCTCTGACTCCGCCTTCTTCTGCCCAGCATTCAGTTTAGTTCTCCCTGCCTAACTCTGTTCTACCCCATCAGGCCAAACCAGTTTCTTTATTCATTAACCAATAAAAGCAACACATAGACAAAAGGACTTCCCACACCAGTAAACTGTTTTCCTTGACTGTCCCTCCCCCTTTAGACAAGTATCATAGGTTGGTGTTTCAGGAACATTTACTGTTGAGTTGAGTCTCTTGGGTCTGGGCATGCCAGGAGATATAAAATAAGCTGCTCCTTGCACTATTGAGACTGTGTACACGGAGAGGGAAACACTGATCCAAATGGATGGGCCCCCTCAGAATGAGGTGCTGTGCACCATGTCTAGGGCACAGGGGAAACACTGAGGGTTTTGAGGGGCAGTGGAGTTCAGCTTCGGGTACCCAGTCAGGGAAAGATTGAATGTGTGTCCAACTAATGTTTCCCTCCTGAACTTGTTCTTATGTAGAGTTTTTTTTTTTTTTTTTTTTTTTTATCATGCCAAGAATTTGAGAAACCACAGTTCCCTGAAAAGTGTGGTCTTCCCAGGATGTCAGCACCAAGCAGGTGCTCCCAGCTGCAGAGGATGTTTTTGGACAAAAGCTTGTCACTGCTCAGCCCTGGTTGGCCCCAGGTGGTTGGGGCAAGACCAAGTGTGCCTGAGGCTGAGAGGCGAGGAGTCTTCAGAAGCCACAGTCTCAGCTCTTTTCTCGCATTCAGGCCGGTGCAGAACATGCTGAACAGTAAAGCTCCAAACCCAGCATGAAAAAAGAAACACATTGTGTTTACAGATACAGAGTTTGGCATGGGAAGCATGAAAGTACCTGGGCAGCCTCCAGGCAGGGCTGTTGGACACAGGCCCCCTGCCCACAGCCCTGTGGCCAACGTTTTCTCCCAGAAGCCAGACCTCAGAGGTGGGCAGATTGATAGCCAGCTCTTTCTTCCCAGACACAACCCTGTCTCACTTTGTGGCTCAGTCTTTGAGAAGAATTCATGGTGAGAAAGAGTGCGGCCTCTCAAGCAGCCACGAGGAAGGAAACTGCATCTCTTTTCAAGCCACAGAAGTGAGCCCTTCTGAAACCACAGTTTCGGGCAGATTGGCTGTCATGGTACCTAGATATGCGAGGACAGAGCAAGGCTGAGCAATTTTCTTGTGTTTCGTACCTTGGTTCCCTTACTATCTGAATCGAGAGTTGAGATAAATGAAAGTTATCTGCCCGAAAAGCAAAGCTTTGTTCTTCATGACCCACAGAACATTCTTGTTCTGAACCAAGGTCAGGGAACACAGCGTTCCATTTAATAATGTACGAGGTCTCAAGATAGACACGGGGATTTTTTGATAAAGGAGCCCTGTTCTGGCTTTGGGTGCTTGGATCTAGATCCTAGCCAGCACTAGGACCTTCAGCTCTCTGTGTTAATTACCTGGTAGCTGGAGACCCAGTTAGAGACCACTGCATGCTGAGCTCAGAGGAGGGATCTAGAGGCGGGGTATAGAGGCGGGTGTTGACTGCAGACTTAGGGCATGGTCGCTATGACCTGTTCTAAGCACCTTGTAAATAATCACCTCGGTTAAGTGCTGTACCAGCCCTAAGAGGCTGGCTCTGTAATTAATAAGTAAACTTCTTTGTGGCCGCATAGCACATGACCTTTCAGTGCTCAGCTCAGTGACCTGTCACGCCACACTCACTTGCATAACCAGTGCCCCCGCCAGGACCGTAACGGCACACTGGAAGCTGGTCTACAACCCCTTCAGGGCACCCTGCCCCCTGAAGCCCACCAAGATTAGGTTTTAGTTTGTGACTTTGTGTAGATAGGATTTTTAATTTGATACGGCTGCTGAGGTGGCTCTCCATGTGTGGCAGTGATCTGTGAGCTTCACTGACTTCCCAGGGTTTTGTGATGTAAGAGTATCACGGCACATTTCCCCATTCTGTATAGAGCAGTGTATGTTTGTTTCTCTGGGTATGGTCTCTTAAAGAAATGCACAGCCATGACCATACTGATCCATGTCTTTTGAAACATGTAGAAATAAACTTCTGCCAGGGGAATCTGAAATCAGGACTGCTGGGCCCTGGACTCTGAGTGTCTGGCCAGCCATGGTAGACAGACAGTGGCTGTACAGTTGGTAGAGAACAGCTGGACGGCTTTACGTCCATACAGCCATTACCCAGATGAAGAAGCCGAGGCTAGGAACTGTGTGCCAGGTCATAAGGCTTGTGGGATTTAGAAACCTAACCTCATGGCTCTGGAGTCTTGCTTTCTCTGACTGTGCATCCTGGTCCTGTGTTCAATCTGGCAGGAGAAAATGTTCATACTGTGTAGACGGAGGCTGCTTGTTTGTTTCCCAGCTGCCCAGATCTGAAATAATCACACAGATACTGTATTAATTAAAGCACTGCTTGGTCAATAGCTTAAATATATTTCTAGGTAGTTCTTGTATCTTAAATTAACCTATCTCTATTGATCTGTGTATCACTATGAGGTTGTGGCCTACCGGCAAGGTTCCAACAAGCTCCCGCATGGTGGCTATATAGCTTCTCTTCAACTTCGCCTATTCTCTCTATTTATCTTTTCCAACCTGGCTATATTTTGTGAAGCCATTGGCTGAAAGCAGCTTCTTTATTAACCAGTGGCAATAAAGCATATTCCTAGCATACAGAGGGGAATCCCACATCAGTACTGGAAAGCATAGGAGACTTGCTGGAGATCTTCTACTGCTGGGCCTCAATTTCCTGTCTCATGAAGTGTGTCATTGGACTGCTAAGACCCTGTTTACCTCGGACACCATAGTGTGCACAGTTGTCTTAGCCCATACCGCTCCCCAGTGTTTGCAGTTTGCTTCCCCCTCTGCCCTGCCAGCAATAGCGCTGCATTGAAATGTGTTTTTTGTCTGCTCCCACTGGGGTTCCCTCAAAAGACTGTGGCAGCCCCATTTGGAGACCTCCTCTGGCCTTCCCTGCAAGGTAGTTTCCTTCCCTGAGATTCACCCCCAAGTGCCTCCCATTCCTCGTCGGCGATGACATGGGCCTGTTCCTTCTTTACCCTCCCATGTGTTGGCTAGCCAGATCATGTGTGTTCAGCTGGCTTAGTTTTCACAAAGTGGACACACCTGAGTATCTGTGCCGAAATCAGGAAATAAGATATTTCCCAGAGGCCCTTAGTTCCCTCCCGACCACCAGTGCTCGTGTGTAGCCAGAACTTTGACTTCTCATACTATAGCATCTAGCCTGTGCTCTTATTTTGGAGGAAGGGTCTCACTTGGTAGCTAGCGAAGGCTCTCTTCAAACTCTAGATCCTCTTGCCTTAGCCTCTCCAGTGCTGGGATTATAGGCATGCATTGCCATGCCAGGTTCTTGAGTTTTGCCCGTTTTTGAACTTTATATAAATGAAATCAGACTGTGTGTTCACTTCAATATTGATGCCTTTTGCTCAGCGTTTTTCCTGTAAATGCCTTCAGTGTGGCTTCTCCTATGGTCCTGGTTAGTTTGATGGATGATCTCAGGTTCTTGGGAGCACGGATTCTCCTCCTCATTTTGTCTGCTGACCTTTGCTCATGGTGAATGATTTCCTTATGTGTTTTGTGCTTTCTGACTGTGAGCTTATTTTTATTTCAGATTTTGTGGAAATCCCTCTGGTCTCAGTTATGAAAATGACCCGGTGTTTTTTCGCAATGATTCTGCCAGAAATTGAACGGAGACCAAATTTTTCATTCATTCATTAATTAATCACCTTGGAAATTATTATTCTAAACAGGGAGGAATAAGCATGTAATCGCTAAAACTGCTCAGGCCTGATGTTTCATTTCTCCCTTTCCGAAGAGCTTTGGCAACACTGAAACTTTGAGGGATAAAGACCTTAGTATCCCACACTCAGAGCGTATTTGGAAGGTCCAGGTGTTTTTCTACAGTTCCCACCCACCACCATTCCAGCCTGTTCCCACCCCCAGCCGGTGGCAACTTTTGTCTCTATGTCAGTTGCCCACCCGTTCCTGGGAGCCCCCAGAACACTGATGCTGTAGAGCCCTACCTGGTTTGAACCCCAGCTTCTCTCCCACTCTTCTCTTCCAGCCAGACTCTTTGTGAGACAGATACAAACTTACATTTGTGCCACTGGCTCCTTTCTGTGGGCATTGGGTGTGCGTGATGTCACGTCTTCAGTCAGCTAGCACCTTGTGGTGACATTCCCCCATCTTACTCAGTATTGCGAACAGCGCCCCCATTCATGGCTGCCTGTTTATCTTTGCCCCCATATCACCTTTATCCCCATATCTCCTTTTCTCATATTAACACTTACATTACCTTCTAGCATACAAGTTAATTTACTCATCATATCTATTAACTGTATTCCTGTCCTTCCATTTACTCCTTTTTTCTGTAAAGATGCACATATGTATGTATGTCTGTATGTGTATGTGTGAGTGTATACACCACACAGAGTCTGCATGCACATAGAGGCACACTGACGCCAGAAGAAGGCATTAGGTATCCTCCATCCCTCTCTGGCTATTTTCTTGAGGCAAGATTTCTCCCTGAATCTTGATCTTCCGTTTTCTTGCCTGGCTTGGGGACTAGCAAGCCCCATGGACCTTATAGACATTTTCTGAGTACCTGGCTTCTTATATGGGTGCTAGGATCTGAACTCAGTCTTCATGATTGTGTAGTAAGTGCTCTTTAGCCCCCTCAACCATTTCTGCATGTCCTACCCCCCACCTCCTTTTGAGACAGAATCTCCCTATAAAGCCTGAGATGGCCTGGAACTTGCTCTGTAGACCAGGCTGACCTGGAACTCATAGTAGATCATTCTGCCTCTGCCTCCTGAGTGGTGGGATTAAAGGAATGTGCCACCACTTTGGGCAGATTTCTTTTATTTTTAATTATGTATCTATTAGTATGTCTCTGTGTGGTTTTGTGCATGAGACTGCAGGTGCCTGTAGAGGCCAAAGGTTTTGGATCTCCTAGGACTGGAGTCACAGGCATTTGTAGGTCCCCTGTGCAGGTGCTGGGAACTGAACTCAGGTCCCTGGAAGAGCAGTGAGTGCCCTTAACTGCCATGCCTAGTCTCCAGACCACAGCTAGAGCGTAAATTTACACGAGACCAGAAGTTATTGGCTGTTTAATTTATGAGTGGCCTGACGGAGTGTTCACCAGGTGATGTCAGCACTCGGGAGGGTGAGGCAGGAGGATTGCTGTAAGTTTGAGGCCAACCTGGGCAACATAGCCCAGGCTAGTCTGGGCTTCATAGTCTCAAACACACACACACACACACACACACACACACACACACACACACAGAGAGAGAGAGAGAGAGAGAGAGAGAGAGAGAGAGAGAGAGAGAGAGAGAGAGAGAGAGAGAGAGACAAAGAGACAGAGACAGAGAAAGAGAGAGAGACAGAGACAGAGAGAGAGAGAGAGAGAGAGAGAGAGAGAGAGAGAGAGAGAGAGAGAGAGAGAGAGAGAGAGAGAGAATACATGCAGGGCCTCTCTAATTTGCAAGACTGCCTCTCCTGGCTTATTTGCATGCTAAAGCCCAAGACCCAAAGCCTTAAGGCCTACCTAATAACCTGTCCTTTTCCATGTCTCTCTCCTTCCACCTCCCAGCTACTCATCCACACCTCATGACCTCTGGGGACTCAGTGATTCTCTGAATATTCAGATTCTCTTTGCCTCTACCCTCTGAGGGTTTCCTCTTATTTTATGAGATCTGCCATGCATCACATGTATTTTGAAATTACATTCCGTTTAGTATTTCTAGATGCTTGCGGTGGTCGGGGCTCTGTATTACCTCAGTCTACTTTGTTGCCAGAGTCTAAGATCATATATTTTCATCTCTTCTGCATCTGGAGTTATTTATGACATGCGGTGTGAGGTAAGGATGTCTATTGTTTTCGTCAGATATTTAGCCAGCTGTTCCGTGGCAGCTCTTGAAAAACGTTCTTTGTCACTGACTTGAGATGCTGCGTTTATTAAATGCTGAAGTATTATATAAACTTGGATCTGTTTTCTGGACTTTCCATTTTGTTTGACAGCTCTATCTATTTTCCTGTCTCTTCCTATCTGGACAATGCATTTCAGGATCTGGCTCGGTGCTCATTCCTTCTTTTCCATTTGTTCTCACAGTTACTGTTTAAACTGTTTTGCATTCATTTATGTATTTGTATGTGCGTGTGCATGTGCATGTGTGTACCTGTGTGGGGGCATGTCTCAATGGGTGTGTAGAAGTCAGACAGATTTGCTCAGTTTCCCAAACATTAATTATCTTATATATCCATCCCACCCTGATCAAAACCAAGAAAATTGGTGTTGATACTAGTGTCTAAACTGCAGACCTTCTTGGCTCTTAGTGACCATTCTTTTCATGTTCTCCTTTGGTCCATGGTGGAGCCCACGCAGACCTGCTGTACGCAGGGCTCCTGTATCCTCAGACTTCAGCTGGGGCAGCCTCTCAGCCCTTCAAGGCCTTCCCACCCTTTAAAGAGAATTGACTAACCAGTTATTTTCTAGACTGTCTCTCTTCTGAGATTGCCTGCTGTCTCTTGATGATCAAATTCAAATAATGTATTTTTAGCCAAAATCTCACAGAAGTGATGTTGTACCCTTGGTTCTCCTTTCCAGTGGCCGAAGGACACCAAAGGACATGTGTCCTTCCTTCTACCATGTGGGTCTCTGAGATCAAACTTGAGTTCTCAGATTTACCAGCAAGTGTCTTTTCCCCCACTGAGTCATCCTGAATATCTTGCTTCTTGCTTGGCTTAAATAAATAAACTATTTAATTTTTTTTATCAACCCCACCCTCAAAAAAAAAAAAAGCAAAAAAGAGCCAGACAGAGTGGTACATGCCTTTAACCTCAGCATTTAGGAGACAGCATTTAGGCAGGTGAATCTCTATGAGTCTGAAGCTAGAGTTACTACATAGTGAGACTCTGTCTTGAGACCAACAAACAAATTATTTATCTGAGTGTTTTGCCTACATGCATGTGCTCCGTATGCATGCAGTTCCCAGCAAGGCCAAAAGAAGGTATTGGAGCCTTTAGAGTTGGAGAGAATCACCACATGGATGCGGGGAACCAGACCCTAGTCCTCTGCAAGAGCAGTGAGTGTCCTTAGCGGCTGAACTGTCTCTCCGACCCCTGGCTTGGCTTTTGTTTGCTTGCCCCTTAGCCTCAGATGAGTTTGCCATTTATTATTTTTCAGCTATTGTTGTTCTTGCTTGACTTGGTTGATTTGCTTGTTGGCCTGTTGAGTTTGTCGAGTTTCATTGCAAGCACCACTGATAATTTGATGATGGTGTTGCTAAAATGAATTTGGTTATAGTCAATAACTCTGTAATCTTTAAGCTGTCATGGCATCTACATGATAGTTGTATATAATGATCTAGTCATTTCATGTCTCCATTGGGGCTGTTTGAGTTTCTAAAGGGGGGTAGAGGGTAGTTCTGGGCAAAAATCACAAGTTGCTGCTTGGATGTCTCCCTGTTTTTTATTCCAGATGGAATTTTAAAACATACTTACTGAGATGTAGCTGGTGTCTAATGAATCACACATAGTTAGAAAGTGTGATTTGGTAGGTTTGGCCTGTGTGTATATTAAGACCACCGCAGTCAAGACAGAGGAGTCAGTCAGCCCCAAACATTTGCTGGTGTCCCTTGGTTATCCCTCCTTCTCTTTCCTACTATTGTGCTTTTTGTTGTATTTTTCTTTTCTTAAAAATTAAAGAATGTATTAATTATATTTTTTGTAATACTGTGGGGGCGGGGGTAGGGCACTCACAGCATGGCACGTGTGGGGCCAGAGCCTGACTCAAAGAACTTGGTTCTCTTCTTCTTCCTCTATGTGGTTCTGGGGATTTAACTTAGATCCCTAGGTTTGCTGGTGAGTCCTTTAGCCCAGTGACCATTTTGCTAGCCCCAGCTTGCCTTTCCTTAAGTTTTACATAAATGGAATCATATATATATATATATATATATATATATATATATATATATATATATATATATAGTGTGTGTGTGTGTGTGTGTGTGTGTATGCGTGCGCACACCTGTGCAGGCATGTGTGAAGACCAGAAGTTGACCAGAAGTTGACCTCACTGAGATGTCTTCTTCAACTACTCAATGGCTCTTTCCTCCCTCCTTCCTCTGTGTGTGTGTGTGTGTGTGTGTGTGTGTGTGTATGTGTGTCTGCTGATAACTCTCTTCCTTCGTCCCTTCTTCCCCGGCTTTCTCACCTGTACCCCCAGCATGTGGACTGCCTTACCTGACTTTTGATGTAGGTGTTGGCTACTTAAATTTAGGTCTTTGTCCATGTGCCTGGGCCATCTCCAGCCCTACTTTGTATTCCTGGACTGTTCTTTCACCCCATGTGGTTATTTGGCTCTTTCTTCATCAGTGATGTATGTGTGTTGATAATACAGAATACGGCTATATTACAGTCAGCCTGTTGACCTCCTGATAGGCATTTGTTTGCAGTTTGGCTATTTATATGGGTAAAG
The DNA here is from genome assembly GCF_903992535.2 of Arvicola amphibius. NCBI lineage: Eukaryota > Metazoa > Chordata > Mammalia > Rodentia > Cricetidae > Arvicola > Arvicola amphibius. Next base: position 52,653,872 of record NC_052050.1, read on the forward strand.
TAGCTGTGAACATTTCTGCATAAATTATTCTGTGGATGTGTGCTTTCATCTCTTTGGGGTAAATGCCGAAGGATGGAATGACAAGCTGCCAGACTCCTTTCTAGATGCTAAACCCGCAGTCTGAGAGTTCTAGTCTTTTCAGTCCCCATTTTCTAGTGGTATATGAAACAACCAGAACTGTCAATTTTAGTCATTTCTATAGTGTGCAGTAGATGGCTTTACAATTTTATCTTAAAGCAGAAGCATAAAAAAAAGACATTTCAGCCGGGCAGTAGTGGTGCACGCCTTTAATCCCAGCACTCGGGAGGCAGAGGCAGGCGGATCTCTGTGAGTTCGAGACCAGCCTGGTCTACAAGAGCTAGTTCCAGGACAGGCTCTAAAGCTGCAGAGAAACCCTGTCTCGAAAAACAAACAAAAAAAGACATTTGTTTGTGCCTCTTATATACCTCTCAGGAGAGTTGATGAATTCTTTTATATTAGAATCATATGTTTAAGTTTGTTCCTGTGTAGGCATGTAGCACTAGCCTTTAATCCCAGTACTTGGGAAGCAGAGGAAGGAGGATCTCTATGAGTTTAAGGCCAGTCTTATATAGATAGTGAGTTTCAGGTTGTCCAGGGCTATGCAGTGAGATCCTGTCTCCAAAACAAACACAAAATGCCTTGTTCCTCTCTCGTAATCCATTTGTTTTTGATTATGAAAGAAAATTTCCTTTCTCAACTTACAGGACATTAATGATTTTTTTTTTTTTTTTTTTTTTTTTTTGGTGTTGGGGATTGAAGTCAGGGTCTGGCGGTAAGGATGAGTGTGGTGTCATTGAGCTACCCTGTCAGTGCTGCTGTGATCTTTGAACTAATATGTGCAACCTGCAGCCGTACTGAATTCATTTAAAATTGTTTCCACAGTGTTGCTGTTGACTTCCCAGTGTATAATCCAAAGGCTGGAACACTGTGGCCCTTTCTTTTCCTAATGCTTGGACCTTTCATCTACTTTTTCTTGTCTTACTGCTCTGCCTAGCACTCCAAACCGACAGCATGCCACAATGTCGTAAGTGTACCCTCCTTTCATCCTGAGTGTTTCTGGACTTACTACATCATAGAATATGCTGTGTGGTGTTCCTTTGAGGTAGATGTTCCGCTCCTGGCCGACTAGGAGGGTTGGCCTTTTTGAAATTCAAGAATATATAGGGTATTTCCCATCCCTCCGTTTTGTTTTGTTTTGTTTTGAGACAGGTTTCATGTAGCCCAGGCAGCCTTCCTTGAGTTAGCCATGTCCCCGAGGCTGGCCTTGACCTCCTGATCTTCGTGCCTCTGTCTCCAAAGTGCTGAGATTCTAGGCTTATGCCACCATTCCCAGCTAAAATATTAATCATTTAGAGATGAATCAAAAATAATCAGTTTCCTGCTTTGGCTGTTAATCTGATGGATCGCATTAATTAACTTCTGAGATATAATTCATGCTACACATATCAGCTTTTGGGTGGCTACTTTCAGTTAGCATCATTTTTATGACTCACCCGTGCTTTAGCATAGGTCTGTTCTGTGTTTCACTGCTTTGTGTGTAGACGGAGGCTGCGCCTTCATTTCCCAGCCACCCAGCCCCGAATAATCACACAGAAACTAAATTAATTACATCACTGTTTGGCCAATGACTCAGGCATACTTCTAGCCAACTCTTATATCTTAAACTAACCCATTTCTATTAATCTGTGTATCACCACGAGGCTGTGGCCTACTGGTAAGGTTCCAGCAGGCTTTTTTCTCCTTCTGCAGCTACATGGCGTCTCTTTGACTCTGCCTACTTTCTCTCTATATCTCTGTTCTGATTTCCTGCCTGGCTTTACTCTGCTAAGCCATTGGCTGAAACAGCTTTTTTTTTTTTTTTTTTTTTATTAACCAGTGGTAATAAAAAAAATATTCATAGCATACAGAGAGGAATCCCACCTGATCTACCCTTTTCTGTCTAAATAAAAAAGAAAGTTTTAACTTTAGCATAATAAAATTACATATAACAAAATAGGTACCATGCAAGAATTTCAGTTTTACACTATTTCTTTGTGAGTCTAGAGTTTCATATCTAATTTATCCTTTATTATTACTAAGGGAAACTATAACTTTCTATTTTATTTTTTGTTTTTGAGTTCTTTTTCAGATTTGACTTATAATGAGTATTGCTGCTGTCACTCTGGTGTGAAGTTTTTGTGTGGATTTGTGTTGCTGTGGTTTGGGAGTGTAAAGCGCCCCCTGTAGGCTCATGAATTTGAACGTTTGGTCCCCAGTTCAACACTTTTGGGGAGTGTTGTAGAGAACCGTGATGGAGGAACTTGAGATTTTGAGCATCCTATGTGTGGACGAAGTGTGATATGCTGGTCCACGAAATGGTCCACGAAATGGTCCACGAAATGGTCCACGATTACTAGGCTGGTCTCACCCTCCTGCATCCACACTTTCTTGTCACGGTGGGCTCTGTCTTCTCTGGAACCGCAAGCCCGAATTAACCCTTTCTCCCCAAAGGTGCTTTGGCCAGGATATCCTATTACAGCAACAGCGAGGTAACCAGCACATGTGTGTTTATTTCGTTATGTACCCAAGAGTGGAATTTCTGGGTCATAAAATACCCAGCGTTTTGAAGAACAGCCAAACCGATTGCTCCACAGCTGCACCCTTCCACATCCTCACCCGCACCGCAGGGGATGCTGGTTCATCCTTACTCACCGTGCATCTTTTCATAGCCATCCTGGTGACGTGAAGTGGCATCTTATTGTGGTTTTGTGATTGCCCAAGTTTGAATTATTCCAGTTCAAATCATATTATTCTTTGCTAATATTTTGTTGAGGATTTTTCGATCTCTGTTTGAAAATGAGATGTAGCGTGTCGAGGCTGCTCTGACTTTATGAAACAGAGCGGGGAGTTTCCACTCTTCCTTGCCCTCTGACGGTGTAAGTGGCACGGAAACAGCTGGTCCTGGTCGGTTTGGAGGGTCGAGCCCATCTGGGCCCTTCCATTTTTGGAAGTAGTTATTTGATAACCATTTCAATTTATTCCATACTTCAATGTTGATTCAGGAATTTTCAACTGCTCTTTGAGTCAAATCTGGCCATTTATTTTCCAAGAAAATAATCCTCACCCAGATTTTCATTTTTTAAGCACAGTTATATATAGTAATCGCAAAAATATATTAAAAATTTCCATATGTGGCTCTGTCATCTCTGTAATGTCGAATAGTAACATTTACTCTCACTCTTTGCCTGGGTTTGCTTGCCTTCTTGACATTTGTGAGAGTGGTAATGGGGGCTTCAGGGCACACTCGTGAGTATTCCTGTGTGCTGGGTCCCCGTGTTACATACGTACTGTGAATGCACCTTTCAGCAGATCTCTACAGCTCCGTGGATCAGGAGTGTTTCTCCGTGTTACAGATGGTTGGGTAGTCAGGACATGGAACTTGTCTGGAGTCACACACAGCCTCGATCAGAAAAGGACCGTGTTTTCAGAGCCAGTGTTCTTATTTGCTCACTAGTCTAGGCTGCTACTTACTAGTATTTTTTAACTTTTACTACATTGAGTGATTGACGATTGATTGTGTTTGTGAGTGTGCACACTTGTATGCCTCACTGTGCTTGTGAAGGTCCAAGAACAGCATGGGGCAGCTGGTTCTGTCCTTCCACTGTGTAGCTCCTGGGATCAGAACTCAGGTTATCAGCCTAGGCAGCAAGTGAGCCCGTTTGCCAGCCCCTACCACTCACTTTTGAACAGCTTTTTTTTCTAATTCTCTACTCTTTTATCATTGCTAATTTGTTACTTAGGCTACTCGTGATTTTGGTTTAATTCTCAGCTCAGTTAATATTTATTTATATCAGTAAATCATGTAAAGCAATGACTTTTCCTCTCTACCATAGCTTTGACCACTTTTGATATATACATTTTGGTTCATTTAGTTCTTATTGATATCGTTTTTTACAAAGATGATGTCATTGTAGTTTTGACATCCTTTTTGTTCCTGGATATCACACACAATACATATATGTGTGTGTATAATATATATATGTGTATATATGTATATATATGTATATATATGTACATATATATACATACATATACATATATATATATATATATATATATATATATAGTTTTTTTTCAGATAGGGCCTTTGTATTCCAGTCTGGCCTTGAGCCCTCTTCTCTTGCTTCTGCTAGAATTTTAAGTGTGTATCACTACACCTGGTTCCAATTTGTTTTATTGAAGCTGGTAGAGATATTTCAATTTTGTTTTTGAGGAACTGAAGTTTGAACACAGGGTCGAACACGTGCCTGGCGAGCACTATGTGTTGAGCTGTACCCTGTTCCACTTTTTACTGTCCTCTGGACAGGGTCTAACCAAGTTGCCTAGGATGGCCTTGAATTGGTCATCTTAATCTGCATCCACCAAGAGGTTCTGAGGTTTGAAAAAAATATATATATTTCTCTTAGATTTATTTCTTGCATTTAACATGTGTGGGTGCTTAGCCTGCATGTGTATGTGTACCACATTTGTGATGGTGCCCACAGAGGTTAGGAGAAGCATAAGATCCCCAAAACTGGAGTTGTGGGCAGTTGTAAGCCAACATGTGCTGAGAACTGAACCTGGCCCTCTGCAAGAGCAGCAAGTGCTCTTAACCACTGAGACACCTCTCCAGCCTCTTGGAAGCACCCCCCCCCACACACACACACATAATCTCATGAGTATATATGGTCACTTTGTCAGCTTTGTCAGTGTCCATGGGAACCAAAGTACTGGATTTGGCATTGCAGTTCAGTGTGTTGATGAAGTCAGTCATACTATGATTGTATTTTTCACACACTCTATAACTTTTCCTTTTGTGGCCCAGGGCCGAAACACTTGTAGTGGAAGACTCTCAATATTTAACAAATTAGTGGACAGAATCCTTTGACCTTAGAAACAATCCAGAGCTGTGCAAAAAAGCCTTCACCACAAAGACAAAGCACAGAGTAGTGCCAGAAGGGAGACCCCACAAAGCCCAAGGCCTCCTGCGCAAACCTGGCTTGGGTGCTGGGGATTGAACGTGGGGGCTCACACTTGTGTGTGTACTCTACCACTGAGCTTCACCCCAGCCCAGAGCTGGTTACTTCCTGCCCACACCACGAAAACGTGCTTTGTCCTGAGCTCCCGTGTAGCCCGACTGACCAAACCGCTGCTCCTTAATGAGGTGGGGTTGGGCAGATGGTCCCTCAGCCCCCTTGAGCTCTGTTGTTCTACCATGACGGTTTTCAGATTCACTGCTGTGGGCTTCCAGGACTGCAGTGAACTGGGAGTGGAGGTTGGATGCCAAAGAAAAAGACAAGATGATTCCCAGGCTGAAGCCGAAGCTGGAGCCATCTGAACCGACAGCTGGCTGAGTTCCTTGCTTTGGCTCGCTCCTGACTTTACATGAGCATCTGCCCCGTGGCCTTTCGGCCTGGCAACTAGAAGTCAATCTGCAAAGGGCAGGATGGAGAAGCCACCAGGACTCTTGAGACGCCACCTCCGAGAGTGAAATATGTCCCCCAATGGCTTGGTTTGGCTGTGGAAGTGCTAGTCCCTGGGGCTCTCGACTCTATAGAAGAGCATGTCCACAGTCAGCTTCCTGCAGAATGAGCAGATTCCATGCCTGCCTCTATTTCTCCGTGTCCTCTTGCCAAGGGGGTGATTAATTCATGGGAGGAAAGATGGGCTGTGAAAGAGAGGAGGGTGCTTCGCCGAGCACAAGCAAGAAAAGGGCTGCAAATTAATGAGCTAAGTATCTAATTTAAGAAATCAGGGGAAAAAATGAACAGAATAAGGCAGAAAAAGGGGGAGGGGAAAAGGAAGAGATAAAAATAAGAACAGAAGTCAATGAACTAGAAAACGACTATTCAACAGAGAGGACCAACCCATGCCAAAAGTGGGTGGTTTGGAAAGACTAATAAAAATAAACAAATATCTGGGAAGAGTCGTCAAAGAAAAAAAAAGAAGAGAAAAATAAATACCATTTGGAATGAAAAGGAGACCTAAGTACAGAGCTGGCACAGAATTAAAAAAAAATCTAGGGTTAAGGTGGTGGCAGAACACTTGCCCACCATACACAAGGCCTAGATTTGAGTCCCAGAATGTCTTTGAAAGTGAGATAATGTCACGAAGTACTTTATGCTATTATACATATATCAATGACAGAGTCTCTGTATATAGACCTAACTGTTGGAACTTGCTTGTAGACCAAGCTGTCCTTGAGCTCACAGAGACCCGCCTCTGCCTCTGGAGTGCAGGATTTAAAGATACGTGCCACCATACCTGTGCCACCATGTCTGGCAATGTTAATAAGCTTTGAAAGTATAGTTCTGCATTTATTAAATCCTTGGAACACTTTTCATAGATCAGCCCATTGACAATTTGAATTAAAAGTTCTATATGGAAGCAAGATAGAAACAGCTTAACTCGGATTTTATCGAACTTCCGAACCTCTGTTTTAAAGGACAGTGTCAAGAACATGGAAGGCAGCTTGCAGAATGGGAGAAAGTCTTTGTAACTCAGATAAAGACTATGTAAATAAAATTTAAAAATGTCCTGAAAAAGATAATGGAATTTATAAATATAAAAAAGCCCTACAGTAGTTTTCTAAAGAAGATGTGTGAATGGCAAATAAGTACATGAAAAGATGTCCAGCACCATAACCTGCCAGAGAAATCCAAAGAGGACATACCCCGACTAAAATCAAGGACGGATAAGGGGCTGAGGAGCTGGCTCAGTGGTGAAGAGCTCTTGCTGCTATTCCAGAGGACCTGAGTTTGGTTCCCAGTACCCATGTCAGGCTGGGCACAATAGCTTATAGTGCCAGCTCCAGGAGATGTAACGAGACCATTTTCAGGACTTCATAGGTACTGTCACACATGGTATACAGTTACACACACACACACACACACACACCCAAGATAGACATAAATAAAAATAAATCAGGTCTGTGTTAGGGCATTGTGGGGTAAAGGAAGTGTGGAGATGCGATTTGAAGCTCAGTACCTGCATTAAAGTTGCTTGTAAGTAACTTCCAGGATTTTCTAGCCATCCAGGAACTCAGGGAGGGTTGTTGGCCTCAGTTCCCAGTTCCCTTCTCTTTGGAGAGAGAGAATGTATTCTCTCTTTGGTGCTGTTTCAGCCTGGCAAGGAGCCCTCCCATCACCCTGGCCTGGTATCTGAGAAAAGGTGCATCCTGGGAGAGGTGGGGATTTGCCTGGGTTTGAGATGGTGCAGTGACCCTGGCAAGGGCAGAGAGAACTGTGGGGGCCTCGGGAAAGTGGCCTGGTCGAGAGGCTTTCTCACAGGCTGTGCTTGGCAGGCCGCTTAGCGTTACACCAGCTTCTAAACAAAAAGAGTTTTTAGACACAAAGGAAAGCTCAACCTGGCCACTGCCAGGCCTGCCTGGTTTGGCATTTGAGTTCAGAAATTCAACTTGTCAAAGCTCACAGACAGCCCAGGCTATCCTGGGAGCTCTCCTGCCCCCACTCAGGATTGCCAGAAACCTGCTCCATTGCTGACCTGGGTCTCTTTCATCAGAGGTAGATTGGAGCCAGCGCCTGGGGCGCAGATTTTGCTGACCACAGAGCCTGGGCTGCAGGCCCGGGGTGGTGGTCCTTGCACCTGTCCTAGATACAGCCTCTCCCTGCTTTGCAGAATGGGGGGGTGTTTGCGCTGGAGTGGTTTTCTTAACGGATTTCTCTTCTCCTACTTTATTGAAATGTATTAATTATATTTATTTACCATATACAACAGGGCATTTTGACAAGCATACACATTTTGTTCTCTGTGTCTGTGGGTACTGAAAACAGACATCAACCGTCTGAGGACTGAAAATGTTAAACAGAATGTGCTTCAGAAGAATGAGTATGTAGAGATTTCTTCTTCTTCTTTTTGTCATTGTCCCCTAAACAGTACGGTATACCAAATGTCTGTTTAGCACTTATTTTGTTAGGTCTATATAATCTAGTTATAATTTCAAATATTGGGGGAACGCGTGTAGCTTCTGCACACACACACGCACACACACACACACACACACACGCACACACACACGCACACACACGCACACACGCACGCACAAACACGCACACACACGCGCCCGCACACACCACCATTCTGCATGAGGCATGTGCACATTGGAGGGTACCCAAGGGAATCACAGCTAGTGCCTCAAGAGGACTGAGGAGATCCATAATATTTGTTTTCCCAAGCTTTACCGAGATATAAATAACAAATAAAAATTGCACATATTTAAGATACACAGAATTTTCTTTTGAGAGATAAATATATTGTGTGGTGATCATTGCCACAGCCAAAGTAATTAGCATATTCATTACCTTCCATAATTATTTTTGCATGTGGCGAGAGCATTTACGATCTCATAGCAGTTGTTATTATTTTGTTTGTTTTTTTCTGTCAGGGCCTTACTATATAGCACCAGCTGTGCTAGAACTCACTATGTAGACCAGGCTGGCCTCGAACTCACAGACATCCAGCTGCTCCTGCCTCCTGAGTGCTGGGATTAAAGGTGTGCACCCACCATACCTGGCCTCATAGCGGTTTTCAAGTATTTTCAATATTATCATTATTTTTTTCTGCAAAGTCAGGCCTTATGCTGTGCAAGGGCTTTGTCATTGTGATGTATCTCTATCCCTCCATATATTATTGAGTATTTTCAAATAAGGTAAACTAGATAGTTAACTTTTTTCAAATATAGATTTTCTGACTATTTTTAAAAGCCCTTTTCCTAGACCAGATGCTCATTATGTATGTATTAGGCAAATACATCACGGAAAAGTCCCTGGGCAGCCTGGAGAATGCTCACCAGAGATGAAGGAAAGCTACTAACCAGTGAGATAACCAGATGTATGAAGAGTCAACAACTGGGTTGCCCATGTTAGCTCCGTGGAGATCCCAGTGGTATCCCGCCTGGTACATGCTGTCTTAGGCTGTATGCAAAATGTTAGGTTGCCATGGAGAAGAGGATAGACACCACAGTGTGTTGGGAATGAAGGGTGGACAGTAAGTGGAATTGCCTCTCCCAGAAAAAGAGCTTAGCAACAGTGCTAGTATTTCCAGAGGGGGTTTTCTGTGATGATGGCCGTGAGATGGTCATTTTAGACCAGTGGGTCTCAACCTTCCTAATGCTGCGGCCCTTTAATACAGTTGTGCTGACCTCCAACCATAAAATTATTTTGTTGCTGCTTCGTAACTCTAATTTTGCTACTGTTATGAATTGTAATGCATGTGTCTGATATGTGACCCCCAAAGGGGTTATGACCCACAGGTTGAGAACCACTGGTTGAGAGTCATGGGCCATAGAGTGGATTCCCGGTAAGCTGAGATGTTATCTTTCAGGGTAGCCACTTAGCCTGTCCAGAGCATGAGAGTCCACACCAGTGATCAACCACCTGTCCTCGTTTGCCCAACCTGTTTCACTGGGGCCATGGCTTCTGACTGCTTGATGAACAGAGACAAAGAGGGTGAAGGGAAAAGGATGTGAGGGAAGGATTAATTTCCCTGTTTGTTCTGTAACGGGAATGTTCATCTTGTCTAGTTGAGGAGTGGGAGCCTTTCTTTGGGATGAAAACCTTCCTCTCAACAGGTGCCCGTAGGAAGTGGTAGTGGGGTTCACAAGAACAAGAGTTGGAGAAAGAGAGCATATGCTAAGTCTCTGCAGTGAGAGAGTTTGGCCAGCTAGGAGGGTCAGCATGCAGGCTGGTCAGGGGCATGGAGGGGATGGGTTCAGCTCCAGGGCTCTGCAGAGCTTACTGAGGCTCAGCAGGCTCAGCATCCAGCAAGAACACATGCCTCCAGCAGGGCAGCACAGCCAGGGCTTTGGAATGCTAATGGATCTTTGGGGTTGCTAAATAGAGCATTTCTGTCACCACAAAGGGGAAAAATGAGGGGCAGAAAGGAATTTGGGTTCTGAAGTTTCCTTAGGGGAAGGCCAGACAATAGCAATTTAAATGGACAGTTTTATCTGTTGTGATAAAGGTGGGGGGGGGGGGGACAGGGCACACTTGCTGCCTTGGCAGCTTCCTGGTGGGGTTAAATAGCTACCAGGGTGGATCACTCAGCTTGGGTTCAGGCCCCATAGCTAAGGACAGCCAGTTGATTTGAGGATCCCGGCTGGTGCCCATGTGATAGGAACCACTCTGCTCCCTTTGCTGCATCCATTTGTTCATTCATTCATTCATTCATTCACTCATTCATTCGCTCATCCATCCACCCATCCGTCCATCCACTCATCCTTCGGTCGCTGTGTCCTGGAGGTACCAGAAGGTACAAACAACAGTGGACAAGCAGGGTCTCCATTGTCATGGAGTTTTTGCTCCATGTAGAGAACAGGTGTGAAGGAAGAAAGGGAGGATGGAGGGAAGAGAGGAGAGTGAGCTCATGTCAGAGATCAGAGGATGGTAGAGATGGCCTTGCCTATGAGGCTGGATCTGCAGAAATTGGGGACAAGATCATTCCAGGTCATGAGGACAAGTGTGGGAGTCTGGAGGTAGGAAGGAGCTTGCTGCCATTGAGAAGCAGCAGAGTGGGGAGGAGGGGGAAGATGGGGAGACAGGGCGGCCATCCTGTGGGCACCAGGAGGGGCTAAGATTTGATTCTGAGGACTACAGAGAATTGTTGGAGGTTTTCAGGTCAGATGGTGCTGAATGATTATGGGAATCAAGGAAAAGCAGGGAAAGGTCCCTGGGTTGAGTAACCCTCAGGTGGCCCTGCCCTGCAGGTCTGGCTCAATGCTTCTGGCTCTATCTGGAGACTGGTATCAAAGCCAAAATACAACTCTCACCAAAAAGGGTAAGAGATCGCTTATCTTGGAGTCAAATATGAGTGACCATAGCCTTGGAACACAGATTCAGGTCACCCAAAATTTTACATAACAACACTGTAATAGTTCTGTTAAGTTTTATGTTAACATAACAAAGAAAGACAAATTGAGACATTTTTGCAATACCCTTGTGGGAACATCAGGTAGGCCGCCTGTATGAAGCAGAGACGTCTCTGCTGTAGGTCACAGATGTTGCCCATTGACACTCTGAGCCTGTTGGCTGGTGGAAGCCAGTTGTCTGTTAGTTAAGAAACTAAGTTAGGCCAGGCACAGAGGTGAGCAAGGAATGGCTGATAAGGGGGCTAAAGGTAGCTCAAGATAAATTATAACCAGGCTTTGTACCCGCAGCATTCCTACGCCCGGCAGTCTTTGCAGTTCTAGTCAGCTAACCAGCCTTCCGGGACCTTTTGTTCACTTAGCCACCCCTGGGGGAGTGTGTGATGCCCAGCTGAGGATGGCTTAGAGCAGGCGAGGCTGAAGTAGGCACAGCTGTGGTGTGGGCACTCGTGGTCCAGGATGAACATGGCTGTAGTCAGCTCATTGGGAACATGTCTGTGGCCCTGGAGTGTAGCGTGTGAGCATTTGGCCCAGCTTGTCCGTGCTCTGCCCTCTGAGATGTGTTGAGGACAGAGGGCCCAGGGCCTGCAGGGAAGACTTGGCCTCGATGGAGGGGAGCCATTTGTTGAAGGTGATAGGAAGGGTGTTCACACCCCTGCAGCTAGTATAGCCCTGTACTTTTCCTTCCCTCTGGGTGTGTGTGCCCACACCCTAGTAGCTTTTTTTTTTTTTTTTTTTAAATCAGTCATCCACCCTACCCTACCCTACAGGACATCTCTTACGTGGCTTAGGAGCTGTAGGAACAACGGGTGAAGTCTCAGTTTGTGACTTGGGTTTAACGGGATACAGGAGGGGTCCCAGAGAAATGAAACAGCAAAGCCACTGAGTGGGGGACTCAGAATCACCTCTCCTCTCTGGCCAGAAGGCTTGCTATGGCTTTGATAGAGTTTGGATGTGTCCCCTCAAGATTCATAGTTGGAAGCTTCGTCCCCATGTGGCAGTGCTGGGAGGTGGTACCATGAAGGTCCTCATGTCTTCGGATGTATGTCCTTAGAAGGGGTTGTAGGACCCTAGCTTCTCTCTGGCGACCTGTTTTGAGAAGGGATGCCGTTCTTATAAGACCTCACCAGAAGCCAACTCAACGAGGCCACCTGGGCTTGTTGGACGTTTAACCTCTAGTACAGTGATCTAAATAGACCTCTGTCCTTTCCAAAGTTTCTAGCCCTAGTTATCTCGTTATCGTAACGTGAGCTGGACTCCTGGAGAGAGGCTAACGAGTAAGAGCTGAGCCAGCAGCGTGCCCGAAGATGATTCTCGGAGTACAGAGGGAATGCTTTCAGCTGGCAGGGGGTGTGGATGGAGGTTGTACACAGGCTGGCAGCAGGAAGCCAGTTGGAAGGCTATTGTTGTAGTTCAGAAGAGGGGGCGCTGGCCTGGGCTGGCAGAAGAGTGAAGGGGAAAGGGAGAGGCTTGGGGACGGGGTCAGTGCAAGGCTGAAAAGACCCGGAGACAAGAAAAAGGAAAGAGAATACCAGGACTGTCTTATGGTCCAGTTGAGAGCTCCACACTCCAGTCAGCAAGGCAGAGACCCCTCTGTGGTAGTGTGGGGCCAGCCTCCTGGCCTCACTTGACTTTCCGGTGCCTCCTAGCTGCAGGGTTATTTTTACATACAGACTTTCATATGGAAACCCAGTGGGTAAATCAGATAGAGGCTGAGAGAGCTGCTCCAGCTGAAGGCGATGTTGAGGGGGGCAGGGCCTTTGTGCATCATCCTTGTTCCCCTCCTTGGGACTCTGCTCTCTTCTTCTTCCCCACACTCCACCTCTGATATGACCAAAGGACCCCAAGACTCTCCCAAACAAACTTATGCAGCCAAGATTTTGGTGTTGCTGGGTACACCACATCAACAGTAGTCAAAGGGAGTGTCCGCCAGAATAACTCCATCGCATAAACCTCAGTTTTACTTGTAACTTGGTTGGCTGCACACAGGTCTAGGACCTCGAAGTCTGTTGGCTAGCTATCCCAGGGTGCCTCCTGCCCTTCCTGGTGATCTGCTTTCTAGGGGCAGTGGTGCGACTGGTCTACCCTTGGCCACCCTTCTTGCTGTCAAGTCAGCATGCCCAACACATCCTTGTTTTCATTGTGTTCTCGGTTATCTTCCACCCTGCCATGCTTTGGCGGCATGTTTATCAAAGATCTCCATTAACCCTCCAGTGGGAAGGCTGAATTGTTAACCCACATTGAAGCCTTAAGACCGGATTTGAGAGTCCATGTAATGAAATATATTTTCCAGAAAGTTCTACCTGACTCCTTGAAGTGTAGCTTTTCCATCTGTAGCTGTGCTAAAGGTGGAATTCCTGCATGCTGGCCATATCCCTACCACTGATCCCCAATACCAGCCTCTTAAGTGCAGCATGCATTTTATCTCAATCGTTTTGAGTATTGACTTTACTGAAGAATGCACTTTTAACCGATCTGCCTTTTAATACAGAGTGCCCGAGACAGACTCCAGCCTTTTCTCTGTGATTCATGTCATGTAAATATTAATCGCTAAGGCAAGATCTCACTGTGCAGCCCTGGCTGGCATGTAATTTGCTATGTAGATCAGACTGGCCTCTAACTCACAGTGATCCTCCTATCTCTGCTTCTTGAGGACCAGGATTAAAGATATTTATCATCCCAACTGTCCCAGCCCTTGTATTATATTGATTGCGGCAGTATACCGGAGGATTCAGGGCCCTTGTTCTGGCCCTAAATGACCACAGGTAGCTGAATTTTAAGAGTTAGCATTGCCTTACTTTTTCTTCTCCATAAGAAGGGATAGTCATATCTGCTTGCAGGATTTTTATAAGCATCAAGATCTACATAAGATACTTGGTTCATGGAGATTTTTTTTTTAAACCCTCAAAAGGTACCTTTAAGGAAAAACTTAGAAATAATGACAACAGGTTAAAGATATTGGACATTTTCCATCATGAATTCTTCTCCTGAGTCTGACCATTTTTCTTTGGGAGCAGACACAGATATTAGTAAATCTCCCTTAGCGTTAGTCTTCAGGTGTGAGGGAAACACAGGAGACTGATGGTACGGCCTTTAAAGAGCCCACATCTTGGAGCCAGATTGCCTGAGCTCGTGCATGCACGATGCTGAGCTTGTTATGAAGCTGTCTGAGGTGCAGCTCTGCCCACAAATAACCCTGAGGAAAACAGAACAGCTATGAACTGAGCTCTCAGATATGACCTCAAAAAAACATTATAGACCAAGTTTATTATTATGCATGTATAAAAATGTTATGGTAAGACCCAACTGTATAAAATAAGGGTGTTAAAGAAAAACCAAATTAGGGTTAGGGATGTAATTCAGTTGGCAGAGTGCTTGCCTAGCTTACCTGAAGCCCTGGGTTATCCCAGCACTCGGGAGGTGGAGGCAGGAGAGTCAGAAGTTAAAGGCTAGCCTGGGCTATAAGAGACTTCTCCTCAAACAACAACAGCAACAACAGTAACAAAAACCCCCAAATTAACCATAGAATTGTCATATGATCCAGCAATTCCACTCTTAGATTTATACCCCAAAGAACTGGAAGCTGATAATGTAAAAACAAGTAACTTGCCTAAGAATGTTCATTAGTGCCACACTCTTTCTAGTAGCTGAAGGAAACAACTCAAATGCCTACCAAAAGAAAAAAGTAATATATCCGCACCAAAATACCATCTAGCTACAGCGTGGATGAGCCACACAAACACCACACTAAGCAACAAAACCAGCACAAAAGCTTACATGTATGAATATATTTATGGGAAGTGTCCAGAATAAGCCAAGATGTGTGGTTGCCAGGGATTGGAGGAAGAGGAAAATGGGTACAAGTTATTCTTGAAGAGGGATGAAAATATTTTGGACAGAAGTGGTAGTTGTAGGTTATTGTGAATGTCCTAAAAATGCCACTGATTCTATTTCTTACATGGCAACCTATATGTTAGACAAATTTTCCACTGGCTTAGAAGGGACTCATAGATGAGAAGGCCTAAGAGGCTGTCTCAGGTGTCTATTGCTGGGACAGACGCCATGGCCCAAAGCAACATGGAGAGAAACGAGTTTATTTCATCTTCCAACTCTCAGGTCACCCTCCATCTCTGCGGGAAGTTGGGGCAGGAACTCAAGGCAGGAACCTAGAGGCAGGAACTGATGCAGAGGCCCAACTGAGCAATACTGTCTTTCTGGCTAGCTCCTCATGGCTTTCTTAGCCTGCTTTCTTGTACAACTCAGGACCACCTTCCTGGGGTTGGCACCACCATCAGTGTGCTGGACCCTCTCAGGTCAATCACCTATTAAGAAAATGCCTCTCAGGCTTGCCCACAAGTGAGTCTTATGGAGGCATTTTCTAAATCATGACTCCCTCTTCTCAGATACTCTAGCTTGTGTCAAGTTGACAGAGTAACCAGGACAGTTGAGCCCCTGTTAAGTTGACACACCAACACAACACTACCAAACCATAGCCTTTCATTTCTTGCTTATCCCCACAATTATCTCATATTACTATCTCAGTAAAGAATACAGAGGGCAAGTCTCACTACCAAGCTATATGTGTTATGAACATATCTGTGAGTACTCAAGTCCTTTCCTCAAAGCCAAGGACTAGAGAGGCAGGAGAAAATTGGGGTGACGAAGTGACCTGATTCTAGGCATGCGTGTGGAATGAGTCATGAGCACCTATAGGGAATGGTGGAGCTGATCTTTATCCCGGGGACACCCATCCCTGGGACCCTTTGGCTAGAAGTTGGCCATTGGGTCTGGGGGATGGAGCAGGAGTGTTGTGACAGATGGCAGGGAGGTGGGGCATGGCTACTGTGGTAGGCACGTGGTTCACCAGAGGCACAGGTTGCTGAGCCCCATTGTAGGACCCCAGAACTTGCATGCCTAACGGTTTCCCTGGTGGCCCATGAAGGTCTGGACCCCACTGCTCAGCGGTTGGGATCCAGAACCTGCTTTTGGTCTGGGAAAGCGGTGATGTACTGTGACTGTGGCATACAGCTGTGAGAGCGGCAAGCCTAGTGGTTTTGCTCCTTCATCCAATCTTGTATCTCAGTTGAGTTTTAGGTCCTGATACGGACTGTCCACAAAGAGCTTTTAAAGTTGGCTTTGTATTTTGATAACCCCAGGTTTTTTTTGGAATGAGTTGTCCCAACTCCAAGTGAGAGGTCATGGCCCAACAAAAAGACTTTTATACTGCTTCCTGGCTAAGCAACAATCTAGAAGAATGTTGTTTCTGTGTTGAACCCAACAATTCAGGATTTCCCAGATGCCACGATGAGTTCAGGGACTCTGGGCACAAATGTTTGAACTTAGACCCTTCCTGAAAATTTTAGGCCATGTGATTATCGAGCTGGGCTGTTTCTCAGGCCACCTTTACCTTCTTTACCTTCTTTATGTCTAATGGGCACCTCGAATACGTTGTGTGAGACCACTGCCCAATATTCTGCTGTCGAGATGTGACTTCCCCAGGTGTGCACTTAACACACACTTCTTTACAGCCCAGGGAACCTTCGAGGAAGGGAACAAGCCCTCCTACCCTCATTTGACAGGGTTTTGAAATGCTAATTCTCAATCTTGAAGTATTCTGACAGCCGGGAATGTTATTCAGGGCAATCAGGCACCTCGATGATTACCCGGCGTGAAAGGTAAATTGCTGCTATCCAAGAAGTCACCTGCTTTTCAAGAGAAAGCGCAGGAAAATAGCACATAAAATTGCACTCCAGGGTTACCACATTGCATGTATCATGAGATGGGGCGAGCTGACACTCAGCGCATCTGTAGGTGTGTCAGCTGGTAGTAGAAATTTAACGGCATTCACTAGCTTGTCCTTATGTTCAAAAGAAAAAAAAAGAGGAAAAGAAAGAGCAGGATTATGGCGAAGGTTTCCCGGGTTTGTTATGAGCCTGCGTGGGATCTGAAAGCGCATCTTGACTTCTTACTTCTCACTGAGCGATCCTGTCCCAGATAGGAGGCTGTCAGTACCAAGCTAGACAGATGCTCTGCTGCTGAGCCACACACCCTTAGCCTTTCATTCATTGTTTTACAGGTATCATTTGTAAATCTTTGCATTTTTTTTGCCACAGTAAACACAGAAGGGCATTTCTTTTGGGTCCAGAGGGACGGCAGGATATAGTTAGTTCCCGTTCCAAACGTCTCCACTCAACTATGAGAGGCCAGTTAGAGTAACAAAAGCCGGCTGATGCACACCTTGGGGAAAGAGCTGTTGACAAGCCAGGTGTGTCCGGGAATGAAGAAAAGTCCATCTTGATCAGTTTCCATACTGGGCTTTGCCTCAGGTCCTATTTTTTCTTCGGTCATTAAGAAGTACCGAATATCCTAGTCACTAGGGCCCTCGTTTGTTACATAGCCTCTCAAGGTCACAGTTGATTTTTCACCTTAAAGCAGTGGGAAAGAGGATTATGTTACATTTTAGGAATGTGGAAGCCAATCGACCACGCAGACCGTATGTGTATGGGGAGTACACAGTCCTATTTGCTGGTTGTAACAGTTGCTTAGGGCGGTTTGCATGTGCATTCTTATGTGCTTGTATGTTGTTAATTCCACTGGTCAAGAACAAGACCACTACCACAGTTTGAAGCCACATTTGGAGCAAACTTTAGTTAAATACTGGTCAGGAAGGATAGACAGGTCCATCTCTGGGCTCCCAGGCAATGACCATAAGTCATGTTTTGCAGAGGCTTAAGAAGACAAACCCTACAACTCACCGCCTTTCCTATCAGATCCAATCAGGGGCAAGCATACATCCTGACATACTTCCTGCCCACATTCTTCCTGCCCATGTGTGATCAAGTAGATGGGTCAGGGAAACACAGGACAAATAGGAACTTATCCTTAACTGCAAACAGAACTCGTAACCTGCAAGGAATAGTTTTCCTGTCTCGGTCTCACAATTTGTGTGTCCATTTCTCTGTCCACCCCCCTCACACCCATCCGCCCATCTCCTATCTGCTCTCTCTTCTACCCTCACACCCATCCGTCCATCCATCTAGCCATCTTATCTACCCATTTACCTCCCAACCATTCATTTGTCTGCCCCCTTCGCAGCTTCTCTATGGCCTGGCCCCTTCCCTCTGACCCCACTTGTTAGAACTCTCCCTGGGCTTCTCCTGGCTCTCACTCCGTCTGCTCCACCCCTTTTACTTTCCATGCAGCCATGCAAAGACTCACAGTTTGACTTCTGGTCCCAGTCTCTCACTTGGGCCAGATCCCACCAGTCACCGCTTCCCATTTCTTGGATGTCTAATGGGCACCTCGAGCTGCTCGGACCAGTGCTGGGGGAGTCCATCTAGCCCCACCCCCACCTCCCATCAGCTCACTCCTGAGCCTGATTAGTACTCTCACACTGAGTTCGTTTTATGACATCTCAAACCACCACCATCACTGTTCACCTGGACCATTGTGGGGGCCCCTCCCTGGCCTCCTGGCTCCACTTGCACCCTGGTTGGATCCGTTTCCAGAAGACTGTGATACACTGTGAAGGAAACAATAGCACCTGTACCTGCCCCTGTACCTGCCGCTGCCCCTGTACCTGCTGCTGCCCCTGTACCTGCCGCTGCCCCTGTACCTGCCGCTGCCCCTGTACCTGCCGCTGCCCCTGTACCTGCCGCTGCCCCTGTCCTGCCATGCTTGCATCCGTATTGCCCTTCTGTTGGCCCCACTCCCCGAGCTTCTGCCTGTGCCTCTTCTCTCTTTCTTTGCCTGGTTCTTTCTTGTGCTTTAGGTTTAGATTCAAATGCCTCACTTGGACAGACCTTCCCTGCCTCCGCAGCTGCTATAATCATAGCCATTGTGTGTGTGTGTGTGTGTGTGTGTGTGTGTGTGTTTGTTATGTGCTTGTGTTCAGGTACATGTACACCGTGCTTGAGGAGGCCAGGGGCTAACACTGGGTGTCTTTCTCTGCAGAGCTCCATGTTTATTTGTCTATTGACAGGGTCTCCATGTAACCCTGGCTGGCTTGGAACTTGATACAAACTAGACTGGCTGGCCTCACACGCCAAGAGAGCCTGGGATTAAAGGTGTCCGCTGTCATGCCCAGCCTTCCACCTTGTTTTTGGAGACAGGCTCTCTCACTGAACCTGCAGCTCAACTGATTCTCAGAAAGAAAAGCTAGGCAGAGGGCTTCGGGGACCCTCCTGTCTCTGACACTTGCATATGCATGCCAGTGTAAGGGCAGTGGATTGGGGAGGTGGGGATTCCATTGTTTTACCTTTTATTGTCCGTTCAAAGGAAAGCAGGAAACTCTATTTATTTATTTGAGACAGGGCTTCAGACTGGCCTGGACTGGAGCTCACGGCGGTTCTCCTGCCTTTGACTTCCTGAGTGCTGCGAATCCAGAGTGAGGTACAGATAATTGCTAGGAAAACATTCTATTTTATTTTATGTTATTTTTTATTGATTTTTATTGAGCTCTATATTTTTCTCTGCTCCCTTCCCTACTTCTCCCCTACCCTTTAGCCCTCTCCCATGCTCCCCATGCTCCCAATATACTCAGGAGATCTTGTCTTTTCTACTTCCCATGTAGATTAGATCCACATATGTCTCTCTTAGAGTCCTCATTGTTGTCTAGGTTCTGTGGGATTGTGATTTGTAGGCTGGTTTTCTTTGCTCTATGTTTAAAAACCACCTATGAGTGAGTCCATGTGATAATTGTCTTTCTGTGTCTGGGTTACCTCACTCAAAATAATGTTTTCTAGCTCTGTCCATTTGGCTGCAAATTTTAAGATATCATTTTTTTCTGCTGTGTAGTACTCCATTGTGTAAATGTACCACATTTTCCTTATCCATTCTTCAGTCGAGGGGCATCTAGGTTGTTTCCAGGTTCTGGCTATCACAAACAATGCTGCTATGAACATAGTTGAGCACATGTCCTTGTGGCACAACTAAGCATCCTTTGGATATATGCCCAAAAGTGTTATTACTGGGTCTTGAGGAAGGTTGTTTCCTAATTTTCTGAGAAATTGCCACACTGACATCCAAAGGGGCTGTACCAGCTTGCACTCCCACCAGCAATGCAGGAGTGTTCTCTTTTCCCCACATCCTCTCCAGCATAAGTTGTCATCAGTGTTTTTGATCTTGGCTATTCTTACAGGTGTAAGATGGAACCCCAGAGTTGTTTTGATTTGCATTTCTCTGATGACTAAGGATATTGAACATTTCCTTATGTGTCTTTCAGCCATTTTAGATTCCTCTGTTTAGAGTTCTCTGTTTAGGTCTATACTCCATTTTTTATTGGATTATTTGTTCTTTTAATGACAAATTTCTTGAGTTCTTTGTATATTTTGGAAATCAGACCTCTGACTGATGTGGGGTTGGTGAAGATCTTTTTTCATTTTGTAGGCTGTCATTTTGTCTTGTTGACCATTTCCTTTGCTTTACAGAAGCTTTTCAGTTTCAGGAGGTCCCATTTATTAATTGTTTCTCTCAGTGTCTGTGCTATTGGGGTTATATTTAGGAAGTGGTCTGTTGTGCCAATGTGTTCAAGTGTACTTCCCACTTTCTCTTTTATGAGGTTCAGTGTGGCTGGCTTTATGTTGAGATCTTTGATCCATTTGGACTTGAGTTTTGTGCATGGTGATAAACATGGATCTATTTTCATTCTTCTATATATTGATATCCAGTTATGCCAGCACCATTTGTTAAATATGCTTTTTTTCCATTTGATATTTTTTTGCTTCTTTGTAAAAAATCAGGTGTTGGAAGATGTGTGGGTTAATATCCGAGTCTTTGATTTGGTTCTATTGGTCCTCCTGTCTGTTCTTATGCCAATACCAGGCTGTTTTCAGTACTGTAGCTATATAGTAGAGTTTGAAGTCAGGGATTGTGATGCCTCCAGAAGTTCTTTTATAGTACAGGATTGTTTTGGCTATCCTGGGTTTTTTGCTTTTCTATATGAAGTTGAGTACTGTTCTTTCGAGGTCTGTGAAGAATTTTGCTGGGATTTTGATGGGCATTGCATTGAATTTGTAGATTGTTTTTGGTAAGATTGCTATTTCTACTGTGTTAATTCTACCTACCCAAAAGCGTGGGAGATCTTTCCACTTTCTGGTGTCTTCTTCAATTTCTTTCTTCAAAGATTTAAAGTTCTTGTCATACAAGTCTTCCACTTGTTTGGTTAGAGTTACTCTGAGATATTTTATGCTATTTGTGGCTGTTGTGAAGGGTGATGTTTCTCTGATTTCTTTCTCATTCCATTTATCATCTCTGTAAAGGAGGGCTACTGATTCTTTTTTGAATTAATCTTGTTTCCTGCTACATCACTGAAAGTGTTTATGAGTTGTAGAATTATGAGTGGTAGAATTTTTGGGTTTGCTTATGTAAACTATCATATCAGCAGCAAATAATGAGCTCTTGACTTCTTTTCTGATTTGTATCCCCTTGATCTCCTTTTGTTGTTTTATTGTTCTAGCTAGGACCTCAAGAACTATATTGAATAGATAGGGAGAGAGTGGACAACCTTGTCTTGCTCCTGATTTCAGTGGGATCGCTGTGAGTTTCTCTCCATTTAGTTTGATGTTGGCTGTTGTCTTGCTTTATATTGCTTTTATTATGTTTAGGTATGTTCCTTGTAACCCTGCTCTCTCCAAAACCTTTAACATGAAGTGTTGTTGTATTTTGTTGAAGCTTTTTTGGCATCTAATGAGATGATCATGTGGTTTTTATCTTTCAGTTTGTTTATATGGTTAACAGATTTTCATATGTTGAACCATCCCTGAATCTCTGGAATGAAGCCAACTTGATCATGGTGGATGATGGTTCTGATGTGTTCTTGTATTTGATTTACCAGTATTTTATTTAGTATTTTTGCATCAATGTTCATGAGTGAGATTGGCCTGTAAGTTTTTTCTTAGTAATGTCTTTCTGTGGTTTGGGTATCAGGGTAATTGTAGCCTCATAAAAAGAGTTTGGCAATGTTCCTTCTGTTTTTATTGTGTGGAACAATTTGAGGAGTATTGGTATTAGTTCTTCTTTGAAAATCTGGTAGAATTCTGAGTTGAAACCATTTAGTCCTGGGCCTTTACTGGTTGGGAGACTTTTGATGGCTGTTTCTATTTCCGTAGCAGTTATAGGTCTGTTTAATTTGCTTATCTGGTATTGATTTAATTATGGTAAATAATATGTATCCAGAAAGTTGTCTATTTCCTTAAAGTTTTCTAGTTTTGTGTTGTACAGATTTTCAAAATATGACCTGATGATTCTCTGTATTTCCTCCGTGTCTGTTGTCATGTTCCCCTTTTCATTTCTCATTTTGTAAATTTGGATACTCTCTCTCTCTCTGCTTTTTGATTAGTTTGGATAAAGTTTTGTCTATTTTGTTGATTTTCTTGAAGAACCAACTCTTTGTCTCATTGATTCTTTGTTTTGTTTTCTTTTTTTCTATTTTGTTGATTTCAGCTCTCAATTTGATTATTTCCTGCTGTCTAGTTTTCTTGGGTGAGTTTGCTTCTTTTTGTTCTAAAGTTTTCAAATATTCTGTTAATTCACTACTGTGGGATTTTTCCAGCTTCTTTATGTAGGCGTTTAGTGCTATGAACTTTTCTCTTAACACCGCTTGCATTGTGTCCCAAAATTTTGGTATGTTGTGTGGTCATTTTTATTGAATTTTAGAAAGTCTTTAATTTCTCCTTTTATTTCTTCCTTGACCCATTGATGATTCAGGTGAGCATTGTTTAATTTCCATGTGTTTGTGGGCTTTCTAGAATTAGTGTTGCTGTTGAATTCTCATTTTAAACCATGGTGATCTGATAAGATACATGGGGTTATTCCAATTTTTTTGTATCAGTTGAGGTTTGTTTTGTTACTGAGTATGTGGTCAATTTTGAGAAGGTTCCTTGAGCTACTGAGAAGAAGGTATATTCTTTTATGTTTGGATGGAATATTCTATAGATGTCTGTTAAGTCCATTTGAGTCATAACTTCTGTTAATTCCCTTATTTCTGTTAATTTTTTGTCTGACTGACCTGTCCAGTGGTGAGAGTGGGTAGTTGAAGTCTCCCACTATTAGTGTGTGGGGTTTAATGTGTGATTTAAGCTTTAGTAGTGTTTCTTTTACATAAGAGGGTGCCCTTGTATTTGGGGCATAGATGTTCAGTATTGAGATTTCGAAATCTTTTGATGGATTTTTGCTGTGACTAATATGAAATGCCCCTTTTTGTCTCTTTTGGTTGATTTTAGCTTGAAGTCTATTTTGTTAGATATTAGGATAGCTACATCAGCTTGTTTCTTAGGTGCATTTCATTGGAAATTTTTTTCCCAACCCTTTATTCTGAGGTGATGTCTATCTTTGAGGTTGAGGTATGTTTCTTGAATGCAGCAGAAGGATAGATTCTGTTTTCGTATCCAATCTGTTAGCCTGTGTCTTGTTATATGTGAGTTGAGTCCATTATATTAAGGAATATTAATGATCAGTGATTGCCATCTCCTGTTAATTTAGTTTTCCTTGTTGATGATGTTAATTTGTGTGTTTTTTCTTTCTTTGGGATTTGATACGGTGCGATCATCAATTGTCTGTGTTTTTGTTAATGTAGCCAACTTTCTTGGGTTGAAGTTTTCCTTCTAGTACTTTGTGTAGGGCTAGGTTTGTGGGTAGGTATTGGTTAAATCTGGTTTTGTCATGGAATATCTTGTTTTGTCCTTCTATGGTGATTGAAAGTTTTGCTGGGTATTGTAGTCTAGACTGGCATCTGTGTTCTCTTAATGTCTGCATAACGCTTGACCAGGACCTTCTGTCTTTCATTGTTTCCATTGAGAAGTCAGGTGTAATTTTGATAGGTCTACCTTTATATGTTACTTGGCCTTTTTCCTTTGCAGCTCTTAATATTCTTTCTTTTTTTTTTTTTGTTTGTTTTTCAAGATAGGGTTTCTCTGCAGCTTTAGAACCTGTCCTGGAGCTAACTTTTGTAGACCAGGCTGGTCTCGAACTCACAGAGATCCGCCTACCTCTGCCTTCCGAGTGCTGGGATTAAAGGCATGCGCCACCACCGCCTGGTTCTTTCTTTATTCTTTATGGTTAGTGTTTTGATTGTTATGTGGCGAGGGGACTTTTTTTGATCCAGTCTGTTTGGTATTATGTAAGCTTCTTGTATCTTCATAGGCATATCTTTCTTTTGGTTGGGAAAGTTTTCTTCTATGATTTTGTTAAGTATATTTTCTGTGCTTTTGAGCTGAACTTCTTCACTTTCTTCTATACCTATTATTCTTAGGTTTGGTCTTTTCATGGTGTTCCATATTTTCTGGATATTTTGTGTTAAGCTTTTTTTAGATTTAATGTTTTCTTTCACTGATGAGTCTATTTCCTCTATTGTATCTTCAGCGCTTGAGATTCTCTCTTCCATCTCTTGTATTCTGTTGTTTATGTTTGTATTTGTGGTTCCTGATCATTTTCTCATGATTTCTGTTTCTATCATTTCCTCAGCTTGTGTTTTCTTTATTGTCTCTATTTCAATTTTCAAGTCTTGAATACTTTCTTTCATATGTTTGATTGCTTTTTCTTGGTTTTCTTTAAGGTATTTGTTGATGTTTTCCAATTTTTTGTTTGTCTTTTCCTCCATTTCTTTGATGGAATTTCTCATTTTCATTTTAAGAGTCTCAAACATTCTTCTGAAATTTTTTTATGTCATTTTCTTCTGCTTCATCTATATTTGATTGTTCAAGTCTTGCTGTTGTAGGGTCACTAGATTTTACTGGTGTCATGCGTGTTGCTGTTTGTGTTGTTATGTGTGTTCTTACCTTGTCTACTCATCTTTTCCTCTAAGTGGTGTGGTTGGGGTTGTTTGTGACTCTGGTGATCAATCTTCCAGGTCAGTGGATCAAAAGCTCAGATGGTTGCTCCTTGTGGTGCAGTCAGTACCATGGTTCCAGTTACTCTGTTGGTCACTCCGTGATCCTGGAAGTCACCCCTCACTCCCAGGGTTTGCTCCACTCCCATGGAGTTTGCTATCTCAGGCCTGCTCTGGCCTAGGTTGCTGGCTTAGACCTGTTTCTTTTAATGTCCCTGGTCTGGATCTGCTCTTGCAGAGGTCCATGGCTTGGGGTTGGTACTGCAAAGGTCTGTGGCTCTTATCTACTCCCTTGGAGGTCTCAGACTCAGGTGGGCCTGGACCCGCAGAGGACCTGGCTTAGGCCTGCTCCCTCAGAGGTCCCAGACTCATGCCTGGACCCACAGGTCTCTGGTTCCTGCCTATTCCTTCAGAGGTCCCAGACTCATGCAGAGACCCACAGAGATCCTGGTTCAGGCCTAGTTCCTTGGAGGTCCCAGACTCAACGCTTGGACCCGCAGGGGTCCTGGCTCAGGTCTAGTCCCTTGAAGCTCCCAGCACCTGGACCGCAGAGGTCTCTGGCACTGGCCCACTTGCTCAGCAGTTGCTCCCCTGTATCTACTCCTGTGGAGTTTACTGTCTCAGGTCTGCTCTGGCCCAGGTCACTGGCTCAGTTCCGCCTCTACAAATGTCCCTGGTCTGCATCTACTCCTGTTTCTGCATAGCTTGCCATCTCAGGCCAGCTCTGGTCTAGGTGGCTGACTCAGTCCTGCTCCCGTAGAGCTCGCTGCTCTGGCCTGGGTCGCTGACCCAGTCCTGCTTCTGCATATGTCCCTGGTCTGTATCTGCTCCTGCTTCTGTGGAATTCACTGTACCAGGCCCGCTCTGTCCAAGGTCACTGGCTCAGTCCTGCTCTTGTTGGAAAACTTAATTTATACACTGATTATAATGATCAGAACTGACCATAAATATACACACTCTTTGTTCATCCTTTTCCTTATCCTAGAGTCTCTGCTAGAATGCACCTTCAGCTTCAAGTATACTCAAGTGTCTAGAGGAAGGTTAAGCTCACCAAGGAGTATAACATATAGGAGAATGCAGAACAAAGGCTCCGGTGTGGAGCGTCTTGCATTGGTTGCTTTCTGTATGGATCAAACAGGGATCTCTGTAGCAGGTGTGTAGAATGGAAGCACTGAGCCCATGGATGTCACACATTGTGTTGAAATGACGTGGATGGTAGGGACTGCTCATGGTAATGCCCACTCAGATTATTGGGTAGAATTGAAGCTGGGTGGTACTGATGCACACTTTTAATCCCAGCCTGGTCTACAGATTCCTACAGAGTTCCAGGACAGCCAGGACTACACAGAAAAACCCTGTCTTGGGGAACAAAAAGAATTGAGTGTGAGAAAGTAATGCATATTGAATTGGAGAGAGAGAGAGAGAGAGAGAGAGAGAGAGAGAGAGAGAGAGAGAGAGAGAGAGAGAAGGATTCTGAATATTTTGCATCTTAGTTTCTTTGAGGCTCTGCTACGATGAGATATCAGTTTTCACTGTGCTGAAAAGCCTTTGTTAGTGGGATAAGGTACATTTTCTTTTTCAATACATTCTATTCACATCCATCTGCACACCCACTGTGTATATGCACTACCACCATCTTTATGATCCTGACTCTTAGAGGTTCAAGCCCAATTTCTTTGGGTTGGAAGTTAAGATTTTTCTTGGTCTGTCTCCAGCCTTTATCAGCCTCCCCCTTTCAAATCAGTGCTGCCCAAGGGCTGGGGTTTAGAGTTCTTCAAGGCATCTCTGTCTGTCTGCTCCCTCACCAGTCAAATAGGGGTTGAGACTCCAGACTTGGTGCCAAGAGCCAAGCCGTCCTTATTGCCCATATACTGAAGCCACTCAGTTGCTTCCCCACTAGAGCTTGGACCATGTCACAATTCCTCAGTGCCTTCCAGGACTTCCAGCTCACTGGAGACACTTCATAAATGTTTATTAACTGTGAGTACGTAGGCAAGTTGAAAATGGCTTGTTCATCTTTGGTCAACTAGAGGGTCAGGCTATGTCCTGTTTTTATAGGCTTTCATTTCAGACCTTTAGGAGGGGACCAGGGCAGGACCTAAGGCACAAGAAGAGAATGCTGGTCTCCAAGCCACAGCAGCGGGGCAGGTGGACCACTCACCCTCTTTGTGGCTATGGCACTCTGGTCATGTTCCTAGCCCATGCTGCTTAAATGAACAAACCCATCTGTGCTCCCAAGTTGAAGCTGAATTTTCTTCTTCTTGCAAACAGTTCCCAGCTTTCCAGCGGCTTCCTCTAGCCTGTGTGGCTGCTCTGTCCCTGGGGGATGTGTGGACGGGTTTTACAATCCTGTGGGACAGGGGCCTGCTAAAGCACTTCACCCAGCTATTGAGTTGGAACCTCTTAGGCACCCGCATCTTGCTTCCCCTCCCAGGGATTTTCCTATGAAAACATTGGAAAGGTTTCTTCTACTAGTTTATAGTTATGGGAATTTAAAAAAAAGTGAATGGAAATGAAGTTTCAAGGACGTTTCTTTTCAGTTATTCTGTAAAGATTAGTTTCATTCCCACTTTATTGGCTCTGGTTATTCTAGAGCAGAAGAAGGAGCACTTTTTCTCCTTCCGATTTCGTAGTTAGGAAACCTCAACAGTTTCTGCGTACAAGCTATTTTGGTGGCTGCGGATTAATCACTTTCACTGTGTTAGAAACAAAACAGTGGAGCCAGCGAGGTCATTTCCTTTCCGAGGCGTTTGAATTCTGAACATCCTCCTCCCTTCTGCTTCCCATAGACTTCCCCTGGGAGGCCTGGCCCTGTCTGCATCCCATAGATCCAATACCTTTTGTCCCCTGCTGCGATCTGAGGATGGCATCTAGCCAAAAAAAACGGGAGCTACTTGAAATAAGAACTTGAAGATTGAGGCTTGGGAGATGGCTCAGTGGCTAAGAGTACTGGTGCTTTGGCAGAACACCTGGGTTTGGTTCCTAGCACCCATGTTGGGCAGCTCACACAGTCTGTGATTTCAGGACCAGGGTATCTGATACCCACTTCTGGCATCCTTAAATGCTTGCATGCAGGTGATGCACTTATACACACACACACACACACACACACACACACACACACACACACACACACACACACACACTCACCCCCCCCCACAAGCACACAGAGAATATGAAAACCAGGAGACTTGCTGGTTCCCAGGTGCTTCCAAGGAAAGGGCTGACAAGATGGGTCTCCATTTATTTAGCCAAAGATCTGGATGTTTAATTCTTAGAGCCTGCTATGTCCTGCCTTCATCTCTCTGGGTAATAGTAGAAAGACCCAGTGTCATGCTACAGACCAAGTAAACCATTCATAAGTCAGATAAAACCATCTCCCAGGATGGGAGGTGAGTCAGGGCGCTCAGCACCCTTCCTCTTAGGAGGCTCTAAAGTCTGATGGGGTCAAAGGTTGGACCTGTACCCCAGTCTGGGTTAAAGCCCTAGTCCTCCTTCACCTTAACTCTGTGACTCTGGGAACGTGTCTCAGCCACTCCGTGACTCAGTTTCTCCTAGCTATTTGGAATGACTTATTGTTATGCATTCCTGTGATTGCTGGTAAGTGAGCTAACACTCAAGTTCCTGGAGCAGCAGGTCTGAGTGAGTGTGGTAAATGTTGGCTGTGAGCCCTGTGGGGTAGTTTTCATGTAAAGTGTGACGGAAAGAGAAAGTTAGAGCTCCTCATCCCAGCGGTGCCTTAGAGTAAGCTGCCTCTGATTTGGAATTCAGTTTAACTTTATTTACTTACTTCTTCGTTTGTTCATTTGTGTGTGTGTGTGTGTGTGTGTGTGTGTGTGTTGATGGAGATAGAGTCCAGCGCCTTAAGTTTACAAGATCAGTGCTCCATCCCTGAGTCCCAGCCACAGCCCCTGAATCTCACCTTTAAAGCGAGATGGTCTCCAAGCGGAGAAGCTATCATTTTGTCGAGTCTGGCAGCGGATCCCTAACTTGATCCTACCAAGATTTTTAGAGTAGCGACTTTGCCTCAGTCTGCCCTTATCCGTTGTAGCCCCTGCCATGTTGGTTTCCACCGGGCCTTTCTGTGGCCCTGACTCTCCCTCACTTATTTTTCCTTCACTCTGAGAACTTTCAAAGTTGAGAGAACAGTCACTAAAGGCTATGGTATGGAGAGCTCCCTCTTTCCTCCTTCAGTTACTCGAGGGAACCTGTTGGAGTTCTCTGGGGACACAGATCCATTTTTGATATGCCACGGTGGCCTGAGCCCTGATACCCTGGGATGGAGTGAATTTCTTGCCAACTTCTCAGGCATCTGAAGGCAGTCCCTGGAACCACCATGTTAAGCCCCTGACACGGTCCAGGGCTTGCTCTAAGCCTGTTTTGATCACTTTCCTAATCTAATGATATTTCTTCACATTCTCAGTAATTAGACTCTGTAATCCCTTCATTCGACACCGTTTGACCTTTACCTTAAATTAAATTTTTTAAAAATATGACTTTAAAAGAATCCCACAGGACGTGTTTGCAGAGAAAAACAGTGTATTAAAAGGAATTACAGTTTCTAAGTCTCGGACTGGTTCATACAAGCTTTGGGTAGGTTCTATAGCTTCAGACATCTAATGTACCTAATCCGCCTGCCCCGCGCAGTGCAGAGACCATCCAGCGGTCTTCCAGCCTTGTAATGGAGCTGGAGTTGAGAGGAAAACAATGCCATCCATTGGCCAGTGCCTCATAGTGTTTCCCTATGCCTTAGGATTGGATTAAAGTCACATTCAGGGTCTCTTTCCCTCCAGGATTCCCGAGACTCTCTTGAGTCCCAGTTTGAAATCTGAATAGATGCTGGGGTTTGGCCAGGGTCTGAGGACTTGAGAAGTTGCCTTATATTGTACCACGGTACCTAGGTGTTCCAGCCCCCATACATGGTGCAGGGTCAGCTTCTTGTAGGGGCAGGAAAAGATGCAAGCCTTTGGGACATCTGGGAAAGCAGGCAGGCCTGTGTGATGGGGAGGACTCTGGGCTGGGAAACCAGCTTTGCCTTTCTCATAGCTCAGGACTGGCAACATCCTTCTGAAGCCAGAACTTCACGGGGAACAGCTTCTGTGGATAAGCCACCATTTCCTTGGGGTCCCTGAGTAGTCCCTCACCCTGGCTTTCTAGCTTCATGCCAGCACCCGCCCTGGTGGCCCTGGAGCCTGGGTTATTTGCTGTTTTTTCAAGTGTACACCACACCCTTGAACTGTCTGCCAAGAAGGACCATTGTTCGTGAGAATTCCTCCCTGGCTCCGGCTAACCCTTAGATGCACTATTCTGGGCTTGTGGTCCTGAATTTTTCTCTCTCTCTTCAAAGTCTCCCAACACTCCCCTCACTTTTTCTTGCCTTTCCCTAGCCCAATCTTCTCAGTAAGTTTTATCTTATTGTCTAAAAAGCTTTGAGAAGTGGGCAGGGCTGCAGAAACTGAGCTGGCATCCAAGAGGCCGCTTGACCTGGTCTCCACAGCAGCTCTTCATCCAGACCTGAAGGAGGAGGTAGGGAGGGCCCTGAGCTGTGACAGAGGAGGATGGGCAGGTACCCTAGCGGATGTGTGTGCAGCTGATGGGAAGTGAGTGGGAGTTGGGGTGGGGTGGAGGATGGCAGAGAAGGTAGGCCGAAGAACGAAAGCCAGTATTTCCCTCAGAAACAGCAGATTAACCTGTAGAATAGAGGTCCTGCCAAGCCCAACTTCCTTGTTCCCAGAAACCTTGGCACACGGGCTCCCTCTCTGGCAGAGGCCCACCCTCATCAGAGGACCCAGCAGAGCAAGTGCTGTGATTTTTCTTCCCCTGCCTTTTCTGGCAATCCCACATGAGCCTGCTTACTTTTTCCTTCCCTTTCCTTCCCCACCCTCCTGTAGCAGGGAGTTGGTTCTGGTTAATGTTGAAGATCATAACATGATTACCCTAAAGTCTCATGAAATTAAATCACTTTTCTTCAAAGAGAAAGGGGTTGGGGAGGGGACTGTCTGGCTGGTAGGCCAGCTAGGGACGAGCGGATATTGAAAGCAGGCTGGCAGCTGCCTGGAACTGCACAGCGGAGCCTGAGAAAGCCAGGGCAGCCACACATGGGGGCTGGGTTTGCCAACGGTGGCTCCGAGGCCTTGGGTCACCCACCTGTGCCCTAGACACCTGTCTTCCAGGGTCTTGGGTGGGTGGGAGGTGAGAATCAGAGCTGGGGGTGACAGTGGGGGCAAAAGATTCAGGGAGATGGACCTGAAGGATGAGTTGTGTGGGGGGGGAACTGAACTCTAAATAAATGTCCTAGAAAGTTCTCTATCACCCCCTATCCTGGGAGTTCTTGGAGTCACTATATGAATTTAAGGTCAGTTTTTCCCACCAGAAGAATTTGCAATGCATCCTTAGCCTTTATAGGCAAAGCACTGACTGCAGAGGTAGCTGGGGCAGGTGTCTTCTCTTTATCATCAGATGTCCTGGGCTCGCGACGTGTTAGGGCTGGAGAGGCCCCTGCCACCCATCTTCATCAGACATCTCGTAAAGAACATTCATTCAACTCCTGTGTACTTAGCATTGTGAAAAACACCTGGCTTTAGCTCCCGTCAGCTTTGGGAGCCTCCTTGTCCTTGCCGAGAAGTGCGGATCATCATTCCCAGCTCACAAGCTCACTAGGTGGCTGTGAAAACAAGAAGAGACTTGGCTCACTGGCTAAATGTCTGTGAACCTGATCATTGTGCTACTCTGCCTCTTCAGAGATCCGCTGGGTATGCCGCCTTCCCCAAAGTCCATTTCTTGTAGAGACAATGGGAATTATACTCGATAATTTGGTTTCACCTCCTAGAAAACAGTGGTTGGCTTGGGCAGTGCCCGTTTTGGAAAGCGCCAGCTGTGAATGTAGCTTCGTCTTTGATATATGGGCATCCTGTGTACCCTGTGTACCTTACATTGGGTACATTGGTTCCGACACCCCCCACTCCTTTCAGGCCAGTCTGCAAAGGGGAACATGAAAGAGTGATAATACTGGAAACAGCCGCCAAAGAGACTCTGTTCTTGCTGCTGCTGACCCAACACTGAGGCTAGGACTCAGTGGGTCTGTGAGTAAAGATTCAGGGATCTGACCTGCTGGTAGCAAGAGCCTGTGCCCACGCCATAGCGAGGCGGACATCTGAGGAGGCTGTTGAGTTGGCCACTTGCATTAGAAATGTAACAGGCACGGGAAGGGGACTTGACATCGGCGGGTTGGCCTCCTACGGGAAGTTCAGCAAGTGCATGTTTCTGAGGGTTTAGGGGTGGGATGTGGCCAGCTCCGTCTGGTGCTCTGCACTGTGACTCATCCTCACCGAGGGTCACAGAGCATCTTGCTGCACTTGGCCTTGGGCTGAACTCCTCACCTGGCCAGCCTTCTTGAAAATGTGTGTCATTCCTTGCGAGGCAGAGCCGTGGAGCGGGTGAGCGAGCGAGCACATCACTGGAAACTCATCTCCCCCGTCGGAAAAACAACTCCCAAGTTCATGAGTCGTTGGCTTCAGAGGTGTGACTCTGAAGGATGGAGCCGACTTTTTTTTGTTGTTGTTTTTCACAAGACAAACCCAAACGGATGGGTCCAGATGAGCATCTTACCCATGTTAGTAGCCTCCTTGGGAGCCGAAACACTTCTTCCACTGGCCTGGAGAACTGTTTTACCAGCTCCCTAGGGAAAGCTGGTCTTGTTACTTTATAGCCACAGTTCGTTTTAATCCAAAACCAACATCACCTAAGCCTGATCCCAGAGTCTGCTCACCAGATTTGACACCCAAGGGTTGAAGCTGGATGTTAAAGTCCTGTTCAGGTCCAGGGCCCAAGAGCAGCCACCATCTGGAACATTCAGAAGTCCCTGAAGGCAGCTCCCCAAAACAAGTCTCAGAAACACTTTGGGCAGCCGTGGCTCTGGTGGGATCGGCGAGCAGTCCTCACTCCGCCTTCCCAGCATGCAAGAATCTTCCCTGGAGGATTGTGTAGGTGTGGAAGTGACTTGTTATGATCTGGGCTTGCTGACGAGTCAGCCCCACCTTGCTGTGGTTGGGCCTGGTTGCCTGGTGCACCCAGCGTGAGTCTGCAGCACACTCTGTGCCCTTCCTTATTGGTGACCTGATTTTGATAATCACCTCCTGTGTAATTTACGTGCCACCATCCAGGGTGTGGGGGGTTCCCAAGATCTCCTCTCCTGTGTCTGGGTTCTATGCTGCTGCAGGTGTACTTTTGCTAGGTGGCTTCCCTTGCACCTTTTCTTTCTGGGGATAGCTGGTGTAGATTGTCCTCAACCTTCCTGAACTTGGATGTCTGTTTGGAGTGTCTTGGCTCCCAGATTAGAGTCACCAGTGTTATATCACCTACAGGAGGCAGCAGTTGGAGGGAGGGACTGTGCTTTGAAGATGAAACTTTGGCCACACAGCAGCCCCTGCCCCCCGTTCATTGCTCTTTTCTGAGGAAGGTATGGTTGGACAACCGGGTGAACCTTGGCCCGGCTGTGTTCTCCAGTTCTTTCCTGTGCGGGACATTTTGGGATGAACGGAGATGAGAAGAGGAAGGGATTGACAGCAGCTGGAGGTAGTGTCTCCAAGGTACAGACAACCCACCCCACATCTCCAGCTGGAAATGGAAAGATTCAAAAGACAGAGAAGAAATGGAAATAACAATGTAGATTTTGGCCAGAAAGAGGGACAAGGTTGGGGCTACATGTTTTTTGAGAACCCAGCCCAGAAGAGCAGGAGTTCAGATAAATGGGAGGTGAAAGGGAGGGCGGCCAGGAGCAACAGGATAGCGGAGGTGGGGCAGTGGGCAGAGTCCAAAGACTTGGCTTTCATTCACACCATACCATCAGCTCCTTTTAGCACTCCGAGCAAATCCTGTCAGCTTTGGGGGCCTCCTTGTCCTTGCTGAGAGATGCAGATAGTCATTCCCACTCTGGAAGCTCCCAGGTGGCTGTGAAAACAAGATGAGAGGAGGGCTCCTCGGCTAACGTCTGTGACCCTGGCCACTGTGCTACACTGCCTCTTCAGGAGATTCCGTGGAGCACACAGCGTGGAGAACTGACCTTTTTTAACCAGCCAGAACATTCCATGGCCATACATTTCTTAGAGTAAAAACCCTCCAATGTTGGGAATGCAGTGTGGGGGCTGCTCATTGCTGCAGTAAGGTTATCATGATCCAGGGTAAATTCAAGAAATCCATCAGTAGTCATATCATTAGAACAGTATATAGCCAGGGGGCCTCCGAGACTGTCAGTTAGAGAGGTCCTAATTCTTACTCACATATAAGGAACAAGAGCTGAGTTGGAGTGTGTAGTTAGCAATCCATCCATTCTGTATCAGCATCATCCCTGCCTGGTTCACAAAACCATAGCAGTGACTGCTCCCTACTCTTCCTGGAGCCCAAGCCTGAGCACATTCTGGAACACGGACTGGAGTGTCTGGGATCCTATCATCCCTGGACTAGCAGGAACCTCAGGGATAATGAGCCAGATTCACACCTTTTGCAGATAGAGAAACCATAGTTCAGAGAATTGCACAAATACACCATTCTGGGTGTTTAGAATCAGTTAAGTAGACAAAAGCCCCTTGGGGTGCTCCAGTGGCAATGGTAAGTCTAAGTTCCGGCCATGTCTTGTGTTGGATCATTCTTTGCGTTCTACAGAGACTGATTTAGGGGGGGTCTGTGACCAATCCAGATGGGAAGGAATGGAGTGCAGAGGAATGCTTCTGCTGACTTCTCTGGTTCTAGTACTCCCATTCGTGAGTGCTAAAATCAGATCTGAAGCTCCATGCTACTTGGGCCCTGGAAGCCTTGCACAGCTCAGGGCTGAGGTCATGGTGGAAGGGCGTCTTCTCCATCTGCTTCCTGTGCTGTGGGAATAGAACCTTGCTGGAGGAGGATCTAGAGAAGGGAGCCACAGGTGTGCAGGGTGTGCCACAGCGGCTGGTGGTGTGTCATTTCCCCTCGGCTCCGATTACATTGTAGTTTTCTTCTTCAATTTTAGGGTCCCCCATCTCTCCTTAAAAATATCTTGCACAGTGAGATAGAGCTGATCTTCTCTTCTCTACCTTACAGATAGCATCAACTGTGGGAGTTGTTTGATTTTTTTTTTTTTTTTGAGACAAAATTCCCCATGTAACCTAGGTTGTCTTGGAACTCATGATTCTTCTGCCTTAGGCTCCATGCCTAGCTAAGCGTCCTCCCCAACCCTCTTGAAAATCCTTTTCTCCCTCTAGTACCTTCTGCCTCTTAGGGCTTCTAAAAGGAATAGTCCCTGGGGCAGCCATGTTTTCTGGGCTCCCATGCACCCATCCTCAGTGTCCCCACAGTTCACCACTGAAATTGTTGATCTGAGATATCCTGTGGCATCCACAGCGAATCCATGCCCCTGCTGCCTTTCTCCCTTCTCCAGACTTCTCTCCTCTGGGGTTTGAGGAGCACTGCCTTTCTTCATGTCTCCCGTGAGACCTAGCTCTCCTCTTCCTTGGTGTGTCCACCTTTGCTAACTCCCGGAATGGAAGTTTTTGAAGTGACCCCGGCCATTCACGAGTTCTCCATTTGGTCTCTGTGACTCAATTTACCTGGGAGTGGTGCCAGTCTTTCATGTTCTAGTCTTTCTTGGAAGATTAAAAATTGATATTTAACTTAGAACCCTTGAAATTTCGTCTTATTAATTAAAGTTTACTCCCTCTAAAGTCTTCTCTTCATATACCCATGGGAGTAAACCAAGGGGTCCGCTCTTGGCCTGATTTGACATCTCAATCCATTGCCTGGTGTTTGTAGATTACCCCTTTGTGATGTCTCTTCATATTTTTTTTCATTCTCATGGTTTATTTTTTTTTATATTTAAAAATTTCCATCTCCTTCCCTCCTCCTCCCCCTCCCTCCGCTCCTCCTCCCCCTTCCCGCCCCTCCTTCTCCCCCTTCCCTCCCCTTCCCTCCACCCATACCTCCCCTCCCTCCCTCTCAAGGCCAAGGAGCCATCAGGGTTCCCCACTCTATGCTAAGTCCAAGGTCCTCCCAACTCCCCCCGGGTCCAGGAAGGTGATCAACCAAGCTGAGAAGGCTCCCACAGAGCCCGTCCATGCAGAAGAATCAGAGCCCAGCGCCAATGTCCTTTGCTTCTCAGTCAGCCCCCGCTGTTGGCCACATTCAGAGAGACGGGTTTGGTCGCATGATCCATCAGTCCCATTCCAACTGGAGTTGGTGATCTCCCTTTAGTTCTGTCCCACGGTCTCCATGAGTGAACGCACCCCTCACGTTCCTGACTTTCTCCCTCATGTTCTCGCTCCTTCTGCTCCTCATCAGGACCTTGGGAGCTCAGTCCAGTGCTCCAATGTGGGGATGTCTCTTCATTTTTATCTTTCTGTTTAAATTGCCAACACGCAAGCACTGTTCAGATAAGCTCTTCTCACTGTTTACTCTGTACCCCACCTCCTGGACCCACGTGCCTTCAGACCCACACTTACTGCTAAAGGGTTCCTACGTAACATGTTCGCTGTGAAGAAAATACTCGAGGCTGGGTAGTTTATAAAGAGCAGGTTCTTCCTCCACTTGTGAGGCAAGTATGCTACTTTCCAGCTGAAGGGGCTGTTTCAGCTCATACTCAGGAGCCTGGGAAGTTTAAAAGCATGGTGCCTGCATGTGCTGGGAGTCTATTGAGGATCTTCCTACTGCCTTATAGCTTGGTGGAAAGCAGCCCACCACGGCAAGACCCAGCAAGCAAGCATTCCAGTCTCTTCGACAGCCATTAATACCTCTGCTCTCATAACCTCGTATAATCTTAATCACACCTCAAAGGACCACCTTCACACACCATTAGCATGTGGATTTGGGGATTAAGTTTCCAATGCAAGAACTTGGTGGGGGGCGTGGTTTAAATCAGGACACATGACAATAAGCAAGCAAGCCTGCTGGTTGATGCAGAGCTCTGGTGTCAGGCCTGCCTCTTTCAATATATTTGCTCCTTTGGGGAGGCCATTGATGGCAGAAGGTAGACTTATGAGTGACAGGAAGCTGGAGCATGCACAGGCTAGCTGCCTACCAGGGAACCTCATTTATGTCCCCCAGTTGAAAACAATAGCTGGTTAGATAGTTGAGTAAGTCAGGTAAACATTTGAATATTCAGTTTGAACTTCAGGCCTGGAAATGCATACCCATTTGCCAAGCTTTTTCTTGACCTTTGGGTCTGGTGACCAGGGTCTGTGTTGGTTCTCCCATCTCCAGTTTACTTTCTTAAAGTGAAGTGATTCCTTAGAAAAACTCGAGAGGTTCCTGGGTCTAGAATCTTCTGTGTATTTGTTTTTATAACACCTCAGTCTTTTCTAGAGCTTGCCTCTGCACCTCATCTGACTGTGTTCCCCTGTTTCCTCTCCTGCTGAGTTTTCGGGACTGGTATGATGGCGCTTCCCATACTGTTTTTGTTTTGTTTGTTTGTTTGTTTTTTGAGACAGGGTCTCACTATGTCACACTGGTGCCTGGCCTGGAACTTGCTATGTAGACCAGGCTGATCTAGAACTTAGAGAGATCTGCATGTCTCTGTCTTCCAAATGCTGGACTCAACATGTGTACCACCACACCCAGCTCACACTGTTTTTTGTCTGTATATTTGAATGCTCTGTGTGTGAGTGCACACGTGCGTGCATGTGCATGTGTGTCTGTGTTTTCAGTGTTGAGGATGGAAGTCACAGTATGCAAACATTTTACCACAGAGCTGAGTTACTCTTTATATTATTATTATTTATGATGGTGCCTAACTTGACGCTGCTTTAATTTTTTTGAGATTTATTTATTTTAATTTACATGGATTAGTATTTTGCCTGCATGTGTATTTGTGTACTGCATGTGTGCATGGTGCCATCAGAGATTTGGTCCCACCCCTCTTCCTGTGTGTCCTGCTTTTGGCCTTGGGAGAGGTGTCATTGATTTGCATACTCCAATCAAGACGGGTCATGGTCCCTGGGACATAACTGATCCACACAGTCCTTTCTTGCCTCCAGAAACCGATGTAGGAATGGATGGGACCCAGTTTGGTATGAAGCATGGGGGGACATCGGCTTCGGTTTTTTGTAAAATAACTCTTCTAGGTGTGGGAGAATTCTGGAAGCAGCTCTCCACCCTGCTCTTTATGGGTCTGGAGTCTGAGAATGTGGCATTCTTTTTGTCCCTGAGGGCCACCTGCCCGGGGTGATAATCAGAAAATGGATCTGCCTGGAATGATGTCATATGCTTCTGGGCCCTGTCCTTTGAGAAGCCGTCAAACCACTGCTGGGTTGCCCATAAAGACCTCTGGGTGCGAGGATACAGGTGGACGCCTTAGAAGCACTGGGATCCGGATGATGCCTCTTTTATGACAGCATTCCTTTAAGCCGCAAGCTCCCTGAGTACGTTTCTGAAAGGATAAGCATAGCGATGATGACTTGTCAGCTTCTAGGAATAGGTGCATTATCTAAGAAAAACACGTGCACAGCCTCCACAGACACATTGAACTAGGGAGACAATGTTTTTGCAAAAACATGGGATGGTTCCAAAGGAAACAGCAACAACAATAAAATAAACAGAAATCAAAACAGACCTAAACAACAACAGCAAAATGCAATACAGCTGTTTTGTGTGGTCACTTTGTGAGAGGGGGAACCCCAGCTCCAAACTGTCACCATTCCACGTCAGAAACAAGTTGCTGTTTTGGGATGGTCCTTGGAGGAAATGGGAACCTGTTACAGGAGATTCCCATCTGGAGAGCGGTATTCCAAGAGCAGTGGCTTATTGCTCTGCAACACTCCAGGGAGGCCTCTGGACATTGCAGTGTGTAGCGTGGCTCACCTTTGGGGCTCACTGGCTTCAGTTTTGTTCTTGCAGGTCTGGTGCTCTGAGCAATGGGATGAAGCACTCAGCTCCACGGTCCCTACCAGAAGGCTACAGGAACAAATACAAGCCAGGCGCCTGGGTCAACTGCAGCTTAATCCCTGTGACTTAACACCCCCAGAGCACACTGGCTCAGGCAGACCATGTGTGTCTTACTTAGTGGCCGGGAGGTAGGAGGTTAACTCGATCAGTAGGCAGCTGTGTTCCATGATGTCATCCAGGACAGGCTCTCTATCCTCCCGAAGGCAGCGATCCTGTTTTCTTCCTGTTCACCCATCCTCTGAGATGTGATCCTCATCTTCCTGGTGGAAGCTTATCCGCCATTGGTTGGTCTTTACTCCCGCCTGCCAGAGAGGCAAGAGAAAGGAGTGGAGAGCAGTTTTCTTTCAGGGAGCAATGGTGTGTGTCATTTCAGCTTAGCATCCTTCAGCGCGCGACTGAAGCTAGCGGTAGAGTGTTCTACCTGCATGGCCGTGGCTCCCAATAACTGAGAAATGGATAGCGAGGACCGGGAGCTTCTCTGTCACAGAGCCTTGGTTCCTGCCTCTCAGAACAAGGTCCCCAGGTCCCTGGCCGTTCCTCGGTCACACCCTGCCCGTTAAGCCTCAGAGCTTGCATCTATGTAGTGGAAATAGTTAAAATGCTTATCCCAGTGACACACAGGCAAGGGCTCTGCATGGTGCCTGGCGGGGGTGGGCTCTCAAACGGTGGCTGTCAGTCAACCAACAAATAGACTTTGAGTGCCTGCTGTATGTCAGATGTGTGCAGAGTGCTGGAGACGGAGAAGGGAACAGCTGAAACCTCTGTCCTGGGACACAGGGGTACACTAGCCCTCCCCACCTAACCTTTCTTCCCTGGCTGTCTCTCTGGCTGCACATGGCGGGGTCAAGCCAGGTCTCTGTAAGAAGTAAAGGAAGTAGTAGTGTCAAAATAAGGTCCCCTCTTTTCCCTACTGCTCATTTAATAAGATCACCAAATAAAAATCAGGTAGCATCCCATTCATTACTTATCAAAAAAACCATTTGTTTTCTCTGTGAAGTTGTGTGTGTATGTGTGTGCTTGTGTATGCAAGTAAAAGTAGGTGAAGACAGACAAGCTGTCATGCCATAAATAAAAATGAACAAACAAGAAACAGGGCCTGGAGAGATGGCTCAGTGGTTAAGAGCACTTGTTGCTCTTGCAGAAGACCTGGTCTTATTACCTAGCAACCACATGGTGACTCACAATCATCCATAACTCTAGTTCCAGAGGATACCCTCTTTTGGACTCAGCAGACACGAGGCACACACATAAATGCACATACATACATGTGGGCAAAGTATACACATAAAGTTTAATAAATAAATATTAAATAAATATTAAAAATAAAATAAAAAAACCTAACAAAGTAATATTAAAGTCACTCAGCTGGTCAATAATGTGCTGGTCGTGGGCCATGTGGATCATCATGGTCTCGGGAGGTCGCGTCGTGTAGTGGTGATACAACCATCTTAGTATGCTGAGGTCCCACTCACGTTTGTGCATTGACTAATGAAGTCATTCTCCAATTACTTGATCTTAGCATCCATGCTACATTATAGACATAAAGCAGAGATCACTGCAGTCCTCAAAGGAATTCAGTATAGAGGGGAACACGTGCCAGCAATTACAGTGGAGGGGGACAGGTGCTCCAGGGGGGACTCAGACAGGTGCTGGGGAGCTGGAGAAAGAGAAACCAGAGTCAGTCATAGCGAACAGTCAAGAAAGGCTTTCTAGAGGAAGTGCATTATCATCAATGTGGCCACCTTGTTAAACATTGTCGGTGACACGCACCACCGCCATCACCCTCAACGTTAGTGTCATTGATGACTGTCGTCGTTATCACTGTCACCCGTGCCACCGCTGTGATCTTTACTCTCATCGCCGTGGTCACTGAGCACTTCCACGGTGACCTTCCGGAAGCATGTAGACGTGAGAATGAGGCTCACGAAGGCCGTTTGGCCAAAGTCATTCAGTGACCATCTCAGTGAAGCTGCAGGGGTCAGGCAGAGCCCTGTCCTTTGAGAGGTCGGTGTGGTGGAAGTGAGGGTGGGCTGGGGCTGATCCTTCCAGCCAGGTTGACCTTTGGGATCCATCTTGATGATGACAGGAAGAAGCTGCTGAAGGGTTTTTACTCCTGAAGGATCAGTGTGGTTGCTCAGTGGACCGTGGGACTGGGCATAGGGACACTGAGGCAGGAGTGTAGTATTTGGGACAGCGGATCTGAAGTGTCCATTGCCTCCTCTGTGGGGGAGTCCTGGTTGGGGCTGAGAGAAGTCTGCTCCTGACCCGACTTAGGCAGAGTCACCCTTAGACTTAGGCAGAGTCACCCTTAGAACTTCCTCCACGTGTTCATTTTGAGAAACACCCAGAGGATAAAGTCATGCTGGGGAGGCAGATTTCACACTCTGGTTTTTGAGGACAGCAGCCTATTCCTAGGACTCTATGTTTGTGCTAATTTGTCCAATGGCTTTCTAAAATAGTGATTTTGTTCATTTTCTGGAACTGCAATGCAACACCTGAGTTAATGAACTTCACAGGAGAGAAGTCTTGGGGTTTGCTCATGGTTTCACAACTTCAATCCGTGACCACTTGGGCATCTTGCAGCATGGCACCTCGTGGCAGAAACACATGGCAAAGGAGGCCTGCTCACGTTACAGAGACAGGAAGGGGCAAGGATCATATAGCTCCCTTCCAGGGACTACCTTCAGAAGGTTCCACCGCCTCCCACTGGTAAGTACTCCAGGCCTACAGAACATGGCACTTTGGGGAATCCAGGACCTAAACTGTAGCAGATAGCTTCCGTCTTGAGCGAGATCTACGTGTCCTGACCAGTTAACTGCATTTGAAGACAGTGATGTACAGATTGCAGATCAAGACAGTTACAATCTGGGTCCACCCTTGAGTGTTCCTAGCCTGTGGCCACCAAACCCAGGCTTCTGGTCCAGGGTAGCACAGTTTATCTGAGCATGCCTCTAAAGACAGGGTCTGACCCTGATATCTCAGGGTGGGAGAGATGGCTCCTTGTGAATTCAGTCTCCAGGGAGCCTGCCTGCTACTCATGACACAAAAGCTTCTCCCTACCAGTAGACCAAATGAAGCCATTTTTGTCTCAGGTTTTCTGCCTCTGCAGAGGTTTCAGCTGGGTGTTCCTTTCGTGCCCAGTGCTCAGGGAGACACAATAGTGTGCAGTGAGTAGGCCAGAGCTGCAGCTCCTCTTAACTCAGTGGTGGTTGGGAACAGACCACTCTGTAGGGACGGGCAGGAGTGGAGAGAAATAAGAAATAGCTCAGGAGTCCCTGCGGGGTCCTGAATGGCATCCACCTCTAGGCTAGCCTCCAGGGTCTTTTGCCTACTTCTGTGACTTAGCATCTTACTCTTGACAATTTTGAGGGCTTCCTAATGAATTGGAACACAGGGTTCTAGGCCCTGGACCCAGCAGGAATACTAGCTCACCCAGCCACCCTGGGCCAGCCCTTTTCTGACTCTTGGGGCTCATTCTCCTTTTGGTGTGTTAGTATTCCCTGAGGCAGCTAGCACCCCAGTGGCACACGCTGCCTGGGGACCCCAGGCCAACAGGCAGATGACCTCGGCACCACTCCTGGCAAGGTTGCACATTTGAATACTGAGACCTTGGGCAGACCCGGAAGCCTGGAACAAGTTCAGATGTCACAGATGGGGGATTTTTCTGCATCAATTATCCCCTTTGCGGGTTGTGGGTTTTCAGACGAGGCTGGCAGCTTGGCTGAGCCACAGTAACCATTTCCGAGCTGGCTGGAGACACAGAGTGGAGGACCTCAGGGTGGAAAAATCTGTCTGTTCCCTTCCAGTATCAAGAGTTTGGATGGTTCCAAGTACAGAGGAACAGGCGCGCTCCGAGTTCCTTATGGCGAAGCACCACGAAACCCTTGCACCTCTTCACCCTGCAAAGCATGATGTGTCTGGATCATTTAAACGGTTGCCTTTACTGATTAATTTTTCCCAGCACCATGCTGGACCACTAGTGTGGCAGTGACAGTCTTGGTTGTGGGGAGCCGAGAGATCAGGCCGAGGGGTCCACTTTATGTGCTACCTTTATTATTAATTTAACAGCATGCATTTGGGCTGCTTTCCAGCTCCCCTTTCTTCATACCTTGATGCACCCGTTAGAGTGATGTCCCGAATGGCCAGTTTCTTATTAATAACACACAGCAGTTGTTTTTTTTTTGTTGTTGTTTGTTTGTTTGCCAGAAGATGCTCCCAAATAACCCTCTTTTCTTAGCTCCTGGTGAGTTTCTCACCGCTGGAGAGAACATGTCAGTCACCCCTTCTGAGAACGACTCTGCGCCACCACTTCGTGTTCTTGGCTTCTCTAGAACCTTCTGCTGTACTCCAGCCTGAACCTTGCAGCAGTGGAGAGGGGTCTTGTGTTCCCAGCTGCAGCCATACACTTGATATCATCTGTGTCCAAGCAACGGTCTCATTTCCCCTGCCACCCAGCCTCCCTCAGTTTACAAGGAGTCTTAACTGGGTGCCAAGTAGCATGTTTCAGAAGCATTATCAGCTGTGTGGTCACAGTAGTGGATAATGAACCCAGACTGTTACCGCTTGTGCCCCAAAAGTCCAGACCCATGTGCAAACCATCCTCTTTCTCCACATGGACATTTGAGGACAAGGCGGGATGCTGAGGCCCCGGGGGCAGGCCTGTGTTGTGCTGGCAGAGATGGTATCAATGCCCATCTCTTCCCACTGCCCAGCACTTGCCACCATTCTGTAGGAACCAGGCCACCAGACTTAATTTACCTCACTTGGCAAGGACTTGGTAAGGACTCACTGAGCAAGGAAAGTCATTTAATGCCGCTGGGAATCTGTAAGTGAAAAGATGGGAACATCTCCTGCTCATCGTGCCCAAAGCGGCTTTCTGGGGACCTTCTTGTGGCTGGCTTCCTGTGGCCTGCCTTTGCTGGCCCTCTCTCTGCCTGGGTACAGAAACCAGGCCAAGTGCCTGGGGAACACTTCACTTTTTGTGATGAGGAGGGGAGAATTAGAAAGTCAAATTCTGCTCTCATCCGGGAGCCAAGAGAGGGGAGCAGGGAGCTGGGTACCTGAGGAGGCTCAGCTGTCCTTTGGGGTCTTGCCCATTCTGAGACTGCTGTGGGCCAAGAAAAGGGTGTCTGGGAGCCGAGCAGCCTCTCTGCCCCTTCTGCTTCTCCCGCAGGACGGAACCCTCTGTCCCCGTCTGTCATGAGCCTGGGGTATGTTAAAACTGACCAGAGGGCCGGGCGGTGGTGGCGCACGCCTTTAATCCCAGCACTCGGGAGGCAGAGGCAGGCGGATCTCTGTGAGTTCGAGACCAGCCTGGTCTACAAGAGCTAGTTCCAGGACAGGCTCCAAAGCCACAGAGAAACCCTGTCTCGAAAAACCAAAAAAAAAAAAAAAAAAAAAAAAAAAAAAAAAAAAAAAAAAAAAAAAAACTGACCAGAGGGAGAGGACTGAAAAAGAGCCAGCCCGAGAAGGGCTGTGGATGCCAGGTGGAGACGGCTGTGCCAAATGAAAGGTCCCCAGAGCGTAGGCCACGCATCACTTTCTACAATACCACCTCATCAGAGAATGAGCTGCTTCTTGCGAGTGACCTCACCGGGAGCTTTCCCGGACCTGCAAAGCCGAGCTGCTCCCTCTGTCCAGCTTCCAGTTATGCTGTTTGGGGTGTGTGTGTGTGTGTGTGTGTGTGTGTGTGTGTGTGTGTGTGTACACAGAAATTAGAAGAGTGTTGGACCCACTGGAGCTGGAATTACACAGGCGGTTGGGAGCTGCTGGATGTGGGTGCTGGGAGCCAAACTCTGGTCCTGTGGGCTGAGTCATCTCTAGTCTGTTAGTGGTTTTTGTTTCAGCTTGATTTGAAAGAGGATCTTCCTGTGTAGCCCTGGCTGGCCTAGAACTCATTCTGTAGACCGTGCTGGCCTCAGACTCAAAGAGATCCACCCGCCTCTGCCTCCTGAGCGCTGAGATCAAAGGTGTGCATATTCATGCCCAGCTTGTATTCATTTAATTGTGGTAACACACACAATTTCACACCTTCTCTGTTCCTGGATGTGCAGCTCAGCAGCGTTAGTTAGAACGTTGATATTGTGCCACCACCACAGCCATCCACCTCTGGAGCCTTTCGTCTTCACTAAGTAGAACCCTGTCCCCCAACAAACACTAGCTCCCCATTTTCTAGCCCC
This sequence comes from Arvicola amphibius, assembly GCF_903992535.2. Lineage (NCBI taxonomy): Eukaryota > Metazoa > Chordata > Mammalia > Rodentia > Cricetidae > Arvicola > Arvicola amphibius. The sequence continues at coordinate 52,698,702 of NC_052050.1, forward strand.
CATGCCTACAAGTGCCTTTCTACTCGTCCTGTCTGTGAGGCTGACTATTCCAGGTACCTCCTGTTTACCCTTCAGAGACTGGCTTATTTCATTGTGCACAGTTTCTTCATGGCTCATCTGTGTTACGAGTGGGATGTGCCAGAATTTCCTTTTTAAAGCTAAATAATATGTGACTGTGCGGATCACCCGTATTTTCTTTATTCATTCATCTGTCTGTGGACCTTGACTGCTGTGAAGAATGAGGCTATGAATATAGATGTACCCAGACTCTCTTTTAAAAATAACTTTTAAGAAACATTTTCTTGTTTCAATAGTGTATTCACTGAAAACATTTAGAAATGTGGGCAAGTTAAAAGAAAAAAATCACACCTTATTCCCTTACTCGGAGCCACATAATATATATTCTGTTGACATTTTGGTAAACAGATTGAACATTCCAAAAATCTGAAATCTGACGTGCTTCCCTGTTTGCAGATGTTTGAATGTTGACATGCCTCCACAAGTGGAAAATTCCACACCTGACTTCACTCTATAGGTCAAAGTCCAAATGCAGGTGTGCGGGCATGGTGGTATTGTGGTTCCATAATTTCAGCCCTTTGAGAGGCAGAGGCAGGAGAATCAGGAGTTCAGGATCATCCTCAGCTACTTAGTGGACTGGAAGCCAGCCTGGGCTACCCTGTCTGAAAGCAAACAAACAAACAAACAAAACAAAACAAAACAAGGGGCTGGAGAACTGGGTGTTCAGTCAAGAGCGCTTACTGTTTTTGCATAAGTTCTGAGTTCAGTTCCCAGCACTCACTTTGAATGGCTCACAACTGCCTGGATTTCCATTAGTGAACCCAACACGTTCCTCTGGCCTTGTATGCATATGCATATACATATATATGTATACACACACAGACACACACATATAAAAACAAATCTTTAAAAAAGAAACAAATCATAACAAGACAAAATGCAGGCACACTAAATATGTTGTATGAAATTATGTTCAGAACTTGATAATGTATATGTGAAAGAAAAGTCAACTTTATATTTAGACTTGAGTCTCATCCTTGAGATAGTTCATCATGTATTTGCAAACATTCTAAAATACGAATCACTTCTAGCTCCAAGCATTTTGAATATAAGATATTATACGCTTGTATATGTGCTCTCTCTCTCTCTCTCTCTCTCTCTCTCTCTCTCTCTCTCTCTCTCTCTCTCTCTCTGAGACAGGGTTTCTCTGTGTAACTTTGGCTGTCCCAGAACTCGCTTTGTATGCCAGACTGGCCTCGAACTCACAGAGATCTTCCTGTCTCTGCCTCCCGAGTGCTGGGATTAAAGTGTGCCACACCACACAGCTCACTTTGTTTCATTTTTTAAATACATGGATGCAATTTGTGGTTATATTATTAAGTAACCTTTAAAAAAGTTTTCTGGCCTAGAACCCCTGCCTCTAGTTCCCACATGCTGAGATTATATATAACCTGCTTCTTAAAAACCTTCTCTTACTTCTCTTGCTGTTTCTTGGTTTTTCTGATTTCCCAGCATTTTAGTGCATGAATGTATTACAGATTTTAAAATGTGCTGGGTCTGAAGACTGTTTCTGGTTTACTAATTACTGACAGTTCAGGGAGACACATCCTTAGAGCTGGATCACTGTGTTCCAGGATTGGCTCTTTCCTTGGGATAGATTCCCAGAACCATGGTTGGTGAGTCTGAGGGTGTATACCTTTTATTGCCCCTTCCCCACCTCTTTCTAGCCACCCCACTTTTTAAAGAGAGAATCTAATTCCATATCCTATGTTGGTTTGAAATTATGGAGTAGCCCAAGTTGGTCTCAAATTCTCAACAGTCTTCCTGCCTCACCCTCCCAGGTTCTAAGAATACAGTTATAAGTTACACCAGGCAAAATCTTTTGAGACTTTTACACATGTTGATGAATTGCTGGGTGGCTAGGTTTCACATCTTTGTCAGCAACAATAGAGGATAGCAGGGTTTCCTGCTAACCTCCAGCTGGTATTGAGTATTATTATGTAAAACACTGTTCATTGGTATGGTAAGAACTGGTGCCATGGCGTGCATTCCTTTGAATTTAAACAAGTATAACACACCTCAGAATAACTCTTAACAAACTGGGCATAGTGGCATATGCCTTTAATCCCAGTACTCAGGAGGGAGAGACAGCTAGATGTCTGTGAGTTTTAGGCCAGCCTGGTCTACAGAATGAGTTCCAGGACAGCCTAAATTCCAGAGAGCTACCTAGTGAGAAACAAACAAACAAACAAGCAAACAAAACCAAAAATCTCTTGACTATTTGTGTTCCTTTTGGGGGGCAGTGTTTACTTACAATCTCCTGTTTTAATTTCCATAGAGGGGTTAATGTTTTGTTGATCATTTGTGTGAATCACTGGCCTTTAGAGGACAGAACTGACTTCCCAGGTTAGCCCTTGCCACTGCACTTTAGAGGTCAGAAATGACTTCCCAGGTTAGCCCGTGCCGCTAAAACCTATTATGGGCTGGAGTCCAGCATGCCCTTTCCCTATCCTTATCTGCTCTTCCCTTCTGTTGTATGCTTGGGTCTGTTTCTGGAGTTCTTTCTGTCTAATGATAGATATCTTTGTTCTTTTGCCAGCACCACACTGTTTTAATATTTTAATTAGTTATGAATAATCATGGCATGAATCCCATGATTACAAAATTTCTTGGCTTGGCCTCTTGCATTTTATTTCCAAATGAAGTTTAAAATGATTGAGTTAACTAAAAAAAAAAAATCCTTCGTGATTCTGATTGAAATTGCATTGTTTACATAAGAATGCTGAAGGAATGGAATATTTACAATTTTCCTTTTTCTCTGGAGAGTCAGTGTCCACATGGTTTTCTGAGGTTGGTTTCTGTATGCTTTGAGGTGCTCTCATGTGAGCAATAGTGTATTTCCAGAGGTAAACATAGGAAGGAAGAAGTTGTTACTATATTTATTTAGTAACTGGTCTGCTTGCCGAACTTGGGGGCCGTCTTGAGTTTCAGATTCAGCAATGACAATTCTTTCTCTTCCTTTCCAACGTTTCTGCCACACATTATCTTTTCTTGCCTTATTGCATTGGCTACATCATCTAGAACAATTTTCAATAATGGGATGATAACAACCCTCCTTGTCTTAATTTTGATTTTAACTGTGATATCTCCAGTGCTTTCATTTTTTTTCTCCCTTAAGAATTTTTTCCTCGGGCTTACATTGATATTTCAGAGGCATTATTAACACATCATCTAATTCTGACTTACAGTCGTATGGTCAGGAACCAGTGGATTTGCCACATGTATTGGATTTGTGGGTCCCTAACCGCCCCCCTCCCTCTTTAGTTTTCATTTGCATCGCTGACGGACACAATCTTGTGTCTCTTCTCTCACTCCCGAGCTGTCTGTTATCAATTACTTCCATTTCCAAGAGTTATCCTTCCCCCCGTTTCTTTTCTAAACTCTTGTGTTAATTGAAGCCATAATTCACAGACATGGAAAACATTTCAAACACCGCAGAAGTGAAAACGCAGAAGACCAAACTCCAAATGCTGCTGCACAGTGTGAGTCCTTGTGTGCCATGCATGTTTCTCCCTGGAAACAGTAACCTTTCCCCTTCTTTCTGCTGCGTTCCGTGCCTACACAGGACAGAAAGGAATCACACATCTTTGCAAACCTTTACTGTCTGCAGAATAAGTGCTTCTCTTCCCCACATCAGTGCTTCAGTGCTGTGCCCTTAGCTTCATGTAACAATGTATTTAAACAGTTCCCATATGGACCTTGGCTTTTTTAGGCCTCTGTTATAACAGAATAACTCCAAGGGAATATTCTTTTAAGAATAAGGTTTTGTTCTCCTTTTCCACTTTTCTGACCTGCTTAATCTACTTTCTCTGCTCTCCTTCAGACAGGAAAATAGACAGCTTTCCAAGAAGGAGTTCGAACTGAGAATAAAAAGGTTTCCCGGTTCTCCCTCGCTGCATTTCTAGAGATGAGGTCGAGAGCCCTTGTCTGTGGCATGCATCCACTGCAATGCTTACTATCCTCGTTTAGTCTTAAACTAAACAGCATCCTGTGGAGGGTTTGGGAGTCACGGGACCCTTGGCGATGTTGTCCCAGGTGTCCTGAGATACACCTGTGCAAGCAGAAATGCGTTCCTCCCACGGTAAACAGAAGGCTGTAGGGAGTGAGAGGGGACCCATGGAGGGTAGGTGAGAGGAGGACTCACTGCAGTGTGTGCTGCACAGCACAGAAGGTGGAAACCAAGGCTGTGGGGCTGCAACATCAGGCAGAAGCCTTATTCTCCAGGTTCCGTGACATGAGACTCAGCGAGCAACTGTCTTCCCAGGGCTTGGGCTACACTGGGGGGACTTTGTGGGAGGAGGCCGTGGACACCCCAGCACAGGGAGAAAAGCAGCACCCTTAGTGACTGGGATGTGGATGGGAGAGGCTAGCGGGATGCTGCTGGAGAGGTTAGCGGGATGCTCCTGGAGAGGCTAGCGGGATGCTGCTGGAGAGGCTAGCGGGATGCTGCTGGAGAGGTTAGCGGGATGCTCCTGGAGAGGCTAGCGGGATGCTGCTGGAGAGGCTAGCGGGATGCTGCTGGAGAGGCTAGCGGGATGCTGCTGGAGAGGCTAGCGGGATGCTGCTGGAGAGGCTAGCGGGATGCTGCTGGAGAGCACTGAAATGGGTGGGTTTACAGATGAGCAGTTTCTCACTCTTTCCCCTCAGGCATGGAAGCCTTTGCTTTTAACCTTTGATGCTCATTTCTTTCTCGTTCTAAAAGCAATGTGTTGAGTTTTGGAACTTAAGAAAATGCAGAAAGAAAAAAATTCTGAAATCTTTCCTCCCAGAGAAAATACTGATAACATTTTAGCATGCATTCTTCTAGTATTCTTCCTACTTTTCCTACATGAAATGGAATTATGTACTTTTATTTATTTATTTATTTGGTTTTTCAAGACAGGGTTTCTCTGTAGCTTTAGGGCCTGTCCTGGCACTCGCAGTAGACCAGGCTGGCCTCGAACTCACAGAGATCCGCCTTCCTCTGCCTCCCAAGTGCTGGGATTAAAGGCGTGCACCACCACTGCCAAGTATACATTACTTTTTAATTATTATTTATTATCCTCACTAGCTTAGAAAAAAGAAATCCAAATTCAAAATTCAGACTGTGTCTACTCAATGCATATCGGGTTTTTTTTTCCATTATGAAGCTGTAAACCCACCATTCCATTCATCGTAACTTGGTACTGTGTGTGATTTTTTTTTTCCTCTGCAGTGTGGTGTTTGCCTTTTTAACTGTATTTATGCATTTCGGTGTTTGGGGTTTTGTTTATTTGTTTGGAGACAGGCTTCTGTGTAACCCAGGCTGACCTCTGACTCCCCACAACTCGCAAGTGCTGAGATGAAGGCTTGTGCCGTCACACCTGGCTTTCAGGTTTTATTTATTTTTAATTTGTGAGGCAGGCTCTCATGTAGTCCGGTTGTCTTAGTTACTGTTCAGTTGGTATGAAACATCACGACCAAAGCAGCTTATAAAAGAAAGCATTTAACTGGGGACTCGCTTACGGTTCCAGAGAGTCAGCCCATTTCTCGCATGGTGAGGAGGCAGGCAGCAGGCAGGCAGGCATGGTGCAGGAAATAGCTAGAGCTCATATCTTGTCCTGCAAGTTGTAAACAAAGGAGACAGAAGGAGAGAGAGAGAGAGAGAGAGAGAGAGAGAGAGAGAGAGAGAGAGAGAGAGAGAGAGAGAGAGAGAGAGAGAGAGATTGGGCCTGGAATGGGCATTTGAAACATTAAAGCCCACCCCCAGTGACATACCTTCTTCAATAAGACCATACTTCCTAATCCTTCCCTAACAGTTCGAGTTAACCGGGAACCAGACTTTCAAATATATGAGCCCATGGGGTCCATTCTTAATCAAACCACCACTCCAAGCCTGCCCCAGACTCTCTGTAACTGAGTGTGACCTACAGTTCCCAGAGACCTCCTGTCTCTACCTCCAGAGTGCTGGGATACCAGCACACACCACCATACTTGGTAGTCTCCTTTTGTTTTAACCTAAAGAGTGTTGTTGGCTTTAAATCCGGAGGTTGATTTTTTTTTCTGTCATCCTAAGAGGTAGCATCCTTCCCCGTAGGCTTTTTGTTACTGTTGTCCTATTGCTAGGCTGCAACTTTCCCAGACAGTTTTCAGTTCGCTTGCTCTTTGTGGAGGCCTCCGTACCAGCTGCTGACTGCTAGCTGTTTCTTGGAGCCCACATCAAACTCCTCATCATCTGTGAAGCTTCCCGAATCCTCTAGAACTAGATATTTCCTTTCCAGGAAGTGTGCTGTGTGCTGCCTGAATTGTGTTCAAAGCTTACTGAAGGTGTTTGTAGCGTTCTGACGTCCTGTGTTCATAGACGATGCAAGCTGTCTGAGGTCTAGAAATGACTTTCTATGGCCGTGAGCCCACAGTGGGACCTCCGTAAGTATTACTGTGTGGAGTCCAGTTGCGTTTGAGTGGACGAAAAGGATTGGGTCTCGTTCAGGAGTTGACTGAGGAGCCTCAGAACAAGACCAGACACGGGTGACTGTTCTTTTACTGACAGCGGAATTCTCTGAATTGTTTGTGGTGTGTGTCCTGAAGAAGAACTTGTTGTTCTAAAGAATTGCACATTTGTATTTATGACATTGTTGGCTTTTTACATCAGGCACTGCCAACCCAGTGACATCTGAGACTCCTGGCAAAAGGCCTGATCCCTGGGACACTGTTATAAGCAAACACAGTGAGAGAGGAGCAGGCCCGCTGTGTCTGATCTGCTCCAGGGACCCTGACAGCAACCTGGCCAGGTGGATGGAGAATTAACCTCATCTTATGTAACAGCTCAGTCCTGCTTCCACCCAGAGCCCTAGCAGGGCACGTTCGGGATGCCACAGCTGTGGAAGATATCGAAGTCTCTGCTCTTTGCCGTCTTGTTAGAATTTTGCAATCTGTGTCTAAATCGTAGAAGGGAATTACAAACCTGATCAAGTGCACAGGTTCATTAGTCATCGGAGAAACTCAAGTTCAAGTCAGAAGGCACCGCCCTAGTGCCTGAAATGGAAACAGATGGAGCATACCAAGTGCCGGTGAACTGCAGTGAAGGAAGTAGTATAAACTGGCCAGGCTATTTGGAGGAAATAGCTTGTACTATCTCACCCCTAGATATGCATCTGTCCGGAATGTGGATGTATGCTTTTCAGAGACATGTACTGCGGTGTTGTGGCAATAGTATATATGACACTAGCTATAAATGCACTTCAACAACACAACAGGAAGATACCTATACGATATGACAGCATATCATGTAGGAGCTCCGTACAGAATGAGCCAGTGTATATAATCTACAAGACACATCACGCTTGATTCACCTAGCCATGTGGAGTAAAAGAAGCCAGACACAGGCTGTGTGGTTCTGTTGCATAAAGTGTGAAGATAGGCAAAGCTCGTGTATGCTGTAGGAGGATGCTGTTGCCCTGGTAGGCTGGGGATAGTAGGGGTTTAACTCAGGGCATTGGACAGGCAGGTGAATGCTGTATCACTGAGCTATACTTCTCCTTCCATCTAGGGTTCTGGTTCTTACCCGATGCTAATTTCCGTGGATGTGTTCCATTTGTGATAGGTCTCTGAGTGGTACCTGGTGATTAATTTCCTGACAAATTTATATGCCAACCAAGAGTTGAAAGGTGGAGGCTGGAGACAGGTCTCATTGGTTAAGAGCATACACAGGTCCTGTGGCGGACCTGAGTTCAGTTCCTAGCATCCTCATCAGGCAGCTCACAACCACCTGTAACTCCAGCTCCAGGGGATCTGATGCCCTATCTGGCTTCCAGTGGTAGCTGCTCTCTTTCCTTCTCTCCCTCTTCCTCTCCCTCCATATCACACACTTTAATTAAAAGTCAAAGGTCTATGCCTTCACCCAAACCAAAAGCTACATACTTATATACCAGTATGTCCATAGCATCCTGTTCACAATACCAGAAGTAGAAACAACCGTAGTGTCCATAAACAGTAAGCAAATAATCAAAATGAGGTACCAACGCACGTTGTATTTAAGACTGTAGAAGGAAGGAGGTCCTGACATATGCTGTAGTGGGAACTAACCCCCAAATATTCTGCTAAGTCAGAGAAGCTGACCAGTCACCAGAGAACAACAGCCTTCGGAGTCCACTTTCATGAGATCTCCCAAAGACAGAAAGTACGCATCCTAGGTGGTTGCCAGGGACTGCTGGTGGAATGGGAAAATGGGGGGGGGGGGTAGTGTATCATAGGACAGAGTTTTATTTGCCGGAAGACAAGCTCTATGCCTGGATGATGCAGGTGACTGTATTGAAGTGTCAGTGTGCATAATGCCACTGAACTGGACACTTAGAAATGGTTAAGATGATAAATGTTCTTGTATATATTTGACCATAAAAATATCCATGATGGCAAATAATAATATACACAGGAGTGTACCGGTGAGTACCGGCGGTACCGGCGGTCGGAGGGGTTAGGAAATAACCAAGATGGTCCTTTTATAATAAATCAGTTTTAATAAAAGGGGAAATAAGGGAACTTACAGAACCAAGGGTCCAGCGGAGTAGAAGGTAACGCGGGGAATAGCAAACGGGGCTCCTTCCGGCCCCCGATCCTATTTAAGGGGTAACCTACTCCGCTGGGGCAGCCACGCCCCTGAATGCCAGCTGCCCCAACACAGGAGTCAGAGACAGGACAGCGTAGACTAGAGAAAAAGCTCTAACAGCAAGTGCCACTGGGGAGCCCAAACCAGAAGCTCTGAAGAGGAAGGACCCACTAAGGGCCCAGGAGGTATCCAGCCAGCCAGACCTACCAGGCCAATGGACTGGCCCACAAAACCTGGTGTTCTGGTGTGGAATGCCATACAAAATGAGTGTGTATAACCCATACCGACTTTGGAGTTAAAGGAGCCTGTCCTCTCTGGCTGCCTAGATGCTAACCCCAGGACATTCAGCTCTGCCCGTGTTCTGAACTCAAACAGCATCACTGCCAGCTGCTGGAGCTGGGGAGGTGACTTGGCCAGTGGAAGGGCAAGGCATCCCCCCTGGGCTTTGTCCTGCTCAGTGAGAGGCTGGGACCACAGCCCTGAGCTGGCAGCCAGGGCTTGCTGACTGCTGGACATTGCAGAGCTGAATTCCTGTATACTGAGGGCATTCTTGTGCCAGGCCTCTGAGTGGGGAGGGTGGGGGTGACTGTGGGAGCAGGAGCTCTCTGGCTTTGTGGGGTCAACTAAGAGACGGTATCGCATGAGGGAAGGCTGGTGTTTTACTCTGACCATCAAGGATATGCCCAGAGAGCTGCCCTCAGTACCGACCTTTAGAGAGAACCTAAAAGACAGTACTACACCTCAGCCCAGGCTTCCAGGGACAACCACTGGGTCAGCTCTGGCCACTCTGGCTGTCCTGTCCTAGGAATCTGGCTTTTCTTCCTCACCACATTGGCCATCCACTGCTCATTCCTTTAGATGGCCAGTTGCCTCTCTGTGCCAGTCCCTCTTTCTCCCTCTCCCTGCCCCTCCTCTCTCTCTAGCACCTCCTGTGGTCCAAGCAGAATTCAGACCTGCTATGTGTCTGAGGATGACTTTGAACTGCGGATCCTTCTGCCTTCACCTCCTGAGTGCTGGGATTGCAGTCGTGTGAAAGCACACTCATGGACGTGGTGCTGTGGACTGAACCCAGGGCGTTGTGCATGCTGTGCACATACTTTGTCTGCTGAGCTGCATTCCCAGCCTCTACCCCCCACTCACCATGCATTTTTTTAAAAGACATTTGGAACTGATGTGTATGAATGGTGACAGCCCTGGAAACTTAGGGACATTTAGGAACTGAGGAGAAATAAGAGTTCCCAGGTAGATATCAGAGGAGTCATTAATTCAGCATAATCCTTCTGTTGAGATGATATTGTTAGACACCTCTCCAAGTGTGGGAGTTCTTCAGTGTTTGTGATTATCATGCCTGGTTTCTGTGGGAAGAGCAGGTGTGAGCTGATGATGCTACGCTGAGAGGTGGGTTTGCTCACAGAAGGAACTTGGTTTCTAGGGAGCTGCTCGCTCCATCCTACTCTTTCTTGTGCTGTCTCTCCATGCTGTTGATAAAGAATGGCCAGTTTACCTCTAGAACTGGGAACCTTCTCCCTCCCTAACTTGCAGTAGGATGGGAAAAGAGGCTCAAAGATGGAGGTGGGGGTGAGTGAGAAGGGAGAAGCAGGCACGTGAGTCACATGTCCTGCTTTGATCAAATCAGGCTCTCCGGGTGGGGATGAGGTACCAAACAGATCATCTTTGTTCAAAGTGTGGTCTGCTGGACTAACTAGGACATCACCTGGAACTTGCTGATGGTGGATTCTTGGGTCCTCACCAGCCTGTGCCTGATTCTGCATCTCAACGGGATTCTCCATTGACTTCTGTGTGCATTGAAGCTGGAGGTTGCCTGAGTGGGTCACTTCTCTTGATCCAGAGTTGGCAGGTGACATATCTGTGGTCACGTAGGTGGTTCATTGAACAGGTGGGACTTCAGCACACTGTCTCACCGGGCCTGTGGATTTATGCCTGGCTGAATTTTATTTGCATTTTGTATCTTTGGGGAATGCCTTGAGGTTTTGATTGCTAAGACAAAACACCATGACCAAAACCAATCTGAGGATGAAAGGGTTTATTTCATCTGACAGCTTGTAATTCATCTTCCAGGGAAGTCAGGGCAGGAACTCAAGTAGGGCAGGAACCTGGTGATAGGAGCTGGTACAGTGGCCATGAGGGATGCTGCTTATTGGTTTGCTCAGCCTCCTTCCTTCTTTCCCTTCCTTCCTTCCTTCCTTCCTTCCTTCCTTCCTTCCTTCCTTCCTTCCTTCCTTCCTTCCTTTTTTTGAGACAGGGTTTCTCTGTGTAGGCTTGGTTATTCTCAGACTCGCTCTGTAGACCATGCTGACCTTGAACTCACAGAGATGTCCCTGCCTCTGTTTCCAAGTGCTGGGATTAAAGGCATGCGCCACCACCACTGAGCTTCAGCCTGCTTTCTTGTAGTACTTCGCATCTCCAGCCCACGGTTGGCACCACCCACAGTGATCTGGGCCCTCCTACATTAATCATCAATAAAGAAAATGGCCTATATAGACTTGCCTACAGGCCAGGCCTAAGGAGGCATTTTCTTAACTAAGATCCCCTCTTTTAGGATAACCCTAACTTGTGGATAACCCTAACTTGTGGCAAGTGATAAAACACTAACAAGCAAAGGGCATTTTCACAGCTAGATGGCAGAACTTTGGAGTAGCCCGGCCTCCGAGCTGGTACAGCGAGCTCAATAGCTTGAAGGCTCTGGGTTCAGTTCTTTTCTTTTTTTTCTTTCTTAAGAAATGTATGTTGGGGTTTTGCCTACATGTTTGTCTGTGTAAGGATGCCACATCCCCTGGAACTGGAGTTACAGACAGTGGTGAATTGCCATGTGGGTGCTGGGAACTGAATGCGAGTCCTTTGGAAGAGCCACCAGAATGGCCAGTGCTTACCTATGAGCTGTCTCTCCAGCCCATGGATTTGCTCTCTGGTCCCTCATGCTAATGAGCAGTTTGTTGTTGTGCTGTCAGCATCTCAGTGCCGGTCCTGCAAGGAGATCATGACACTCACATCGTGTATTTTTCTTACCTCCATACACCAGTCCCTTAAGGTTTAAGGAGCTGGAGACATGGGGAAGTAAGTGCTTTCGAATGAAAGAAAGAAAGGATGGCATTTGGGAAGGTGGCCACATGATATTAGCCTCTCACATATTCGAACGTGGGACCCTGGGTAAAATGCAATATAATATTTGTGACACCCTAGATTCTGTGATTCTGGGGCAGAAGTTATCTGTTAGGTGCCAAATTTGTTTAGCTATTATTACCACATGGCAAAGCGTTTCAAGACATTTTGTAACGCAAACACTAGAATCTGCGTCCACTTAACTTTCCATATGCATTTTAATTACATTTTAATTAAAGACTGAAATGGGAATTCTTTGTGTCTCAGCCAGTTGGGAGCAAAGAATTTTAGATGGGCAGATAAAATGTTATTATTATTATTATTATTTTTGCTATTGCAAAATACATGTGGGTGCTCACTCCCCAGTTAGGACCAAGGGCAAGCTGAGGAAGAAAGCCACATGGACATGGAGCCACTACATTAGACCCCCAACGCGTACAGCTGAGAACTGGGCGTGGAGGCCCAGTGTGTAGTTGACCTCTTTGAAGGTCTTCTTAGGTGGAGGTCATTCGATGGTTGGTTTATTATGGTAGGCAGAGGGCAGCAAACTCTGATTCATGAACGAAATCAAGCCAGTCACCTGCTTTTTGTTAATGACACTTTATTGATACACAGCCACGCCCAATTCACAGTCCTGCGTAGTGTTGTGACATTGTGACAAAACCTGTATGTATCTTCGAAGCAGAAGATAACTGTCTGGTCCTTTAGGGGGAAACACTTGATAACTTGGCCTACTCTCTCTCTCTCTCTGGATAATGCTCTCTAATTTTTTTAAATGCTTTTAAAATTTTTATTGTATATACATTGGTGTTTTGCCTGCATATGTGTCTGGGTGAGGGGGTTGGGTTGTCCAGAACTGGAGTTACAGACAGCTCTGAGCCACCATGTGGGAACTGAACCATGTGGTAGAGCAGTTAGTGCTCTTAATTGCTGAACCATCTCTCCAGCCCCTTAAATTTTCTTTACATAATGTAAATGATTGGAACTTCTTAATTCACTGGAGCATTCATTCACTTATTGAATATGGTTTTATCCTTGTGGCAAGGAATAGCTCAGGAGCTATGGACCCATGTGGGGGAAAATGTGTAAAGGAAGATTGTGGGCTTGGTACAAACCTTCAGGGAACTAATACAGGTATGGATTTTGGAGTGCAGATAACAGAATCTGCTAGTTCAGAGTGCATGGACTGTGATTAAGAGTTTAGATAATTTGCTGGTGGTGGGCAGGTCTTTGTGAGTTGGAGGCCAGCCTGGTCTACAGAGTGAGTTCCAAGATAGCCAGGGCTACACAGAGAGACCCTTTGTCAACCCCCACAAAAACGGGTTTAGGTAATTCTGAGAATTGCTTGAAAGAGTGAAGCAGAGACACTGTGCTGACTTTTCAGAAATGAACATTTCAAACTACTCTAGAATAAGCCACCAAGAACTGAAAAGCCAGCAGGTTACAGGCAATGGTTTACAGCTCCAGAACCCTGGCTCCTAATGCATCATCCTCCCATGAAAGGGTATCTTACATCTTGACACTCTCTGAACTAAGCTATCATCAAAACCTAATTAGTCTGAACCATATAGATCCTAGCTGCAAGGGAGTCTGGTAAATATTTCCATCTTCTAACTCATGGGTGTTAATCAAATAATTCACAGCTGCTTCCCTGGTAATTTTGTCTTGAAAGATAGGTATACAATGTTCAACTCATTTATTTCACATTAATTTGGGGAACATAATCATTATTTTGTAAATATAATCAATGAACTCGATCAAGATGGCCAAGGAAGTAGTGGTATGGGAGACACTCTCAGACTTGTCTTTAATATCTGCCCATCATCTCCCAAGGTCACAAAGTTACCTCCTCTGGGAAACCTTCCCAAGGTGGAATTGGTGCTCACCCGTCATCCGCATCCTCAGAATGCTTTGTCCTGTCCAGGGAGTTATGTCTTTCATTGGGTTGTTATGTCTCACATTCTATCTTCCATTTCTTTCTGTGTGTGTGTTCGTGCACACATGTGTGTTCGTGCATGCATGTGTGTTCTACTTGGTTGTATGCCTTACTTTTGTTGCTGTTGTTGGTGGAGATCTTTCCCAGTCTGTTTGAGTCCTTTCTCTGCGGTTATTCACATCCTTCGAAACCATCTTTGCTTCACGTGAATTCTTAAGGGAGCCAGAGGCCTGCATCCATCAGGTGCACCCCAACCCAGTCTCTCAGTTCTGTGCTAGCGAACCCCCTGTAGGTGTTTCCAGGTGTGAAGAGCAGCACTTCCATTGCCTACCTAGGTGTATTTGCTTTCTAGGATTGTGACAACAAATGACCATGAACTGGGTGGACTTTGAAAACAGTGGTGGTTTTAATTTCTCACAGTTCGGGAGCCTTTCGGTCATAATGGTGCGTTAGGCTCTGAGGGGGATCTTCAGTCGCAGCTGCTAGCAGCACTGGCTGGGTGGCAGGTCATTGGGGCCTCATGCCATCTCCTTCTCTGCCATCGGTTATTTGTTTAATGTCCACTTGAAGTCTAAGATTAGCTGCAATCAAGAGCCATAAATTATATATATATTCTTTTCTAAAGAAAGTCACATTTGCAGGAACTGGATGTTAGGTCGAGGACCCATTTTACGGAGAGAGGGAAGGGTCGTAGTCTTATCCCAACATGGCATGTCTCAGGCAGCGAAAGGAAAAGCCTGGCGTGGGTGTTGGGGGATGGGCATGAGCTGTAGATGAGGGGAATGAATTCTGGGAAGGGCAGTATATTCTGAGGTGCAGGAAGCTTGTACATGTTGGGCATGGCGGTTTTTCACTTTTTTTTTTTTAAATCAAGTCCACGTCTTGAGGAAACAGGCAGTCGCCTCCTTATGGCCACCAACCTGTTGCCTGTTGTGGGGCTGTGCTTGTGATTGTCCCTGGGAGAAGGGAACCTCGGCAGGATCAAGGGCTGGTTGCTGATAAGCAAGTAAGTCAGTTTGTAAGGCCCATAGAAACCAGCAGGACCAAGGGCAGGAAGAAGACCATTGACCTTCACCATCTGTGAGTACCACACTGGCACATTAATCTACTTGCTAAAATTTATGTGTAACCCTCCCCCAACCCCTAAATAAATATGCCCTCTCCTGCGTGTGCCAAGAGGTGAAAGATTTGAGTCATGGCATGTTCACGTTCCCAGGCGAGGTCAAATGAGGAGATGCTCTTGTCTCGGGCCCATACTGTAAACACGTTTGAGCTCTCAGACTGTAAACAAGTGTTCTCTTCACAGTCTCCCGCTGCTGGGTTTTCACATTCTGCTGCCTTTTTCCCCCTCGGTGGTTTTGTTGTTTTAGATGGCACTCGAGCACGGTGCTGACATGCTGTCTAGTGACCTGAAGTGCTGTGTCTTTCAGAGAAAACGGAGGTGTTGGATCTCACTTTGGTTTAGCCATAGCTTACAGTGCCGAGGGCTGGGAATTCAGTGCTGAGGAATCAGCTGTGTGCGTTAAGTAGGCGTCTTTTAACACAGTGGACAAGACTGTGTGTCGGTCTGTAAGAATGTTGCAACCAGAGGCTCTCAGGAACTTAACCCAGTGTTTCTCTTCAGAGCAATGGTGGGTAGTCTGTAACTTGGTGTTCGCAGCAACTTTATGGACTGTCACTACAGCGAATAATGAGAGCCAGCTGGAGCTGGAAGAACCCACTTCTGAAAGTGATTATAGAGCAGGATTGGGGAGAAAAATGTCCTGAGATTGGCAGCCTCGTGCAGTAGAAGCAGGGGTTTCTCTGCAGAGTCCCAAGACTAAAGACAGTGGGTCAAGATGGCGGTGGGGCGAGATGGCAGTAGTGATGAACTCACCGAGAACACTGAGAATTTGAGGCAGTAAAGGCCCAGTCAATACCTGTGGAGCATACAGCAAGAGGTGGATCTTCGGGGATATTGGCCTGGGTAGCTTAGTAATTGAGTGCCTGCCTAGAATGCACGAGACCTTGCGTTCCATCCCCAGTAACATCTAAAAGGAAAGCGTGTTCATTGAGGCATGGTTTATGTAACAGCAAAAGTGTCCAACAATGGGGAACGTAGTTAAGTTGACTCTAATGTAGCCATAAAACGAAATATGTGTGATTCAGCTATTCAGATGTTGTGAATTATTTCTTGACTTAAAAGGAGTAAGACAGGAAAGGCAGGATTTAAAATAGTGTTCTTTTATTTCTTTTAAAAATACATATGTATTTATTTAGAAGAGATCTGTGTGACTCTGCTAAAGCATTTAGGGAGGCAGTAAAGGTCGGTTTAAGGGTTGGGGATGTGGCTCAGTAGTAGAGTTCTTGCTTAGCAGTGTGAAGCCCCAGGTTCAATCCCTAGCATGGCTCTAGGGTAATAAAGTTGCTTTGCATATATAAAATTGGGTCCTCTAAGTTGGACCAGGTGGCTCAGCAGGTAAAGGTCTTGCCACTAAGCTGACAGCCAGAGTTTGATCCCCAGGAGCCAAATGATGGAAGGAGAGAGCTGAACCCATAAATTGTTCACTGACTTCAGCATGTGCATCGTGACATGTGCACAATGATACACACACACACACACACACACACACACACATGGCAAATAAATACAATGAAAAATATAAATGCATCTAATTAAATAGTGCCTGGTATTTTAAGTAAAAACAAACAAACAAACAAAAAACCTAAAGTGGAGACAAATGATGACCTCCTGGGCCCTTCTTCCTCCCCAGATCTCTCATAGTTAATGGTCTCAGCTACGATGCAGTTTTAAACATGAAATCATGGTGCACCCTCAAGGGCCCCTGAAGGCAGTCCTTGCATTTTCTAGAACTTGACATTCTAAGAAATGTGTGGGAGATGTCCCTTGCATTTTCTGTGGGTAGATGAGTTTGGTGTGGAACTGGAGCCCCGTGCTATACAATGGGGCTCCAACTTGATGCCCCTCCAGCAAGCTTGAGGTATCCTGAAGGTAGAGAAAAGAACACCTAAAGAACTCAGATGCATTCATCACAGCACTCCAGGAAGCAATTTGAGGCCGATTCTACAAGTTCAATGCAGTTCACAAACTCTTTTGAGTTTGAGGTGGGCCAGCTGGAAAGTAACGGAGGTCATCTTGAGCCTCATAATACATGGTGCACACCCCCAGCGCTCCGGGGTATGCAGGCATCACATTGACCAGTTATCTGTTTTCCATCTCAGAGCTTCCCCTGTTCACACGAGGCCCCAGGAGCCGGACAGATCCAAGCCAAGGAGAGGGGCACTCACCATCTTCCAAGTTTGGGAGAAAGGACTGTATGACCCCATCTCTGTGAACAGTGGGAGAATTTTCCTCTCATAAACAAAACAAACCTGAACAGAGGGGTGGCAGCCCTGGGGCAGGCTGGGTGGCCTTTTCATTCAACCTCTGCATTTGTTTCTCCATGGGGCAGATTATGGAAGCTTCAAGAGGCTGGAGAGCCTCCTGTGAGCCTCGTCATCATGTTTGGTTAACTGAGCACATTGCTCTATCAAGAGGCCAGGGGCCCTGTTGCCGTGGAATGGCAAACCATTTCAACCCACATCCAGGGGCAGGTGGGTCTACAGAACACCCAAGGGGGCAGACACTCTTTCTTGGCAGGCAGGCGGGGTGGTATGGGCAGAGCCCTCACTACCATAAGGAGTGCAGTTTGGGCCTGCACCCCGTCAGCCAGGCTTTTGGAGGCCCTGCTAGCTGCTCGCAGGCTGATGTGATAGTTGCCATGGTGGGAGATTCCTCCCTAGCCCCCAGTCCCTCGTGTTCCATTCTCCTCTCATATCTTGCTGCTTGCTCCCTGTCTCGTTTGCAAAGCCTTTCCAAGCTTGCTGGAGAATGTGGGGCTGCCAATGCATGCCTCCACTAGGAAATCATAACCAGCAAAGGCTCCCATCCATCACATGCCCATTGTCACTCTGGGAGGCCCCGGGAGGTCAGCTTCCAATGGTGTCTCAGCACTGTCTGGTTTGTGCTGTTCAGGGCTAGACTGCCCTTTCCCAGAGATGGTGTAGCTCCTCTTCTTTCCAGAAAATACGCTGAGAAAGGTATTCTGAAGGCAGCCAAGAAGTAGAAGGTAGGAGCGATCTTGCTATTCAGGTACACGTATGGGGTTTAAACATTTTTAAGTTGTAAGTACATCCTATCCATCTGATGTGGATGTCTTGTCTGTTGTCAGAGAGGATCTGTGGCTGAGGAACTGGGGTGCAGCTGTGAGAGTGTGCATTCTGACCCCCTGTGGATGGGGTGGGGGGGTTGAGATGACCGAGCTGGGAGGCTGGGTGGAGGAGGGGATCCCTGCCGAGGGAAGGAGTGCTTTTAGGACCTCCCGGATCAGACATGATGTTATAGGAAAATATGCCGCGGCTGAGGAAATAGCATGCGAATAGAGAGAAAGCCGAGGGGATGGGGCAGGGAGGCTGAGGACATAAAGCAGATTGTCATCGGGAGCTAAGCGAGATGCTGCCTGGGAGGCTCCAGGATAGTCTGTATCCAAGGGAAGGGCCGAGCGTTGGAGCATGGGGTCATGGTTGTGGGGTGGCTGGAGATGCTGGGAGCCTTAGCAGCACAAGGACATTCATGCTGGCACTGAGCCACCGACTCCTGGCTTCGCTTTCGGACAACTGAGGGAATTGTTTCCTGGAGGTCCCATCTATGTGGGGCTGTGTCCTCGTGGTCTCTACCTGAAGTTCCCAGCTGGAAAGAGAAAGCTTTCTTGTCTGTCCGTGTCCCCTTGGAAAGGAATGAGAGGGCTGAGGTCTGCCCCTTTATGTGTCGTGCATGGTGGAAGCCAAGAGGGACCATAGCTTGAGTGGAGTACGACACCAAGGACCGTAAGGCCACAGGACCTGACCACTGCATTCTCCAGGTATGTATGTGATTTGGGCCAGTTACTGAGTCCTCCTGTGCCTCAGTTTCCTTACTGAAGGGGAAAGACAAGTTTTATGCTATGTTATTAACCATGTAGACAGTTCAGTGGTGTTTCTTTCTTTCTTTTTTTTTTTTTTTTTTTTTTTTGGGTTTTTCGAGACAGGGTTTCCCTGTAGTTTCTAGAGCCTGTCCTGGAACTAGCTCTTGTAGACCAGGCTGGCCTCGAACTCAGAGATCCGCCTGCCTCTGCCTCCCGAGTGCTGTGATTAAAGGCGTGCGCCACCGCCTTTATGAACTGGTATCACTGTCATCCTGATTTGCATTTCCCTGTTGGCAAAGGAAACTAAACCTATAGTTTATCATCTCCCCCTCCCTTTCTTACCTCCAAATCCCCCCAGGTTCCCTCCTCCTTGTTCTCTTTCAAATGAATAGTCTCTTTTTCTTTAATTATTGTTACACATATATGTGTATACATACATATTGCTAAATACATAAATATGTTCTGTCTGTATAATGTTGCTTGTTTGAATGTTTTCAGCGCTGATCATTTGGTACTGGGTAGCTACCTGACATGCTCTTCTCTGGGGGGAGACTCTTTCTCCCTCTTTTAACGTTCCTTAGTCACCTGTAGTTCTTTGTCTAAGATTGACGCCTTACGAGATTGACGCCTGCCCCATCCACCTTAGCATGTCTGTTGGCGCCATCCTTATTGGGGTCATGTTTAGGCAGCCGTGTTATTGGGACTCCATAGGTGTAGCCTCTGGCATTTCTAAGAGGCACATTCACAGCTCACTTCCTGTTCCTTCAGCTCTCACGGTCTTGACATCCCCTCTTCTGTCATGACCCCTGAACCCGAGGGGTGGAGCTTGTGTTTGGAGTGTATCAGTTGGAACTGAGCTCGGCAACTCAGCCTTTTGATTGACTGTGGTGTTTCTGCACCTCTTCTACACCTTGGCTTACACTTGGTGGCCGTTGGATGTCTTCCTTGAAGAAACGTCTGTACAGAGCCTTGGCTGTTTTCAGTTGTCTAAATAGGTCTTAGAAGTGTTTGCAAGCGAAGCTCACAGATGGGCTTCTGCAAGCTGCTTGTCGACTCCCCAGCATTGGTGGACCAGCCTCTCTTTTCTGAGTGAAGGGTATGGGTGACCTTTGAAAGTGGCCAGACATGGGGGAGCATGAGGGTGGCTCACATTTCCTTCAGCTTTCTTCAAATAGTTCTCTTTGGGGGGAGGGTGGGTAACTTGCCATCCTACCTCAGGCTGACTCCTATCTGACCCTTTTCCAAATACCTGGAGTGGGGCACACCTGTAGTGCAGACCTGGCCACCGAGGGCCACGTCAGCGCTGCTCAGAATAGCCGGTATGGATTAATGCCAAGGACAGCTGTGAAGTACAGGGTGAGACCGTTTCTCTGTTGTGTGGACACTGTAGAGTGCACTTGCCCAAACCTGGACAGCGTAGGTCAACACTTCACGATCACGAGATGGTAAACACTGGATGTTGGGTGACCACCTGCACAGCACAGCACAATACAGTGAACTGGGTTTTATTAAGGAGAAGGAGTTACTGATAAAATGTGTGACGAACTAGAACCACATTCACGTAACTAGCGATTTGTTACCTACGCCATTTTACCAGACTGTATTTTGCACACGAGTATGTGCTCTTCATTATACAGCTAGAGTGGAATATGTTTATTGACACCTGTGTCATCACACATAAGGACTACCATCGGATATGTGTTATACTATTGACTTATACGTTATTTTGTACACAGACTAGATTTGGATTCTGGTCTTCTGTAAGTACACCCAAGAGACTGCCCCAGAGAGTGTTGGCTGATGCATTCATTGCCCCGCCCACATCCTCCTAGCATCCCCTCCATGGTATCACAGTGATGTCTTTGGTCCTCTGTCACTTTCATGTCACTTGCTCTTAAGGTGGTGCTCGGCTGGCATGAGCTTTGTTTTCCATTTGCCTTTTTATAACCAAACCAAATCCCTTGGTATTTCCAAAGGTGATGAATGCCTACAGGCCCAGCTTAATCCTTAGGTTTCATGTGATCCTTTGCTATTCCTCGAGACCCTCCTCACATTCTGGAGAAAGCCAGCAGGGATTTGAAGGATCATCTCATGGTAGCTATCCCAAGTTTGGGAGGAGAGGGACTGTATCTTCATGCTGACCATGTGGTTACAGGAAAAAAGAAAGAAAGAAGAAAGTAAAGAAGGAAGGAAGGAAGAAAGAAAGAAAGAAAGAAAGAAAGAAAGAAAGAAAGAAAGAAAGAAAGAGAAAAAGAAAGAAAGAAAGAACCAAACGGTCCAGCGACGGTCGGAGGAGAACTGGATGTCAGTTAAAAGCCCCACAAAGCCAGAGCTGGCTACAGAGTGAGCCTGCTCCCACAGCCAGTGGTCAATGAAGCCCTCCCAGTGGTTACATCTCCGATTTCCTCCTCAGGGACACTTCTTTCCCTAGGCCGTTGCACTGCAGTCCTAGTGCCTGAAGTTTTCCTGACTGTCACCTGGTCAGGAAGCCCCCGACTCCACTCTCCTCACGCGCAGGGGCAGTTCATGTTTCCTTCGGCAGAATATCTGGCATTGAGCCTCGTCCGATTTTTCATTTCTTTCCCCATCTTCTCATCGGTGCTACTCCAGGCGTGCTTCCTCTGTGATCCCCGTCCCTCCCCCCACTCAGCCCTATGCTCATTCCTTCCCTGGGACCTCTGTGCAGTTCTCTGCATACCTGGGTTGTTATTAGTCTGGTGCTGTGATAATTTGTGCTCGCTCACGCACTCTGCTGAGGCCCCACGGCTTCCTTCCACTCCTTTTTTGTGTCTGTAAGCCCCACCCCATCCCATAGGAATGTGGTCGGCAGAATGCTCCAGCTGGCTAGCCACACCAAGGCCCCAGTCCAGGGCTGGCAGCTCTGGTCCTCAACTCATTTTTCCCTGGCAGTTGTAACTCCCTGGGTGCTAGGGACCAGCTACCCTTTCACCCAACAGCCCTGGATTTCCTTTCTCCCCTAGTTGATCTCACACCTTCTCCCTCAGGTCAGTCCTCCTAGGACCTCTTTGTAGATAGCTCACTGCTGCGGTCACCTCCCTTGACACCCTCCAGTTAGTCAGTGTCCCTCTGCATGTGAAAGGGCTGAATAGGATCCAGTGGGTGCCAGCGAGATAATACCCTTCTCTGTCTGCACGAGTTTTGAGGTTTAGGGAGTTCGTTATAGAATCTATCTTTATCTATCTGTCTGTCTATCTATCACCTATCAAACATCTTTTTGAGGTGGGTCTCATAATATCAGTGGACACGAACTCACTCTTTATCCTAAAATAATCTTTCACTTTTGATCCTTCTGTCTCCACTTCCCCAGCGTTGGCCTTATGAGTGTGCGCCATCACACTTGGTGGTGCAGTTCTAGGGATGAGACCCAAGGTTTTGCACACGCTAGGCAAGCAGTCAATGAACTATCTGGACTGCATCAGCAGCCCCAGAATTACTGTTTTAAAGCAACATCTCTACTCTCAAAGCCTCGAGTTCTGGACAGGGTGGTTCAAAGAGTGACTTGAATAGGAGTCTTGGAGATTGGACACAATGGCTGTTATTTCTTGGTGACACCGCTGAGCAGATAAAAGGGGTAGCAGGGAGTTCAACCAGGGGAGTTTGGATCTGGGGGGCCAACATTAGATACCAAGGTACGAGTGGGAGATATTCTAAAACCTCAAAATTGAGCTTTTGTTTCTGATCAAACTGATGTGTTGTATCTCTTATGTTGCAAAGGCAAAGCTGTTGTGAGTGGAGCCAAGGGAAGGTAAAGCAGGGTAGAGGACAAGGTCAGGAGCATTATGCAGTGGTCTTGACCCTGTTAATATTCCTGGCCTGTCCACTGCCGGAATGACCCGTGTCTGTGTGCTTCCAGCCTGTGCAGCCCTGCTACTCTGAACTTAACACACACATGCTGTGTTTCATCTTGCTGAACTGTCCGCTTTGCAGATTGCTGGGGGCTGTGTAGCATTTTGTTTCATGGAAGTATTCTTGTACCAATTAGCTGGTTCTATTTGGAGTGGAACGAGTTTTCAGATTTTTTTTTTCCTACTGCAAGCTTTGTTGTGTCTTTGCATTATTCTTGGAGTTCCCTTAGAATAAAATCCCTAAGTAGGAATTGGGGACCCATCAGAAAGCCCATTAAAAACTTTTTTTTTTGTATGAGTGTTTCCTTGCATGCATGTATGTGTGCTGTGTGCATGCCTGCTACTGTGCTTGGTACCCTTTGAGATTATGAATGGCTGTGAGCCATCACATGGGCGCTGGGAGTTGAGCCCAGGTCCTCTTCTGGAACTGTGAGTGCTCTTAACTGGGGAGCCATCACTCCAGCCTGCCTCTTCTGTGTGTTTAATGGTTTCTGCTGCTGGTGTCATCCTTGATGCCTAGTTCCAAGATGATATGTATATTTACTTGTATCAGCTTCCAGTAGATTTTTGCAGTTTTTCTTATTACATCTCAACGCATGTCAATCCAAGGTGTGGAGGTAGACCGTGACTCATCAGTCTCACTGGTTACACAGTTGCCTACGGTCTCTAATCTTTCTCTCCCATTGCTTGTCCGGTTGTTTCATTGTGGACTTAGCATTTGACCACAGGCTTTCTCTGTCCTTGTTACATGATTCTATTTGTGATCTCCTGTTATTTATTTATTTGGTTTTTTTAAAAGACAGTCTCACTGTGAAACTCTGGCTGACCTGGAACCCTGTAGACCAGGCTGATCTTGACCTAAGATCCAGCTGCTTCTGCCTCCCGAGTAATGGGATTAAAGTTGTGCACCACCACACTGACATCAGGATACATTGTAGGATTTTGGAGCTGGGTATGGTGACTCACATCTATGATCCTAGCATGTGGGAGGCAGAAACAGGTAGATCAGTGAATTCAAGACCAGACTGAACTACGAAGCAGAATCCTGTTCCAAAAACAACAACTAGGCAGCCAGGAAGTGGTGGCACACACGTTTAATCCCAGTATTTGGGAGACAGAGGCCAGTTGGGTGTACAGAGCGAGTTCCAGGACAGTTAGGGCTGTTACACAGAGAAACCCTGTCGTAAGAAACCAACCAACCAACAAACAAAAAACTAGGCATGTAGCTTTGAGTTAGAACATTTCCCTAGAATGTTCAAGGCCCTAGGTTCCATCTCAGCCTTGGGTGAGATGGATGTGGTGGGTGGGGAGGACTGTGGGAAACCTTCTGAATGGCACACCAACAGAGAGGCAAAGGATTGTTCTCCTTGTCAGGCTTCATGTTGGGGAAACACTTTGGATCCCTGGCCTCCGTGATGAGGGTCAGTTTGTACTTTTTGGAGTGGTTCTCCAGCAGTGTGGAAGACGGCGGCTTTATCTTTGCACGCTCTGCCTGGCATCCTGCGACTGTCTCCTGACCCCAAGCTTTGTTAAGTGCATGTCCCCAGGAAAGGCCATGTCCCTCAGTTCCAGGATGAAATCTCCTTTATATCCATTTTTTCTAAAAAAAAAAAAAAACAAACAAACAAAAAAAAAACCCAGCAGCCCTGAAGCGAGGGCTGCAAGGTGGAAACTAATCTCACGGGGTCACCCTTTCTTCAGTGCATCCCTGGGCTGTTGCCATGGCAGTGGGGTGGATAGACATGTCTTGCTTGGGCCCCCCCCCCTTCCTCCAGCTTCTCTCTCTGGATTCCACTTCCTTCCCTCTGAGTGAGCTTGTGGGTGGGAAACCTGCTGGGTGGTCTGCCCAGATTTCCAAGAGATTGGTGGCCACACCTTGTACACTGCCTAATATGGTCCCAGGCTAGGCTGAGACCACACTCAGCTGTGCTTTCGTTTCCAATGATGCTGACGATGATGGTGGTGACGAGGATGGAGGATGAACAGTTCTCATCATGACCAGACAGCAGCCGGATGATGAGCTGGAAATCCTACGCAGGCCTCCTCCCATGACTGAGTGCCAACCTACTTCCTGCCCTAAAAGAGAGATTGTGTGTGTGTGTGTGGGGGGGGGGGTGCTCTTTTCGTCCTATTGGCCGTGGCAGTAGAGTTAAATGGCTAAGCTTCCACACCCAAAGACCTGACCTACTAGGATATTTTGAACTTTTGCTGTGCTTTAGTTTCCTCTCAAATAGGGATAATACTTAATAAGTTCAATATAAGGAGTGAATAAATGATTATGTAATGATTTGCATGCACTTTGCAGTGCCTGGCACACACTGTGTGTTCACAGCTACTGTTGATGTGTTTGTATGTGTGTCTTTTTATTTTTAAGTCCAGAATCAGAGTCTTACTATGTAGTTTATGCTGGGTTTGAACATGCCATTCTCCTGCCTCAGCTTCCCACTTCCCAAGATTACAGGTCTGCCCCACCGTGCTGCCTAACTTTTTTTTAAAGATAGCTTGTTATATAGTAAAGAATGACCTTGAAGTTATGATCTTCCTGCCTCTGCCTACTGTGTGCAGGGATTACACACATGAGCCTCTTCCTGCCTCTGCCTACTGTGTGCAGGGATTACAGTCATGAGCCTCTTCCTGCCTCTGCCTACTGTGTGCAGGGATTACACACATGAACTGAATCACACCCAGCATATGCAGTGCTGGGGATCAAACTCAGAGTTTGAGCGTGCTGGCCAAGTACTCCACCAACTGAGCTCTTTCTCCTGCTCCAGCTCCCAACTCCCTGCCCCCTCCTTTTTAAACAGAGTCTCGATATAGAGCCCAGCTTGAGCTCTCATTTCCCCTGCCTTAGCCTCCTGGGTGCCAAGGTAACAGGTGACCATGCCTGGCTAATGTGTCTGTTTTCTGCATGCCAGAAGCTCATGGGGGCTTTTTTCTCCTTGTGTTCATCATCACACAGAATGGAGTTTTGGTGTGCCTCCTACATACTGTCCTAGACTTTTTACCACGATACTGGATCTAACCTACACAGTTAAAATGAGGTGTTAGGTGCATTTTATAGGTAAGAAACCCAAGCTTTGGGCTTCTAAGGTACTTGAGAGCATCATGTGACTTACGGGTGACAGGGTCAGGAATCGCCCCACACAGGCTGCCTGCAAAGCAGCACTGAGATGAGTGAGTGGGGTGAATGGGTGAATTGAGGGAGAAGCAGGAGCCTTTCCAGGACAGTATAGCATTCTGCAAACCGAATAAGGTCCATGGCATGGTGTGATGCAGAGCCAGCTCGAGATGGTTCATTTGTAAGGAAATGAAAAGATAGGGTTGGGGTATAGAAGTGCTTTGTCCAAGGAAGACGCTTAAACATTCCAGGTGGACTCCCCCCACCCCATGCTAGTGCTGTGGTCGATCCCCTTCTACCCTGACGCAGTAAGGCTGGGAGCTGCTAGGGGTGGTCCCTGGAGATAGATGGCTTGGAGTTCAACTCTGACGGCTGGTAGCACTGGGCCAAGAGGCTATGTGGGAGCCATAGAGGCAAGCCCAAACTGGAGACACACCAGGCTCCGGCCTTGAGAGAAACAGTGGGGAAGGTCAGCTGTCAGGGGCAAGGGACTGGGGGTGGGAGTCTAGGCTGAGTACGCCGTGGGGATCCAAGAGGGATGTTTTGAAGGAGAGACTCGAGCTCCCTCTCAGCTTCGAGGAAGAATGTGTGACAGTCTACCCTTGTCCTTCCTGGAGAAGACCTTAGTGATGGAGAGGGAGGCCTTGGGGAGATGGGATCTGCTCAGTGACCAGGGGCCCAGAGCGGGCAAGCTGAGAGAGGCAGTATATATGAAAGGAAGCTGGGGTGCATGCTGCTGAAGATGTGGGGTGCTGTGATTTGGGCCACGTTTTAGTAAGATTACCCTAGTTATTTTTGGAAAGCAAAGATAGAGGCTAGAGTCTTCTCTTTTCCTTCTTCCTCTCGGAGAGGCAGCTTCGCTTCTGCCTCTCTCCCCACTTCTCTGCTTCCCCCCCCTCTCCCTCTCTCCTTTAATAAAGCTTTAAAAAAAAGAAAAAAAAGATAGAGGCTAGAGAATGGCCAGAAAGCTATGGGAGGTTCTAGGGAGAAATGGCGGAGGCTTGGGTGGACTGTGGTGGCCACCGCGACGATCTGCGTGATAGGTAACTGTCACCAGGATTTGATGAGTTGGTGCTGAGAAGAATGGGAAGAGAGCTGGGACACATGAGTCCCTCTCAAGTATTGCTATGAATCTGGAGTTTGATGTCTCTGGTTCAAGGACACAAGATGAGGATGAGGGCTATTTTGTCCCCTCTTAGTGACATGGGCAAGCATGGTGTAGGAGTTGGCACAGGTAGTTAATGGACCAGGCTCTGTCTGGGATCCTTGGATGTCCTTAATTCCTTAGATACTCTTGGTCTTGGTAAACTTTAGAGGCACAAGGGGCAGAAGAAGCCAGGATTAGACACCTCAGGCCCCCTCCAAGCCTTCTTTGGGATCTGGAAAAGTCATCTGAGAACACGTGGGCCATTGCCAGTGACCTTAAATAGCTTGGGCAGAGTGACTTCCAGGGTTCAGGAGGAGAGTTCTAGTCATCCAGGGGCATCCGCTAACACAAGCCTTTGCTATTTCTACTGCTCATTGGGGAAGTGTGGAGGGTGTGGGAAGTGGGGAGGTGAAAGGGCAGGGTGGTTGACAGTGGTGACAGTGGTGACGCTTGTGACATACAGCCTTGGGCCAGGACGGAAGACATGATGGCCCTAAGCTGGCAGCCATCTTCAGCCTATGAGTTTCTTGCAGTTTAGAACAGCAAGAATGCCCCAATCACCGTCCACATCCCCTCCTTGTCTCAGGCTACTATTTTAGCTGACTTTCTCTGTCTGAACCTAAGACACCTAGATGTTTTCTGTTGCATCAAATTGCAGTAGGAGGAAATCTCTTGCTTTCTTGCTGTACCTGATCTTCCAGCATCCACAGGAAGACCTTACTCATTTTGTGGGGCCTCACAGAGTATTCTTTCCCAGCCCAGTTCGTGGGGCCATCTGGCTGGAGTTCACTTAACCCAATTACAGGGTGACAAAAATCAGAATTGCTTAGGAGCTTCAGGGATTAATGGGACAGAATAGAAGCTAGTTAGGCAAAAAGCCCATTGACTGTTCATTCATCCACGGTTCTGTGGGGCGGAAGAAAGCAGGTCAAAGAATGAATCAAGGAGCTTGCAGCAACATTGGCAATGTGTAACCCTGGCTGATGCCTGCCCCTCTCTGCTTGCAAGACAAGGGGTGCTGCGTGTTCCCCCAAGTCCCTTCCTGCAATAACACTCCCAGATGTGGGGCTGATGCAAAAATGCAGGGCAGAAATGAACACCCCTGTTCCACTGTTGCAAAGTTTAGATGCGGGAATGTGAAAAGCACCAAGCTGGTGTGGGTAGGCTTGCAGCAGGACTTTGGGGATCACCATCCAGGCCTTCAGGACTTAAAAGGCTCTGCTCTGGCAAGTGGCCAGGGAGCTCAAACCTAATGAAATTCAGACATTTTACTCCAAAGCCCCAGAGAGCCAGGCCCGTGTGGAGGGAGGAGCAGCCTGAGGTGGGGACCCTGAGCTGGATGTGGAGGAGGATGCTGCAGAAGATCTCAGGACTAGCTTCTGGTCTGAGCACTGGTTTTTTGTTCATTTGCCCCCTTGCTTCTCTTTGGAAGGAATTCTAAGTGATGCATTGTGTTTCGTCCTGTCTTAAGGTTCTATTGGGACTTAGTCTGATTGCCTATGTCAAGAGGAAAATATAAGTAAAATCAAGACCCCCCCAAAGTACCTCATATTCAGTGTTTTTGACCCCGAATCTCTGTTTGACACTGTTACCGATGCCTGTGGTGTTCCCCACACTGCCACTTCCTAGACATTTTGGAGCGCATTCTCTCTGGACCTTCTGGCTGCCATATCCCACTATGCATTTGTGGGCATCCTGCTGACATAATATGGGAAGGTGTGTCTCTCAGCATTGTGGGAAATGTGACTCTAATGAAGGAGTTGAAAGGCTGTGACCTCACAGGGTGAGTGACAGTGTCCAGACCTCCTCGACTAGCCACCTGCCTAGACACTAATCTGGAAGGAGGTGTCACATGTAGGCAAGCACCTGGAGACTCATGGTCCTTGAGATGTTTTATCTTGGTGCCTGAAGGCCATTGAGAGCTCGCTCACATACCACGGTGGCAGTGTGGTGACTAGCGGGTTAGTGGTGGCTGGCTACTTTCCTATCCCCATCTGCTAGGAGTTGCCTGCAGTTCTGGGTTCTCAGCAGCCCATGCTCTGGGCTCCTCCTCTCCCTTTGACTGTTAATCAGCCATACACGTCCATGAGCATTGTGCATTCCCACCTCCAGACCTCTGCTCTTGCCGTTCCGACTGGCAGGTTCACCCCCTGGCTTTAGTCGCTTGGAACGTACTTCTCAATGCACGCACTAAATGAGTGGCCCTCAAGGAGGGGCCTCCTTCCTCTGTCATACCTTCCTCTTGTGTTAGAATTTGAGGTCTTCCCAGTGCCACACTCTGCTTATTCCTGTGCCTATCCCTTGAACCCGCTAACCACCATATTTGACACCAGACTGCCCTACACATTGAGTAAACCAGCAAGACAATTAAGAACATGTCCATACTGATGATATGTGTCTCTCTCTGCTGGAGGGTCAGACGAGTGTAGCCAAATCTGACCTCTTTTTGAGAAAGAGTCTAAGTTCCTCTGACTTGCCTAGGACTCATTATGTAGCAAAGACTGGTTTTGGACTCACAATCGTCCTGCCTCTAGAGTGTTGAGATTACAGGTGTGTGCAGTCAAACCCGGCTTCCGTGGTCTGTTTTACATGCCCTTGGCTAAGGGTTCTGGCTAAGCCTGGGCACACTGAAGGCTGGAGATGAGGTCTCACCAACCCGTCATTTTTGCTGATCACACACTTGCTCTCTAGGGTCTCCCAAGTGCTGTGCCAAACTCCCAAACTCTGCACAACTGTTTAATCTCCCCACCCAAGACACACAGGAAGACACACAGCAGAAGGATCAGCTGCTTATGGGCAAGTCCAAGAAGCTTCTAGCTCATTGCCTGGGATTGTTAAGGACTCCGTGAAGGTCTCTAGAAAGGAAACTAACTCCATGTCTCTGTCTCACTTCCGGAGAGGTGATTGGACTCTCATTATCTAACTGGACCTGCTGAGCCCAGTCGGGTGCCCATTGGAGGCTTAGCTTGTAGGTTCTGAGCAGTCATCAGAGCCACCTCTCCTTGCTCCTTAGGTGACTTCATGTTGATGAGTCCAGGCCTCAGGTTTTCTTAGTGGTTAAGACAGCGTCCTGTTCTTCCAGAGGACCTGAGTTCAGTTCCCAGCTCATCAGATGGCTCACAGCCTCCTGCCTATAGCTCCATTTCCAGGGGACCAGATACCCTTGTCTGCTCTCTGTAGCTGCCTGCATGTTTGCTTAGCCACACATACAACTCATAAATAAAAATAGGCCTTTTTAAAAAGTAGATGTTGAAAAGTCCTCCCAAACTGGGAATGAATAGAGACTCTCTGATTGGCTGTGAGGTGCACCCCTTTATTCAAGGGGTCTCTCTTAACGTTCTGCAGCCACAGAGTGAGTGACTTCTTGCCAGTCCCTCCTCAGGAATCACTGTGTGCTCGCCTTTCCCCTTCCCTTCTCAGTGTTCTTTGTACCACTGGAGTGCTCTCTGGATCTCACTAGAAAAAACCAAGCTTCCTATGGCTGCAGCGCTTACTTAAGCTAAAGATGTATCAAGAAGGTGGATTAGCTCAGTATAAGTTGCAGCCTCTGATTGGTGGTCCTGTTGGGCCTGTGGAAGTCCATCCTCCTGACAGGGAATGTGGGGGGTGGAGGAATGAAGTGCTTACCTCGTGGTTAGGGCTTCACAGTCCCCTTCAAGGCTGTTCTAATACTCTGAAGCCCTCCCAGAAAGTCCCCTTTGGGATTTCTACCTCCTAGTCATGCTAAGCTGGGGACCAAGATTTTAATGCATGGGCCTGTGGGAGACTTTTAAGACCCAGACTGTAGTGGTTGGCTAGATTAGGGAATGGGGCTAGTATTAAAATCTCCTGGGGCTAGTACTAAAATCTCCTGCAACTTAAAAAAAGTGTGTGTGTGTATGTGTGTGTGTGTCGGTTTGTGTGTGAGAGTGCATTTTGTACGTGTGGGATCAGAGGACAGCCTCAGGTGTCAGTCCTTGTCATCTGCCTGGTTTGAGACAAGGCCTTTTTGCTGTTCTGTAGCACATGCCAGGCTAGCTGGTCCCAGGGCTTCCAGGCCTGCTCCTGCCTCCACATTCTGTCTTGCTGCAGGGACTGTTGTAACCACACATACACACTACCATGTCTGGCTTTTGTGTGAATTCTGGGGGCTCACATGGAGGACCTCACACTTTCATTGCAAGTGACTTGCCCAGAGTCATTCCCCCAGCTCCTCCTGGAATGTTCCAAGACTGCTTGTGCCAGGGGACTGGAGGGTTGGCTCCGCAGTTAAAGAGCACTGGCTGCTCTCCTGGAGGACCTGAGTTCTATTACCAGCACCTCCATGGAGGCTCACAACCATCTGTAATTCTAGCTAGTTCCAGGGATCTGATGTCCTCTTTCAACCTCTGTGGGCACCTCATGTGACGTACATACATGAACTTATGCGAAACACTCGTACACATAAAATGAAATGCAGATATTTTAAAAAAATAAAATTTCCTGTGTCAGATCTTCCCTGACTAATGAAAACCTCAGAGGGTTCCCAGGTGAGCATAGTGCACACATGGAGAGAACCATCAGAGGGGACAGCTACTCTGTTCTAGGAATCACTTCCTTTTGTGCCCAACCCTGTGCCCTCAGGTTTCATATGCATCAACCCTTGCCATTTAGAGCCCCATGTGGAACATGAAGCTTCAGGGTGTGTGTGTGGACTGCTACAGCCTGGAGCTCACACATACCCTGCTGAGGCCTGCCTCAGGTCTGTCTCAGGGTGGCTCCTGGCTGGGAATTTGCTGACCTGAGGTGAGCTCAGTCCTTCAATGGTGTCTTTTCTTGTACCTGCTTTGGTGTGCTGGGTTAGGAGAGGAACAAGAAGCCTTGTTCTTGGGATTGACATTTCAAGCTGGGAGACCTCCTTTGGAGTTCGGTACTGAACATCACCCCCATTGCACACCGTCAAGTTTCTACCCCCCAAATTCCAAACCAAACCCATGGCATTCTCTTTATGGACAGTGAGGACCGTAGGTCCAATGTCCTTCAGCTCCTGACATTCTTTAGTTCCTCCCGCGTTCTTCAGTCCCATGCCTTCATCTCAAGGCCCTCATTCACTTCTGCTGGGTTTCTGCCCTTCCACCCGCATCTCTCGCTGGTCCTATCTTTAATCTCTAGGGAAGGCCACTGTCCCGTCGAGATGGGTCTGAGGTCAGCTGCTGCCTGGGTCTGGATGGCTCCCTTCCATTCCTCCTCTGCTCACTACTCACCTGCATCCAGATGATTCCTGTGCAGCCTCCCAGCCAGCAAGACTGCACCTGTGTCCTCATGGGCCGCTCCTTCAGGCCTTGGAGTCTTTGGACATCGTCCCCCTGTTCTTGAAGGACTCGGGCCCAGCAGCCACTCATTAGATGCTGTCATGGGTTACCTATTTCAGGCCTCGCCACCTCCAGGCTCTGCCAACCCCTGCTCGAGTGCAGTGCCCTCCAAGTCCCACAACTTCTTCCCACGTTGGTGGCCCAACCCTGTTGCCTCAGTCTGTGCATGCAGGGCCATTCTTTCAGCAGGGACTGGACTTGCATTTCTTCGGGAACTATTAAGGCCTGGAGCTCCTGCCATAGGGTACAGTTCAGTATCTGCCAAATGTGTCTGCCTCCATGATTTAGAGGGTGTATAGGGGACCAGAGGTCCAGTGCGGGTCCTCCATTCCCCTTATGAACACCATCTCACACCTGTGCACTGAGCCCAAGCAATACTCTGAGAGCAGCAGCAATGCCCCTGGGCCCTGCACACTCCTGTACTGGCATGCTTGTACTTCTCCACCATCCTATGGTTCTCGCCCATGGCATCCGTCCTCAGTCCCTCTGGGGTGTTCTAGTCCTCTTCCTCACCTCCCCCGGTGTCCAGTTCATTCTGTGTTCTGGAATCCACCTAGAGCCAGTCAACCCTCCCCCTATTTTTGAGACCATCTGCCACTTTAGCTTAGGCTAGCCCCAGACCTAAGGCAGTCTTCCTGCTTCTGTCTCGCTGGTGCTGCCGAGATTCCAGGTGTCTGTCATCACATCGGGTCTCATGGTTTGTTTTCAAAGACACCAGTCTTGGCTGAGGATGTTGTGAAGTTGGTAGAAGGCTCACTTGAGATCCTGGGGTCAATCTCTCGTGCTCCATGAACAAACAGGGAGTGTGGATACTCACTGTAATCCCAGCACCCACGAAGTGGAGGTCGGAGGATCAGAAGTTCAAGGTTATCCTTGGCTATGTAGTGAGTTTAGTTTCAAGGCCAACCTCAGCTATGTGATGGGACCTCATGTTGAAATGAATAGAGAAAGGAGATAAATTGATCTGGATGCCCCCTCTTCTTGCCTTTGTCTTGAAAACAGGGAACACAGACTACGAGACTGGGGCAAATTCAGGGGCGTCAAAGCTCTGCTCTTCCTGGAACTTAAAACACATTCTCTGACTCCTCTGTCACCCCCACTGTGGCAGAGGGAGGGAGGCAAGGAATGTATGAGGACGTAGGAAAAACATCCAGTAACTCCGACAAAGCTTGCCCCTCTTTGAGGTCTGCAGAGTCCCACAGCCCACAGTTCCCCCAGGGGCTGTGTTTTTCCTGTGCCATTTTCTCCACCTAGAATTTCTGGTCCTCTGCCACCCAGTTCCCATCTGTTCTTCAGGGCCTCGGTGAGATGACACCTCCTCCAGGAAGACCTCACAGATACCACCGTAGAAATGTGTTTTCTCCCACATTGTTGAGGGCCGGGATCTGGAGTTTACTCATGCATTGCCCTTCTCCTCCTCCCAGACTCAGCCTCTGGAAGCCCCACAATGCTGCTGCTGTTTGCTTCTGCCTCCTCACTTGCCCTCCTGGGTCAGTTATGTGAAGCCACTGAGCAGCACTGGCTGAGAGAGGGCTGTCTCTGGCTGTGTTCCCAGCACCTACGTGGAACTGACTTGTGGTAGGCACTGGTGAGATCTTTCAAGGCAACAAATAATGAATGAATGAACGAACAAACAAATGTGTAGCATCCACTAGTCCTGGGGCTGGAATGTCTCTACCGTTAAGAGTTGGTTGGCATTTCTAGCTTTCTCAGGGTCTGGTGTGGGGAGTGAGATGGATGTTTCTGGATGCCCATATATCTGCAGACTCTGTTGAAGTCAGTCATCTCTCAAAGGACACATGCAACCATATTTGCTTATGTTTGCTTCCCTGCCCTGCTTCACCTTTCCCCACTAGGAGTCCAGCAAGATCTGGCCTGCTGGCTTGCATGAACACACACTCTCTCTCTCTCTCTTTCTCTCTCTCTCTCTCTCTCTCTCTGTCTCTTTCTCTCTCTGTGTGTGCATTTTCATTCTCTGTGTGTGTGTGTTTTCATTCTCTCCTCTCTCTCTCTCGCTCTCTCGCTGTGTGTGTGTGTGTGTGTGTGTGTGTGTGTGTTCCAGCCAGTGACTTTAAACTGTCTTTAAATGATTGCTCAACTTGAAAACCCCTTCAGGCTGGTGTCTGAGGTGGTTTGGATCACTGTTGAGCATTTCATTCCTTTCCCCAAATTGCTCATTATTTCATTTGCATAAATTTTCGTGGTGAGATACTGCTCCAGGCCTAGGTAGCTCAAATAGACCTCTTAATGGGGCAGTCGAGACCAGTGGCGGGGATGTAGTCTGGGCCCAGCACACGCGTCTGCAATTTTCTCCCTGTCCTTTACCAGAACTCTGACAACTG
This sequence comes from Arvicola amphibius, assembly GCF_903992535.2. Classification (NCBI taxonomy): domain Eukaryota; kingdom Metazoa; phylum Chordata; class Mammalia; order Rodentia; family Cricetidae; genus Arvicola; species Arvicola amphibius. Next base: position 52,733,145 of record NC_052050.1, read on the forward strand.
TGAGCTCTGGAGGAGACAAGAATGTTCTACTTCCAGGAGGCCAGCTCGGAGCTCCCCAGCTGCTCTCCAGACACTGCCTCTTCCTGACCTCAGCCTGTCCCCCTCTCTCTGCACCTTGTCACCAAGGGCCCTATGTGGTTAGGAGACAGAGGCCAGATGGACTCTTGCTTCCACCTGGGATCTGGCATCTCCTGCTGTCAGTCAATCTATCTGCACCTCCTCATTGGGCAAGGGCCTAGTGCACCATCGGGTCATGTGTAGGTGCTGGGGTGGAATAGGGGAGGGACATCTTGAGCTGCCAGAGACTACAGGACATAAGGTGAGTCAGCTATATGGGTACAGGCAAGGAGACTGGCTGGCGGAGCTTGAGCGTGGGCTGTGAGCATGAGACTCGGGATTTGTGGCCTGAGGATAGTGGTCTGTCGAGGGTTGTGGAGTCTGCTCTTAACCCCTCCTCTAGAGCTGAGCTTTGCACAAGGCATGCCTCAGTATGTAGCCTCATCCACAACCACACATTGAACCATTGTTCACTGAGCCCTACCTTTCAGGTCATAGGCCAGGCTGAGGGAGGACGGGCTCCATCTTCAACTGGCATTCTCCACGTAAAAAGCACACTCAGCCCTCACCAGCTTCATTATAAGGCAGAGGGTCCATGCTGCCCCTCAGGACTTTGATTTTTTCAGTAACTTCTTCTCTGGCCTCAGTCAGACCGGTATCTCATGGCATCTGCCACTGTGAGCTCCAGTGGATGTCCTAGCCCAGTGAGAAAGTAGAAGAGACCATGACTACATGTAGTAGTATTCAAATTAAACACTTTCAGACTGTGTCCCAATGCATCATGACTTTGTCTTTATCTGTCCATCTACCCACCTGCTCATATACCCCATCCATCCATCCATCCATCCATCCATCCATCCATCCATCCCTCTAAGCCATCCAAGATCCATCTATCTATCCATCTACCCATCCATCCAGCATGAGTTTACTATATTCTTACTATATGTGGTGCATTTTGATACCTTAATTTGCTTCTGTTTTTTTAAAATATTGTACGTGATTCACTAAGTTGGTCCAGTAACCTGCTAGTGAGTTGTGACCTACAGATTAGTAAGAGGTCGCCACACTAGAAAGTTAGCTGCTGGCTTAGGGGTGTTTCTGGAAGACTGTGTCAGGGCCTATGGGCTGTGTTTCCCTGAGTCACCAGGAAAGGACAAGACCCGTGCTTGAACTGCACTTACACTAGAAGCTCAGGTGCGAGAGGGGTATTACCTTCCTCACCCACTCTGTGCCCCGCTCTGGCTGTGCAGCAGAGGGGATGCCCTAATTTTGGGGACAACAGAAACCAACTACAGAGGGATTTTACTTTTGAAATCAGATACAAGCTTGGAAATGAAAGTTCACCACAGTCCAGGCTTGTGTTGGGGTCCCCCATCTTGAAGTAGAGCTCATGGAGGTGGCCTGACTGCAACCAGGTTTGCAAATGAGGATACTAGTCAGCACTCATAATCTTGAGGTTGGGTTTGCCGGCTCTGTGGACTGGAGACAAAGGCAAGGCTCCTTCAGGTAGCCAGTCCCACCCCTCAGTGGAAGGGTTTGTGAGGAATAGACCTGCCACAGAAGGGAGCACCCCTGACTGACTCTTGGACTAGCTGACAGAGGGTCCAAAGCCCACATTTGTGGCAGTGTACCAGTAAGGGCTGCTGGACTTGGCCTAGAGACAGAAGTGGGATCCAGGAGAGACTACAGGTGAACTGCAGGTGGTGAACAGGACTCAGTGGGGGATCAGGTCACTGGGCTGGGGACAGGGAGGAGGTGGCAAAGGTGACGTGCAGATTTCTAGTTCAGATGTGTGGGGAGATAAAAGACGATGGTGGAAGACGACTGGATTTGGGAGGGAATATCATGGCTTTGATCTTGGACCATGAAAAGTTGGACGTGCCTTTGAGCAATGTGAGATATGGAGAAGGCATTTGACATAAACATTCCAGAAGCTCAAAGATATCTGGACCGGATACATAAACTTGGGAGTCATCACTCCTCAAGAAGATAATAATTGAGTTGGGTGAGATCACCAAGGAAGATAGTGGAGTGAGAGGAGAGGAGGCCCCGCTTCTCCTAGAAGCAGTTCAAGATTAGCTGCAGGACCGAGCAGGTTGCGCCCCAGAGGGAGTCAGCACCATGGAGGAAAACAGGCTTGTGTGGTACTAGGGAAATCAAAGGAAAGGAGTAAGGTCATCCCTGGGCATCTGAGGGACTGATTCCAACACCTCCATGGGTAGTAAATTCCTCACGCTCAAGTCCATTACCTAGAATGGTACCTGGTTTGCACAATATAGCACTACACATTTTCCTGTGTGTTTTACACCATCCCCAGGTGATGTCTAACACCGAATACAGTTATACGAACAGCTGCGTGTGTAGGCTCAGTACAGGCGCAATTTTTTTCCTCGATAATTTCAGTCTGATGAGGTTGTTGTATTGAAATTTGGAACAAGAGTACCAAGAGCTGACTCACTGCATTGCCGAAGAGATGAGCAACCCCTGTCTAAACTGTCAACGATCTAGAAAGAGAGATGCAGCTATCTGGTGACTTACTGCATGGTGGATGCTGGTGGCCTGAACTTGGGAGCCAGGAAGGCAAAGTGTCATGGATTGGGGTGAGACAGTGAAGGCTGAGCTTTTCAGTGATGAGAGATGTCTTGTAAGGAGGGGACCAGCCTGAACATATAAATGGGATGAGAGTTGGGACCAAGGGAAAGAGATGGGTCCAAGGCACAGCTGACAACCGGCTTTACTAAGTAAGGGGAAGGAGGAGGGTGTTTGCCTTAATGATGTGACCTTGGGGTTGACTGGCCTCTTATTAGGGCTTCCAGTTACCCTGAGAACAAAAAGTGAGGGCACAGATTCCCAGGAGGGACTTGATAGGGAGCAAAGATAGAGAAGGTTTGACCTAGAAAGTGTTTCTAGGGAGTGGGAGAGACAGTTGGTGTATCTGTAGGACATTCTTTCGCTTATTTACCGACTCACAGGTGTCACCATGGACACCTGAGTTCCAGGCTGTGTTCCAGATCCCGGACAGACATCAGTGACTAGCAACAGAAGGGTTGAGAAAATCAGTGGAGCTTCAAGCTAGGTCAAGAAGCAGAGTGGATGAGTCTGTATTGAAAGTGTGGTTGGCCTTCTATGTCCAGGGGCTCTGCATCCATAGATGGAACCAGATGCAGATTAAAACAGCTTTGAAGAAAATTACAGGCTGGGGGACAGTATGTAGGTCAGTGGTAGAACATGTCCGTAGCATGAGCAGAGTTGTAGACTCAATCCCCAGGGCAGTGCCACCCTCCATGCCAACAAAATTAAAAAAAAAAAAAAAACAACCTATATCTGTGGGTTGGATGTAGGGCACTTGCCTTTAATTCCAGCACTGGGGAGGCAGAGGCAGAAGAGCTCTGTGATTTCAAGACCAGCCTGGTTTACATAGTGAGTTCCTGGCCATCGAGAACTACATAGTGAGAGCCTGTCTCAAAAAAGAAAAATTACGATCACAGTAAACAGATGCAGCAAAGTGTTCTTTGCATGGGTCCCCGGATGATGGGGCAGAGAAGACGATACAAAAGGCTGTGTGGGAGTTCTCTGCCCATCCTGTACCCTCCCAGGAGACTCTGACTCAAACTGTTGTCGCCAGGGTCTTGGCACTAATCCCCCATAGATACAGAGGGATGATTGCACATGCTGTAAGGTGACAACCAATAAAGTCATCACGTAAAGCGTGCAGATGCGCTAAGCTGATAATAAAGACTGCATGACGGCTTCTAGATGACACGGAAGCCCGTGTCTCTGTAAAGTTATGTGTGCTTTGGAGAAACAGTGCCAGGCATGGATTTAGATGACTGGGGTGGTGGGCTTGGGGGTTTTAGTAGGGAGGTTGGGGAAGGATGCTGAGGAAGGGAAGTGAGTTAAGACTTCAGGTGGAAAGAGAGTAGAAGGAAGCTGTCTGTGGACATGGGTGGTCATGGACTGATGTGTGTGTCCATCTTCCTAGGGTGGGTTTTGTGCGGAAGGACCAGCAGGGCATGGGGCAGATAAGAGAGGAGGTCATGAGGAATTGCTCACAGACTAAGGGCCCAGGGCTACGACTTCTTTCCTAAGACATGACTCAGAATGGAGGCAAGGCCTGGAGTGGAGAGAAACAGAATCATAGCCAGGAAGCCGGGAAGGTTTGGTGAACTACAGCTCAGGAAGACATTTCCCCCAAAGTGTTTTCCTTCACCAGATCTCGAGGGGTACACGGCATCCTCCCTGGGGACTCTGTCAGCCCTTTGTGCAGATGCCAGTGGTTTCAGGTGTCTACAGCAGAAATCGCTGAGGTGTGTGCTGGCCGTATGCTCCTCTTTGCTCTGTCCATCCTTGCTCTGAAGTCATGGCTCACCCCTCTCGAAAGGCATTCAATCCCATGTAAGCGACTAGCAGGCCACCAGGAAGCTGTTCTGTGTGCTTGAAGAGATGGCATGGCTTCAGTGGTGCTCGCTCTCACTTCTAGTTCTAGATGCTTTGTGTTCTGGAAAGGAGAGGCTGTGACAGTGACAGACCCTTAAACCTATAGGTAAGGGCACAGGCCAGCGTGAGCACCATCAAGCTGGTCTCACCTGAGGATTCAGAGGCTTTGAGGCTCCCTGGTGACTTGAGCCACACTGCCATTTGCTTTTTGTCCATCCTCCTGTGACGGACTCCAGCACATGGACCACCTCTGAGTCCAGTGTCTCTGACATCTCTAGTAGATATGGCGGGAATGCCTGGAACAAGTCCTGTCAGTCATGGCCATAGTAATGTCAGCCACTGTTGGCAGATGGGTATCATCGCTGCTGTCGTTCCTAGATAAGGAAGCTAATGGATGAGAGGTTAACAGACAGCCAAGTTCAAGTGTCGTGTGCTAGCCTGTGACAGATAGGATCTGACCCAGCCTGTCTGGCCTCAGACTCACCCTCTTCCTTGCCTCATTAGGATGAAGCTTTGCTTATCTGATAAGGAGACCTTAATTGCTCCTCCTTTCTGGTCCAGCAAGGAGGAATGGACAGCTCAGGTGACTGGCCCAGCCCACAAATGGGAAGTGAGACAGGCTGAATGCCTAGCTTTCTTTGCACCTGTTACCTAGCCCCAGTGGCGTTTGCCAGTGATGCAGATGAACACACAGCAGTGAGCTGGCCCACAATCTGGCCCAGTGAATCTGCTTTGCAGCTTGTTCGCATTTGGTGAGTTAATTTGCTTTCCAGACAGAACCACAGACCAGTGTCGCTGCCTCCTCAAGTGTGCCCCTCCCTTAAGGGTCCTAATGTTTGCCCCATGGCTCCCAGTATGGAGCTGCTGGCCAAGGGAGGGTCAGAGTGAGAGGCAGCCAGGCTGGCCAGGGCCAGGGGCCAGCAATGAGGCTAGCACTGCCTCCCCCTGAGGCCGGCCTGCTCTTCGGCTGCTGTTGGCGCATGAAATCTGAACTCTGGAGGGAAATTTACTGCACAATAAAGGAAGAATGGCCCACTTTGGGGACAATTAAAACCACATTACTATGGAATTACAGAGGACGCCGAGGGAATTAGCCACATGCAAAGCAGCCAGGAGTGCCAAAGCCAAGAAATGTGGAGCGATCACACGGGGCTCTTCACCCCCAGACTTGTACAAGGGACCTGTCTGGTTTTCAAACCCTGGGAAAACATTTGCAAAGACTACCTGAGGGTAGTCAGAAGATAGCCCTGCCTGGCCTAGTGTGTGCCCCTGCTACTTCAGTTAGAGAGCCAGCCAGGTCACGTGGTTGAGTCTAGTGGGGACAACTCTACCTTGCTACTTTCCCAAAGGGACTAGGAGGTGTTGCTGAGGGGCTTCCAGTCCCTTTGCCACTACTGTGAGCCGTGTGAACTGCTGGAGCCTTAACATCCTTAGCTGTAAGTTGGGGGACAGCTAGACCTTCCCCACCTGATGCCTCTGGTCATGTCTCTGTCTTTTTAAGATTTGTGGCTTCTCTTAGTGGAATGGCAGTCTGGTTGGACCTTCATATGCTTGGGTTCCACCATGGAAGAATTAACTGACCTCAGATCAAAATATCCAGAAAGCATTTGCATCTGCATTAAAAAAAGTTTATAGATCTTTTTCCTTCCTAGCATTTCCTTAACTAGCCGATATAATCACTGTTTGTGTTGCAACAGACATGGGAATGAATCCAGACATGATTGAAGGCACATAGGAGGATGGGTAGGTGCTAGACAAACACTGGTGACATTTCTTATAAGGGACTTGAGCATCCTTGGATTATGGTATCCATAGGGCTCGAGGTTGTCTTGGAACCTATTCCCCGTGGATACATACAGGACACAGCATGTGGAGTGAGGAATCTTATAAGGTGCAGGGCGGAGACTCTAGAATCTTGAGGCTGTGAGGATTAAATGGCCCTAGGGTTCACAGAGCCACTCTGGGCACATCCCCTATTCAGATACCAGTGGACAGCGAGGGTTAGCAGCAGGGGCAAGTGTCAGCTGCCCCGTCGGTGAGTACTGACCCCCAATGTCACCTGGTGCCCTCTTCTCCCTGTTGTTGACCACATCCTTCAGACTGTGGTTTCTGATGTTTCTGTGATTTCCCAAGTTCTCTGTCTTCTCTTCCTTAGACTTCCCATAAGCTCCCACCTCCTTTTAGACACATCAGAGTTCTAGCTTAAAGCTCGTTTCCTCTTTGGGGACAAGGCCTCAAGGAAGGGACAGCCTTTCTTATTGACACACACAAGACCTATACATAAAGCAAGCAACAAAGAAGTTTGGCACCTTCTATTTCTTGACACAGGCTCCCCTTTCCTAGAAGGGTCTGTCCCTTTGGGGTTCTTGCCTAGAATCTAGAGTGTATCAACCTTAAGTCCGGGGGGGAAATGTTCGGGGTACTTAGCCCTGATTCTTCACAGTGCCGGCCTGACCCAGAGATGCCAGCAGTAGTAGGCAGTTGTTGGTGCATTTCTTCAGAAGGCCACTCAATCCTGTTGCCTTTGAAACCCACAAACGTGGCTGCATTTGTTTGTTGTATGTGTGTGCCAGAACACAGGTGTGGAGGACAGAGGACAGCAAGCAGGAACTGGGTCTCTCCTTACACCACGTGAGTTCCAGGGATCAAGCTCAGATTGCTGGGCCTGACAGCAAGTTCCTTTATCTGCTGCGTCCTAACTCAGCCAGTCCTGTTGCTCTGTTGCTTCACTGCAATAAGCCAGCCCAGCACAGAACTGCCTTGGTGTCTCCACGAGGAAGACTTACAGGCTTCCGTGGGCTGTGTTCTGCAATTAAGACAACACCATTCCAGAAGGGCTGTTTGGATTCATTGTCTACAGATAAAGCCCGTGTTTGCCTCCATCTCTTTTCCGTTTGCACAGTGTAAGGAAATTGCTCACTGTGACTTCCATGTGCTCACTGTAAGGGACCAGGGTCACTTGCAGATTTGACCCCTGTTCTAACTTCTGAGCAAAATTATTCACTGGGCCAGACCAGCCGCAAGTCTGCAACAGTCTCTCACCCCCGAGGCTCACAGATGATCTGTCTGAAGGTTTTACCTCCTCTCCGGATCGGGAACCTCCTATATCTTGTACCTCTACTCGAATGTCTCCAGGGATGGCTTTGTTCCTCACTTCCAGGGGTGGCCCATTCCAGCTCCCTTGGTTAGCTGGAATCTGCTGTCCCCTGTCATTCTGTCTGCGTGGTGGGTCACCCACATTCTCTTCCAGGACATGATTTTTAATTAAAGTCTTTAATTATAATCCCATAAGCCCTTTACTGATCTCTAAATAAATTTTACCTACCGATTTGATTAAAATAACGAGATCCAGAATTAGGGCTCAGATTTTTGACGAGTCCCCTCATAAAGCATGCTGATGAAAAGCTCTTTGTTACTTATTTTGAGCTACTTAGGTCACACTTGCTTTCGTCCACCCTGCCCATGCATAATTGGGAGATCTTTGCATGCAAAGTTAAGGCATTCTGGGGAATAGTAAGCTTCCTGGGTACCTGGGTGGGGTAGAGTGGTATGCTCATTATTTCTCTGTGTCACGCAGTGGGGAAGCTGTCCAATGGGCAATGTCTTCCCTTTTCTTATACACCTCCATAGGGTCTTAAGGGGTCACAAGATGCACCAGACAAGTGGCTCACGCTTTAATCCCAGCATTTGGGAGGCAGAGGCAGAGGCAGGCAGATCTTTGTGAATTCAAGGTCAGTGTGGTTTACATAGCGAGTTCCAGGACAGCCAGAGCTAAGTCGTGAGACCCTGTTTTGAAAACAAACAAACAAAAAGAGGTCGTGGGCTTTCTGTTTTGTTTCAGCAATGGGTGGTGTGTGCAGGGAAGGGCAAGTCGGCAAACAAACACTACAGAATCAGACAACCCTTTAATTTCTGTAAAGCCCAGTGGGATAGCCTCGTTCTGTGGGGCCCCTTTAACTTATGAGACTCACCAGTGCTAAGACCAGTAGAGTTGCCTTTGAAAAAACTGTCGTGTGAATGGAACCACACAAGAGGCAAAGGTTGGGCTTATGAGGGTAGGGGGTGTGTCGGGGATAGAGAATTGCCGCGCAAGCCTTGGGATGATGATACTAAACATCTCTTCCTGCGGTTCGTGTTGAATCAGGCATCCTGTGCAGTCCTTGACTGGTGAAATCTAGCAGCTCTAATGAATTTGGAGAATGAGTGTCGGCAGAGAATGGCTCACCAAAACCCTGCCTCCGTCACGGTCAGGGGACCTGTGGCAGTGAGGCTCTTGGCTGTGTGCCGTGTGGAGTCTCTGTAGCTGTGTAAAAGGACTTGTCTCTGGAGCTTGAAACCCAAGTCAGAGTCAGCCAGAGGGTTGTGCAGCTCACTGGTCACATAGAGAGGGGCGTAGCTTCTGGAAGCTGCGGTGAAAGGAGGGCCGCAGCCCTGCCATTGTGCATCCTTCCCACTGGTATAGAACAGAGGAGCTGCAAGTCATTAAGCCCTCAACTGATGCCAGCCTCCCCCATCACTACTGGAGCCCCGCATGTGCCAGCCTTGGTGATGGGACCCATTACAGATGGGAAATGACTCCAGGGAGCTGGGAGCCAGGCTTGGCCTGTTCCCCTGGCAAGTCAGCTCTCATACGTCCAGCGCATGGAGCCTGTGCGCCACCTCTGGGGAAAGCAATTGGAAGGAAGCCCCCATGCTGCAAGCAGGCATCTGGCAGGGCATATGAGTCACAAGGCAGAGGATTTCATGGCAGTGCCTTCCCCTCCAGGGAAGGGGGTGAGCTTTTCTCAAACAACCACCTTTGCTTTGAATATTATCTATCTGCCTTTAGGAAGGATTCCAGTAGCCAGGAGGCGGGTTATCAAGCTCAGGACCATGCAGCTCTTCCCATGCAGGTGGTCTGGTGAATGCCCAGGACTAGTTAGGTAAAGAGTTAGCCATCACTAACTGTTGCCAGGTCCTTGGCAAAGTCTCTGCCATATTCTCCCCATCTCTCCCATGAGAGGGTAAGCTAGGGAACCTTGGAAAGCCACTCCTCTCCCAAGCTCTGTGTTGCTGTGGGGGAACATCCCCTTTCCTGTTTGGCTGACGGAGCTCTGTCATGAGTGGAAGTGGACTGAGACGTTCCTGCTGTAAGTTACTCTCTGGACCTCTGTTTAAAATAAATGTTTTCACATGCTTTGTCAGCTGTGTGTCTGTACACCTGGTGTGTGCACCACCTACTGCCCACAGAGACTAGAAGAGGGCGTTGGGTCCCCTGGAACAGGAGTTACAAACTGCCGTGTGGGTGCTGGGGTTGAACCTGGGTCCTCTGGAAGAGCAGTTAGTTGGTGCTCTTCGCCACGGAGCCACTTTCCAGTTCCCTGGACCTCCGTTTTGAAACCCTTTTTTTTAATGCCCTCGAGAATAATGGACTTTGCATCTCTTCAGAAACGGGCAGCTGTGGAAGGTTCCAGAACAGGGCGGTGACATGTTGAGAGGAATGTTTGAAGAGAGATTTGGAGTGAAGGATTGCTTGGAGGTAGGGAAGGCCTAGAATTGAGAATGGGATATAGTGGGCCAAGGATGACCTCCGTGGGGGAGGTGTCAGGGCAGATGGAGGCCCACCCTCCAGCTGTTGGAGCCCGGCTCTGGAGAGGGCCGATCTGAGGAGGGCTGCAGACGAAGAATCGAATCGATGGCTGCTCAGGGCTTACCCAGACCTCGGCCCTTCCTCCGCAGAGAGGGCTGGGGAGGAGGGTGTTTGTGCAGGGCAAAGCCTGAGTGGTCCTGCACAGGGAAGGCCTGGGCCGGTTAGGAGAGGGTCATTTCAAAGCCTTAGGGGAAGGCGGAGCAGCCAAAAAAGGGCAGGGGAAAGAAAAGGCTAAGATGTTTACAGAGAAAAGGAGTCAGTGGAAAAAATGACGGCGAGGTCAAGTAGATTTGGGAGATGGCCCTGCAGTCAACAGAGGGGAGGGGACAGTGGCCTTGCACAGAGGGGAGAATGAGCCTCTAAGCCTTGGCTGTACTCTCGGTCGTTCTGACTCCAGGGCCTTAATACTGCCGGTGGCCCTGGCCCCAGCTTTGAAATGTCCTTTGCTGCTGCTCATTCACAGGGACTCTGTTCACTGGAGGGTCTCCCTGTCTGGTGGGAGCTGTTTCTGCTCACAGAGGGAGACAGGGCTGGCCAGACTTCAAGTTGTCTGTCTTGACCCCAAGCCTTTCTCCAGATGCCCGGAGGCTGGGCTGGGTGGGGGCCCAGGCTTTCTTGGCAGCTTCTTTGTCTGCCTGTGGACAAAGGGGCCGAACCTTTCCCAAGCCCCACAGGTGTGAAGAACTTGTGACTGTAGTGTTTGCTTGGCCCTATTAGTGGCCTGAAGGACTGTTGACAGAGGTTCGCTTTGTGATCAGACTTGGCTAAAGCTCCCTAAGCCCTCAACAAACACCGGGCACTTATCTGAGAGACTTTATCAGAAACCATCTAAGCCGGTCTTTGGCAGGCAGGCCTCCCTGGCCGCCTCACTCAGGACCCTGCATTTCCAAAGCACTTCCCACATTGTTTTCCCGTTTCTCCTACCACCCACAGCATCCCTGGTATCAGAATGGAGCCTTGGTAAGTAAGGAAGAGGCAGTCAGATTTTATTTTCAAATTGGAACCTTAGGATAAAGGACTCTTTGAGCCTGTCCTCCAAGAGGATCCTCTGAGAGGAAAGGGGCTACTTTGGGATAATTTGGCTTCAGGAGTTTCTGGGCTCATAAGAGTGGAACCCTATTCACTTTGGGCTCTTTAGTCTTCTGTTAGAACCCTTCTGCCTGCTCCAGCCTCAGAGGAACCTACAGCGCCCCTCTCTGTAGGTTCTCTGTGTGTGTGTCTGTGTGTCTGTGTGTCTGTCTGTATGGTGTTTTCCAATATGCCATGGGCTACATTAAACCACTCATGGTAGAAGGCGCTGTGAATACATATATAATACTCTTCCTGTATCTGTAGATTAGTAGTAACTAATAGTAAGACAGCTATTGTAGCAACAGACCATAACAAATGTTCCGCGTCTGCACTCTTAAAATACCTTAGCGATGTGCCTTCCCCATCTCAGTGGTGTGGGAGGCTGTGAGCTGAGTGGCCCCGTGCTGTGATGTATGGTTGGACTACTGTTGACCCAAAGGGCCATGTCTGCTCAGGTGATCCAGGTCACTGACCTGGGATGGGAAAGCTCCAAGCAGTGGAACCATTCCCTTTTGCTGTTTGTCAAAGTAGGTTCCTTGGCCTGGGACCCTGATGAGCGGCCCCCATGCTCTCCCTCTCTGGAAGACCCAAGCATTTGCCATTCCCATTCGCCACACCCTTTCTGGTATTGTTACCCTGCCAAGACATTAAGATATGGTCCCATGTATCCTGCCCCTCTGTGAGCTCCCAGGACCTGGGGCCTCGGGCATTCTTTTCCTCCTCCTCCTCTTCTTTTTCCTCCTCTTCCTCCTCCTCCTCTTCTTCCTCCTCCTCCTCTTCTTCTTCCTCCTCCTCCTCCTCCTCTTCCTCCTCCTCCTCCTCCTCTTCTTCTTCTTCCTCCTCCTCTTCCTTCTCCTCCTCCTCCTATTCTCCCCCACCCCGTTCTCTCTGGAACAGTGGTTTTCAAAGTGTGTGGCACTCAGGTGGGCAGCATCCCCACTCCCTGAGACCTTGTTAGAGGTCCACATTTTCAGCTCTCCTCTCCTGAGCCCTGGGGTGGCCCTGAGACATCATTGTACTCTCCTTGAATTGAAAATCACAACTGGAGAGATGGAAAAGGGTGCTCCTGTCTTGAGAGAGGCGAAGGGAGGTAGGGTTAATCAGGTCCCACCAAGGAGTTCTGCTCATATCTGCAGAGTGAAATGGATGGGTGACCATGCCAGGCGGGGTAAGTGGGAGGGTGTCATCACAGCCCCCTCTCTGGTCTTAAGGTGCCTTACCATGCCTCTCCCATCCCCAAGCACTGCATAGCCTGGGCTCTGTCCTGCCTACTGTGGAAGGGCGTGTCGCCTGATTCTTCATTTAGGTAAATGAGTTCTCCCAGTCCTGTATAGGGACTATGTTTGCCAATGGTTTTATTACGTTGAAATTGAGAAGAGGCAGCATCAGTGATCGGATGCTCAAGAACCTTGACTGGCACCAGGCTCCTCCTTTGTCATGTCCCCTTCTCTTGGTGGTTGCCCGTGCCCTTGGGTTTACGTTGACTGGTCTCCACTGCACTGTCTCTGGCTATTTGGCACCTCTGGTTACCTCTAAGTCTTACATTATTAGTGGGCCTCAGGCTGAGGCAGCAGAGTCAGCGGGATTAACTGACTACATCTAGTATCTCTGGAGGCTCTGTCCTGTTTACTGTTGCATCCCAGTTCCTTGTGGAGCTCCTGAATTATAGAAGCGTTCAGTGTTTGTTGACCACCTGTGTGCCTGCAACCAAACTTCCCCGTTATAAAGCAACACCTGGAATCTGCCATGTAAATGGATCATCCATCAGGGTTACCTTGATCTAACTTACCTTTAAACACAATTGCCATGAGTACCAGAGCCCTTGGGTCCATCTTACCTCAGCCTCTCCTCCAAAGAGAAGCGTTTGAGAATTCAGCTCAGCACCATCCCCAGGTGCAGCCAGGAGCCAGGTGTGTGAAGCCACGGTTGCACAGCTGGGCCTTTTTAGGAGTTTCCACAAACTAGGCTCAGAAGACACGGTGGGAGGAATGGTTACAATTAATAAACAAGGGACAGACAATTTCCAAGTAAATAGTGTACCAAATAGAGTAGCAAGGTCATAAATAAAAGAAAATAGGAGCTTCCAACTCTTAAAAATAGCTCTCAAATATTTTTATGACTTCGCGGCAATTATTTAAGAAGTATTTTTGTTGTTTTTGCCTTGTTTTGTTTTAATGAAGCTAGAGCTCTGTCCACTGCCTCCTCAGAGGCCACCTGCTGGGAAGCACCACCCTCACCTTGCTGCAAGGCACTTTCTCCACAGGGTGGGTGACAGTCCAGCTGGGTTCTTCTCTGTTTGGTTCCATCGGGTAGCACAAGTCCACAGGCCGAAAGCAGCAGTGTGACCTGGGAGTTTGTCATACATCTATCCGAAGGAGCTGGGGCTATAGCTCAGTTTGTAGAGTAAGTGCTTGTTCAGCATGCAGGCAGCTCTGGGTCCTGTCCCCAGAAGTGTATAAACTGTGTATGGTGGCCGGCATCAACCTGTAATCCTAGAAGAGGAGGCAAGAGTATCAGAAGGTGGAGGACATCCTTGGCTACCTAGTGAGTTTGAGGCCAGCTTGAGCTAAACAAGACTGCCTGGGGAGGGGGGTGGAAAAAGGGGACAGACACACTTCTGGAACTTGGCATAGTGGGGCATGCCTATAATCCCAGCATATGGGGGGGACGCTGAAGCAGGAAGATCACCACAAGTTCAAGGCCAGCTATCTATGGCTATATAATATAGCCTGGGCTATATAGTCATACTCTGTCTCAGAGAAAGAGAAGTCCCTAAGTGAATCCCCAGCTGGACTGATAAATGCAGGCACGGTGGGAACAGTAAGGGTAGAGCATCCTGGCCGGTCTCTGGGTCTCCTTTCAGGCCCTGTCCTCTCTATCCGGTCCCAGATGGACCCAGCAAGATGGCTGTCTTCTGACTGTCTGTTCCAGGAGCCCTACCCATAGCTGAGAGATCCCAGGTCTTCCATGGACCTCTCTCCCCTCTGGGAATACACACCATGAGGCAGGACTCTCTTACTTGCTTCCAGACCCCCTAAAATCAAACCAGAGTAGGCTTCTTTGTCTTTACATGGTACCCCCAGAAACAGTGAGGGAAACCAGAAGTGCTGATCATGTTCAAGTGAGACAGATGCTTCGCAGTGTGCCTCCGAGGGATCACAGAGAGCTCAGGGTTGGGGACCAGTTTCTTTCACAGAAAATACCTAGTCTGGTGGTGGCTCCCTCTTGATCTCTGTGAGTTCAAGGTCAGCCTGGTCTACGTAGTGAGTTACGGGACAGCCAAAGCTGAACTACATAGTGAGACCCTACCTCAAAAATAAAAACAAAGAAAGAAAGCACCCAGCCTGCAGATGGTGTTTTACAGGTTATTTTTGCCAGTCCAGAGGTAGACACGTAAATTCAGAATTCTGTTACCGATTGTATAAAGAACACAGGCAAGTTTCTCAAAAGAACTGCTCCAGAGAGGAAGGATGAAATGAAGCCAACTGCCTATTCATCCGTCCATCTGTAGCATGAATAATAAAAACCCAGAGATAGATATCAGGGTTCAATTCAAAAACCAGAAAAGCAAAGCAGCTAAACTGCTAGAGAAGTCTTACCTCTACCAAGACTGGGCGACGACAGACTAACCAGACAGCCTCTCTCTTGTCTCATTTTATATTCCCTCTAATGCTGAGATTAAAGGTGCATGACTCTCTAGTATTGGAATTAAAGGTATAGACCACCACCGCCTGGATTTATTTCTCCATTGATCCTTTGTAGCCCAGGGTGGCCTTGAACTCACAGTGATCCATCTAACTATGTCTCCCAAATCCTGGGATTAAAGTGTGTGTCACCATTGCCTGACTTCTAGTGGCTTTAGCTTTGCCTCTGGTCTTTAGGCAGGATTTATTTATCAAAATGCAAATAATATACCACTACAACATCTTCCTTCCTTCCTTCTTCCTTTCTTCCTTCCCTCCCTCCAATCATCCAGTCCCATGGTCCTATGTGATAGGAGGACAGAGAAGGGGCTCTGCGTCCAACACCAGAGCTTCTAAGCAGGCCCATGGTCCGATGGCCTTCCTGTTTTCATGGACAGGCCAAAACAACATGAATTTTGGAGAGTCACAATATGCGTTAACAATGCTTTCTGGACCTGGAATAATCTTAGTAGGCGTGCGGCTTAGTTTATCAGGTGTTTGGGGAGCGAACATACACCTATGTTTTCATAAACTCATCCAATAGCTGAGACTCAATTCTCTGTGTTCGGAGCCCTAGGAAGAGTCTATAGGGTATAGATGAAGGTTCTTTTCGCTAAAGCACTGAAGTCTATTTAAATGGAATTAAATTGTCTAATCAAAGCACAAAGTTGAGTTTAAATTAATTCAGAGCAAGAATGCTGGAAAATTACAGGACTATGCCTTTAGGATGAGGGCCAGACAGCAAATCCTCTTGGTCCTATCTATCTACCTTCCTGTCTGCCTGCCCATCCATATACCCATTCAATTAGCCACCCCATCCACCAACCCACCCCATCCTACATCCTTTCCGTTCATCTAGTTCATCCACTGATGCATCTCACTCATCCACCCCATGGGTCCATCCATCAACCATTTCATCTATCTCCCCATCTACCCCATCCGTCTTCTCCGTCTATCCATCTACTTACCAATCAGTTAATCCACCCACCCATACCAGTTTGTTATCCATCCATGCACCTTCTCTCTTGAGTGTTTGCTTTCTCTTAGCTGTACAACAAAAATGTAATCAAGGCTTGCTGTGGGCTAGCAGATCAAACCTTCTCCTTGTCCCCAATGAAGCAACAAAGTTGATTAAGAACATCTGTCCCACTCGATCAATGTGAATTCTGATGTGTGTGCTCCTCCTTCTGACCATTTCCTCCATTAAGGGAGGAGTCCCTTGGGCAGTGTGTACATCCCCTGCCTCTGTATCTCACCCAGTTCATGCGTGGACTAGCATGCAGCTAGTGTGTGTGTGTGTGTGTGTGTTGAATAGAGTTCCGCTGCAGGTATCGAGGGGCTGGGTAAGTTCAGGCTGACATGAGAGATGAATGAAAAGACTTAAAGTTGGAAGTTAAGGACTCAGAGGACGTTCGGGTGGGGGAGGCAAACAGGAGTTGGCTCTTGGTCTGCTTTCTCTTTCTGTCAGGTTCCTGGTTGGAGGGGTGGAGTTGGGGAGTCCTTGCTCTTCTTACCCCCTCTGCCTCTGCTCGGGAACTTGAGATACAGCCATGGGAGACAAATCTAGCTTGTCTCAACATGCTAGCTAGCGGGGACATAGCTGAGTCTCTACGAGAGACCGGGGATCCCTAGATAAACTACCAAGTCTTACCAGTGGGGCAGGGATCCTTGATCTGACCCAGGAGGGTCTCAGCTTCCCTCACCCCTGTCTCTCCTGAGTTGACCTCTGTTCTCACAAGGCTGCCCTTTTCCTTCCCGCCATGAAATCTGATAATGAAACTAATACCCAATATTTTTGCCTGGGAGAGAAGCAGGAGATAAACAGGAAGGCACAAGGGATTAGGGTGTCTCTCGGAAGCAAGGCCTGCGGTTGGTGGGAGTTGGGTGACACTTCTTTGTGGACCTGAGGGATCCAGATGTGAGCCACTTTGCCCAATGCATTTTTCCATTTGTGTAGAGAAAATAAAACAAAGAGAAAAGAAAACAAGCTGTAAAATACTTTGCAGAAGTCCAAGCATGGGTAATTATCACTTGATGTTCCTTGACAGCCCAAGGAGGGGCAGGGGCTGCTTTTTGATGTTGGCCTCCGAGTTTTCTTTTGTATTAGCAGTTGTTTGGAAAGAACCTTTTGTTGGTGTGAGGAGATTCTAGCTTGAGCTTTCCCAAGGGGGTAAAAAAGGCAGCCTCACACTCCCAGACGACTGTTGGATGCTGGGCAGCTAGAGCCTTCTTTACAGAGGGGACACGGGGGTGTGTCTGCTTCCACGAAGGACCAAAAGATGCTGTGATGAGACCTTTCTGTGTGCAGAGGACACCTAAAGGGAGTGAGGCCCTGGGGATCCTGGCAGATTCCTAGCCCTGGGCAGGGACACCGGGTCTTGGGGGTTCTGTTCTTGCAGGAATGATCCAAGCTCTGGTCTGTAGTTCAGGCTCAGCTGTTCTGTATGGTGATGCTGGTCATCTTTTCTGGGACAGTCTAGCAGCAGGACGACCTGCCTGTTCCAGGCCAGGACTCTCCTCACTGACTTCTCAGTGCTGGGCTGGGTCGTTAGTCACTGCATGTCTCTGAGTAAGTCCTGTCCCTTGTCTAGTTGAGTGAGTCCACAGAGGCAGTGGCTGCGACAGTCCTCCACGTACAGGGTGGAGATGCAGCTTCTGTGTGCTCGGTTGAACTCAAAACTTGGGGACACCTGCGCAGGGACACTTCAGTTCTTGGGAGTCAGGTTTGTTCTCTAGTCCAAACCGGCTTCTATCTGCTTTTTGGACTTCAGGATAGGCGCTATCTTGACACCTCCATGAAAGCCGACCTTGTCAGCTGAGTGACTACAGGGCATATGATTTGGGGACTGACTCTTGGAAGAATATTCAAGGAAGCTTATGACTCCAGAGAGCAAAATCAAAGTGGCAGTTGTAAAGAAATAAAATATTCACAAGTAAAAATAGCATCCGAATAAGAAACCAGTAAAAACATTTACAGCTCACATAAGTAGAGAAGGCCAGTGTTTTAAGCCAGCCAGAGAGAGAGGAAAATTGGGCTATGGCCTGAGCAGGCAGTGCGTGCACAAAGACGGAAATGGAGACACAAGAAGATGAACCCTGTCTTCTGTAATCATAGACACCGGGTGGGTGTCATGTGCGGGTCTTTTCTCCAGACAGTTTGCAAACTTTTTATTTTCAAATGCTGATACCAAAAGTGTATTGTTATTCTTTTCAAGGGTGTGGTGAAATAAGAGCTGTCACTTCCTGCTAGTAAGAGGCAAAGCCAGTTCAGCCTTCCTTGAGGGCAACTTGGCATTTTCAATCAAATGTTAAAAATATGGAAAATCAAAGCTTAACTCGGAATTCTGCCTTGAGGAAGGCGCTGTCCATCAGGAGATGTGCATGATCTAAGGTGGCTCCAGGTTTAACCCTGAGCAGCAGGGAACAGCCTGGCCGGCAGGCCAGCTTTAAGAGATTGCTTGCTCAGAGTGTCCATCTCCCACTAGAGATCCATGGTGTTTTATACTCTAAGAACCATGCAATCTTTAAAGATCATATTGAGTCATATTCAACACTAAAAATTGTTCATTCTGAAAAAGAGGCTTCAAAGCTGGATGCAGATAGGTATGACCTATATTTCTAGAAAATAAGTAATGGTCCCATGGCTGGGCCCAATAGAAAGCCGCTGTGGTCACAGTGGTTTGTGGAAATAGGAGTGAACTTTTTCCTTTTTGCTTTTGTTTATAAATGTATGGCTTTAAGCATTATAGTTTTTCTTAGTTATGATAAAAAGGTAATTAGATATAAATCTTTAAACTCACCAAGATAAGATATATAATAGAGTATTTTCTCTAATTTTGCACAATATTAATGGAATAGGTATTGTAATTGTAATTCTTACTTGATAACTGTTTTGTTTTATGTAATTTTACTATGCTAAAGTTAAATATTTTTGATTAGACAGAAAAGGGGAAATGCTGTGGGATAATCCTTCTGTATACTGTGAATATGTATTGCTGTCATCGATTAATAAAGAAGCTGCTTTGGCCCATAGCAAGGCAGAATAAGGCTAGGTAGGGAAGCCAAACTGAAAATACAGAGAGGAGAAGGGTGGAGTTGGGGAGACATGAGCCAGCTGTCCAAGAAGCAAGATGCCAGAGGACTGGTAAAGCTGCAGCCATGTGGCAATACATATATTGATAGAAATGGGTTATTTTAAACGTAAGAGCTAGTTATTAATAACCCTGAGCATAGGGCAAACATTCTGTAATTAATATAAGCTTTTGTATCTTTATTCGGGACCAGGTGGTTGGGACAAAAGAAAAGCCCCGCCTCTATTCACACATCATTTCCTTAGAAATTCCATAAACGTGTGTAGAACACAGCCTAAAAACAGGACAGTGTGAATGTGATTAAAGTATACCATACACATCTATAAAAATGTCATGACGATGCTCGCGATTTTGTATGATTGATATATGCTTTTTAAAAAAGTAGGGTAAGATCAAGTGTGGTTGGCTTACGGCTGACAGTGTGCTAGAGTTTGAAGCCCAGAGAAAGAAGCTGGGGGCGGGGAGCATGATCCTAGTGTGAGGTAAAAGGATATCCATCCTTTGGGGGACATGCTGGGGGCCTCTGCCAAGCAAGAGCTAGAGGTGAACTTGGAAGTGACATTGAAGTCACACCTCCTGGAAGACTACACGGCTGCAGCCTTGAAGAAGGGTCGACATAGGGGACAGGAATACGTGTTGGCCTTGGACAAGGAGGTGCACCCCCACACTTGGCATGGTCTAGAAATTGACCAGAGCTCAGAATAAATGAAACAGGAGAAGCTAAGGAGTGAGCTGAGGTTGGGGAGCGAGTAAGTCTGACCTGTGAAGAGCCCCCAAGACTATGCTAAATGATTTTGACTTCTTCCTTATGGACACTGCCCTCAGGTTGGTGCTTAGAAAAACCCAGCTCTGGTCACAGTTGCCTCTATGAAATGATCCCAGCACTCCCTGAGGGCACAAAACTTCCATCATGGAATCCATTCTGTAAAGTGGCATCGTGTTTGCACATAGCCTACACACATCTTCCTGTGTCTCTGTAAAATCCCTCATTAGAGCGCATCTCTAGATATGTTATATTGCCCAGTAAAATTTAAATGTTATGTCAGTAAATACAAGGTAATTTTTAGGGATTAATGGCAAGGAAAATAGTGCCCTTTCGCGTAGATACGGTTCTCCTCAGGTATTTTTGGTCCACACGGTTGGTTTAGTCTTGCAGATACAGGCTGACAGAGGCAGGATGGAGAGGAAGGGGCAGATGCAGGGGAGCTGCCTCTGGGTCCAAGTGGAGACCCCAGACTTGGAGCTGGAAGTGAGGGTTTGCAGGGTCATGGGCAAAGAGGTAATGTGAGAAGCAGGAGTTAGGTCCCAAGGGCATCGCAGCAGGTGGGTGGCAGGGTGAGAGGTACTCACTTCCGAGCTAGTGCACAGACCGGGGGAAGTGGACTGGTGGGGAAAGGCTGTAGAGAAGAAACCTCGAGGTCTTCTGAGGTTTTGGATGGTGGGAAGGAGAGGGGGAGTTGGCTCCAGAGCCTTTGGTGACAGAGGAATGGGAGAAAGGAGGTGTAGGTGAAGGTAGAGGTGGAAGCCAGGGCATCTGGTATGGTCTGTTCCCACTGGGGGACTTAAACACATTTATTTCTCCAGCTCTGGAGGTTGCAAGTCCAAGATCCAAGATTATGATGTGGGCAGGACTTTAACACACGGATTTCAGGAGGCCTCAGCCGGGGCACTGTGAAGTGCTTGTGAAGTGCTTTATGCGCGCAGCCAGGGAGCTAAGGAAAGGCTCCCAGAGTGTGGTCCTGCACCTGGGATGGACCTCTCTCTCCCCAGGGTGTCGGTCCTCCTCTCCCTTTGCACTGATGGCTTCTGTCTGTTTCCCCTGCAGCTTGCAACTGCAACCTCCACGCTCGGCGCTGCAGATTCAATATGGAGCTCTACAAGCTGTCAGGGCGCAAGAGTGGGGGCGTCTGTCTCAACTGCCGCCACAACACTGCAGGCCGACACTGCCACTACTGCAAGGAGGGCTTCTACCGTGACATGGGCAAGCCCATCACCCACCGGAAGGCTTGCAAAGGTAGGTGACCTTGGGGGTCAGGGAGCAGGGATTATTTTTTAGGGACACTAGGCTCCCTTTCTTCCCCTTCTCCCTTTCTATTTCTTTCTTTTTTCTTTTCTTTTTTCTTTTTACTAGTTGCTTTACAAAGCAGAGTAGACTAAGGTGTGTGTGCGCCCCCTCCCCTGTTTCTGTCAAGGCCTTCCTGGTATTTGGACGTGTAAGCCAAAACAACTGGGCAATGGAGACACAGCTCAAAGAAGAAAGTAGAAGGTGCAATCCCTTCCGAGGGTGCAGGGCTGGGCTCCGACACTTCCCCCCTTGCCTCCCTCCTTCTCAGCACAGGTGTGCTGCATACCAAAGGAAAGAGAGCCGTGTTCACCAGGCTTACAGTCGGGGACAAAGGACCCTCTTTTCCCGGCCCCTCACAGAGGCTCTTCTTTGGATGTGTGCACTGCCTCCCTTCCCACCCCCATCTCACACACAGACACACGCACACACAGTCAAGGCAAGGGTGGCAGTTTCAGGATCGGGGTCTCAGAAGGAACCTTTAACCCATCTGTAAATAACTTTACTCTTCAGGACCCTTCCCACCCCCCAAAAAAAAAATTAAAAGGAGACAAAAATAGTTATTTTTGTTCGCCGAAGCAAGCACTGATGTTTTAACTTTCTGCTGTTTGTTTTTCTCTCACCAACAAAAATGAAGCAAGCAATGGTCAGATGACTCAGAGGAGCTGATGAAATGCCAGGGAGCTGAATGAGGTGGGAGGGAAAAGTAGCCCCCCCCCATTAGCTTTGGGGAATTCCAGGGACTAAGGATTTCTTGCTTCAGAGTTGGGGTCTGGGGCCAGAGCATGTCTGAGCATGGCTTCCCAAGATGTTTACATCCAAGGGCTCCTGGAAGACAGTGGGCCTTTAGGGACCCTGACTCAGGAGGGTGCAAAGCCATGGTAGATATAGCTGGGGTGAGGAACTGCAGTGGACGACCCTTCCTGGATTCTGTCAGCCTCTGAATGAAGCAGAGGTGTTGTCTTCGGACGCCAGATGTTGGGCACCTGTATACAGACTGACTATAAAACCTCGAGGATACAGGGTTCCTTGTGTAAAGATGATAAAGAATTTCAGAACGACAATGGCAGAGCTTCAACCAGGTGTGTGTCCTCCTGAGCAAGGAGCCACCTCTGCATGTACAGAACACTTCCTTGGTAAGCAAACAGCAACAAAACCTGGCTTGGCCGACTCTTGCCTCTGAGAGAGAACTCCTGGATTCAGCATGTACAGATGAGTAAGCTGTCTCTCAAGATGCAGACGGGCTCTCATGCCGTGTCTGTGGCCATCGGCTACCTTTGCTGGTTGCCAAGAGAATTTGAGCATAAAGGTAGTAGGGCTATTTCCAAGTCAGAGAGACAAAAGAGAGAATGCTCCAGGAGACTGAGAATGGGCGGGTGACCCAGACAGTGGGGCCCAAGGAAGCTCTACACTGTCAGGAAGGTGTGAGCAGGGCAAAGCTAGAGCAATGGTTTAAAGTCTTAACAGAGAACCGAGTTGAAGATACCCAACTCCTCTGCCTATATCCAAAGCTTCTGTTGTCTCTTTTGTAGAAGAAATGGAAGCTAGGACCTTGTAAACAATTGGCTGACACACATTTATTAGTCATTTATCCAGGGGCAACCACTTCAGCAGGCAGTCCTGTGCTCAAGAACAAGAAGACCCATGTTCTCTGAGAGGAAGGATGCTGGCTACTTCCCGCCCTGCTGGTTTTTCCTATTGGGGCAGAGATGCTCATCTTTCTTTGCCAGCTGGGTACGGACAGATGAGGGTGCTGCTGTTCTGTGACTTCAGATGCTGGGGCCAGCCTAGGTGGCTGTCTTCAGTTGCAGCCACATGCCCAGAATTGGTGGGAACCCAGAAATAACTTGGGGGATAGAGGAACTAAGGATAGATGCTGGAGTGAAAGATGTGTGCTTCTGAGTCTCTGGGTCAAACACCCACCTCTCTGCCACCGCTTGGGACCCTTCTGCCTGTCCTCTAGGGCCACATGGCTTAAGCAATGGTTCCTTGCAGGCAAGCTTGTTGGCTCCAATCTTGTGATCTTTTGACAGCTTGCTCTCCGGGCATCCAGA
Organism: Arvicola amphibius; assembly: GCF_903992535.2. NCBI lineage: Eukaryota > Metazoa > Chordata > Mammalia > Rodentia > Cricetidae > Arvicola > Arvicola amphibius. The sequence goes on from NC_052050.1 coordinate 52,756,229, forward strand.
ATGTGGGTAACATTCTGTCCCTCACCCTAGCCTCTAAGAGTGCCCCTGGGGAGCCCCATCCGAGGCCCTCACAGGAAGGCTCCACTTCTTTGCTTTACCCTAATTTCACAGAGGAATTGGGACAACTGGCCCTCAACTCCCAAGCTGGCTTTAGAATGGCCTAGGGGCCCTCTTTATCCCCTGACTTCTCTGGGCCTGGGAGGGGCCCCGGGCAGGGGGCCGAGGCCACCCATACACTGCTGGTGATTGGCTGGCTCAAGACCTTGTTCAGTGTCGAGCAGGGGTGGACGCAGACAAGAACAGCTTGGAGCAAGGGCATTTGATTCCAAGCATTACTCTGCCGTCTCCCCATTTGGGAAGTTTCATAGCAACAAATTTGTTGGGGTCTTTCTCCCCTCCCCTAGCTTAGGAGCAAACGGGGACTGGCAGGGTTGGTGCATACAAAGGGCCGTAGTAAACATGTCCAGGGAACAGGCCGCTGCACTCACGGGTATTCAGGGCGATTTCACAGCGCCGGGCCAGCCTCATTATGGTGTGGGCTGTTGTCCTATACAAAGTCAGATGAGATGAATTTCTCCCCTTTCTCTGCGAAATGGTTTGTGAATGATACTCGTCCTGGGATCTGTCAAAAGATAGGAGTTTTTGTTTACCATTTGACTTCTTTATGGACTGCGGAGGCACTTTCTTTCTATAGCCTCCAAAGAGGACGTTGCTATTTAACCATCTCAGCCATGCCTCCATTGATAACAATATTAATTTATCATTTTCCCGAACCATCTGTGATGGATAAAGACATTCCAGGAGGCTCCCGTGAACCGAATTGTGATGAGAATTAAGAAATTAACCACCACATCTAGCTTCCCCGTCACAAAGGGGCCCTCGTTCCATCTCACTGAGCAGCAGCCTGTTCTTCCCGCTCATTGCCCTGCCCCCTTCACTTCTGCACTGAATGTGGCTGAAAGAAGGGCTGCTAAGGAGGTGCCGGGCCTTAGGAAGATGCAATCGTTAGCAAGGCAGGAGCAGGAGACAGCAGAGCTCACCAGCTCTGCAGTGCATTCCCGATGCTCCCATCACCCTTTCTGTCTTCCTGCAGCTCTGCCAAGGGTTGGGGGAGGGGGAGAAGTGAACACCCCACTCCAGCCCCCTCTGGCTTCTTGGGGCCACTGTATGGAACTGTCCCAGTCACGCCTCTCCCCTCCCCTCCCGTCGCCCCATCCCCAGTTGTCCCCAGTAAACATTTCTTTCGAATTTTTTACTTTCCCTTCCTGGTATCATAAGTGTGTTTTCCCCAACTTGTCATTCTTGGTTGTGTGTGAGAATTACCTGGGATGTTGCAAAATGCTGCTTAGGTCCCACCCCAGAGATTCTGGTTTAATTAATGGGTTCAGACGAGAGATAGGCACCTGCCTTGGAAAAGCTCCCCAAGGCTGAGAGCTGCTAGGGTGGTGGGGGTTGGGGTGTAAGAAATAAGGATGGCAGCTTGCTGTTGGGGTGGGTTCAGGAAAGTCTCCAGGGGTGGAGACTAAACCCTACAGTTAACTCCTTTGAGGGGAGAGATTACTAATTGATGAATTGAAATATTTTAAAGACTCTTTTACTGAAAACTTGGAGGGGGCCACTTAAAATTCTTTTCATTCAAAATCTTCCTGGGTGAGGCAGGGGCGTCATTTGTGTGTGCATGTGTTCAGTTTTAAGCCCCTCCCACACCCCTCTTCCTGACGCTCTGGCCATTTCCACTCGCCCCATAAAAGCCTCCGGTGTATACTCTTCCACTTTTGGGGGTCCCTTGTGACAGGTCCATTTTCTGTCATAATTTGGGTGGTTCAGGGAGAGGCAAGAAGGTAGCAGCGACTGTCCTTGCGGCTCCAGCTTTGAACACAGAGAGCCCCATCTCCGGGATGGCCTCCTGTTTGCAGCTGGAGAGGAAGCCAGGAGAGAAGATGCCAAAAGCTTACCTCAGTGTGGCCCCGCTGCCATAGCTTCGCTGTGCTCTCTTGGGGGTGGGGAGGAGTCAAAGCTGCAGCTACAGGAATGGCTCCTGTCTACAGTCTACAGCGCATTGGGCCATCTCATGGCACCTTAAATCCCGGTCATTTACATGTGGATATGAAGAGAATGTGGCGTTACCTTCAGGTTTCTGGCCTAACATTCCATATTCCACCTGCCATTCCTCAAGAGTCAAAACTCTTCCCTTTCCCTGATGCAACAGGGGTCATTCTTTGTTTTTCCAATGATTTGTTTATTTATTTATTTATTTTTTTGCCTGCATGTATGTCTGTGTGCAGGTGTTGGATCCTGGAGTTACAGACAGTTGTGAGCTGCCATGTGGGTGCCAGGAATTGAACCCAGGTCCTCCGAAAGGGCAGTCAGTGCTCTTAACCACTGAACCATCTCTCCACCCCCCAACAGGGGTCATTCTTTATAGCAGTGTGTTTGTGATTAGGAAAAGTCATGAAATAAGGTAGGGGGATTTTGTTCAGAAGTCTTTACAAATGGCAAGTGTCCTTGGTCCTGTGGCACACCCTTACCACTGTGGGGAAACAGCACTCCTCAGCCAAGCGCTGGAGCAAGCTCCCTGGGAATTGTTGCTAGCTCTGCCTTCTTGGGTACTACTCTGGCCTGTTCTCACTCCTGGACTTCCCATGGACATTCCAGGGGTCCCCAGTGCTTGAATAGAAAGAACCCCGGATCTTTGAGTTCCCTAAGTTCATGGTGTTTCTGGGCATGGTAGGCAGGGTGTTGAGGCTATCTGACTTGGGAAAGTCTCTCCTTGGAGCTTCTACTGCAGGACACCAGGTAGACCTAGCGTACAGCCTCCGGCTCAGGCTCCTGGTCAGGGCTCAGGTTCCACTTCTGGGTGAGGCGTGCTTCACAGCCCCGGCTTTCCTGTCTGGAGATGGGCAGAATGATTTCCCCTCCTTAGAGTCACAGTGTGAATTAAATGCGGTGCTCTACACTGGCACATACGTGCCCTCTGTACACGCTACCCGCTGTGATTATTTGAATAGCTCATGGAAAACAGAGCCCACGCAGTCATTAGTGGGCACACAGAACAGGGGCACAGCTTGCTTAGTCCTCCTGCTGTTTGTTTCCTGTGGTTATTTATCTGTTTTGGTGACCTAATGGGTTTCATTAGGGCTGCTTATAGGGTCCAGGATGAGGGATACTTACAGGAGCCTGGGTCCTTACCAGTGGCTATACCACTGAAGAAAATCTCTCTCCCTTCCCCAATGACCATTAATTTTTTATAGCTACCCACGGAGGGATGAGCCTTGTGAGTCCCTCCCCCTCGCTACTGCCTATATGTCTTAGGAAGAGGGTGTTCAAGGGGCCCTTCGTCTCCCAATGATGTGATGTTAGCAGGCCCAGTCTTGGGTTTTGAGCTGTTAATCACTGCTGTGGGATCAAAAGTGCAATAGCAATGCCACATTCCAAAGACAGGACTCTATCCCACTGCGTTCTGCCCTCCAGCCCTTAGAGTCTTTCTGCCCCATCTCTGATGGTGATCCCTGAGTCATGGGAAGGGTAGTAGAGAAATCCCATTGATGCCTGAGACTATAACAGTTCTTACCCTCGGCTCTTAGACCAGATATGAGTCTCTGCCATTCTTCCTACCAACTGCAAAAAAGGTTTTCTCTGACCAAAGCTGATTAACTTGTGGGTATAAATATAATTATTTCCGTGGTAATTTGACGGGCATGTCCTAAATGGTTAGGCTTACTTAGCTCTGACGTAGCACTTAGTAACTGACGTCACTCAAAGGGCTCAGTGCCTGTTAGATTCTGTGGCTGATTCCCATAGGACAGGGGCCTAGGGATTTGCCCCAGTACTGTCGTACACTGTCCGTAAAGGATTTGCATGCTTTAGAAGCAGAAATGATGAATGAGCTGAGTGGTGGAGATGTGCCCAGCAGCTGCTTGTGGAGGCTCAGCACAAAGCAGGGGCACAGCTGTATACAGCCAAAAATGGCGAAAGCACCACTCACAAGAGTAGGCTGCATCTAAGGGCTGCCTCACCATCCCGCTGTACCCGTACTAGGTCAGGTGCTTGGGCGGGACCAAGTTCTCAGGTCCTTCCCAGTCCAAGCCCATGTGTACACTTGCAGCAACTGTGGCACTCTGGGAACACGCTAAGGACATGGGTCTTTCCTCCTCAGCTGTAGAACAGGTGCAGGGAGCCTACAGTTCACTAGATCACAGCGGCTCACACAATCCAGTTTAGAATTATGGGCCCCTCTCCCCCTGCACTTCCTGCTGTCTTCACCTTGATCTGAAGTGTCAGAGGAAAGGCAAGGCCATGCAACCTAAAACTTTGATTCTTCCTTGCCTTGTTAGCAACTGTTGTGGGAGAGGAAGACCTGGCTTGGAGGAGGTTGACACAGACAGCTGAAGAGAAGGCTGGGGATTATGTATGGATATCCACAGTTGGCTCCCCATGCCCCATTAGCACCCGGAGAGTGTGGCTTTTGCGCTTGTCGTGACCCAGGGTGTGAAGGATTGGCTTTCCCTCTCTGCCTCATTCTTCCCTCCAATGCACAGGACAGATAAGATGGTCTTTCCCCAGAGGAGAAGGCAGCAGATTAGGCCCTGACTCACATTGCTGTCTGACAGTGAGATCATTTGTTCATTGAGTCTGCGAGTGTTTGTCGAGGGCTTGGCTGTTCTGTGGGACTTCCTACTGGTGGGAGGTCAGTAACAATGGAAAAGAGTAAAAGAAGCTAATTATGGAATGAGGCGAGGTCCGTGGGAGAAAGAAACAGCTGGAAGAGAAAGTCACCAAGAAGTCCCTGAGGATGGGACATTTGAGAGGAGACCTGGGATGTGAGGAGAAAGCACAAATTCAGGAAATGGCAGAGGGCTTGGTAGGCCCTTGGTCTGAAGGGAAGGAAGAGAGTGCAGGGCAGGGCCATCTTGCTGGCATCTGGAGAGGAGGCAGGTCCTGTGTGAGAGGCCAGTGCAAGACCAAGGACAAGAGTCACGAGGGCTCTGCTTGCATTTACAGAAGCTCCTTCTAAAAGATAAGCCACAGTGGAGAGACAGCACTCATGTGGCCCATATCCCACCGAGGATGTCATTCCAGGGCAGAAGGAACTCTCGGAAAGCTCAATAACAAGAAGGCAAATGATCCAATTAAAAATGGGCAAAATATTTGAACAGACACTTTCTCAAGGATGGACAGATGGCACATAAACTCATGAAACATTAGCTGACGTTGGGGAAATGCAAATTAAAATCACAATGAGATCCCTCTCATTGAAAATAAAAAAATTATTAGCCACTTAACAATTCCATATGCTTGGCCAGGACGAGGGCCTGCTGGTGGGAATAGAGCACACTGTTGGTGGGAATTCCATGTGGCATAGCTGCTCAGTAAAAATAGCCTAGCACGTCCCTGCCAAGTGAGACCCATATCTGTCATAACATTAGGATCCTGGTCACAGGTGTTTCTCCAAGAGAAATGAAAACATAAGTCCAAAAGAAAAAAAAAACCCAAAACCCAAAAAATCTATAGCATTCTTATTTGTTATTGTCCCAAACTAGAGACAGAACCTGAGGGTGTGTCAGTGTCTGCACGAACAGAGTGGACAGATGCCCACTGAAGAAGACGGCCCAGTGTTAGTGAAAAACAAACTGATTCCTAAGCCACCACAGACAAACTGCAACTGCATGGTTAAGTGAGAACGGTTGGGCTCACCAGGGGACCCGCTGGCAATCCCATTTGCCCGTGCTGTAGACACCGTAAATACCGTCTAATTCTGGGATAAGACATTTTGCAAAAGGTGAAACTAGAAGGAGCGGAGGCTGACTGCGGAGGAAGGAATTCCTGAGCGAGCTCGGTGATCAGAAGAACCTGCATCTGTGATAAAAGTCTGTAGACTTGTACAACCAAAAGGAATGAATTTACCCTGTGCAGATTACAGCAGCGATGGACCAGATTCCTTCCCTAGAGCTGTAGTCTGGGTGTGCCCTCCCGGAGGTTCACTGTGGGGCGCTTGATCCCCAGCATAGCAATGTTAGGAGGTGTGGAACTTTTTTGTTTTGCTTTTGTTTTTCAAGATAAGGTTTCTCTGTATAGCCCTGGCCTAGATTTCATTTTAGACCAGGCTGGACTTGAATTCAGAGCCACCAGCCACCATCTCCTGGTCTGGAGGTGTGGCGCTTTTAATAGGTGGGGCCCTAGGACCCCTGGAGAGCTGGCTCAGTGGTTAAGAGCACTTGCCGCTCTCCTAGAGGATTTGTTTCCAGCGCCTACAGCAGGGAGTTCACAACTGCCTGTAACTCCATTTTCAGGGGACATGACCCCCTTTGGCTTCTGCAGGCACCTGCATGCATATAGTGCACATACACATAAATAAATAAAAACAATTATTTTTTTTAAAAAAAGAGGTGGGGCCTAGTAAAAGATGATCATGTCAGCAGGGCCATCCTCCTGGGAGAGGATTAATGTTGGTCTCATGTGACTTTGCTTCTTGTGGCAGTGGAGAGTGAGGGGTACACAGCTCAACCCTGGGTTCAGTTCAACACTAACAAACTGGGAAACACGGGGTAAACCTGGCCGCCTTAGGTTTCTCTGGCTCCTTGTCTATACATGAAGCTGTTCCCCTTTCTTCCTCTCCACCATGCTGTGGTCTAACCAAGTGTTCCTTTCCTGGAAGCCAAAACAGATGGGGCCACCCATCTTCGACTTTTATAGTCTTTAAAACAACGAATTGCACATACCTTTTCTTTTTCTTTCCTCTTCATTCTTTCTGTGCTTTCTGAAACAATGTTGACCTCAGGCTCCTGACTTTCCTGACATAGCTTCCTAAATTCTGGCGCTAAATGTGTGTGCTTTCATGCCCTGCAGGCCTCTTGAAAGTGACCAGCTTCCGGGTGTTTCTGTGACAGCAACCGAGAATGTACTAAGAACTCAGGACCCTATTCCAGGGTCTTTCTGATCCTGTCTCCTTCACAGCCCTGAAGTCATTAAGAGCTACCTCTACCCTGCTTTTGTTCGGCATCTAATCCCCATCCCTGGTCCATGGTCTCCTGTTTTGCTTCTGCATTAGCCTCCACCCACTGCAGATGCCCAGGCAACCTTGGCTGTCTCTTGCCTGTTTCTTCTCTTGGTTTCTCCGCAACCTCCTTTAGGGGCCTGGGAGAGCCCTTAGGAAAGAGGTAGCTTGTCTGGAGTCTAGCGCAGGTACACTAGCTTGGAGTGCCCCCCAAAAGCACGGTGCGCCTGCTGCCTCAGACAGCAGATAGTTAATCTCTCCCGATTCTGGAGGCTGGAAATTCAAGGTCAAGGTACCAGCTGGGCAGATTCTTTCTGAGGGCCAGGAGGGAGGGATCTGCCGCAGGCCTTTCTCCTGGGCTTGCAGATGGTGCCCTTCATCCTGTGTGCTCACATGGCCTTTCCTCTGTAGCCAACTTGTACCTCATCCCCATCTTGGGTAAGGACATCAGTCATTGATTAAAACCTACCCCAATGACCTAATTGCCTCTAAAGAATTCATATGTCACATGTAGGCTCTGGGAATAGGACTTTGGGGTATGCATCCTGGGGGTTTGGCATGTGAGTCCATCCTTCACATGAGGCCAAGGCAGTAAGTTTTCAGGGCTCCTGGAAGCCTAGGGGACAGCCAGATGGCATCTAGACTGGGGACTGAGGCTCTGCTTGTTCTGTCCCCGGTTTCAAAGGGAACAATGCTGAACCACATTGTTCCTACGAGCCTGTGCTCTAGATTGCTGCCTCTTGCAGGTCCCACTTGATCTTAGTCCCTGGAGCCAGGGTGCTCAGGAAAAGTAGCCACATTTCCCATAGGAGCCCCAGAAGGTTTCCATCTGCCCCTGTGAGCTGCTGGAAGGGTCAGACCTCTGCTTATGCTCACAGTTGGAAGGTAAAGGTCATGCCTGGGTGTAGGAAGCCAGTGGTAAGCACCAGCCACCCCCAGGCCCTAGAGTTCCCTCCATTGATAAGGTCCACTAGTGAGTGAGTGAGCAAGGTGCGCCCTACAACACAAGCCCCTCCCCCTGCCCTAACCCAGGACACTGTGATGAGCAGCAGCCGTGGGGTTAACGTCCACACTCTGGACCCATGGAGACAAAACCTTTAGAGGAGTGTAGACCTCTGTCCTTAGAGAGAAGCCACCTGCAATCCAGGGAGAGGGGGATACTAATTCAGTGGCAGTGACAGGCCAGGGTCCTCTGTCATCTGTCTGAAACCACTTGGGTTCTCTTGGACAGTCTGTCCCTGGCTGGTGACCCAGCACAAACACAGCCTGGGTTCTCTGCAGCCAGCCACATTCGTGGGAAACCTGATCGTGCCATGGTCTCAGGGACCTGCACTTCCTTCTGGCCTCACATTCTCTCTTCATGGAAAAACCTCTGGTAGCCTGTTTCCACTGAGCAGGTGCTGTCTGCCCCGTGCAGATTGGCGACCTGTATGTATTGGCTTCCCTCTAAAAGTCATGGCTGGCTTCCAGGGAAATAGAAGTCACTAGGAGGGCTTCCTGTGGCAGAGGGTATTCCAACCTGGGCCCTGTTCTCAGAATTAGGGAAGTTCTCTGGTGATCCCCTCATTGGAGCCCCTACAACGTAAAAGCCCCCCCCCCCCCCACTGGCCTCATTCACCACTTAATTATCCTGCTGTGAGCTGGTCAGTGTGGGTGCATATGTATTATGTATGTATGCTCCCATGAGCGTGTCCATGTGTCTGTGTGTTTACAGGCTAAGGGACTGCAGCGGGAGCCTCTGGGCTTTCTCGTCCTAGGGCTGGGCCCTGAGGCTTCCCTCGCTCCCACTCTCTTTGACAAAGGCTGTCAGGATTCTGATTTTCACACTTGTATTATCCAGGGCTCTCCAGAGGAACAGAACTTATAGAATGGATGTACACACTCCAGAATCCTGAAGAAGTAGGCTCTAATGCTAGGGTAGAATAGACTTGCCGGTGAGAGTGGGGCCAAGCCGGCAAAGAGAGAGCTGGCTTCCTTTCTCTGTGTCCTTTGAATAAGCTGCCACCACAAGGGGTGTGGCCCAGATTAAAGGTGGATCTTCCCACCTCAAAGAACTGGATTAGAAGAGGGCCTTCACACTTTAAATAATTTAATTAAAAAAACAATCCCTCACAGGTGTGCTCAGCCGCTTGGATTTTTGTTAATCCCAGATGTGGTCGAGTTGACAGCACTGGCCTGTGTTGATTTTCTTATCACACTGAACACCCACCCTTCTTTGCTCAGAAGGTGTGATTTGAGCCACCGTACTTCCCGTGTCGGTGGGGAAAGTTCTTATTCTGAGGCCCTTTGCCTGGGAATTGGGAACAAGTGCTGGGCGGGGCTCCATCCGGGTTGCATTTGGCTTCAAGTAACAGCACACCTACCTCACAGTGATTGCAACAGGGCAGAGTTAATTTCCCCGTGGAAGAAACAGACGTAGAGAGGGGCTCCTGAGGATGACAGGTCTGCTCTTCTCTCTCTTTAGGGCTGCAGATCCTTCCCGTGTCTCCTTTCTTTTATGGCTCCTCACTAGCCTGTTCCCTTGTGCTTCCACCGCATACTGTCTCCACAGGGTTGTTGTGGGGTCTGAGTGGATGTTGCTGTGTCTGTCGGAGTCTTAATGGGTATACCTCTGCTGGCAGATGCTCTATTGGTGGTTTGATGCAGCCTGGTGATGGTCACAGTGGCCTGGATGTGACCTTTTAGTGACTTCCATGCATAGATAATGACTTGTTAGTGTGGATGTGTGCTATATACTGCTGCCCCAGTTAGACCAGAGGCATGGGTTTATCTTCCTATAGAATCTTGGGAGAAAGATTTGGAAAGCCAGCAGCAAGCATTAGCTTACATCTCTTCTGAGGATGAACCGTTAGGATGAGCTGACCATACAGAATACATGCTAAGAACGGTCCTCCTCTGCTGCAGCAGGCTTCTTCCGGTCCCCACCCTTCCCAGCAGTGGGCCAGCCAAGGCAGCTGAGGTCACCAGCTTTGCAGAGCTCAATGCATAGTTTTCAGTGCTCCTCCACCCCTGGAGTTTGTGCTGGGTGGGCTCCTGCCAAGACGAGGACACTCTGGGCCAGAGCTGGTGCCTAGGTGTGACGTGGTTTGGAATCTTCAGTGACCAAGTAATCTTTTGTAACCTTCTAAGGATCCAGGAGTTACTGGCATCCAATGACTTTAAGGATTGCCAGTGGACTTGCAGAGCAGGCCAAGAGAGGTCAGCTGACACAGGAACCTGGTGTCCCCACATGCCAATGCCCAAACCCACATCCGTGGCTCAGGACTGTGAGATCCTGTTCCGTGGCCCTCAACTTTCACATGGCCAACCGTGTGCCTGTATCATTCACCTTTCCTACTGCAGGGCTAGGCCAAATCCCTTCCTCACTGCCATCCTTCCCACGGGTCATCAAGATTAGATCCGTTCTTACTGCTAACTTTAAAGAGGGTGCAGACTTGAATTCAGGGCACACTGATGAAGACGGCATCTCAGCAGGGGCATTTACCCTCCACAATGGCATCTTCGTTTACTTGTCTCCTGGCAGTGACAGAAGCAGCTTGAGGGAAAACAGATTAAATTTGGCTCATGGCCTCAGAGGGCTTCCGTCCAGGATGGCAGAGGTGACTGCTCCATGCACGGCGCGCTTGAGCTTGAGGGAGCCTGTTTATGTGGGACGAGCCGGGGAATGAGCAGAGAAAGCTGGAGCCAGGGGCAGATAGAGCCACCCCGGTGACCTACTTTCACCAGAACTGCACCACAAGCCACACACCAAATGCTCTAAACGTGGGAGAGCTACGAGGGACATTTCAGAGTCAAGTCTAAGAAAGGACCAAGGTGGGAACGGTCCGGTGCTTCTCAGGGATCCTGTGTCATGGGAGCCAGCAAGCCGCTGGCCCGCCAGGCCCCTTCAGTCCTCCATCCTGTCAAACCCAGACCCTTCCTCATCCTAGTGCTTCCAGAAGTTTTTTTGCGTGTCCTGACACCACGGGCACCAACATCTGCTCGCATTGTTCTCCCTTCTGCGCGCCATGGACAAGCTGGCTCTAAGGCACACATTTCTCCCCCATCTCCCGGATGCTCCTCGCTGCACTCCCAGGCTGGAGGCCTAGGGAGAGGCTGCCTGCTTTAGGGCCATTGAGGAGGGAGTTTTTACATTCGCTCTTTCGGAATCTCAGTTCTCATTTATTTTCCCAGATATTTTTGTCGTCTTTGGGGACAGAAACACAGCCGCATATGGCATGAATTGAGATGGCTGCAGAATGCATTACTGGCTCACACTGCCCTCCTGGGCTCCTGCAGCAGGGACAGGCACAACATGGCCTCCTTTACCCCCATCCCTTCACCAGCGAGGCCACTGCTCAGGCACAGGTGGGCAGAACCTTGGCGAACCATGTAGGGGCATGGTAAATATTGCTTAGAGCCTCGTGGTGGTGGCAAAGATCTCCCCCCAAAGTTCTGGCTGCATCATTGCTGGAACACCGTGGGAGAGCTTCCGAATACAGGTGGATGTGGGGCCACCCAACGGCTCACCCTTCTAAACCAGGAGTGGAGGGGGGGTCCATAAGGTTCACGCAGTGACCTCTGACCGGAAAACAGTTGGCCTTGCTTCACTCCCAGCTTGACTGTTCCATTCTTGGGAGGGTCCTGGGTGGTTCGCCAGTTCACCAGATACCCATTTAGCTAGGGTTTTAAGATAAAGTGTTGTTGTGACCCAGAAGTCTGGGTATCTGGCTGCTGAGCAAGAAGGGGTAGCATCCTGGGCGCCTCCTTCTTTGCCTCCCTCTGGCCAGCATCCTTGAACTTCATCAGCTCCAGACCCTGCTCCACCCAGGGAATCCGCAGAGAAATCTGGGGGAGACGTCAGTACCTCTACCCTCCAGCGTCCCCCACCTCCATCCCTTGACATCATATTTGAGTACCAGCCTTCCCCCTGGGCTCTGAAGGTGTTCCCTGGCTCCCCTCTCCTGTTCCTCCAGCAACCCTTTGAAGTAGGTCCATTTTGATTTTGGTTTACCATTTCTTGCTAGGTAGGCAACCCACCTCAGAACTTGTGGAACATGTGGGGGCTTGGTTAGCCCCCCTGTCTGTCGCTTTCCATTCTTTCTCTCTGGGGTGGGGTCGTGGGACACCCCTGGGGGCGGGGGAAGGGCACTAACTGCCTCTCTGACCCTTCTGTCTTGTGTTCTTCGCAGCCTGTGATTGCCACCCTGTGGGTGCTGCTGGCAAGACCTGCAATCAAACCACTGGCCAGTGTCCCTGCAAGGACGGCGTGACAGGCATCACCTGCAACCGCTGTGCCAAAGGCTACCAGCAGAGCCGCTCCCCCATCGCACCCTGCATCAGTATGTGTAGTTCCTTCTCCCCTCTGCTTGGGTGGGGGACCCTGTGGGGGTTGGTTCTGATGTCCAGTGGGGTTAGCCATCATCAGTGGGCATCTCTTCATTCACCGTTGCTCAGTGAGATCCTCTGAGAGACTCCAGGCCTGTAAGTTCCTTCAGACGTGGCTATGTACATTAGAGCCAGCCTGTCCCTAGCCCTCAGTACTGACAAACACAGAGTCACTGGCTCCAGGGGGCAGCAGGACTCCAGTATGAACCCCACTCCTACATGGCACTTTGACCCCAGACCCCATGGGGATAGGGGCCTGCCACAGCTGCAGATTCAGAAGAGAGCAGACCAAAAGCCTTGAGCCTTTGAGAGAAGTTATTCAGGTTCTTGTTCATGGCCCCTGTGGTCCCTGTGAAGGATTAATAGAGCATTGGAGTGGGGGTCTCAGAGAAGCATTACAGGGAGAAGGTGGGCCATCCTGACCTTGGCTCTGAAGGGTCTCTGTATTTCATATCTGCTAAGTCATGCTGCTGTGACCACGGGCAGCTCTCGCTGGCAAGTGAAGCCTAACCCAGAGAGGCCCAGCCTCATCCTGGGGATTCCTTGGCTAGGGTTGGCCAAGCCAAGAAGGGACGGCTGAAGCACAGGAGCAGGAGAGAGTCGCAGCAAACATACCAGAGTCCAGGGAACCAAGTAGATTCTCTAGAGAGTGGGCTTGGCACACTCCACCCAAGGAGCTGGCTGCTGGCTGCTTTTGAATGGCACAGTGCCTTGAACCTTCATAATGATTTAAACCAAAATCAAAGGAAGGATACTGTTTCAAGACACAGTAAAAAAGAACATGCAAAGTCCCTGGGCATGGTGGTGTGAGCTTGTAATCCCAGCACTTGGGAGGCAGAGGCAAAAAACATTGCAGGTTTGGGGCTAGCCTGGGCTACCTAGTGAGACCCTGTATTTAAAAAGAGAAGAAGGAAATGAAGAAGACATGCTGTCTGCAGCTGCTTACGTGGAACGGCACAGCTGCAGAGGATATTACCTACAGAGCCTGAAATAGTTACTACTTGGCCCCTTTCAGAAGTTAGTCAGTCTCGACTGCTGAGGGTTTCAGAGTTCCTCAGTGGACTCCAGGGACTGATTAGTGATGGGAATTCAGAACGGGCTAGAGAGCCTTGGGTCCGCAGAGTCTCTTTATGTCGGGAGCCACCACCAAGTCCTAGAATGTTCCTCACAGAAGTTGCCGTCGTCATCCCTGCTCCAAATAGGTGGGACGCTTAGACAGCCCGCATCTCACCTGTCCCACTTACGTGTTCTGACTTGTCCCACTCCATGTGGCCTCTGCTTCCAGAACAGGTCAGCTCTCTCAGTTCTGGTGGCGATTCTGACTAGTCTATAAATCGAGAGTTCCTGCCAGGGTGTCCCTGCAGGTCCACAGACAGCAATCTAATGGTCTACAAAAGGGGATCACGCCAATGGGGCACACTGGCCACCCAAACTCATGACTAGTGCTAGCCCGAGGGACTGGATCTTACTGTCCTCCCAGGGTACAGGAGAAGGGAAGGGTGCTTAGGCGGGCTGTCACTCAATGGAAGGGCACATCCCTAGTGCCCCAGGCTTTGGGTTCACCCCCCACCCAGCATTTGAAGGAAGGGGTGGAAAGAAATCCTTCTGGAGATGACATCTAAGCACCATTCTCAGGGTCTGTAGAAACCCTTCTCTCTGCGCATGCCAAGGTATGAGACGAACATTTTTAGAAACCCAAGTATATCCGGCCTCTGAAAACGTGTTCTGCCACTGCATAGCCTCTTTATCAAAGAGGGAAAGAAGCTGCCGGGTCACTCAGAATGGCAAGAACTATCATTTCAAAATCCCCAGGAAAGAGCACCCTGAAACGACCTTTCAAAACCAGCGCCTGTGCCTGTTTTCTGACTTGCTTTGGGAAAGGGAGGGCTCAGGCTCAGGGAGCCATGGGCTGCTTTACACACTGAGTTTGGGTGGCCAGTGTGCCCCATTGGTGTGATCCCCTTTTGTAGACCATTAGATTGGGCCATTTGGACGTTGTTTCTAGAGAGTTCTGCTGGGACCAATGTAACTGTAGGACTAAGGAAGGGCCTGGCTTCCGTCCAGCTTCCTAACGAGCTGCTGTGACAGGACACCAAAGAGTTGTGTGGATAAAGTCCCCGAGGGTAAAATCTACCCCTTGCTGTGGGTTGCTTCTGCTGTCTTTACCTCCGAAAGTTACAAAGCACGGTTCCTCTAAAAGACCCAGACAGAGCTCAGGTCGAGCCTCAGGTCTGAGGTGTCTAGAACCCCCGAGGTCAGAGGAACATCTGACCACGGACTCAGACAGTGGTTACAGGCAGAAGGACCGGAGGTCGCTCACAGTGGTTGTGCACTCCTCCTAGAGCAGGGTTCTCAACCTTCCCAACGCTGTGGCCTTTAATACAGCTCCTCATGCTGTGCTGGTCCCAACCATAAAAGAAGTACTTCGTTGCTGCTTCATAACTGTAATGTTGCTACTGTGACGAATCGTAATATAAATATCTGATAGGCAGGTTATCTGATATGCAAACCCTGGGAAAGGGTCATTTGTTCCCCCAAAGGGGTCGGGACCCACAGGTTAAGTAAGAACCACTGTCCTAGAAGGACTTTGGTCTTGTCTAGAAAGAGGAAGCCCAGACTCTTGACAGCTGTTGGCTGAATGGTGAAGGTGTCTGGCTGAACTTCTTCACCTGTCAGAGCACAGGGATGGGTCCAGGAAGTGGCAGGGTTGAGCTGCTACTCTAGGTAGAAGAGAACGCTCGACACAAAGGCCACGCCTTTAGGAGCCCTGCCTCTTGCAGTCACATCCCTGTCTACCAACTAAGAGAAGGCCTTAGCCAGACTGCAGGTGCATCTGCCCCGTGAGAAGCTTCCCCAAGGGCAGGTCCCCAGCCCCTCACACACCATCACTGCTTCTAGATCCTTCCACTCACCTGTGAGTTAACAACGTAGCTGAACAAGGAGTCGGACTGAGATGGACATGCTTGTCAGGTCCTGGGTATAGCATCAGCTCTGTGGACCGCCAGCCCCTCCTGCTGCCCCTACTCCTGACCCTCCTTAAGAGATGGGACCCGTGATTTCCCATCCCGGTGAAGACAGGGGAACACACTGATGCACCCAGAATCCCTAGGGCCCTGCTGCCAGCTCCCCCCTTTTCCTTGACTTTTGTTCCTTCAAGCTGAGGTGTGGAGTGGGCACAGGGGAAGGAGGCTAGAAGGTTGGGAGGAGTCTGTGCTGAGACCCTTTTCTTTCCAAGAACAAAAATAATGTCATTTTTACCTTTTTTTCTCCCTCCCTTTCTAAACCTCATGAAGAGATTCCTGTAGCACCACCCACCACCGCAGCGAGCAGTGTGGAGGAACCGGAAGGTGAGGTATCCCTTTAGAGTTTCGGTTGTTGCATTGACTGTGTGGTAGGACACGAGTGGGAACATGGGTGGGGACTAGAGGCCAGGACCCTTATGAGCCTCACTCACACGCTGTCAGGGGGCTCGGTTTTATGTGCGTGGTCCCCTCAGCTGTTCTGAAGAAGGAGCTGCCAGACACTTAGTCATAGTTCTCCCCCAAGAATAAAGTCAGAGGATGTTTTACCAGAGCCAAGGGCAAAGAACCCTGAAAGCAGGAAGTGGAACTCTTCCTCGCCCTCGGAGGTTAAGAAGCTGCCGGGTCCTCAGAAATACTGGGGCCAAGGACTCCTCTCCTTCCTGGGGTTGCAGAGGAAGGAGTTCAAGGTCAGAATTCAGGAGCTCTGAGACCCAAGATGGGAAGGTAATCCCATTTTCACATCCACCTGGTACCTAAAGATGCAGCCTTTACTTCATGACAAAGGTGGGTCCCTGCCACACCTGGCAGCTGTGTCTGTGATGCGCTCACCATAGCAACTGTCACTGTGTTCCTATTACAGACTTGGTGCAGATGCCATGAGATAGGATGTGAGTCCCTGGCTGCTTCACAGTTGGACGAGGTCCCAATCCCACCACTAGTTGCTCATCCGCTGTCACTGAGAAAGCGCATATGTAATGTGGCTGCACCATTAACTTGGGAGAGTTCAGATAACTGGACTTCAGTAGTATTTCCCTGTGTCCAGGTAGATGCCCCTTGCCGTAAGATGGGGTGACTTCCTGATAAGATTACTGTGAGACTGTAAAATGCAGTAATATAGCACCCAGCCCTTAGCAGTGCATCCTCGTCTGGCTGAGCTATGAACAGTGGATGAGTATTGTGCCTGCGTGGGTGAGTGGATGGGTACCAGCTCCCTGATGCTGCCCAGCGACACAAGAGAAGGAAAGCTCCAAGCCCGTTCTGTCAGCCCAGGGAACAACACGAGTTGAAAGCATGGCTTTACTCAGTGCATGCTGTTTTCACACTGGAGTAAATCAAGACTATTTTAGCATCAAAAAATACAATTCCGAGAAAGGGTTTCCTGGGCTTCTTGGTGGAGGGGCTGTTTCACGTCCCTGGTTTGGGCACACAGGGAGCTAAGAGCCCCACAGGATGCTGTGCCCTGTGAGGTCTGTCCAGGGCCACACCTGGAGACCCTGGTCCTGGGGTAAGAGTGGTAATGAGCGGAAGATTTGACATGAGGGCCCCTAGTCAGACTGGGAACTTTGTCTTCCTGAGTGGCTCTGTAGGGAGCTGTGGATGAGTTTACACACTCAGGTGGTCTGTCACCTGACTCTGGATCTAGGGGAGGACTGTCCTGGGAGCGTGAGAGAAAGCAATCAGGACTCGAGCATCCACAGCACAACTAGCCTTAGCAGCTGCACTGGGATGCCAGAATCCTGCTGGGACAGTCCGACATATCCCAGGGCAGCTGATAGAATCCCTGGCGGGAGAAGGGTAATGACAAAGGCTGGGGACACCCATCCCAGGGTGCCTGGGTGCTAGATGCCAGAGTGGAGGATAGCGGCTGGAATCTGCCTTCAGCATTGTCCCAGAGAAGGCCAGGTCAGAGGACAGAAGCTGATTGTTTTCTATACTGATATTCTTTTTAAATTAAAAGTTTGTTCTTCCCAGCTTCTTGAGAGGTCAAGACAGGGGGGTCACTTGCACTCACAAGTTTGAGGCCAAGATGGGCAACAAAGTGAGACCCTGTCTCATGAAAAACACAGACACAAACAAAAACTGTTCTCTCTTGCTGAGGACAAGGATTCTTCTTTTTAAAACACAGGGGGTTTTTTGTTTTTATTAAAAATAAAGTCAGGGATTGAGAGTATAGCTCAATTGAGTAGATGCTCAGCACGCAGGCTTAATTTCTACCCTCAATTAATTAAAAACAAGAATTAGGGGACAGAAGTTTTGAAGCAAGATGTTAAAGTGGAAATTGGATTATTTTTTATGTGTGCATGTGTTGGCATGTTTGTATGTATGTGTGTAGACCACATGTTACCACATGCCTGAGGCCCAAAGTTGGCCACAGGTGTCTTCCTAAATTGCTCTCTGTAGGTGGAGTTTTCTGTGTCCCAATAGTTGCACTCAAATAACCAACACAGCGGCTTAATATTGATTACAAATGCTCGGCCCATAGCTCAGACTTATTACTAACTAGCTCTTACAACTTAAATGAACCCGTTACTATTAATCTATGTATTGCCATGTGGCATGGGGCTTTACCTGTCCTCCAGCATGTCTTGTCCCCTCTGTGTCTCCTGGTGACTCCTCAGACTCTGCCCTTCTTCTCTTCAGAATTTTCCTAGTCTGGCCCTTCTGCCCAATCTCTTCTGCCCAGCTATAGGCCAGTCAGTTCTTTATTAAGCATTGAGAGTAATACATATTTACAGTGTACAAAGAGTGTTCCACTTTATTCTTTGAGGCAGGGTCTCTTGCTGAACTAAGCTGGCTAGTCTATCTCTACCTCCTGAGGGCTGGCATGACAGGCAGCTGCCATGCCTGTTCAGCTTAAATGGTTCTGGGTATCTGAAGGCTAAGTATCCACTGAGCCATTTCCTCAGCTCCAGAATCTCATCTCCTTCCTTCCTTCCTTCCTTCCTTCCTTCCTTCCTTCCTTCCTTCCTTCCTTTTTTTTTTTTTTTTTTTTTTTTTTAAGATTTGTGTCTGTGTGGAGATGCACAGGTATTCTCAGAGTCCAGACAGGGTATTGGACTCTTTGGAGTTGGTTGTCAACTGCCTGATGTGGGTGCTAGGCATTGAACTTCAGACCTCTGGAAGAGCAGAAAACGCTTTTAACCACGGAGGCATTTATTTCTTTAGCCCCAGATTTGATTTTTGCTATTTGGTGATCATGTGACTAGTCGAAAGTGGCAATGCTACACATGAGGAGACCCGGATGGGCTTTGAGGCTGCCCAGGGTTATGAAGGGGTAGGATAGACGGCTTGCCTAGGACAAGATAGACTTCAATGTGCTGTCTGTCTCCTGGAAGTTTTTCTGGCCCTTGCAACTTGACTTTGGGTTTTTCTTGTTATGATTTTTGACCTTTTACCTTCTGATAGAAATGGGCAGTTGAAGGGGCAAGGGGGTAGGGGCACTCCTGAGATGTCTACACCGACTACAAGAAGCCCATGTGAAGCATCAGAAGGTTCTGGTCTTTAACGGACAAGTCTAAACAGCTGTGGCACTGGGGAACCAAGCCTGAGGCTATGGGAGTGCTCCGCTCCAGCCCCTCTGAGCCACACCTACTCCTAAACTCTGGTAGTCCTTTCAGCAGCCTTTGGTTAGCTAATTACCTCTTCTGACTCCTTTGGATTTTGTGACTGTGGTTTCTTCACTTAGAACCTTTGCGAATATAACCAGAAGCGAATCACTGCAGTGCTTTGCTTGCAGGAGGAGTGGGAAATCGGGTGTGGGGCTTGGAGCAATGCCTGGAACCTCAGCTCAATCTCTGCAGCCTGTCCTGGTGGGCTTTGCAAAGCAGGGTCCTTTGCTGAGGCTCTGGGGTTGACCTTTGGGATGTCCTATCACAGAGAGCCTGGCTGGCTCGCTGAGACATTAAGCTGGACAAAGGGAGGCACCTGGGAAGTGGGGGCCCTGTGCACGCCCACAGTGAGTGAAGACCCTTAGTGAGGCCACCTGTGGAAACTCTGCATGCAACCACATACTAGAGAATTAGTAAGTGATGAATTTATTCTCTAAGCCGAGGGATGAAACTTCTCCCTGAAGTCAAGCCCTTGAAGAGCCAGCTTCCTTGGAGAATGTTTTTTACTGCTCCCAGGCAGGGTGGCAAGGACTAAGAGGTCTGTAGCAGAGAAGGCCAGGAAGGGAGATAGGAAGCCCCTATGCAAAAGGGGTGTCATGCCCAAGGCTGTTGGGGACACATCTAGTAACTGGTTAGAGGGCCCGCCACTCCTGTGGCTACAAGAGAAGCACCTGCCTCAGGCCAGCTCTAGGCAGCTCTTGACCTGCAGTGGTTTGCTTTTATGGACATGCGGGGTCCACGAGAGGAGCTCAGGTTTGGGTGATTCTGAGGCTATGGCTGCTATCACAACTTCTCCTCCCCCATTGAAACAGGAAGGGGTGGGGTCTAGTGTTCCTACCCTGGTGCCCCTGGGCAGGAAGGATCTTTTGCTCCTGCTAGAGCTTCCTCTTCTGTAGAAACACCTGCTTACTCCCCTGCTGCCTCTGACAGTCAGCTTCACCTGGAATGCTTCCTGAGGCACGAGGGCCACGATGGTAGACAGGCCTCACCTTCGCCCATTGCACAGTGAGCCGCTTTCCTTGCTGGACCATCCTGCTCGCAGTTAGCTTCAGAATATCCCCTGAGAATTCCTTGGGGGTTGAGTAGGAAAGAGATATGCAGGACTGCATCAAGAGTCCCTGTTGAGCCCCACCCCCAACCCACCTGGGCTATGGACCTTCCTCCAGAGCCAGAGAAACCCTTAGCAAGGGAGGTCCCCCCCACCCATTTCCAAGGCTCTTCTTCCTTGTGGACACTAGACATGGGCTAAGGCCCACGAGTAGTCTTTCAGGAGAGCCCAAAGAGAAGACTGCACAGCTGGTGTGCTTGAGGATGTCGCCCCCCAGTTCCACCAGGTATGTGAGGGGGTGGGAGTAGGGGAGTGGAGGGGGTGTGTGTATGTAGCCTCTCCAGCTTTTTGCTAAAGAAAATGAGTTTATAGATTTGCAGTGTGGGCCAACCTGAGCGCTCAGATCCCAAGAGCCCTGCCAATCTGATTTTGCCATCTATTTTTCTGTGTAACTTACCCTGAGAATCCTGTTGCGAGAGGCTGTGGTGGGATTATAATGCAAGCACAGGTGATTCAAGGTAACAGAATTAATAAAACCACAAGAACAGCTGGGTTTGGAGGCGCAGGCCTGTAATCCTGTGACTCAGAAGCCTGAGGCAGGAGGATCACAAACTCAGGACTCGCCTGGTCTATAAAGCAAGGTCAAAGCCTGTTTGAACAAATTAGTGAGACCTCTGTCTCAGGGTCAGAAAGTAAAAGGAGGACCGAGTATAATGTGCAGTGGTAAGGTGTTTGCTTGGTACGCATAAGGTCCTGGGTTCCTTCCCCAGGACAGAAAACAGACAAGAACCCAGCACAGGGCAAGGGGGTTGAGGTGCTGTGCTCAGCCTCCGTCTGCTCTTCTGTTCAGGAGGGTGGGGTTGGGGCAGAACACATATCATTTTTGTAATAAATAAAATTTTAATTAGAATAGCAACAGAATGCCAAGCAAAAATCAGTGAAGCAATAAAAATATGGGGTGATTTTTTAAAAAAAAATCGTCAAAATTGAACAGACAGGGAAGAAGAGAAGGAAATGGAAGCTCATACCGTGCTACGGGGAGCAATACTCAAACTGTCAAAATGCCAGATCTCCCAGAAGTGACCCAAAGATTTAGCATAATTCTGGTCACCGTCTCCATGAGATGGGGCAAGATGCTCAAGTTCAGCCAGAGAAATCAATGTGTAGTATGAAGAGCCAAGATTTGTATTAAAGGTGGTTAATGAGGGTAATTAGCTCTATTGGGTATTTCAAAATATTGTAATCAGGGTGTGTGTTTAAATGAGTGTGACACAGGAGTGCAGAGAGGCCAAGAAGGGTTTGGTACCAGGGCAATGAGGCTGTGGACGAGGGAGGCAGCCAGAAAATGCTGCTGGGAAAACTGGTTCCTTACCAGCAAGCTTAGAGTCCTGCTTCCTGCAGTCTGTCACCAGAGGGACAAAGAGCAAATAACTAGCGAATCTGTGATATTCTAAAAGTATCCACCCATGGGATCTCAGGGCAAGGAAGTCATCCCAGATGGGACATTAAACCCCAGATCATAAAGGGAAAGGTTTTGTAGATATAAATGGAAAACTCCTCTACTTCAGAAATCTCTCTAAGCAAAATAAAAGGCCAACTCGAAGCTGAGAAAGTGATGTGGCTGGCCAGAGGTCAAAAATCCTCACTAAATAAACAAGCACCTAGAACTCAATAAGAGAGCCTAGTATGAAACTAAGTTGAAGTGAACTAGAAACTCAGAGAATTTGTACAAAAGGCAATGAGTACAGGAAGTATTAGGTTTATTAGTAACCATGACAATGTTAGCAAGAGTATTTGCCATCTTAAAAACTTACCAGGTTTGGTACTTTGTGTATGTGTATGATACCAGGGGATTGAAACCAGGACCTTGCACACATGAGGCAAACACTCTATCAGTAAGCTATTCTCTAGTCATTTTTTTTCTTTTTAAGAACTTTTAAGATTTAATTATTAAAATCATTAATGCATATGTGTGTGAGTCTGTGTGCACCAAGAGTGCAGGAACCCGCTGAAAACAGAGGAGGGCATTAGAGCCCCTGGGACTGGAGTGACGGGGCTTGATAGCCACCATGTGGGCGCTGGTTTCCTACAAGAGCAGCAAGTATGGTTAACCACTGCGCCATCTCCAGCCACCAATCCCTTTTTAATCTGAGACAGGGTCTCACCAAATTGCCTAGCCTGGCCTTGAATTTTTTATTCTCCTGCCTCCACCACCTGAATAGCTGGGTTACAGGCCCAAGTCACCAGATTTGGGAGATTTGACACTATTTAGAAGATTTTTTTAAAAAAAGTAATCCTCAGTGTTGAAAAGGGCTGGAGAGAGACACTTGCATGCTTACTACTGGGGGAATGACTTGTACCTCTTAGGAAGAGAGATTGGTCACCATATCCAGACACGCCTGTGAGCCGTGGGCTCACCTCTGCCTAAGGAAACAGTGGTGTTTAATAGGCTTTGGTGCCAAAGATGACAATTGCCACAGTTTGGAGGCATCAAAGAGCAGCCTACATGTCTGTTTCCTGAGACAGGTTTTGCTCTGTAGCCCTGGCTAGCCTAGAACTCAACTCTATATAGATCAGGTGGGCCTTGAACTTGGCGTGGTCCTCCGTGTCTGCCTTATCCTGGCACTGGGACCGCAGCTTATACCAGCACATCCAGCTCCAAGTACCCGGCTGTTATTCGGTGCTGTTTGCTTGTAGGATATATGAATGGAAGGATGCTTACCGTATGCTGCCGGTGACAGAGCGACCTCTGCAGCAGATTGCACGTAGAGTCATCTTTGCTGTGGAGATAGGTTTATAGAGTATTTTGGTGAAATTGTTCCATTATGTCTGTGTGTTTTGCTGCTTCTCAGCCAGGGGCTCCTCTGTTCCCCAGGGGACATTTGGCACTGTCTGGAGACATTTTCAATTGTCACAACAGGGGTAGGGAGCCACAGGCATCTCATGGGTGGAGGCTGCTAGACACCCCACATGCGTAGGACAGCCCCACAACAAAGAGTTATCCTATGTCCCTCAAGGCCGACAGCACCAGGCTGTCAGAAATCCTGGTGTATTTATACAGTACAAACCTATATGTTATCTGCAAATTCGCAGAGAGCCCAGCCTTCCTGGGTGAACTGCTCACTCATTAACTATATAGCCCACTTCTTGGATGGCGCTGAGGAGTCAGAAAGCCCCAGGGCCATTAAGCCAGCTGGTATTTCTGTGGGATTGTGTTTATCTGTTTGCCTGCTCTGTTTTCTTCCATGCTAAAATTCATCTTTTAAAAGTTGTCTCAAGTTTTACTATAAATTCATGGATCTCTCCTTAATGTGGTTCAACTTGTTAAACACTTTTTTACATTTATTTATTTGCCATGGCATGAGTGTGGAGGTTGGAGGACAGTTGGCAGGAGTTGGGTCTCTCCTTTCCCAGGGGGGTCCCAGGGATTGAACTCAGGCCCTCAGCCTTGGCAGTGCCTTCACGGGGTGGGAAGAGGGTCCCGGGGATTGAACCCAGGCCCTCAGCCTTGGCAGTGCCTTTGCCAGGGGGGGTCCTGGGGATTGAACCCGGGCCCTCAGCCTTGGCAGTGCCTTTACCAGGGGGGTCCCGGGGATTGAACCCGGGCCCTCAGCCTTGGCAGTGCCTTTGCCCTCTCCCTAGTCTTCATTAACTTTTTTTTCTCTGAGAAATCTCACTGAAGTAGCAGGAATGGCTAATAGCAGCGTGCTCGTTGCCTAGACTTAATAATTTGGTTCTACTGTGTGTATGTCAGCCTCTTTTTGATTCAAAATAATACTTTTAGATCTGGGATCAGACCCAGGGTCTTGTGCATGCCAAGCAAGTACTCTTCGCCTGGGCTACACCTTCAACCTTACCTAAAACGCCTTTAAAGAAAAATTTAGACCTTATGACAGTCCATCCCTAAATATTTCAGAACGCACCTCTTGACTTATAATAAATTCCATGTTTAGGAATTTCTCGGTTGTCCCCACAGTATGCTGTGGAGCTGGGTCGCTTGTGACTTATTCACTAAGTCGTTCCACGATGATGCGACCCACTAAGCCTTGCATTTGGGATCCTGGGCTGCTTCTGAGAGACGATGAATGGGAAGTGTCACCAAGTGAATAGTGCTGCCAGTGTGGTCCTTGCTGTCACTGGGAACCCGTGTGCTCTTGAGGAGGAGGCCATGCTGTGTCCAGCCTGAGCTCAGGCTAACCCCTGGCTTTGTGGATGTGTGAGCTCTGAGTTTCCCTCACAGGGGCACCTCAGAGAGACATATCCAGAACCATCTTGTGTCTTCGTGGTGAGTGTAGAGGGTTTGGAAACTGAAAGACTGTGAACATTTTTTTAAAGGGTGGGGGTTTTTTGTTTTGTTTTGTTTTGAGGTACTGGGGGTAGATCTCAGGGTTCTTTACATTCTAGGCAAGTTCTCTAACCCAGTCTCATACCAGTGTTTCCACCCTCAGCGCAAACTCACTTCGGGCCAGAGTGCTTGTGGTAGTGGTGGGGCTGTCCACACGGGAAGGAATGGAGCTTCTCAGGCAAGTGGCAACAATTGGGTGTCGGGAAAAGGCAGCCCCTGGTTGAGCAACACTGGGTTAAACCCAGATGTCTTGACATCGGCACAGCTGCCAGAACTCTCAGCGAAGGAAACCAGAGATAGGGCCAAGGAAATACGGGCCTCTTCCACTAGCCAGCGGGACTTGCTCCTGCCCGCTGGCATGAGGCCAGACTGATCCCATAGGTATCATGGGATGCATTCTGTAGTAGGTTGAACTGTGTAGAATTATACCACTGCTGGGGAATCCCCAAGTGGCAATGTAATAAGGCGTGATGGTCATTTTCTCTCTCCCTCTCTGGATTCCCCCTCTAATTCTTCTCTGCTCTGTCCTCCTTACCCCTGTCCCTCCATCCCTTCGCCCTTCTCTTTCCCTTCCCCCCTCTCCTACATCCCTGTCCACTACCTTCCTTGTTCCCTTTGCTTTCCTTGGTCCCCTCCCCTCCCCCTCCTTGCTCTCCCCTTCATGGGTCTGCACAGGGGGCAGGGCAGAGGGCAGGCAGGGTGCAGGCAAGGCTAAAAAGCATCTGTTCCCACCAGGGGTCCCTGTCACCCCAGCAGCACAAAGCAAGTCACCCTATTGTTCTTCTGTCTCTGGGCCTTTGCAGGTGGAGGGGAGGACAAAGGGATGAGCTCAGAGGCCGGAGGAGCAAGTGGGGTAGAATATTTAGCCATTGGATGCATGATGGGGCAAATGACAGGTGTCAGGGAAAGAAAGAGGATAGGGGACCCTAGTGCCACACCCCATGTCCCACATCCCAGAGATCTCACTAGCAGAGGCTATGGGGGTGGGGTGCAGGCAGGCTTCAGAGCTTGACCTAGGCAGGGAAGACGGCAGGACATCTCGGGCTGTGCTAGCCCATACCTCTGCCTTTGAATCCCTAAACTCCCAGTGAATACCTGCTGGGCTAGGATGTTGCTGTCAGTGCTGCCCTTAAAAACCCCAACAGCCAGTGAAGTGGGACGAGTGAATAAAAACCCCTTCAATCCTGAGACTGGAGCATAACACCCATGGCAGCTTCTTTGATTAGATAGACTGTCAGATACCACAGCACCCAGACTTAATGATTATAACAGCCGCCAGTGGAGCCATCGATTCCATCCTTAAGAACCTGGCTATGAGTACTTGCCCCAGCCTGGTGGAAGATCCTGCAAGCCACTCCGGAGCCCTGAGCCCAGGCCTTATAGTAGCCATGGAGTTGGGCTAAATGACCCATTAAGTACCCTTTCCGCTCAAACTCCTGGGGTAGGTATTAGACATGGCGGCATACACCTGTTATCTCAGCTCTTGGGAAGCCGTGGCAGGAGGGTTGAGAATTTGAATTTGAGGCCAGACTGGGCTACACAGTGGGTTTTTGGTGAGCCTAGGCTGTGTATCAAGACCCTGGGACCTTTTTGGAAGCCAGCTGTGGATCACCTGGATTTGTTTCCCACTCTATGGTCAGCGGCTGGGCAGGGTCTGGTGGGCCAGTGCTGCCCTTCTGTTCCCAGGGAAGGTACCTGGAAGTGGCCTGTGAAGCCGTTTTTGGGTGATGTGGAGGTGGCTGGAGGAAGTGTGCATCAAGGTGTGGATATGGCCACGGGAGAGGAAGAGTGGCAGGGTTTGCCCGGTTCGCAGGGAGCCCTTCTCTGCCACACACAGCCCTTCACACCGCAGAGGGCAAGAGGGCCTGAGGTCAAAGGCTACAGATGGCTCCACTAAGTGGTATGATGCGTAGGCTATCCCTGCCCCCACCTCACTACCTCTAAATTTTGAGGTGGGCAAAAGAGGGAAAGAGAATATACGGGTATATCTGTGCCACAGTGTGCGTAGAGAGGGGTCAGGGGGTAGGTCTGGTGGGCTGGTTCCTGCCTTCCCTCTTGTGGCAGGGTTTATGCCATGTAGGTTGGCCCATGAACTTCCAGACATTGTCTTGTCTTCACTTCCCATCTTGCCCCAGTAGCGCTGGGACTCCTGAGGTGTGTCAAAACCTCTGCTCTTCACATGTATTCTGGAGATCAGAGCAAAGCTGGGGCCTTAGGCTTGTATGGCAAGTGCTTTTATCCCCTGAGCCATCTTGCCAGCCCTTTACCTCCTCTTGAGCAGAACGTCGTCTTTGCCACTCTCTCTCTCTGGGCTCTCAAAGTTCTAGGTGTGGCCCCGTGAAATCGGTCCCCTCCCTCTGCTGCCAGCTTACTTCCAGATGTGACTGAACAGCGATCCACTTCCTGTTCTCTCCTTCAGAGGAGCCAGCATTTCCCAGAGTCTGACAAGTGCGGCCATACTGTCTCATGGCCTCTGCTTAGGCTTAAAGTGCAGTTGGGTATGGCGGCACACATTTGTGATCCCAGCACTCAGGAGGCTAAGGTGGGAGGATCAAATATTCCAGGCTAGCCTGGGCTATGTAGTGAAACTCTAGCCTTCAAAACAAAACAGCAGGGCATTTTGGAATCAAAGACGGGACAAAGAACCCATCTTCCATAAAGAGACACCTGGATTGGATACACGACGGTATCCTGTTTACTCTGGCACCCCAAAGGGGGTGAGTACCCCTTCCAAACCCTGCCTTCAGGGCTTCATGCTGGCAGTTTGACATTTGCTAGGTTGGGATTATTTTGGGAATGAGCAAGCTGTGCAGATGACTTCCTTGCCCTCCCAGAGTGTGTGTTGCTAACCATTCTGCATCCTGTTGCCCAAACTGTATCTGGGGAGTAGGATTTGTGATGCTCTTACCAGGAGGGGCCTTCACATCTCATAGACGCATCCTAGAGGCAGCCGAGACTTGCTCTAGGCCACACAGGAGGTTGGCAGTGTATAAAGTCAGCCTGCCTTCCTTGCAGAGAGAGGAGGAAGGGGTGAAAGGTCCCTCCCTCCCACTGGAGAGAGATCTGGGCTGTTTGAGACAATGGACTACCAAAAAAGCTACATCAAGGTTTTCTTTTTAAATTTTACTTTTATGTGTATTCTTTTATTTTGTGTGTATGAGTGTTGCGTTTGTATGTATGAATGTGCACCATCACACGCCCGGTGCTCTGGAGGTCAGAAGAGGGTATCAGATCCCCTGGGGCCGAGTGACAGATGATGGTAAGCTGCCATGTGGGTGCTGGGAACTGAACCCAGATCTTCTGCAAGAGCAGCCAGTGCTCTTGACTGCCGAGTCAGCCATCTTTCTAGCTTATACTTTCAGCCCAAACTGGTCTAGACTCACCAAGGTAGCTCCTTCTTCCTCACCCACCTGAACAGGTAGCATAGACCACAGCTTCCTGGCTAAGTATTTGTACTGTCGCAGGAGGCCACCTCCTTCAGCTACAGGGGTAGGTAGGCCCACTGAGCTTCTAAAGCTTTGTGGGTGTCTCCATCATTGCCAGACAGAGAAGCCTCCAGGTCTCTTTTGGGAGCCAGAAAAACCTAGCATTGTCTTCTTGCTGGTTGTTATGCCTGCCTTTTCTTCCTGTGTGTTAGAGGCCTTACGGTGCCAGCCATTTGTTCAGTTTATTTGGAGTCAAGTATCTTAAGTTCGGCTCTCCCTAGAACCTCAGGGGCCTAAGATGGGGGTTGTTGTGGGGTGGTTTACTGAAGAGTGTTCCCAGGCAAGGACGGCAAGAGAGTGTAGGGCTAAGAACACATGGCTTCTAGACAAGATGAGGCTCCAAGGAGGAAGCCCCGGGGGAAGACGCTCTAGATAAAGGCAGAAGCATTACACTGGCCAGCATCAGTTGGCGATTGGCTGTGGACTCCCTATTGGAACTAGATAGACCAAAGCTTGTGACTGCCTAGACATGGCCCAGCAAAGCAGTGTGCATCAGCCAAAGGCTGCGAGCATGTGTGATTAGCAGCCAGAACCTGTGGAGCTGGGTGTGCTGGTCCAGAAAGGAGGGGAGAGCAGGACACCCACCGCATCTGCTACCCTCTGTGACCATGGATTCAACCAATCATAGATTTCAAAGAAAACCAGACAGACAAAAAAAAACCTCATCTATGCGGAACTTATCCCAACATTGTTTCTTTCCAGGAAGAATACAGTAACTTGAACATCTACATTGTATCGGTACTATAAGCCAGAGATGATGTTAAATATGTGGAAGGATGTGGGTAGGTTCTCTGCACATACTGTACTGTCTAAGGAAGTTGAGTGTCCAGCTTTTGATCCCTGTCAGGGACCCCTCCAATTTTGAGGGGCAATGGTAGCCACTAACTTAGAAGGTTTTGATAGGGACCATGTACGGGTTTCTCTTTGCCCACCCTGGCAGTTCTCCACTGTAGAAAGTCTTGGCTGTTCTCTGGGGTCCCCATGCCTTCCTCACAGCTAGCTAGTCACTCGGTCTTGCTAATCTCACACCTCCTCTCTGCCATGCACACCACCGCTGCTGCTGTCTTTACCTGGAATTATTTAGCTTCTTATGATCCTGCATTGGTCAGGCATGTGCAGTAACAAACATTTCTTGCAGTCCAGTCATTGATTGCCCATGCAACAGCTGTCACCCACAGGTGTCCTTGGTTGGATGGTTTCCTCTTGGCAGTGAGTCCATCATACGGCTCTGCCATCTCCTGGAACCACAGAGTCGCTTCTGGGAAGCCCATGGGTGACTTCCATAGGCTTAGCCTGGAAGTGTTCAGTGTCATTTGTGTTCATGTCTCTTTTGTTAGAAGCCAGTCACATGACCATGCCTAACAGCAAAGGGTGCTGGGTAATGCAGGCCATATGTATGCATACATGGAGAATGACACAATGGTTGGTTACCACGTACAGTTTGCACATAAATCATCTGGACCACTATGCTGACTTCTGGCCCATCTGTGGCCACCTGCCACTGTGATGCTGTAGTAATCGGCATCAGAAAGCAAGGCCGTTTTTCTATGCAGGAAAGCAGTTTAGTCCAGTCTTAGCCAGGAGTGTGCTTCCTGCCTGACAGCTGCCTGGGTTTTTGAGGTACAGGCAAACTGAGCAAGGGTGCCACCGGGTTCCAAGGCATGACCTCATCAATGCTGGCTTAACCAGCCAAGCTGACTAGGCAGCCAGCAGAGGTGACGCGCCAGAGCCACGACCATCCCCTTCTTTCACGGCTTCCCAGGGAGCCCGGCTCAGCTCATCTGAATCCCCTTTTGGTGTTGACAGCAATTCCAGTTTGTGTCCACTGTTGGCTCTCACTGGAGAAGTATGCAGAGAGCCAACTGGATCCCTGTTGGGACAGCTTTGTTTTCCCTGCTGAACACAAAATCCCCTGTTCACTGGGAAATGTGACAAGGAGACCCCGTGGGGCAGGCTGGTGGGAGCAGATACCAGTGAATACAGCAGCCCGAATAGCTTCAGCTTATTAAAGGCGAATACACGGGATAACTCTGCCCGCCGAGTGGGAGATAGAATGGGGGCACAGAGCTGTTACAGTGGATTAGCAGCCGCAGGCGGACGGACAGACAGGGGCAGGTGCGGCTTTTTTTGCAATTTGGAAAGGCTTAGGGAAGACAGAGCCTGTGCTCTGAATCCTTCTCTTGGCCTCGTTTGGGCAACAGGCTGAAAGTGGGGGATTTCTTGTTCAGCCAGGCTTGGGAGTAGTTTTTTATGTTCCCCTTGTCCCTTCACCAATTCCCAGAATTCCAAGGAAGTTGTGCACTTATCCACTTATTCATTTTCTGCCCATTCATTCATCACCATGCATTTTTAGGATCTATCACGGGTACCGGGGTTACCGTGCTGAGTAAATAGCACTGTGCCTTCCAGGGACCCTTCAAGTTGTACTACACAAGAAAGGCATGTAAGCACAGTGGATGGTTCTAATTCCATTTTTAAACTGTTCACCAAAGTCCACAGACATTGATGTCACCTTCTGTGGCCCAACTGGCATTGCTGAGAGCATGCTGGGTCCTTGCTGTTTAATGAATGAAGCCTCAAGTCCAAGGTGGCATGCTGATCTTCCAGATGGGCTGCTGTTTCCTAACAGCACAGATGGCAGATAAGAGGGGATGATCCAGTGGTCCCTGAGTATCCACAGGACCTTGGGGGTACCAGAATCTGCAGGTGCTTAAGTCCTTTTCATAAACTAGCATTGCTTTTGCACACAGTTGTCCTACATCCTTCCGTACACTTTAACTCACTTCTTGATTGCATATGCCTAAAATGACACACGTGCCATGTATACACTGTAGTTTTTCTATTTAATGTTTTATTTATGACTGTGTGTGTGTGACTGTGTGTGTGTTACTGTGTGTGTGTGACTGTGTGTGTGTGTGTGACTGTGTGTGTGTGTGACTGTGTGTGTGTAGGTATATGAGTGCAGTACTTACAAAGGCCAGAAGAAGGCATCGGATTCTTTGGGGCTGGAATTAACAGCTGAGGTTGGTACTAGGAGCTGAGCTTAGGGCCTCCAGAGTAGCTGCAAGCCCTCTTAACCACTGAGCCATCTCTCCAAAGAATGGTTTTCTTTAGAGAATGATGATAAGATGTCTGTGTTTAATGTGCATGCTTCCCCCCCAAATATTGTTTATAGTTTGTTGAATTTGAGCAGGCAGAGCTGTGATTATGGAGGACTCACTGAACTTGGTGTCAGCGACATAACTGGAAATTCAGTCTTCGAGCAAAAGCTCTGAAAGATTGGTCATAGAAGGCAGAATTGGAATCTTGGGAGAGTCTTAGGGTGCTACCTCAGGCCTCTTAGTCTGGGTGTAGATCTTTGTCTCTACATCTTTTCCTCCTGGGATGAGTACCTATCCTCATCTCTCCTAGCAAACACCCCTCACCAGCTGGGTGGCCTATCACAAGCAGACAAAAGCTCTGTACTTTCCAGGGTTTGCAGAACTCATGGGGGTGGTGCTAGTTTTGAACTTGGATGCTGATGAAAGGTTTCAGAACTCGTGAGCATGTCTCTGGGAGGAAGGAACTAGTCTGGATCATCCCTCAGAGTCACCAGAGAACTCAGCTACCAATGAGGAGGAGGCAGCTCTGAGTTAGCCCTGTGAACGAGTCCCAGGGGTTGCTCCTTCCCAGCTTTCGGCAGAAGCTGGCGTTGTGGGTACTAACTGTTGTCTAGCACTTATGTGTCAGAGAACTGAATGGTGCTTTGTCCACCAGAGGCATTCTGGATTCTCTCTAGAGGCCTGATCAGGAACTTCCCAGCAGGTAGTTCAAGGGTACTCATTGCCTTCACAGATGTGACTCCAACCAGGGTAAAACCTTGTCTTAAGATGAACTATCAAAGGGTTTGGTTATAGTTTGGTGGTAGATACTTTCCTAGAACATGTGAGATTCTGGGTTTGATGAGAGAGATGTGAGGGCAAATATGAATAGATATTGCTTTTTTTAAATGAGGGTCTTAAGCCTCTGTGGATCTTAGTACCTGTGGATGGTCCTAGAGTGTTTGAATCTCCCCTAGATATCGGGGTGACTGTGTACTATGTTCATAATGTGGCCATAAATTTTTTTTCAGTGTTTGTAAACAAAGAATAATTAAGCTATGAATGACAGCCCGAGAGGCTTCCCTTGTGGATAGCAGTTCTACCTCTACGAAAGCTTTCGCCGTCTACCGCTTCTCCCCAGAGAACTAGAAGAGCAGCTAAGTGGCTCCCAGTGTGTGCTGGCTTCCTGTCACGCTTTCCAGGGAACCTGGAACTGTTTCTTATTCAACACAGCCAGGCACAAAGTGAAGAGGAGGTGATTCTGTCTTCTCTGCACAGCAACAGCTGAGGAACAGGGAGGCTGGCTGGCCAGACTCTACAGGGCTTCTAAACACCACGCTGGTAGCTGAGGGAGTGGGCTCATCCCGTAGAAGTCTGGAGGACTCTCCTGTTGGTTTAACAGTTGGGCTGCTGTAGGCTCTTCCAGAAGGTGGACCTAAGACCATCGGGAGGGTAACGGAAGTCAGGTGAGGCTCAACCAAGGACAGTCCTGTTCTACCCTTGGCCCAACAGGAAGAGAACTTGAGCTAAGCAAGGCTGAATCTGCTGCTGGGGTTATGAGAAATCCTATAACTCAGGCACAGTGAGTTCTGGGGCCGTGTGCATTCCAGCGGTCCGTGGAAAGTTACAGTGTGGGCTGTCGATGCAAAGATTGAGTCTGCTTATCCTTTAAACATAAAGAGTACCTTACCGAGTTCTAGGCCCCAGATGGTGCTATGGGTGCCGGCGAAGCCTGTCCTGTGTGGTTGGCCAGGGAAGCAGGTGGTCTGGATGACATTTATTGATAGGGTGTCCCTTGTCAGTCCTCATTTTATTTTCTAGAGATATCACAAGCAGGAGCCCTAAGTGTCTTGTCTTTCTCGCTTCTTTCTTTCTGTGATTTTCTTTCCCTTGTCTGAGTTCTTATTCAGTTGCCCGTGCCAGAACTCATCTGTCATTTTGATGAAGGATTTAGAAATAGTTTGGGGAAAAGGAATTTCTTCCCTGGGTCCAGCAACACTTTGAACATGGCAGGCTGTGAAAATGGCTTGATTTCCCAAAGGCATGGCTGGTGGTCCGAAGGGCAGGGCATCGTGCGCACACTGGAGGGAGTATTCGGGGAGGGGAGTGATGGGGGATGGATGATACACAGTAGCAGCCACACAGATGTTCTTGCCCAGGTTCCTTAAGCAGGGCCGGCCCTAGCACTGGACACTTAGGGGTCCATGCTCAAGTGGTTCTCATAGTTCCCATGTCTTTGGACAGAGAGATCTATCTTAGGAGTTCCAGGAAGTAGCTGACACAGTCTTTTGGGCCTCTGTCTTCTCATGGGTGGCATACTGGTTCTACTTCTTGGTGGCATAGATCACACAGCGAGCAAGATGCAGAGTGCATTGGCAGGGGCTGTCCTGGTTTTCCCTACCACATCCACGTGTTTCTGCTACTTGGATTGGACACTATTGCCCTCCAAGGCTGAGGCAGTATCGGCAGGTGGGGTGCGGGGCAATCCTAAAGCCTGGGGTGGTCTGCGTTCTGTCCCCTTTGCATAACTGACATTGACTGGGGACCTGTGGGAGGACAGCTGAGGGTCAAGAGAGAACTCTAGACGTCTGAGAGCTGCTTTAGCCAGCCAAGGTGTCCTCTCTCCAGTCAGGAGGGCGTTCTGCAGCCCCAGAGGCTCTGGGCAAGAGGCTCTAATCTAATTACATGCTTTATTTGAGCCAATTTGTTTTCCAATCCATCTTGTTCAGCAAGAAGAAAGAACATGCTGAGGACTCATTTGCACCCTCTTGTTCCAAGGGGAAAAGAGGGGCTGCTCCCTCCTGTGGTCAGTACAGCCCCTGACCTCTTCCAGCCTGGAACACCACCCCAAGTCAGGCCGCAGAGAAGAAGCCCGAGCCAAGCCGTCCTAACCCTGTCATCAGCCACAGGCAGAAGGGCCTGGCTGTTTGTCCCACTTCCTTAAACCCGGCATAACTCTCTTTCCCTTTGGGGGTCCCAGTATGTTAGGAAAGATTGGAGCAGGATGAGCCTCGAGGCCAGGTAGCATGGGACCAGGGCTACTCCTTCCTAGGGCTCTCCCCTGCATAGACCTCCCATCTCTGGAGTGAGAGCTGCCTACAGAGTCCAAGGGCTGGTATTTAAAATCTGCAAATATATTTTCATAATAAGGTGGTGGATTTCGGATCTGTGTTATTAAAGTCCAAATAAAACAGCAAAGCCCATCCAAGCTCCCGGGAGAGGGAAGATTTATCGACTCCCACCCTCCTCCTCAGGCAGGGCTCTGTGTGTGCCAAGCCTCACTTTTTATGGATTGCGGTGTTTCCCAAATTGCCTTTTTCCATCCTTTGGAATCTTGCTTCTAGCCTTTACTTTTCTGCCTCTGACCCAGACTGGCTGCTTCCTGTGGGTTCTGATACTGAGCCTAGTGACTTCCGGTCTTGGGCTAAGGCAAGCAGGGCCTAGGGTCTTGGCCTACCGCATGCAGCCACAGCCTGAACTGTTCAGCAAATACTTCCTGAGGGCCTGATGAGTGTCCTCGTCCCTGGGGACCCAGCACGCAGCCCCTGACTTCAGATGGGAAAGGAGACACAAATAAACCGATAGTCCCTTCATTGCAGTGTGAGGCGTGCCCCGAGGAAACAAATCCTCTGAAGACAGCAGGACAGGCAGAGGTCAGCCATAACTCAAGGCATCAAGGACATATTTGAGCGAGAAATGTCTTTGGACTTAAACAGAAATTGGATGTGACAGAAATCCAGTAAAGTTGTTTTTCTCTCACGATTCTTTAAGTTAGAGTCAGAATAATGAGGGCTGAAATGACCCTGGTACTGATTACATGTCAGGCCTCATCGTAGCAGGATTGTAAAAGATGACAGCCATATCTCCAGTGACCTCAGTCAGGAATCCGAAACTGTAAGGCACGGTGCTGTGCTCTAGGAGACATGGTTGTGTAGGGCCCCAGCGCCAGCACCTCTGCCTCTGTAGCCCCCCCAACATCCAGGCTGTCAGGTCCTTCACACTCCCCAACACCCTGTCCCCTGCAGGGTCCCTAGCTCTAAGACTTGCCATTCCCACTGAAGTGACCAGTTGCCTTTTGAAGTCTGACTGAGGGATCTGCCCACCAGCACCGCACACCCTGAAGACAGCTCACTGCCCTGCACAGGGACTGGAGGTGCTCTTTCTGTTGATGGCAGCTCGTACCTCTGAAGGCATCTTGGCCTCCTGTCTCCTGTACTCCCCTTGAACCCGCCACCTCCACCCAGTGCCAGCGTGCACAGAAGAGTGAAGAACTCACTAGCCAGGTACCTCGTGAGCAGCCAGCCGGCCATTGCCAGTGCCATGAGCCTGTGTTTATGGCTCTACTTGTCTGGGAAGCCGTGGCCACTGCCCTTAGCTTATTTTATACTGTCTGGAGGTCCCCAAGAACATTGGTAATGAACCCTGTATCAAGTCTGGGGACCCCAAGGTCTGGTTGCTAGGAGGAGGGAATAGACCATTCCAGACTGTGAAGTGAGTGCTAAGAATCAAGAAGGCTCTCCACTGAACTCAGAGGGAGGCTGCCCACCACGTGACTAGGAACAGGCTTAATCGAGGCTCAGTGGAGTCTCAAAAGGAAAGGCACTGAGATCCAGACAAAGCTGTTGAGCCTGGAGTGGCCCATTGTGTGGGTTGTCTCTCGTACCCAAAGGGCATTCTCCACCCTGTACTTCCAGGTGGGTTCCCCAAACCACCCCTAGTCCAACTGTCATATCCAGCAGTCTGTCTTCTCCCTCCAACCCTGTCATCCTGCCTGGATCCTGCAGTGTGTTGTTATCACCGTTGTTGCTATTACCCCAGTTCACTGATGGAGACATAGAGGCTCAGGATAGTCAAGGGCCACAGAACAGAAGACACACTTGTAGGATCCATTTTTATTGACAAGAATGGCTTTTGTTAGCACCCCCACTCAGTTGCTTCCACTTAGAGCTAAGGTCTCTAGAGTGAGCTGCTGGCATGGTAAGCCATGTGGGCAGCACCTGGCAGGGCAAGCCATGTGGGCAACATGGAAGAGAAGGCCTTATTGTTAGAAACACAGGTTTTAGGAGAAAGGGAGCTTACATACTAGGGAGACTGTGGCAGATTTCTGAGAGCCCTTGTGTGACGTGGTTACATTGCGTGACTTTCTGTCCACCTTACCAGGATGACCTTCCTGTCTCTGTGGGTCTCCGCTTCTCCACCTGCCTTCTGACCTTCTCAACTAGTGTGCCCAGTTCACAGACTTCATTTTCTGGGTTTTGTTCTTTCATGACACTCACAGTGGAAGTTATGTGACTGGCCTGCTCTGCCTCCCCTCCCCTCCCCCCGTCATCTTGCCAACTGCTGTTCTGTTTGTGTCATGATACACCTAGAACCAGAGTCAGCCATGTAGAGAGGGCTTAGGAGAACTTTTCAAGCAAATGGTAAAATCATAGAAACAGCGTGGCTGTGTCAGAGGAGAGTGGCCTCAGGACTGGGACATTCAGTGCCAGGCATGCTCTAACCACTTGGCATGAGTGTGTGTGCACGCCTACCTTTGCTGGTTTCCTGGGCAGAAGTGCCTTCTTCCCTTGGCTAAGGCGTGTTTCTTTGAAATTTGAAATTGAAATATTTACATCTTTGTGTGCTTTCAAGTTAACTCTTCTCTCTCTCTCTCTCTCTCTCTCTCTCTCTCTCTCTCTCTTTCTCTCTCTCTCTCTGTGTGTGTGTGTGTGTGTGTTGTGTGTCTGTCTGTCTCTCTGTCTGTCTGCTTTTTTTCTTTTTGTTTTTTGAGACAAGGTTTTACTATATAACAGTCCTGGCTGCCCTGGAACTTGCTCTGTTGACCATGCTGGCCTTGAACTCACAGAGATCCAGCTGCCTCTGCTTCCCAAGTGCTAGGATTAAAGGCGTGCGCCACCACCGCCCAGCTTGAGTTTATTTTCTTGTAAATCACCTTTTCATCTCCTTGAAGTTTTGCCAGTCTCATTTTTATTGAGTCACAACAGTTCTTTGTAGGTTAAGGACCAAATCATTTGCTTTCTTTGTTTAAACATTTTGGATCTTTTTCCTTTTAATTATTACATATTTTGTGCATATGTGCATGCGTGCACATGCGTCCGTCTATCTGTGTGTGTGTGTGTGCTGGTGCATACACCTGTGGAGGTCAGAGGACAACATACCAAAATTGGTTCTTTCCTTCTACTATGTGGGCACCAGGATTGAACTCAGGTCACTGGGCTTGGCAGGAGGTACTGTTTACCTTCTGAGCATCTTGTGGGTCCCACATTTGGGGCTTCCTCCCACTTGATTGTCACAGAGGTTGCAAAACACAGTACACTCAGCTCCTATGTCAGTTGCTAGAAGTGCCTTCATTTCAGGAGCCCCGTGGCTCAAAGTTAAGTGGACATTTTGTTGTTAAGGGCGGAGGGACTTAGGGGTGATGAACCAGTGGGTGAGCCCAGCAGCACAGTAGAGATAGTTGTATGGCAGTCCAGGAGCTAATGAGGCTCAGATCTTTTGGAGGAGTGGCTCATTGCTCGGACACGTGCTCGTTGGTGAGAGGGTTGGAAAGGCGGTCTTGCCTGACAGAAAGGAAATCACCTACAGTGACCAGGAGCAAGACTTGGAGTGCTTTCCCCTCGCCCCACAATAGCTGTTGCGAGCTCCCTGGATTACCCTGGGCACCCGAATGCTGAACACTCTGAAGTTGGGCTTGCTGGCCTGGGAAGAGTTCATACTGCCTACAGTTGCAGGTCAAGCAAACCGGCTCCTCTTGTCTTTTATCACCTGTTGGGGAGAATGACCTGGCCCAAACAGATAGACGGCTGGTTGTTTGCCCTTCTCTCCTTGAGCTATTTCCTCCATAGTCAGAGGGAACCAAGAACCCTTACCCAGCACCCAGCCATTGGGGCCAAAGCTCACCCAGTTCCCTAGGATTTTCCATTCCATGGTGGACCACACTGACTATGTTCCTCACTTACCCTAGCCGGCCCAGAGCTTCCCAATGGCAACAGAAGCAGGGGAAGAGGTATGGCTGGAGAGTGGGCCAGGGCTATGAGAGGGAGACCTTTGCCAGCTCCCCGCCCTGCTCTGAGGGGAGGTGCCAGCTGCGGTGCCACAGGCCGCCAGGCTCTGCTTGCCATATGCTTGGAGATGAGCCTGGAGCAGCGAGCAGGCTGGCCCAGCAGGGTTTTGGCACCTGGGCACAGGAGGCAGAGCAGAGGGGGCAGCTACCCAAGGTACAGCAGAGGCCTGAAGGGGCTTGGCCTGCGGGGCACCTCTTGGCTCTTGCCTGAGGGTTGGTCGGAGAACAGGTGGGAGGGATGAAAAGGAGGTAGGCTGCTCCCAAGAGGGGCTGGGATGCCAGCCAGCCGAGATGAGCCTTTGCAGGCTGGGCAGATGGCCCCTTCTGGGTCCCAGCAGCCCTCCCCCGGACGGATAATGTCCAAGTGGAGACCAGGTGGCACCAGGGGCCAACCCTGGCAGCCCTTGTCTTTGGTGGGGGAGGAGAGCCTGGTGGAAGGAGCATCTTGAAGCAGGTGCCCCTATAGAGATCTGCCAGTGTTTACCTGGCCAGTCACTCATCCAGAGATCTCTAGGGTCAGGAGTGCTCAGATCACTAAGCAGAGTGGGTGGGTTTCTAGCAAGGAGGCTGATGCCCATGGGGTGGTAGGATCTGCCGTGTCTGGTCCCGGGTCTTTTGTATCAAGGTTGAGACAGGAAACTGCAATGTTGTTTTCTTGTTTCTTCACGTCATGAAGTGATCAGTTTCAGTGCTGCTAATGAAGTCTTTTATTTAAGAGCGTTCCATCCTTTTCTGTTTCTTAATAAATCAAGCAGCATGAAATGGCCGCATCCATCACAGGCTCCTAACCTGGCTCATTCTAGACATGTCTGTTCGGTTTGGTCATTTCAGTTCTCCTGAAAGTATGCCTTTCCTTCGGATTCCAGGACTTTCGCCTGGAGTCGTTGTACAATAGCCTTCTAATTCGCAACATGTCTTTAGGTCATGGCTCTCTCATTCTTTTCAGTCTGTCTGTTTTCTTTCTTTTATTCATAATTAGACATGACAATGTTTTGTCTGGCCTTTTTTAAAAAAAAACGTTTGTTTGGAGGCATTTCAGAGAGTCAAGCTTTGGGTGTATTTGTAATTTTAAGCCCCCCCTTCTCCTTATTTCTGCTTCTGCTGTTATTAATTCATCCTCTCTCTGAGTTTTGTTTTAACTCTTTCTTTTAAGTTTCTAGGGCTGAGTCTGGTTTGCTTATTTTGATCTTTTCTTCCCTCATAACAAGTATTATTAGTTACACTGTGGTCAGGAAGTGTGGCCTGTACAATTTTAGTTTCTTAGAATTAATTTAGCATTTTCTATTTCCATGTGTGTGTATCTGTCTGTGTGTGTGTGTCTCTCTCTCTGCTTAATATATTTCAGTGAAGTCTTATTGCGCATATAAAATAATCAAAACACCGTTACGTTTGTTTATTGTGTGCATCTGTGTGGCTAGAGGTGTGGCATGGTGCAGATGTGGAGGTTGGGGACAACTTGGAGTTGATTCTCTTCCACCTTGTGGGCTCTGGGGATTGAGATCAGGTTGTCAGGCTTGGCTGCAATCTTCTTTACCCCCTGAACCATCTTGCTGGCCTCATAAAATGATTTTACTGGTTCTTTTGTTGTGCATTTTGAGTGAGCATGCTTGTTTTGGATTGTGCCCTTTCTGATATGAACACTTTTACTTCTTGGCTCATTTTTTTGTCTGTTTTCATATGCGGATGTGCAGCACCTTTGCCCCCATTTAAATTGTCTTTTAAGATTTCCCCTATATCCTGTGTACAGGTCACCTTTCTTGTCAGGACTACAAAGTGCCTGGCGAAACAACTTGAAAGCAGGAAGGATTTATTTTAGGACCTCAGTGGGGGTCATCAGGTGAGACAGAGTGGTCCAGGGAGTATCCAGGATGGAAGTGCAGGAGAGGGAAGGGACCGCTCTCTGACTTTGTCCTCTCCACCTTTTGTCGTGTCTGAGCCTCTGGCTGCTGGATGTGTTGGGTCTCCTCCCCTTGGCCGCTCCTCTGGAAACACTTGAATGGGCATTCTAGAGCTGTGACTCTGTGGGTGTCTCTGAGTGTGTGCCACTTGAGTGCAGTGCCTGTGGAGGCCAGAAGGGGGCATCTGATCTTCTGGAGGGATTAACAGGTGGTTGTGAGCTGTCAATGTAGGTACCTAGAATTTAACCCCTGTTAAATATGCTTAAGTTCTTAAGTTCTCAAGCTCACAACGAAGAGTAACTGTCAACACCTTCTTAAGCAGGAGTCGAGAATGTGGAATCAGGGTTTGAAAAGGAGTGGTGGGTCTTTCACTTTCATCATTTTATGTCAAATAGTTAATTGTGTGTGTGTGTGTATGTTTTTAGTTTGTTTATTTCATGTGCATTGATACTTTGCCTAATGTCTGTGTGAAGGTGTCAGGTCCCCTAGAACTGAGGTTACAGAGAGTTGTGAGCTGCCATGTGGGTGTTGGGAATTGAACTCAGGTCCTCTGGAAGAGCAGACAGTGCTCTTAACCCCTAAGCACTCTCCAGCCAGCCCCTCTTGCCCACTCCTCTTTTATGATCTTAATGTATCAAAAATGCCTTCTTATACTTCCTATTTTCTCTGGCTTATCTTTTGACATAATTTTATTTGTAATTTATTTCTTGAGTTCTCTGGCATTTTGTGGTATTTCAAAAGAAGTATCTTATTTGGTAGAGTCAAGCATAAAATAACATCTTTGACATTTTTATTTAAGCAGTTTGATTCCCTGCCTTATTCTACTGGTTTTTGCTAATATGATCTAAAGTTACACCTAAATTCTCATAATTAGATCTTAATGTTCCTTTGTAAGCATTTTAATGGTTTTGATATTTGCTTAAGTTTTAGAACCAAATTTGAAATTTTTTTTTTTTTTTTTGGTTTTTCGAGACAGGGTTTCCCTGTAGTTTCTAGAGCCTGTCCTGGAGCTAGCTCTTGTAGACCAGGCTGGCCTCGAACTCAGAGATCCGCCTGCCTCTGCCTCCCGAGTGCTGGGATTAAAGGCATGCGCCACCACTGCCTGGCCAAATTTGAAATTTTTATGTTTATTGACTTCAGGGACATGTTCTGTTTATAGCACAACTTTCCCTTATCAAAGTCCTCAATTTTTTTATTTATTTTATAGGTGGTTGGAAGACAAATGTTGAATTATTTTCTGAGCTCTACATACTTGAGAGTGTGTGTGTGTGTGTGTGTGTGACTCTTGTGTATGGAAAGACTGTCTAGCTGGGTATAAAATTCTTGTGTTGAAAGTTTCTTCCCTGAAGACATTGTAATCATTCCTCAGTAATCATCCAATCATTTCTTTTTTTGCTCTTTTCCTATCTGTATGTATGTTTTTCTTACTGTGACATTTTTCATGTATTTCAAAGATATATCTGGGCCTTGATCTGCTTTCCTTGACTTTGAAATAAAATGCATTGAACCCTTCCTTCTGCACGCGTGGTCCTGTCCTGGACTCAGAAGTCCTACCCTTGAGTCTTGTTTCCATTTTTCTTGGGCCTCAGCTGAAGCCCAGGCACGCGTCAGTTCTCCCTTCTCTTGGATGCCCTTATTCTCTCTAGTCTTCCCATCTTAGCCTTTCCTTCTGCATAGCGAGAGTTTCTGCAGGGTGTGTTCTCTCTACCAAATCCTTTCCCACAGTTTTGTTCTCCCTGCTGCTGCAGAAGTGAATTGTGATTGTGCTGCTGGGTTTCTGAGTTACTTTAGTTTCTATTCTCCCAACTCTTATGTACCCTGGGGCTTTTGAGTCCAGCCCCATTTCCTCCCCAGTTTCATAGAAGCTGTGTCTTTTTAGATGTTCTTGAGCCTGTCACACCCATTGTAAGTGATTGCTTCTGAGCTGCCATGGAGAGGTTAGTAGATGTTAGGGTTTATAGCTGTCACATATTTATGGCTTGGCCCTTTGCAGAGCCCCATGTCAGACAGGTGGAGCTCTGTCCCCTTGCTACCTGGCTTTGTGGGGCTGGCATCTGCTCCTGTCACCGCGTCCTTCCGATTCTCCACATCCATGATTTAGATAAAATACAAATTCAGAGAGTCAGTACAAATGGCTTGCAGTCCTTCCTTCCTTAACCCCGCCCTGCTCATGCTTCCTGTTTATTTTCTGCTGCCATCTGCTCCTCCCCCTCTTCTTCTTCTTCCTCCTTCTCTTCCTCCTCTTCTGTGATCTTTCTTTCCATCAGACAAATGACTGTTTCTGCAGGTAAAACCCGGATAGACTTTGCCTCATCCACCGCCATCTGCCTTTAATTAATTGAGATTGCGCCCAGATCCCGGCATTGGGTCATCTATCAGTTTCATTCTTGGCGTTAGTGTGGATTTTCATCTTTTCACTGCCTTTATAGCTGTCTCGGAACAGAAGGAGGAGAGGCCCTGGGAGTGGCTGCCAAGCAGATACCATGTTGCAAGAATCAGAGCCGGGCTTTCAGCTGGTGTTTGTCTCTAGTTGTGTGATGATGAGGGAAGCCAGCACAAGGCCGTTTTCCTTACCCATGGACCGCTTGTCCAGCAACCGCAGCGACCTGGACCTAACGTGGAGTATACAGCTCTTATGTATCCGTATTCTAAACGTTCTTCGGTTTCTCCAGAGGAAACTGCTTCAGCCCATCCCTCCCAGCCGGTTCCTCTACTTTACAACACTCTAACAGGGTGGTGTGTTTGCCTAGCTCAGTGTTGAGTTGGAATGTGAAAGGAAAAGGGAGATTTTGCAGAGGAGACTGGCATCTCTCTCTGAATTTGAGTTAACCACCCATCTGGACTTTCCTCTGCTGAGCCGGGCGCTGGGTGCAGACACCATCTCTCATATTCTGGAACCACCAGGGAGCATTCAAAATTCAGATATGCAGGCTGCTGCTTTGGTGAAGGAACTCAGAGCATGCTGTGGACAGATGGGTATCATCCTACTTCAGGGCTGGCCCCGGGGACAAGGGGTTAGGCTCACAGGCTGCCTCAGGGAGACTTCCTGAACCTTAGATTCTCTTTTGTTCAGTGGACTGGTCTACAGGTAGAGTTCATCAAGCCACAAGGCTTCCTGAGAGCTGGCCATGCCACCAGGGTGTGTGCAGCCTTTGAGGAACACCAACATGGCTGGGCCCTGGCACACAAGAGTCACTAAGCAATGGTGACTGCTGCCCATTCTTGGATAATGTCTGTCATGGATGCACACTTAGCTCTAGAACTTTGGCTATTCCTAGGGTATGGGCAGTGATGCTGAAGGTTTGGGGGTAGTTTGGTCCTGGGACTTGAATGTTTTCCTTTTACTCTGTAGGATGGGACTCCCCTTGGGCAGACCCAAGCTCAGCTTTCCCACTATTTTAAGTTGGGCACCAGATCTCCTTCCTACAATAGTACCCTTTCCACCTGGGTTGTTGCATGGGTGATACTTGGTGAGCCTATGTGGAGGACTCAGGACAGTGTGACTTCTTCATTACTGGAAATGAAAACATTCAGTTGGGCCAACAACTTCACGAAACATTACACAACAGCTCCAAGTGGACTCTAACCTGACCCTGCAGGGATGTCATTTGGCTCCACCTGCATCTCAGTTTGCCTCCCTAAGTGGAGAGCACAGCGCAGGAGACTGACTGACCAAACCTACTTGCAAGCACCGGAACGTGTGCACAACATGGGTTCATCCATGGAGTGGCTGCTGCCAGCGTGACGGCACAGGCACTCAGCACAGATGCTCCCGGCAAGGAAGGGCAGCATTGATGAGTGATGCTGTAGTGGACGCCTGTGTGGGGGCTGCATCCTTTCCTGCCTTCTTTGTGCATTGCCACTCAGAATGAACTCCATACTCTCTGGAGAGCCTGGCCCTTGCAGTCAGCAGCCCAGCTGGCAGAAGAGCCTGATACTCTAGTCTCTACTGTCCCTGGGCAGGGCCATCCTGAGGTGGGGCCAGAAGGACAAGCCACAGGGCAAGGGG
This sequence comes from Arvicola amphibius, assembly GCF_903992535.2. Classification (NCBI taxonomy): domain Eukaryota; kingdom Metazoa; phylum Chordata; class Mammalia; order Rodentia; family Cricetidae; genus Arvicola; species Arvicola amphibius. The sequence goes on from NC_052050.1 coordinate 52,800,149, forward strand.
GAAGAAGACATGATTATATTCCCTTTCGTGAAACTGGTTGCTGAATTTGAGCCCTAATTGTGGAATTTGGGTCACGGCTCCTGATGGTGGATAGAGTCGCACTGGTTAAGGGAGGTGTTGGTCAGGGCATCTGGTGCTGGAGAGAGGAGCTACTTGCTGGGGGCTACAGACAGATTCTGGAGAGATGGCCACTGAATGTGCCCGACAGCTCTTAGCCACAGGCTGGGAACAGGCAGAGGTACAGTGCACCTGTCCTCCCGTTCTGCATTCCCCCGTGCATTTCCCATGTGACCTTGGTAGGTAGCGTACCTAACTCTGAGCCTCAGTTTTCTTGCCTGCCCAATGGGAACAGCATGGTTACATGAGAGACCAACTGTAAGACTTTTGGGGAGAATCCAGCATGTATAGCGTTGGATCATATATAAGTGGCTGGCGGGTTTCCTTCAGACTATCATACAGACCTCAAGAAGAGATTACATCATCTTGTTTCCAATAAGTAGAAGTCACTGGTGGGAGAGAGCAAGGTTAGGCTACATTCGAGGGTGGGGTCAATAAAGCTGCTTCAGGAGATGGAAACTACTGAACAAAAGCATCTTCTGTCTGCCTGGCTCTCTTAGAGCCTGGAACCCCGAAAGCTGTGGCCTGCAGGTATGGCTAGCAGCCAGTGGCCGGCAGGCCTGCCTCTCAGCAGTGGGGCCCATTAGGGCTAAACTCTTTTCGTGGGCATTTTCCTTGCACACTTCACTGGAGTGGACACCAAAGGGGTTTTCAAATGTTTCATGGACTGCTAATTTCCCCTGTGACCTCTTTTGTTGGGGCCTAACCCCAGCCAGAGGCTTGCTGCCATGAAAGCCAGTGCCTGACACAGACCCCAGCAGCAGGGCGACAATGAGGCCTCTATCTGCTTTAATCAAGCTCTGGTTGAATCTTAAGGCAGAAGGAATTGGGGTGGCGCTCGGAAACCCTGGGTGGCATGATACGGTGGTCCCGAAGGCTCTCATGGAGGCTGAAATATTTCACCAGGCTGAGGGGAGAGAGGTGGCCTTTGTCCCAATGGTCTCTTTAGAAAGCCAGCCTGTCCTGAATGGCCACCCGCTCGGCCTGGCCCATGGATACCACTGGGTATCTAGGGAGGTGGCCCACTCAGCCACCAGCCCATTCTTTAGTGGCCTAATGAGTTTCTGTCTGTGTCCTCCCCTGCAGACTGTGACTCCTACTGCAAGGCCTCCAAAGGGAAGCTGAAGATGAACATGAAGAAATACTGCAGGAAGGACTATGGTGAGTGTGGGGGGGTGCTCCTCTGGGGTGGCTTTTCCGTGACTTGTGTCACAGAGTCCCTGGGGTCCGTGAAATCTCATGCCCGGGAATACTATCACTTCCCAATTGCTCTGACCAGGGGCATCCAGAGCAGCAGGGGACATGGAGGCTGGGATTCCTAGCCTGGACTCGCTGTGGCTGCAGCCCACACGTTTGCTCTCTGGTCTTCTGTGTCTTCGCTCATACCCTGCCCTTTGTCTCAAGTCTCCTGCTTGAGCGAGATTCTCCAGCACTGGAGTGGGTGAGAGCTGTGGACTGTTTAGGGATACTCCTGGGGCGTAGCAAGATGAAGAGTCTGCACTGTAAGCTATGCCCACCCCCTCCCCAGGACCCTGAGCAGTTCCCGAGGCTTTCAGAGGGAACCCATGCCACATGGGGACCCACACTGGACCAACTGCTTGAGCCAGATTTGCAGTTTTCTCCTTACCAGGCTAGTAGCTAGGGCTTCTCAGCATATAGAAATTCATGATTAGGTACAAGGAAATTTTTGAGAACTTCTGAAACCTCATTTTACTGTGAGCATCTACACACACAAACCTCTCACACTGAAGCCAGAGAGGACCTCAAGAAGCCAGACAGAGCCCCACTTGTCATTGGCCATGTGACCTTCCCCAGAACCAAGCAAGAATATACAGGTTTTAGGTATTGACTCACAAGTTGCCAGGCTGTGGGCATCCAGGTTCAAACCCCAGAGCATCCATGGCCAACTTCCCAAAGAACAGACCCCTTAAAGAATGGGCACCCCAGAGCTCTGCAGAAGCTTCCAGCTCCTGCTGAGGAACAAACCTGGGTTACCGCGAGCCCACTGCCCTTGAGAAATACAGGAAACATTGCCTCGTTCAAGCTGAGGTGGCAGCTACAGGAAGATCTGACTTCTCAGGTTCAGCCCCCATCTCTGCCAGAGACTGAGAGAGGCAGGCCCCAAAATGTTGTTCCCTGTCCCTCCCCAGCCTCTGTGGGCTGAGAACCTGTGGCTTCTGTACTCTCCCAGGCTTGGCCTTGAGGCCTGATGACTGCTCCTGGCAAAGCAGAAGGTGGGGTGTAGTCAGGAATGTGACGGCTAACTTACTGCTCCCACCCCATCCCAGCACTGGGCCAGGAATGGGAGCCGGCAGGCCTGCCTGAGGAGGAGTGGGTGGGGTTCAGTGTGGAGCTCTCTGGGGAGGTATTGGGTGGGCTAAAAAGGGTTGATCCACAGTGTCAGTTCTGTTCTTTAGATGGGAAGGGAAACTCTACAGTTACTGACATGAATGTCATGATCTACCTGATTCTTTTGAACTTAGTCTGGTTTTGCTCTCCTCCAGGGTCACCCCGGCCTCTGATAGTGATTTCATCTACACCGGGTTAACAGTGACTTTTCTTTACAGATTTAAGACTGGGGCTTCCCTGACGGCACTGGCTTGCAGTGGGTGTTCGGTAGTTAGCAGGAGGCATTGTTCTTGGGTAGGGAAGTCATACCTTGGGTATGACTAGGCCCCACATTGGCCTCTCTCTTCCGGTACACCTTTTCAGAGATGACAAGGCCTGAGCGTGCCTTGCCCCGGTGTCACTGCCTGACTCTGCTTTCTCTCCTCCAGCAGCCCTGGGAGGACCTGAGTTAGTCCATTTTCTGTTTCCCTAACAAAGCATCTGAGGTATATTTTTGGCTGAAGGTTTCTGATGTCCAAGAGCATGGTACCTGCATCCATTCAGCTTCTAGTGAGTGCCTTGTGCTTTGTCAACCCGGGTAGAATGTGCCATGGAAGAGATGAGGGGACATAGGGAGCCAGGTATCTTGCATAACCTGCTCTCAAGGTCCTACCTTTCATGGGACCTTCCTGAGCATGAAGCCCTTTGGCCCCAGAATACCTCCAGAGGCCCTACCACCTCTCAGCAGCCCTCTTGTGCTGGGGATGTTATGATCCATAAAGATTCTGGCAAAGACATAGCATGTTCTAAGCACCACCGTGGTTTTTGGTTTTAGGGCTCCCTTATGCAATGAGGCCATTTGAAGTAGGGGTGGTCTCCTCAGTGCAGCTCAGTGTCCACCATGGGGTCACACAGGTTCCACAGAGGGCTCAGAAGAGCCAGGCACTATGGGATTTGTAGTGCCTCGGGGAGTCTGGGTTGAGAAGGGAGTAAATGGTAGACCACAGGGGCTGGACAGGGTGGTGGCCAGGTACACGGCAGTGCGTACAGCAAGGGGGTTGCCCAGCAGTGTGAACTTTACTCTGAGATGGAGAAATGCCTCTCACTGGACTCTGCTGGGTGGTGGAGACTCTTCTGCGTGCCCTTGGTTGGACCCACATAGCCTGAGATAAGTGTGTTGAGATAGCCCTCCTGCACTCGGAAGATGTGGCTAGTCCAGGGAGAAGATGGACAGGAAAGAAGCTGCCTAGATATAGAGGAGGTGAGACCAAGCGAAGAGCTGGCTCGGAGGCTGCCTAATCCCTCTTGCTTGCTGACTGACACTCCGGCAGGGGGCCAATTAGGAAACACATTTCCTTCACATCTAGGGCACTTGGATGTTCCAGAAGCTGCTAATTAGAACCTGGGTTTTGCCACCCCTGCTGAGAGAAGAGCCCCTTTCTCCTCCAACCCCAACAAGTGAGGCTTGACCTGGGGCAGCCAGAGAACTCTGATTCAGGCTCCACTAATCCTGGGTGGTAGCCAGTGGACAGAAACCTATAGCCCAAGGAGGCCATGGGAAGAGATTGGCTGGGCAACCCAAGGAGTGCCAGACCAAGCGTGGGTGGGTAGATACTAGGCAAGGTGAGAAAACAGCGGGGATCAGGGACAGGGCCTCAGCAGGTTGCTGGCTCCCATCTAGAGAGACTCCTCCCCTCCCCGGGTGGGGAAGATGGTTCAATCCTTTCCTGTCTGTAAGCTTCACAGTCTGGGCTTTCGTTTCCTCAGATGGAGGAGATAAGATATCAAAGTGCCAGCACCATGTCTAAGGGGGTTATTAGTAGCCAATGGAGAGCAGGTCATCCATCACCTGTCCCCACCTCTGCTGAGCCTCCTCAGTCCTCTGTTGCCCTCTAGGGGAATCCAGCTTACCTTACAGATGCTCAAGAGCCAGGGCCAGGACAAGTGTAGAACCCCTACCATGAAGACAGCTTTTATTCTTCGCAAGTCTCAGAAAACCTCTCTCTGGAAGGACCCTTCCTTCTTTTGTGGGATGGTCTGTGAGTGTGCACGTGTGTGTACATGCTTCCCCTCCCCACCACGACTGCCATCCTCCCATCCCCCGTCAGCCCAGACGTAGAGGGATCAAATCTGCCTGGAGCCATCTTACCCGGAGACTTCTTAACTTGGAGTCCCATTGCTCTAGAGGCCTCTACCCCTGAGGTCAAGGGCTGGGGCCCTCCACTTCATGGCTGTCTCCTTTCCCGAGTTCCTCTGCTTCTTGGGGAAAGGCTCCTCTGACCTTTGTTGTGCCTTTAACTTTGTACAGTGTCCCCACTGCATTGAGCTGCTTCTCGCAGACACCGCCCATCTGCGACGCACCACATGCACGTGGTAGTCCGGACACAGGGAGCTAGGGAGTCCGGGCACATCAGTCCATTCCCACCCTCAACATCTCCCCTCTGCACACATCACAGAGAGCTCTCGGCCCTTTGCTGTGTACTGCACTCACAGATCTGCATGGCACACGGGTTGCCTTCAGCGAGTATACATTTGGAAGAGGCATACATTATGAGAGCCCCAGAAGAAGCCTGAGTGGGGCTGTCCAGGGCCTGGCTTGGTCTTATGAGGGAGGGAGTCTGAGTAACCTGGACCACTAAGCAGGAATCCCTAGTAGCGGGAGTCCATGCACAGAAGCTGGAAACCGGCAGGTGGGGTCTGAGAATCAGGACAAGCAGGGGTGCCGTAGATGGTCCGGGAGAGAGAGATCAGAACTGGCCTGCTGGGCTGCTTACATCTGTGTGCAGAAACCACTGTGACCCCACTGAGGGTGACGCCTATCCCCCAGCAGCTGCCCAGGGAGCCTAAGTGTCCTCTTCCTTCTCCCTGGGATGCACATGGGCTCTTCTTGTGAAAGGTGAGATCATCTTCCTCTTGCCAATTCTTGGAAAAGTGCTTCATTCCCAGAAATGTTTATTAGTCACCCCCTTGTTGAAAGATGTTTTGGCACCACCAGATGGAAAACTCAAGATGCTTTCACACGAGCCTCAAGGGTTCCACCTGACAGCCTGCGCTGGTGCTTTCAAAGGATGCAGCTTGAGGGGAAGTGCTGTGGGCAGGCGTCTTGGCCCTGTGTGGCCTGAGCACCGAGGGAGAGCTCTGGTGTAGCTCATTTGTGCCTTGGGAGCTCTGGAGTCGGTGAACATAAGGTGAGGATAGCGGACCCAGGACTGGGCTCCCTTAATGACTCTTGGGAACACCTGCTAGCCCTGCCTTACCCTTACCTGGTGTTCACTAGCCGCAAGGAAGCGAGGAGTTTTTATTCCTCTGGCTCACCAAGACCCAGCAAAGTAAAATAGCAAGCCCAGCATTGGGTGTTCTGGAATCCCAGGCCCCTGAGCATTCTTCTCCCCAACACTGGTGATTTAGCCTTCGGCAGCCTAGAAGAGACATACCCACCTTAGAGGGCTCGCAAATTCATATCTTAGTGGAACACTGAGTCTCAGCTCCAGATCAGACTTGGAGGGAAAGCCACAAGACATCTTGGTGGGCAAGGAAGAAGGTGGTTCCCACAGCAGGGAGCCCCTGAGCTGGCGTGCAGAGATGACAGTGTAGTGAGGGGCAGCAGTGATGGTGGTGGTGGAGATGGATTTCTGGGGGTGAGCAGGGAAGGAGGCAGATGTAGAAGTGAGGGGATGAGGAGTGCTGGAATAGATTTGGTGGCTTTGTGGTGACGGGACTGTCATGGTGGAAGTTCTGCTTCGAACAACAGGGCCTGGTGCTAGCCCAGCTCTTGTCTCTTGGCTCAGACTGGGAATAAGGGAGTGGGGTCTCCTAGCTGTGGACATGGAGTTTTGCTACCTCATGAGTATTGTCTCTTCTTCTCAGTGACCCTGGGATCAAGTGTTTCTCAGCAGCCCCAGTCCCTTCAGAGAGCAGATACCTTAGCTGCCATGTCATAGAGGTGAACTTACTGCATCTGCTCCAGTGACACTGGGGATGGACGCAGCATTAGAGTGCCCCAGGGCTGTCTTTTCAAGGAAGACTCTGATGTGCGCCAGAGGCTGCTGGTAGTGATTTCTGGGAAGAGCCGTGTCACCCGGACATCCTCTGGTTGAAAGAATGGGGCTCAAACCAGACAGCAGCATGCAGCATGCTCTTTCAGAGGCTTACTGACCCTCCCTGGGGTCGCTGCCCTCCTGAGGATCCTCCTATTTCTCCAGCCAGATGTGACCCCCCCCTCCTGAAGAGTGCCAACCACATCTGGCTGCCAGATGTGGAGCTGGATCTGCATGAGTCAGGCTGAGGTTGTGGAATGTGGGTGACCACCAGGTTGGGAAGGAAAGGCCAGGCAGCCCCAGTGACAGCCGTACAGCAAAGGTTCTGTGCCCACAAGAAAGTGCCCCCTGGGAAGCAAGGTGGGGGTTGGTACAAACAGGGTGACTCTGCAGCTCTTCCCAGCCTTGAGCCTGGCCTGATGCCACTGTTGCTGCACCCAGTCCAGAAAGAGGAGATGGCTGTTCTCGGTGTGGGCAGTGCCAGACCCTCATCTGCCTGTGTGCTGGTCTGTCTTGTTCTTTTTTGCTCCTTGTGGTCTCCTGTGTTTTCCTAGGAGGGAGACATGGCTCAGGGGGACTCAGAGAAACCACAGAGGTTATCTGGGAAAGGGTGTCTTTCTTGTTTTACAGAGGCTCAGAGAGGATGGTCTAGCCTATGAGTCTAGTGAGCCAGAATGGAGTTAGGATAGGCATCCCAGGGATTGCAGTCTCTATTGCAATGACGCCCGCATGCCAGACTCTGGCATTCCAGTCTCTGGTCCCGGGCTTCCTTTCCAGCAGTCTTCATAGACACACGTTTCTCCCTATCTGTTGTCTCGAAAGATGTCCTCAAGCAGCCTTCAAGGCTTTGAGAAGCATGGCCTGAAGCACTTCCAAACTCTCTCACTCGAGCTGCCCTTGATGACAGAGCCCAGCCCTCTGCAGGGGTCAGTGTGTAGCCCTGCTGGCTTTGTACTGTGCTTGCTGCATAGGGCTCCGGGCACTCTTTATTTCCCGGGATAAGCAAGTTTGGAGTGGTTTGGTTTTAAGGAACTTGAGGGTATTCAGGGTCAGCGCTAATGTCTTCCTCTAAGATGGTTCTCAGATGTCCTACTCTAGAAGATGGCCTCTCCCCTCTCAAGAATGAAGCAGCAGAAGGCAGCAGCCAGGATTCCAAGCTTGTGTGGCTGACTGCTGGGCCTGGCTGAACATCTACAGTGTATCTTATGTGTGTCAGCCCGGGTCTGCACTCTGCACAGGTGCCACCCTCTAAACAAGAAGCCCTCGAGCAGGGTCTGACGCTGGCCTGCGCGTGGGTGGACAGGGCTGAATTTCATGGAAGCAGCCGAGGCTCAGTGACATGCTCTTTCCACCTGGAGATTTACAGGGCTTTTGATTTTAATGGTTTCTGTGGGATCGGTGTCCTCCCCCATCCTTCCTGGCTGCTTTCTCTGAGGCAGGCGGGTGACAACCCTTCCTTAGCTGGACCGGCCCAAAAGGAAAGCATAGGTGGGTAGGGAGGTGAGGGGAAGCAAGGGGCAGCCCTTAGGAGGGACAGCTGTGGGTGGCCCCGAGGGCCTACTCTGAGCATCCTATAAATCCTGGAAAGCTCTGAAAGGCAAGAAGCTTCCCCCACAGAAGTACTGGATAGAGGGGCATGGCCAAGGGGAACAGTTGTTCCCTGCCGAGTCTCTGTTCTCCTGTGGATGGCCCAGCAGGTGGCTTCTGCTGCAGAGGGCCTTTCTCTTTGGCTGTAGGCTCTGAATTAGCCAACAGAGGTGTCTGTTTGCATAGGCCCAGCCTTGGTGGGGACCTTTGACCTCAAGAGGCAGGTCCTTTAAACCTGTGTGCAGGGCCATCAACTCCTGTTCCCTCCTGGAATTGCCAGGTTCTTGGGAGGCCTGGAGCTCCTGGCAGGCCCTGATGGCCCCTGGTTCAGAGCTGAAGTGGGCCAGGAAGGGAGGTGGGTTTTGAGTGGAACTGGTTCTAGGGAGAGAACAGCGAGTTTCCCTATGGGGGCTCCCCATGCGTACTTCAAGTTGCCTTTAATGGCCTGGGTATTTCCCAGACAGTGGACCTTAGTAGGAAGTTGAGGCCTTTGGGAAGGGTGGCCACTCCCTCTCTTTCATGGTAGAACAAGCCTGGAGCTGCAGCTTGGGATATGCGTAGGCAGGGGTTGCAGTCTGTACTCTGTGCCCAAGAGAGACACGACTTCAAGGCACCCTGGGCCTGCCCCTTAGACACTCTTCTCCACCCCTGGCCTCCCACCCAGCCCCTACACCAAGAGCAGCTCAGGTGGCTTTTGCCAAGCCCGACTCCTGTAGGGACTGACCCTCAGAGTCCTTCTCATCCCCTGAGCCACTGCTGGGCTCGGCCAAGGGACTGAACAGGTGCTCCTGCTAGCTGGAAATGTAGCTAGAATTCAGGTAAGGGAAGATGGGCTTTTTGGCTTACCCCGCCCTGGTGGCTGAGAAACATGCTAGCATGGAAATCCATTCCGTGACCTGGTACATTGCCGGGAGGGACTGCCTGCCTCACCTAGCTACAAGGTGCTAAGCTCAGGGCTGTGCAGTGCACGGAGAAGAGTGCTTGGCTTCCTGTCTGAGTTTTAGGCAGCCCCACCCCCCCATTAGACTTTCTCTATGGATCTGCTCCATCCCATAGCTGGTTCCTCCCCAAAGAGCTGAGCTGGGGTTGCAGACAGCCTGGAGGGCTCTTCCAGCCCTGGCTTAACCTGGACCAAGCACTTTGAGGCACAGAAGTTGGGGAACACTAGCTCATATCGGCTGTTGCCAGTGAATAGGATTCAGGGAGGGAGGGTAGGTTTGTGGAGTGGCATCCCTTGTATACAGCAGGGCCAGGGGCACAGGCCAGTGCTTGCTCCATGAGCCCTCCTGCCTCTGCCTCACGCTGAGGTCTTCTTCCGTTCCACTAACAGCAACTTGTAACTTAAGGGGTCCCAGTGTGCTCCCCATGTCCATGGTCACCTTGCTGCGAATCATCTCCCTCCTTTCTGAATGGAGGAGACTTCATTTGAACCCCATGTCCCATGCCTTGTACAGGATAATATTAGACTATTTACCTCAAAATAGGAGTTTAGCACTCAGGCTAATAGGTGGTGGCAAGTTTCGTTGTGTGGCCAGTTGCAGCGCGCTAACAAAGTACAGCTGACTGTATAAAAATCTATGGATTGCTAAGAATTCTAAGGTCAAGGTACCAGCAGAGCCAGTATCTGGCAAGGGCTGTTCTCTGCTTCCAAAATGCCACCTTGTTGTTGTGGCATCATATGATGGGAGTGGGCAAGGGCTCACTTAAGGTATTCAGAACCCCGTGTGGCCCCAAGACCTGGAGAGCGGCTGACGAACTGTGCTCAGTCACCTGGCCACGTGGTATCTATCACATACACACATCTAGGTGTAGTCGGGAGCCTTCGGTCATTCCTGATCAAAGCAACAGCCAGCAGCCGGTCAGAGGTGACAGCAGCCCTGGTGTGTGCCACGCGGCTGCCAGAGCTCGCGCTCTCTAAGTGCACAGAGCAGGTCTGTTTGAGGTCGCTGTTGCAATGTGTATTCTGAATCTTTTCAACGGTATGTGCACTGCAGGGACTTGGCCCATGCGCTGCGTGTGCAGCTCATACTTGGTGGGCTTTGTAATGTATGGAGGCGTTGCCAAGGGCAGCGGAAATGTGGATTTTTTTCCAGCATAATCACATGAATCCTCGTGCCACCCTCCCCTGCCTCTGGGCCTATGCTGTCTTAGCCTGCAGCTAGGAAGGTCCCCACCACAGAAGGCTCACAAATGCCATTTCTTCAACCTGTTAATTCTTGAACATAGTAGTGTCTGACCTTCAGGGCTCAGATAAACAGGTTCTTTTGAGGTCTGTGATAGTTGTTTCTAAGGAGTGGAGGCAGGGGCTGCCTGCCTTTCCACAATAATTCACCTAGAGAGAGGTTTGAGGTAAGGGTGAGTCCTGAGGCTGCCAGTGATGCCCACTGTCAGAGCCACGCTGTTGCACGGTTCCCAGTGGAAGGAAAGTGTCCTGGGGAGTCAGGGGACCCAGTCCGAGGCTGGACCTGGCCCAGCCAGCTCTCATCTTGGGCACTTTTTTGTAAAGCTAAGACCCTCTCAAGCCTGTTCATCAGGCTGAGGACCAAGACCCCCCTGAATACCCTAATCTCTTACAGGCACCTGTTACACTGGAATGGGGTCCCTCGTGACCTCATCGTAATCGTCTCTGGAAAGCCCTTGTCTCTAGATACAGTCATTCTCTGAAGTGAAGGTGTGAAAACTGCAACAGAGGAACCTGGGGCATCAGTGCTGAGTCTGGGATTGGTCTCCATCTCCAAGGACCCAGTCAGGGGGCCTCCACACATCCAGCCCGTGTCTGACAGGACAACACTGACTGGTGGAGGGTTGCCACACAGGGAAATGGCTGTGTCCTGAGAGAGGCTCATTCTGTATTCAGCTCAGTCCCGGGAAAGAAAACCAGGGCTCGGGCGGTAACTCTCCGATCACTTAGCTGAGGGGGCACTCAGTTGCCACGGTGACCTCTGTCTGTAGAGTCACTTCTCTAGGTTGGAGGGCTTCTCCACCCCCACCCTCAGAGTTCACACCGAGTGTTGAGTCCCTTGGTGACAAAAACATGGAAACGGTTGCCATGGCAGCCATTCTTTGGAGCCCTCAGACTGAAGTGCAAAGTTCAGGATGCCTAGAAACAGCTGAAATGAAAATATGGGAAAATCGGCTACTTCCCTCACCCAGGAGGGTGAGTTGAAGCATCCGGTGCTCCTCTGCACCCAGCTGTCTGCTCCCCTGCCGTAGGACCTTGACCAGGCAGCATGGACACAGGAAGGGAGCAGGGAGGCCCCTGGAGACTTTAATGGGGAATCACCTGGAGCAACAGGGACCAAGGTGGGAGGTGACAAGCTGGGCTTCTCTGGGGCCATGAAGCCATTGCTGATTTCTCAAGAGGGCTCAGTACATTCAATGGTAAGGTACTCTTCATTGTGATCCAAAGAGTAACACTTTTCTGCCATGGGGGATGACGTGTACAGGGTGTGACATATGGGGTCAGCACAAGCCCTGGCTCTGGGTTGGAAAAGATGGTTGCTTCCCTTGAATGAGGCTGAGCATAGTCAAGACCACCTCTAGGAATCCCCTGGAATGTCAGTTCCCAAGTTTCTGCAGCCAGCAATGTTTGGGAAGCCAAGGCGTACACACAACACCACTTAAAGACTCACAAAAGCCCTGCGCCAAGAAAATTCTTGAATGGAACCTGGTGCTGCACTTATTTCAACGAAGGTCCTCCATCTTTTTTGTATGTGTGCAAGCCAGAAGTTGAGTTTGGGTGGCTTACTTCGTTGTGTTCCACCTTTTGTGTTGAGACAGTTTCTCACTGAACCTGGACCAAGGACACCCCTGCCTTCAGCCCCCTGCCCTGGCACTGCAATTGTAGGCATGCACGCTGTGCCTGTGAGTTCTGAACTCATGTCCCCAGTGTTTGTCTGAGAAATGGTTCACTGACTGAGCTCCCTCCCAGCCGCCTCCTCATAAGCATCCCCTTCTCCTTTAGAATGCATCATGTTGTCTTCAGTAGTGGCTTCTTCTCACATATCAGGCATCTATCCCCAGTCTTATGGACCAATAGCATCAGCAATCCTGGGGAGAGCAAGTGAGCTTCATCCAGTTCTGTTGAATCAGAAGCTCTCCAGGGGAGTCTGGCACACACTTATTTGAGAACCCTGTAGAAGGGTAAAAACTGGCTGAAGAATTGGGGTGGGGGGCGTAGGGCTGAACGTGAGAGGTTCCCGGGGAGATGAAGCTGGTGGGAAGGGTTTAAGGACTCTGTCTGATCATGACCCTGGAAAAGCACTCTGGCTACCTGGCAGGTTCTTTCGCTACTGGTTACTGAGAGCCCGTGATGGGCTCTTCCAATTGTGTTGAAGTAAGGAGCGTGTTTTGGGTATATCCTAAAGCTTGGGGTGAAGTGGTAGGAGCATAGGCATGTGAGGTGGTCTTCCTTTCCAGACTGTGAGGGGTCAGCACTGCTACCATTGAGACCATCTGTCCTTGGGGAGGGGCAGGTAGATCTTACCCAGGGAGCTAGAGGTATACTAGTTCATCTAGCCCCACTCTCCTGAGTCTCCTTTGTGAACCTCAGCATCTCACAAGATGGGACTTGTCCCAAGATGCAATATTAATTAAGTGGCACCTTCAACAAAGGCAGGAGCAACACTTCTTGGAGCAGTGGCAGGTGGGGTTCTGGGATCACCTTTGCTGCAGCTCACCTACTGCCAGCTGCGGAGCCGGCCCTCTGCAGTCATTCTCCACTCTTTCCTCCAGGTTCTTATAAGGCGTGGTGCAGATAGGGCCCATCCCATCCCAAGATCTGGGCACCTGGCTGTGCTTCCCAACCATGACACCCCACACCCCTGCTTGCTTCCTTGTAGCTGTCCAGATCCACATCCTGAAGGCAGACAAAGCAGGGGACTGGTGGAAGTTCACGGTGAACATCATCTCCGTGTACAAGCAGGGAACAAGTCGCATTCGCCGTGGTGACCAGAGCTTGTGGATCCGCTCACGAGACATCGCCTGCAAGTGCCCCAAAATCAAGCCCCTCAAGAAGTACCTGCTGCTGGGCAATGCTGAGGACTCTCCCGACCAGAGTGGCATCGTGGCAGACAAGAGCAGCCTGGTGATCCAGTGGCGGGACACATGGGCACGGCGGCTGCGCAAGTTCCAGCAGCGGGAGAAGAAGGGCAAGTGCAAGAAGGCCTAGCGCGGAGGTGGCGCGGGCACTAGGAGGGCGGGCAGGGCGCTGGCAGGGGCTGGCAGCCTTGGACTTGGCCCGCCATGGTTTTCCCGGGAGGGGGGAGGGTGGGGGCGGGGCGAAGTCTGCATGGGGCGGGGCCCTCAGCGGCTCCGCCCCAGCCCCCACTCTCACACCCCTGGCTGTGCCCTTGTGTGCATGGCAGAAAGTACCCTGTATTGACAGGCCAGGCCCTGGAGAAATGAGGACAAGACATAGCTACCTCATGGTGCGCCTTCCAGAACAGAGATGCGCTTCCCTAGGGCTAAGTGGGGGTCGCTGTGGAGGGGCTGGGGGCACCCAGCCCTGGGTCCCGAGAGGCAGGCACAGAATGGCACAGTGGACCACAGTCACTGTGTTTGATGGTTATTGAAGGGGATGTGAGAAGAACTGTGTATTTTCGGGCCTGCAGCCTGGGCAAGGGGCAACCAATCACCATCAGACACTAGTCATGCCCCCTCTTTTCTCCATCACCTGCTGTCTAGGATTTCCCACAGGACTTCAGACTCTGACAACAGGTCCTTATGTCAAAGGGCCAGATGGCACTGGGATCAGCCAGCTTTGGGTCTCCACTGCCACCTGCTGGGCTGGTCTCCTGGGTGGAGTTCACCATCTGTAGGGAGGGGAGGTCCCTCCTGGGACCTGCTCTACCCCAGTGGGTCTGACCCAGGCTTCTGGCCCATCAGAGGGCCTAGGGCCCTAAGGACACCCCTGAAGCCCAAGCCGGGTGGTCATTGCCTTTGCTGGAGCTGCCTGTGGGAGGAGGCATTACAAACCAAAACCTCCCAGAGAGTTTCCTTTCTGGAAACTTGGAAACAGCCCCTTTTATGACATTTTCCAGGGGAGGGGAAGGGGGTACCGGCGGGGTTTAGGGCAATGACACTATTTGTGTAATGACATCAGCTCCCACAAGGCCTCACAGCAGTGTCAACAGCTGGAAAGGGCCTGGTCAGGCCTGGAATGCCAGCGGCTCTAGAGGCCATTTGGGCCAGACTTGGGGGAAGGGGCTTGCTGCTCAGCAGGGTGCCTGGGTGTCCAAGCTGCAGGTTTGCAAGGCCAGGACAGGTCAGATTACAAGGGTCCAAGGGAGCTGTGACCGCTTACTGTTGCTGCCCTCACTACTGGCCCCCAAAGGGAAAGAACAGGCTACTAGGTTAAGGCCACCGGAGCCCACAGCTGTCTTGGTCTAGCCTGGGCAGTCTCATCCATTCCTTTCTGGCTGCCTTCTGTGTGGCAGTGCCCAGGTCTTCTGTGTGCGTAGCCCTCTTTGCTCTCAGAGGCTTCCTGTCCTCATGCAGGCAGCCCCAAGCTTCTCTAGTTTCTTCACACTTCTCTTTGCCTGCCTCCTGCACTCGGGCCTCCAGCCTCACGCCCCGCACACTGGATGAGAGGCCTGGCTTCCCTCTCAGTCAGGAAATTGGCTTCATTTCCCCTGCCCATTTTGGCTGTCCCCAAAGGGCCATGCCAGGAATGAAGCTCGGCCCCTTAGTGACATGATTCCCTCTGCATCTCCCCCTTCTGCCCACGTCACCACTGCCATTTACTGAGCACCGCTTGGTGCCAGGCACTTTATGCAGATGCTCCTGTCCTGTCCTCATCACAAACCCACGAGACAGGGCTTCCTGTCCTCATTTTCACCAGTAGAGAAAGGTGTATACGTGCCCAAGGTCACACCAGCTTTGGTACTCAGACCCTGGCCTTACCATAGTTACACACCAGCTCTGTTAGCCCACTGGGCACAGTGGGTGGGGTTAGCACGGAGACACAGGCAGCTTGTCTCTAGAGAAGGTTGAGGATGTGAGCCTGGATAGGTCTGAGACAAACACAGTACCACCTTTAGAGGAGACATCGAGAGTGGTGGGGTACAAGGAGTGGTTTCCCTAGAGGATAGCCTCAGGAAGTCCCAGGGCTCAGGACAGGTGTTGGCCATCAGAGAGGGCCTAGAGAGGTGACTTGGCTGCTCCAAGTGTGGGAAGGAAGGCTGTAAGGGTTCAGAGAGGCTGGCGGGGTGCACACAGACCAGGCCTGCCCTGGGAAGGGTCCTGGGGCTTCTCTGGTCCAAGCCTGAGGTTGCTAGTCAAGGGCCACTATCCAGGCTCAGACAGCCAGTGTGGTTTTGTTGGGTGCCATCTGCAAAAACAATAGCGCACTGCACAGCAGGTGTCCTGTTTCTGTACCAGCGTAGCTTCTGCTCTGACCAGCTTCAAACTATGAGCCTTGAGTCCTAGTGTTGGCCTTGTGTCCACTGAAGCCCCTTAACTAGTGCTGGGGGCCAGCTGAGCAACAAGACATCTTGCTGGACATCCACCAAGGCATCCTGCCCTGCCCCTGATTGCATGGCTATTGGGGGATTATGTTGAATGGTCAGATGAGCCAGGTTATGAATGAGGTCAATGCTGCCATCTCTGTAACTAGCCCGAATCCAGTCCACCTCTCTGCCTGAGAGCCAGCCTTGGGGAAGCAATGTCTTCCACCCACCCTTGGCCCCACCCTAGGGAGGGGATGGGAAGGGGAAAGGAGACATCCTATTGTACAGTTAGGAAGGGATGCAGAAATGGAAGTAGGCCTTTGCATTTGAGAGTGTATTAACGGAGCTGTGATATGTAGGTCTCTGAAGAAAGCCGTACCAGTTTAGCCACTTACTGGTCTAGATTCCCCAGCTCTCTTCCACTCTCGAGCTGGGTGGTCTGGTGCCCCTGCCACCAGAATGCCTCATTTGCTGACACAGTCACACAGTGGTATGGGGTAAAGGAAATGGCGTGCTCCTGGACACCCCTGTGAGCCCTGGCATCTGGATCAGAACTTCCGTCCTAGAAAGTGGGGCAGGACCATGGGGCTCCTTCAGATGGGAGGTCAGATGCCTGAGGCAAAGCCCAGGGAGGCTGGAATGGCCTGGGGGCCTTGGGAACTTTCTAGAACTCTGCTTCGGAAGTTAGTTACAGGCAGTGAGTACAGGCTGTCTTAGAACTGCCCTGAGCTGGAACAAGACTGAAAAAAAGAGACCCTTTGGGACTGACTTGGGAAATGGTTCCTTTAGGGTCTCAACACTTCAAGGACTCCATCCAGGAAGCCTACAGAGTGGGCAAATTAGGCTCACTGATGGGTCATGGTTCACAGACAGGCATTCTTGTGGACATGGCCATGCCATACCCCAGGGGTATCAAAATTGTCTTTGTGGGGCCTTGCCCCTGCCTAAAACTAAGCCAGCCTCACCCCGTCAGTGACCATTCTTCCCCTTTCCTGCTCTGGATACCCCGGCCTCCCCTGTTACCGATTCTGCTCACTCAGAATTGTAAATGTTTAGTTGTGACCATGACATATTGTTTGGGTCAGTGTTTCTTTCCAATGCATACTAATATATTATGGTTATTATATATGAATATATTTAATGACATGGAGAAAGTTGTGGATTTTCTTTTTTTTTAAGGGTTTTTTTTTGTTGTTGTTAGAGTTGTAATGGACCCAGATGAACTTGTAACGTGGGCCCTACATGATAGAACTAAATTCAGATATCATTAAATAAACTCTTGTATACTGTTCTGTGTCCCAGCCTTTCTTGGTGGCCTAGTCTATGGTGGTGGCATACGGGGAGGTAGAAGGGTGGAGACTTCCAGCAACTTAAGGAGTATGGCGTCTTGCCCTAGAACACCCCAGCAAGACAAAATCGTGTGTGTGTTTTAAACAAAGAGCCCTAACTACCCAAAAAAGGCAGGAAAAGGATAGCCTTGCTTAGTAAGTCCTGGGGGCTTGCTGGCTCTGGCTGTTGTTCTAAGCTAACGGGCTCCCGACTGGGGCGGTCTGTATCGCAATTCCTAAGTCACCACTGAGGCGGACCGTTCCCAGTCTCCGGAACTCCCAGACATGGGGATAGGGAGGGGGGGGGGGTTTCTCCTGATTTGCCCTACCCTCACCAGCTGCATGGGATGGGGCAGCCTTTGACCTCCCCACTAGATTCAGAGCCTGCAAGCCCTTCTACACTTTTATACTACCTCTTTCTTCTGTTCAAGATGAAGTAGAGATGAGGAAATCCAGGAGGCTGTTGAAACTAAAGAGATCATGCAAAAAGATTGTTTTCCCCAGCCTATTGCTGGGGCTTAGTGCCGAGCGGGTTCTGGGTCCATGCCAGTGCCACACAGCCACCAGGAGCTGAGCTCAGTGGTTTTTGGAAAGGCTATGTTTAAACTTCCAAATGGCTGTGATTTCTTTACTGAACAGCAAGCCAGCCCTTGGGAGGATGTGTTGCCATGACCCTTGGGCCTGACCCTTCTACACCCAGTGATTTTGAAGACAAGACTCACCTGCTGGTCTGGCTCAACCCCTCAGCAATGTGGATTTCTGGGTGCCTTTGCTTTGGGGGCATGGCAGCCTTCCCCTGCCGTAGAGCAGATAGGCAGCTTGTGGATGACACTGTTGGGTTAGCCTCTGCTGAGTTAGCTCTGAGGTAGGGTTCTAGGGCAGGCAGGGACACACACACATATGGTGTCCCAGTCCATCCCAGAAGTTGGTCCTTCTTGAATGCCAATGCCTGGTGGTGGTAGTTTGGGACAGAAAGCAATTCCTGGTTGGCTGGCCAGGCTGAGGAAGAGCAAGCCTTGTCCGTAGTGTCAGGCTTCAGGGCCAGGGCTAAGAGTTCTGTGACCACTTGGAAGTTTGGTCATGTTAAGCCAAGAGTTCAGTTCTCAAGGACTTTTTATGATACAGCTTTTTTTTTTCCTCTCCACAAAGCTGTCTGTGTCTGAGTGGGTTCTGGCCCCCTCACAGCTGGGCTCTCTGCTGGCAGGAACACACTGCTGACCAGAGGCATGAAGACGGACTGAACAGTTACTTACCTGCTAGGGCCTTTGCTTGGCTGGGGAGACGAGGTGCTGATACCTGTCCAGTGCTGAGAAAACAGAATATAAGCAGGGTCTCTGCTAAATACTTGGCCAAGGTGGTGGGAAAAGTGGAGGAAGGTGGGAGGAAGCCCCTAAGGAAGCTGAACAGACTTCATCAGGACCTGGGGGCTGGTTCGGTATGAAGACCAGAGGCCTACCAGGGAGGGCTCATGAATTGATGAGGCTCACCCATCCCATCTTTGCATCTCCCAGGGACAGGGCCCTGTAATGGGGATGCCCACCAAGGGTAGAGACACACCCTGTGGTCTCAGACTAAATGAAGACATATAAGAACTCCGCCAAGAAAAACGGGAGTGCAAGAACGGCAGCCAGTGAGAAATACTGACCGCGGATGGCCTAACTCATTGCTTTATCAACTCAGAGGCTTGGCAGGACAGCAAGGCATTCTGGAAGGAGGTCAGAGCTTTTAGCTGTTTGCATGTAGCAGGGAAGAAGCCTGAGAAGCCCTCTGGTACAGTGAGAGGATGAAGGAGTTTAGTTTTATCTTTCTTTAAGAGGTGGGAGGATATCTGCTTAACTTTGGCACGGTCTACACAAAAGCTGCTCATATAACCACCTGAGGGAACAGAGCAAACAGCTATTTGGCTAGATGCTGGCACTTCTGACAAGTGGGACACAGCACTCCTGAAGCTGAGGACCAGCTGGGAATTCTGCAAAAGCCCTGTGGTAGGAAAGCCCCAAGGATCTACACTCAAGGAGAAGGTGCATAACCCCAGCAGCAGGCTTGCTGGCAGCAGGCAGCAGACTAAAAAGATACAGGGGTTTCCATGTCAGTTCTGGGAAAGCCTGGTGGATGCTGTGTCTAGGCCCAGAAATTGCAGAGCCGGTGAGGCGGTTATCTTGGGGCTAATGACAGCTAAGGTTCAGCATAGTTATTAATCATAAAGTTTAAATGCAACAAAAGTACTGGTTATGCCCAGGTATCTGGATTTCTTTATATGGTCTCCAGACTTAAAATGCATATAATTAATAATCGGTTAAGTTAAACAATTCATATGCTGTTATTTTAATAAGGTTTATTTGCATTGACAGAGCCCCCCTCTCCCCCTCCCCAGGAGAGGGTGCTCCGGCTGCCCTGCTTCTCTTTATTCTGTGTGAGTGGTGCAAGACTTAGTCTATAGTGCTTGGCCTGCAGGTCTGACGCTTCTAAACTGGGAAACCAGATCTTGCAAAACGTACTGGCAAAGACCACTCTCCAGGAGCCATCTTACCTGGGTTTCGAGGCAGCAGATTCTCTGGCACACCACACCCAGCTGGGCATGCCTGGCTACTGCTGGTCTGATCGAGTGCTATAACCTCCCAGGCAGCTTCCCCTCTACTGTCCCCTGCCCATGGGTGCACAGAAGTGAAGTAACTTGTCTGGGGTCACACTGCTAGCAATGCCCATTCAGTCAGAAGAACAGAAGCGACTGTGTGCAGGCCTGGGCCAGTGTCTTCCTGAAAAAAGGGCTTTTAGTGCGGCTGAGCCAGGCCTCCATGGCTCTGGTTCAAAGTGCCCCACGAGTTGCCGGGGCTTCGTGCTGAGCAAGTCAAGAGGAGGTGAGAAAGTCAAACAGACTGTCAATGCTGCCTCTTCGGAGCCCCAAAGTGGGGGGCTCCAAGGAGACACTATTTGTACAGATTTGGGGTTTCCCACAAGACTGGATGATGGAGCTCTACGGATTCTTACTCTTCCATTGGATGGTCCATTAGCAACCAGCCTGCCCTGACAAATGTGTCCCAGGGCACACTGCATCCGGAAGCGTGGGCCTGCAGTCCTTTTCTTCCCAATCCCACGCCCCTGACACAAGCCCACTCTTCTTTCCTTCTAGTCTGTTCATCATGGTACACTTCATGCCCTCTCAGCCATTTGCCACCTCCTGGCATACCGTGGCCCTGTCATCTTGTTGAGTCTGCTCCTAGGGCCTTCACACCTTCAGGAACTCAAGCATCGCTGGCCAGGCAACAGACGACTTCGCCCCTGCCTGGCTTATATTCCAGTCTGCACAGTGGAAAGCAGTACTCGGGTCCCTAAGCTGTTGGCCACCGGGGCTTAGAGTGGCTTGTTGTGCTTGAGGGCGCACCTCCTCACAGCAGCCCTGCGGGGCACGGTGGGGCAGGGCACAGTTGTCCCCTTTTTCTAGGTGAGGCTACTGGCACAGAAAGGGAACTGCCCATGGCCACAGAGCTGGTAAATAGTGTGGCAATCCTTGGGGCTGTTTGCAGTATGTTTCTTACTCTGTTTTCCATAACTTCCTGTTCTCTGGTGGTGCAACAGGGCCCAGTAAGTAGGTCAGTCGAGCTGGGAGCTCAGGCAATGGGGTCTTGAGGTGACCGTTTCACTGCTGGCCTGAAGCTCCCAGAGACCCTTTCCTCTGCCACAGGTGTCCAACCTGCCTGCATTCTGGAGTGAGTCGGAGTCAAGCAGGTGTCCAGACTTCTGGAGCCCAGGCCTCCCAGAGCATCTGGCCTCCTTGGTCTCAGGGTCCTAGGAAAGGGCCTGCTCTAGGTGACACTGAGGCTTTCTTCCCGGTGTCCAACTCTGTTCAGAGAAGACTTTGTCAATGAAAGTCACAGGACTCCTCCGCCCAGAGTCCCCTACCATAGCCCGGCTCCTCCTCACTGAAGCCGATGCCATGGCAAGCGCTATGGCGTTAGTCTTAACCTTCCTCCTTTTACCGTGATAAGTGAAGGGTAGCTGCCCATCTTGCTTTCCATACAGAGAGGAGAGACAGCATGCTGCCTGGGCCTCTGCACCCTTCTGAGCAGAACCCAACTACCTGCGGGCCTGGTGTATTTTTCAGTCAGTTCTACTTTTGGCTCACTCTCTGACATACGTGTATACATGCCCTCGTTCTGGACTTGCAAAGCTGATAAAGGCAACCTCCTCCTGCTTTTAACCATGCTTCCATCTG
This sequence comes from Arvicola amphibius, assembly GCF_903992535.2. Classification (NCBI taxonomy): domain Eukaryota; kingdom Metazoa; phylum Chordata; class Mammalia; order Rodentia; family Cricetidae; genus Arvicola; species Arvicola amphibius. Next base: position 52,821,207 of record NC_052050.1, read on the forward strand.
ACTGCTCCCTAGTCCAGTCTCGAAAGGTTTTTGGCTACTTAGATAGGTGTCAATTTTGGCTTTTGTTGTTATTTTTTGAGACAGTCTCTGTCTGTCTGTCTCTTTCTCTCTGAAGCCTGGATTGGCCTCGAACTCAGGAAGCCACCTGCCTCTGACTCTTGAGTGCTGAGATTAAAGTGTGCGTCACCACACCCAGATTTTGTTATAGGAAGGTATCGACATTGAAGGATGAGTTTATCATCACTGCACAATGGAAAAGGGTGCACGTCCAGATATGAAGAAGGTCCAGGAACTCTTCTAGCACTGCCAGGAGCCTGAGCTTTGTGGGCAATTAAACATGGCAGGCGGACAGAGTGGCTGTTATGTACATGAAATGCCCATGTGGCTATACCTTCTGCGTGCCTCTTGTCTCACTTCTGCTCTGCTATCTGGACACCCAGGCACACGGTCACCCACTTATTTCCACATGGGCTCATGACTTCCCCTATGCAACCAGCCTCCAAAGTTACACACTACATATAACATGATATCCCTCAGGATGCCCAGCACACAGAGGGTGACTGGCATCCACTGGCATCTGTGGGCGGTGACCACCTGAGGGACTTCTGGCTAGCAACAAATCACTGAGAGAAGAGAAGGGGGTCAACTGGGCCAGTGGCCCTAGAAAGGTCTCCAGAGATGTTCATCTCTGCTCCTCAGCTGAAGCCAAGGACACCAAGAGCCTGGAGCGGTGGAAAATTTATTGAGAGCAGGTGTTGTACACCAGAAGGTGCTGGGCTTTCACTCATCACTGGCAGGTGTCACAGCGGGCGGTCCCTTTATTGCTATCAGTTGGTTGGCCACACTGCAACGACCACAATAGCCACGAGCAGCAATAAAATCACCATTATCATCCCTGCAAAAGAGAAGCAGAAAATGCCTCTTTTAATGAGCCACACCAGAAAAAAAGCGTCACACTCTTGAAGTACCTGGAGAGGGCAGTGGGCATAGCTCTGGCTTTCTAGGTCACTGGACACAGCAGGCGGGGCTCTAGGGTGGCCTATAAACAGCCACTGCCCCCTTGAGAGCCACGTCAGTGGTTCTGGTTGCAAGACAGAATAGAATCCTGGGAGGGCCAGGACCAGGCCTCAGCATTTGGCTCTCCTGTGCTCACCAAGCTCCTAGCTCCAGCTTTTGAATCCCTCTTAGGTCACAAGCATGGTGGCTGTAGATGAAGGTCATCTTTGTCACACAATTTAACACTGCTGAGGCGCCAATAAAGCACAATGCCTCATGTTAATAGGTCACTTTTGGCTGTGGTCTATTTCTGTGCAACTTATGAATGGTTAGGAGAGTTTATTTTTTAAAGCAGGATCTCATATATCCCAGGCTGATTTTGAACTCACTTTGTAGCCAAGAATAACTTCAAACTTCTGATCTTCTTGTTGCCACCTTCCAAGTATTAGCATTACAGATGTGTGTCACCACATCTGGTCTGTGTGGTCCTGGAGATTGTAATCCATGGTCTTGTACACAGTAGGCAAGCATTCTGCCAACTATGAGCTGCACCCCCAGGCCACTTGGACATTTTTAAATAGTCACCAAAAAAGTGAAAGGAGCTATGACATGCTGTCTGTGGCCTCTAAAGCCTACATTATTTATTTGTCCCCTTGTAGAAGTTTGCCAGCCCCTGTTGTGGTACTGGACTCTGGCCGTCAGTCTTCATGTCTTTCAGCTAGGGCGTTCCTTTCTCTCTTCCTTGTGAACTTGGCTATGCACAGCATTTCAAGGCGGGCTCTAGAGCGCTGTGCAGCTACCATGTCGACGAGATATTTGCAGTAAGAAGGTGTGCGCACATGTGTTAACAGTCGATTTGAGGGGCTCAGGAGATCGTTATCTTTTCATTCATTTCCATCTGGGGAAGCACTTCCGGTAGCCTGACCGCTCCCTGTGGGCAGAGTCCCACCTCTGCCTTCATCTGCTTCCTGTGCAGCTTGTGACTGAAATTCTGCTCCTGGCTGGGGAGGGGCTACACCAGGCAGTATCAGGAGAGGGAAAAGACATGGGCATGATGCCGGTGGCCAGGCCAGCAGGGCCCATGATGGGGCACAGTCTTAGGACTCCAAGGCCTGGAGTTCACCTGGGAAGAGGGGCTGGTTTGGGGGAAATATGTAGACAAGCCAGAGAGGGGCATGGCCACTCCAGCTCAGGCAGGCTCCCAGTGGCGAGACTCCAGAGGCTGCGATTGGCGGTGGTAGATCGCCGTGGTAACGATGAAAATGGTGGAATAATCAATGGGTAGGAAGGAATACAGAAAGAGAACTGATTTTCAAGGCAGAAACATCCATGGATTTCAGTTTTATGCAACTACAGGAAGAGGCCTTGAGCCCCCAGCTGATCTGGAACAGTGCAATACCAGACTAAGCCTGCCTTGCTCCAGACTCAGCCAGGTCCCCACCAAGCTGACAGGGCCATCTTTTTGGAATGTGAATTCAGTCTGGTTGCCTGTGCTCAAAGCTCGCCAGTCATTCCAACTGAGGTCCTGTGACTCTAGCCTAGAAGGCTAGGCACGATAGGACTCTGCGGATCCTGCAGCCCCTCCGAGCTGCAGCCACCTGGCCTCCTTCACTTCAACAGCCACACCTGCCTGCTGGTTCTCTGTCGGCACTGGGGTCACTTCCTGGTGATCTCCTTGGTGACCTGCCAGCACCGGTGCCTTCTACAGCTTCACATCTCTAGGTAGGACTTAGGAGCATCACTTTTGAGGTGCTAGCTCTTATCTGTCCCCTCCCTGGAAGGTGGGTGTTACAGAAGAGACTGCTCCTTTCCCTTTACCAATACAGAGCTGGCACACAGAGGCACCGTATAAATGTAACAAATGAAGAAGCAGACAGTAAGACACGAGGGGTGGTGGAGAGGGAGGAGGAAGCTGGGAAATGTGTCAAATAGGAAACTCAGAAGTGGTCCATACCAACCAACAAATATCACGGGCCCAGAGACAGTTTCTTGGGTTCTAGAGGTCTGAAGGGGACAGTTAGTTTCAGCGGAAGGGGTGGGGCCTATGAGAACTATTATCAATATAGTGTTGTCTTTAAAGATGCTGACGTGTCTATCACAAAAACTGGGTTAGATACCTCAGTAGCATCATGATGGGGAACACACATACACACATGTGCACACACACATTCAGGCACACACACAAATGTATGTACACCTGCACAAGAAGGAAGCGTGCTTCCTTTTTGACACCATAGATAGTAAGTTGATCGCATGATCGCACGTGATAAAGTCGGCGCTTGTCCAAAGGTGAAAAGGGAACTTCAACAGCAAAGATAAATAAGACTTTTATATTTTAAGCCATTTCAGGCAAACACAGGCCCTTTGAGAGGTCATTTCAACAGGCTTAAGTAAACACAGCACTTGAGTGGATCAAGGAAGCCATTTCTAGGTGACAATAAACAGTGATAGGCACAGGCCAGCTACAGCTTTGGGACCCTTTGGGCCAAGGAGACTTGACTTAGGGACCTTATCACCACAACCATGTCTCAAAGTGAGACCACAACTCCAGCACCGGGAGATGTCCCGGAAGTGCATCCTTTCAAAGGCACCAGAGCTCAGCCCTGCTAATCACCAGGTTTGGGGCTCCATAACACGGGTGTATTACCTGGCTCACGGCTCCATAATTAGTCATTCGCCTCTCTGTTCTATATCCAAGGGAGCAGAGGTTCTGGGAGGCTGCGTGAGACTCCAGATGGGTCTGCTCTCAGCTTATGCTCTCAACCCCTTCTCATGGCTGCTCACCCAGAGGTCCTAACACCCAGCAGAACACAGGGTACACCAGGCAGAGAGGCCTGGACTCTTGGGGCTGAAGAGCTAAGATACGATTTCTTCATCTTCTCTTTGCACCCTCGCTCTACTTTTTATGGTGGAAAATTTTAAACACACACACAGCCAGGAACACGGACTGTCATGAGCCCCGGGCTTTAACAAGGCCCAGTTCTCAGCCAGCCTGCTTCCGTCTGCACCTTCACCTGCCCCTGTGACCAGCAGTGTCCCTGGTCCAGCTTGTCTGTAAACTTGCAAATAAGAGTCACTGGAAGATGAGGCACCGCCACATAACCAGCGAGCTTGACAGAGGCAGACCAGAGCCCCCAATTTCTGACACGGAAAGTGGGTCTAGGCTTGCAGGATGACCTCTGAAACAATCTGAACATACTGAATCAAGTGTCAAAGACAGAAATTGGTTTGGTTTTTTTCCCCCTCCTAACAGTGCTCAGGCCTCAGGGGTCTCACCATCCATCCCCAGCTAAGGAAATGTTTGACATTTCAGAACAGAACTGACAGGGGAACTCCTGGGAGCCTGCCAACTTCTAAACAATGAGCATTCGGGATTCGGGGCCCAGCCCGGCTCAGAACACCTGTGAGGCTCCTGCTTCCTCTGCATTTCACTCGGCTCCTGCCCCGGCACTGCAGGCACTCGGCCAGGCAGATGTTTGCTCCCAGAGTCCCTTTCGGGGGCAGTCACAAGGTGCCAAGGGTTACAAGAGCGAGGGAAAAAACTGTCCATTTCCTTTGGTCAGTTTACCAGATGAATACCCAATGCTTAGGATATTTACAAGTCCTGCACGTGGCAATTTAAAAAGATGTAAGAAAACAAAAGTCCCTTTCAGACTGGGAAGGGACAATCACGGTGTGGCTTTGGAACAGGGCATGTCTTCTGAAGATTGTTCATCTGAGTTAATGGCCCGTGCTTTTTCCAGTAAAACACGGAAACCAATGAGTTGACGGCTTGTGTTGCCAACATCCCTGCCGTGGCCAAGAGCAGGTAACTGCTCTTTGTGCTCACTCACTGCATGCTAAAAGCATGCTAACTGCATGGGTGAGAAGAAACAGAAGATATGGAAGCCAGCTTTTCTAGGGAATGGCAGCCATTTTACCCTGGAGTTGTAGGGTAGTGTGGGAGGGAAACACACCGGATGGGGGAGAGGTGTGGAGTTGGGAGGCAGCAGGGAAAGGCAAGGCACCCTGTCCAGAAGGTCTTTATAATCCAGGCTTGTCCCAAGGAAAGCCATCCGGACGCCCTGATACTTGTTTTGAACCTGCTTTGTGTGCCACACTGTAAAGAGTCGGGTCAGCAGGCCAGCCCTGCACAGCCCCGCACAGCCACGCACCTGTGAAGACGGGACACCCATGATCAACGCCTGCAGTACACGAGCCCCCCCCCCCCCCACAGTTGCACTGTCAAAGGTGACATTTGCTTAAGTATTAACCAGTTGGTTCTTGCAGTTCAAACATGGATTTTAAAAAATATTTTATTTTATTTTGGCAGCAGACTCCTGAGCCAAGGTGAGGATTGAGCAGGACAAAAGACAGACCTGGAATATTTGTTTTCAAAAGTTCATGTAAATGTCCCCTTGAATCCCAATACTAGGTAAATAAGCCAAGAAAAGAGAAGACCGTGGGGGGAAGGTGAATGTGTTTGCTTTTTGCTGTTTGGATTAATCGACAGCTGGAAAGGCAGCCCACGCGGATGCAGACTATGCACCTACCCTGTTCATGGTGTGGACACCACAGTTTTTTCCCAACCAGCCCCACAGCTCAGTGGGCCAGGGAGCCAGACACGGGTGGGCAGCACAGAACCGCACCTCCCTGCCCTGGTCTCATCGTTCTTGATGATGCCACAGGTGCACTGTTAATTGCCTCCAGTAATGTTTTCATTAGAACACCGGGCAAAAGGCAAACACTTCCCCGAGTTTGGTTTTGTCTTGTCTGATGGCCAAACCATCACTCTGAGCTTTCCTTTGTTTCAGATAGGGCAGGATCATTCTCCATCTTCAGGACGTGCGCCTGTTAATGTACATGCCAGTACATGTGTGTAGGTCAGAGGACGACTTCAGGTGTCATTCTTCCTGAGCTAGCCACTTTCATTTCTTGAGACGAGGTTTCTTGCTGGCATGGGACTGATCAGATACGCTAGGCCAGTTGGCCTTTGAGCCTACCTATGAGCCCCTGGGATTCAGTTGCCTTTCCTGAGCACCCTTCTCCCAGATGGTATGATCACAGGCATGCATTCTTTGGGATCTAACTCACATTCTTGTGCTTGTGAGGTTTTACCAACTGAGTTATCTCTCAGCTTACCCTCCATCGTCCCCATGGGCACCACGGTCTCTACCTGCCCTTCCTACCCATCGCTTTCTTCTGCTCTCAACTGACTTCATGTCTTCCATGAAGGCTGCTCAGCCCCACATATCCGCCTCTCCTCGAGACCAAGAAACATCTACAAAGCCGCATCTATACGAGGCCACTGCTGAGGAAGGACAGCCCTTTAACCGTCTTATGTTATGGATCTCCACGCCCCGCCCCCCACCCAGGTCATAGGATCTCCTCTGAGAAGAAAGATTAGTGCAGTCTGATGGGGCAGAGGGACACTGGTTTTATAATCAGGGACACAGGACTTCAGGTCTACCACTAAGTAGCTAAGATGCCCGAGGAAACTGTCTCAACTCTGAGTTTGGTACCATTTGTAAAATGAGGCTGAAGGCACCGGCATCACAGCCACGTTATGAGGATCTGATCAGAAGGACATGGAGTTTCCGGAACATAACCGGTTCTCAGTAAATGACAGCTTTGCTGAAAACAGTGGGCATTCCTGTCTACCCACTGCCATGAACAATGTATGGGAGATGCTCCATGTCTCTGAACGTCCCGCAAGACTGCCTGTGTCAGGGTCACAGCAGAGTAACATGTCACTCATTCCAAGGAAGAGGAGCAAAGGCAGAGGAACACCTGGGTGGCATTTGGTAGAAACAGAGCCCAGTTCTAGCTGGGCCGTGCCACGATGATGGCGTCCAGGAAAGGTTGGAAGTTCACAGTGGAATATCTGGCAGCATCCGCCTCGGTTATTAGCTGCAGGAAGGGCAGCTGTGCTGGTTGATGCCTGCTGGAGTCAAAGGCAGGCAGAGCTCAGCCAAGTGGATGCCAGGTGAGACAAACTGTGAGAAGCTGAACTGTAAAAGCCTCCGAGGAAGTGGAGGTCAGAGCTGGGGCACAGGCAGAGGATGGAGTCACAACAGGAGAAGGAAAAGGTTAGAATACACTGAAAGGGGACTGTTAGCCCATGGGCAATTGGGGAGGAGGTATAGGGAGGAGGCCGTGGACTAGGAAGCCTGGGAGTTGTGGTTGTTTGGGTATAAACAGGAGAATTACTAACACCAGGGACACTGAGAATGACAACAGCCACACAAGGAGACCAGAAGTCACATGTAAGAACAATAAGTAAATGTACCCTTGCCTTTAATCCCAGCACCTGGGAGGCAGGGACAGGCAGGTCTCTATAAAATCAAGGCCAGCTTGGTCTACATAGTGAGTTCCAGGTCAGCTAGGGCTGTACAGTGAAACCTTGTCTAAAGAGAAAACACTATTTCACAGTGTCTAAATCCTGCTACTCCCTCCACAGGGCAACCATTGCTGGAAGCTTCCTAAGGGAGCCCCTTGAAGGTTGCTCGCTGCCCAGCAGGCAGAGCTGGCTTTGGGCAGAAGCCCCAAATCTCTGGGTGAGTGTGTCATGGAGCTGGGCTCAGTCAACAGGAGAGGGCAGCTTAGACTGGTCATTCGAGTCCTGGGAATGAGGCACGACATGGCTTGGGACATGTGAGTGACAATATGGCTCCTCAAAGGACCACACGGCAAGGCAAAAATTTGGTCAGCATATAGGACCTACCTTTGTTTTGGTTCTGATTGAAAACAGAAACACGGGGATTAAACAGCATTTAATCTTCGCTTTATTTTGGTGCTGTGCTGAGTGAAGGTAACAAACAGGCCTTGCCTTTAGGTGACAATACTGACTGGGGAGAGTTATGCAGAGGCAAGAAGACAGCCTGCAGATGTCCCCCTGGTCCCTCTGCAGCCTCTGCAGGCAAACTGCCCAGTCCCCTGTATACACACAGCTTCCTCGGGATCAAGAGGGATGCGCACTTATGTCCCAGGCTGCATGTGGTTTTGCTGGGATCCAGGGTCTGGCACACTGTTGGTGCCAACTAATGGTGACTTGGCTTTCAGAAAAGCGGCAGCCCCCTGAAGGCAAGAAGCGTGGTCATTCCCCAGATGGTTCTTTAGAAAGGCCAGGCCAGCATGACCCAGGGGCATCTGGGCTAGACAGAGACACCTTGCCCTCTCTTCTGAAGGCCCAGACCCACCTGAGAGAAGCCCCTAGTGCTGGCATCACAAGTAGCCTGGCAGCCGCGTTGACAACAGTACAGAAAGCCCTAGCAACAGGGAAGCAGAAGGTAAAGAGGTGACAGCAGTTATGGAGACACATCTGGGGGCCAGAGGGAGCAACTGCTCTCAGCAGGAAGTGGGAAGCAAGGAGGCCACCTGAAGTGGGGGAGGGGGAAGGAGAACTGGCCTAGAAACAGGAAATTAAAAGGAATTAAGACAGTGAAGGAGGTGGGGCCAAGAAGCTGGAGGGCAGCCTAACAGCTTAGGGCAGGCTCTCTGGATCCAGGGACAGCGCTTGGCCCAGCATCAGGTATCAGGTAAGCTGTGGAGCAGCAGTCAGGGCCCTGGTCCATGAACTAGCCAGCAGTTGGTCAACAGAGACCCTGTGTGTGAACTCGCCTCACTGGACAAATCAGGTCACAAAAGGTGAGACTTGGTTAAGTGGTCCCAGTGTGGCACAAGAGCACTGCCAGAAGCCAGATGTGATTGATGGCACATGCTCGTGATGCTAACACTACATTAGGGAGGCTGCAGAAGCCAGATGTGATGGCACATGCTTGTAATGCCAACACTGCATTGGGGAGGTTGAGGCAGAAGGGTCATGAATGTGAGGTTATCTTGGGCTACATATGAGTCTTTAGTATATATTTTTAAAGTACTACCCTAGAAAGGATTTACCTAGGAGAGTGCCATGTATCCATATCAGAACCTAACAACAAATGGTCACTGAGTGTCTACTACATGCCAAGACTCTTTAGGGGTCTGCCAGTCTCAGGAGGGCAACAGGAAACCAATAGACTCCTGAAGAAACCAATCCCAATCCTACCCACCTCCCAAAAGGAAGCAAACTTTGCAATGATAGTGTTCCCCTAGAGGGAGTAAGCAAAACATGGTTGTTATAGATGCTTCCTGTGTGGAAAGTGCTGATGTTTCTAGGCCCTATCTGTGTTCTTAAAGCATTGTTCACTTCCTGCCTCTGAAAGACGCTCGGCACGGACTCACCGCAGCTCAACAGCAGAATCCAATTGCAAATAGATAATCCTTCATATCGGCAATCAAAAGCAGCACGTGAGGAGTTGTCAGGGCAATAATTTAAAGTCTATTCTCTGGCGCATCAATACTGCAAAGAAACATCCCCTGGCCGTGCTGCGTGTTACCCCCGGGAATGCAAATCTGTCTGGCAGGAATTCAACTGTCTTGGAAAAGCCGGGCAGGAACACTGTTACAGATATCTTGTTTTGACAATTCCCTCTGGACTGTGTGTCAAAAGATTTCTGGATGGTTCCGGCCAGGTTATAGATTCACTGTAACAAACTCCTTCGTTTGTCCTGCTTAGACGACATCAACATCGGGCCACCTGGCATTAATTAGGGACACCTGGTAAGGTGGCCCAAGGGCTCTGTTGCTGATGTCCTAACTCAGGGCAGAAGCACAGCGTTGTCACCCACCCATCAGTGGTTAAAAGCAAAGCACCTGGGCAGGGGGTCAAAGGCTCCGAGATCCATGGGGAGTCCCTGAGCTCCAGACCCCAGGGCAGCAGCACGTAAGAGTTGGCCTAGTGGCCTTGTATCTTCTTCACCCAGCTGACACGATGGAGTCCTTGGGCTGCATCTCCTGACTCTGAATGCATCTGGTTCCAAACGGAAACTACAAGGACAGTGGCACCTTCCCCACCACCAACTCCTTTTCTTTCAGCCACACATCCTATGATGTAAGTGTTCTCTAATCGATGCTGTAGATGCTGTTTGGAAAAGTCGAGATGTAAAAAAGATACACTCCAGTTCTGAAGCAATAGGTGCTTGGAGTAAGTATCAGGGCATTACAGATCAGCCTCTGTAAGTGAGGCCAACAAGAAAGTGCTGGAGGAGCAGATTAATTGCTTAGATCCCTCCTCCTCCAAGGCATCCATGCACGGGGACCCCTGAGTGTCTGGTTCAGGTAGATCCCAAGCAACTGCATGAGGTTCCTGCCATTACTGTGCTTTTAGCAAGGACCATATCCATTTACTTCATTAGTGCTGGGAGCTCTATCTGCACCTTGTATATGCCTGAGCTTCTCAATAAAGGTTCAAATAAACACATGATAAAGGGCCTCACTCCTGACATGGCTAGGGAGGCAAAAGCTGCACTGCGAGTCTGAAAGTCTGTATCTGGGACCTACAGCAATGGATAGCGCAGCCCAGCAAACTGCTGCCTCATGACTTGGCAGGGGAGGCCGGGAAAGTGAGGCCACAAAGACAAGTAGATAACTTGATGAGGCAGAAGCTGCTGAGAGCCAGGGAGAAAAGTAGCTTCTTTCTTCCTAGTGAGGATCTAGGTGGCCGCTCAGAGCCACGTCTCCTCTCTTCAGGTCTGAGGGGCACATGGGGAGGAAATGCTAATACTTTTTAGAAATTACCCATCCAACAGCAAGGCGTGGGAGCATTCCGCAGGTAACTCGGGGTGCCTTTCCACATGGCATCAGGAAATTTCCAACCTTAAACGTTAACAGCATGGAAGCTTAGAAAGAACACATTACGAGAGTCTCTTGGAATGAAGGGTGATGTAATGACAACTGGAAGCAGACAGGGAACTTATTATAGAATGCGCCAAAGGGAGAGTTGGAGAGTAAGGCCTCCTCAATGGGTCCCAGCACTTTCCAGGATGCGAGGAGTCAGGCAGGGCGCTGGTTCCCACTTGGTCTGTGGGGGCCATGGGATCTCATATGAATCAGGAAGTGGTGTGCTGTTGCTGGTGTAGCTGCTATCCATCAAGTGAGCCACTTCAAGTGTTCTGCACCTAAATGAAAGCTAGACTTCAGTTGATGGCTGCTTTTATTAGGAGCTGTTTTGCTTCACCACAGCACAGGCGGAGAGCTGGGCTGTGGTGTGGCCACCAGCTGGTCTCCGAAACTGAGAGGACGCCAGGTTGAGGCTGCAGAAGTGAGATGAAATAAGAGCTGCAAGATGTCACCTTATGTTAGGAAGATCAGGGGCGAAAGCACTTCTGGGAATGCTGGAATTGCTAGCACCATTTCCAGAGCTTCAGGTGAGAGACACTGTCATCCTGAAGGCCACATCTGCCCCACCCAGTCTCTGCGGTCCTCTGGCCTCCAACGTGACATGAGTTACACAGGGAACCATGGGCCATGGTGGCGAGGACATAAGAAAGACAACTGTTAAGGGCTATGGGAGAAAAGAAAAGCAAAGGCTGGTAAGAGAGAAGCCAGACATCTTTCATGTTAAGAACCTAACCTTTTCTCAAGTAACTAGAATGTAAGTCATAACTACTTGTTGTGGCCGTGACTTGTTGCCATCATGGAAGGAGAAAAACTCAAAAGGTCACTGTAGTTTTCAACTGGTCACCATCAGGCCATCTGAGCTCTCTCGTCTGTTACCTTCATCATGAGGCTGACCAAGCTCTCTCATCTGTTACCTTCATGCATGGTACACGGCCCACAGGTGCAGCAGGATGAAAGGCCCATGACAGGTGCACATGTGCACGATGCCAGGGCTCCCTCTTTGCACCCAGGCAGCAGGAGAGATGAGTCCCCCCCCCCCGCCCTGACAAGTTCTGGTCAGTCAGCCTCCTGTCTGTGGGCCTGACCACTCTCAGCAAAGCCAGAGTTCACTGCCAGGCTTTTCTTGAAAACTTACTCAATTTCTCTCAAGCTTCCTCGGCTCTACTATGAAAAAAGAGTCCAAAATGTATGTTCACAAAATCCCCCAACACTCAGCGTGTGTACAGAGGTGAGTAAACAAAAAGCCTGGAGATACAGTGGAATTCATATCTGGTCTATGGGAGTATAAAGTTAAATCTTCATCCTCATGACTGGATTCTACACTTAGGAAACAGAAATCCATGTCTCTGAGCATTTCCAGAAATGATTACCATGGGTGGGAGGCAGGGGTGGTTAATGGGAAGACCCACCCAGAAATGGGTAGCAGTATCCTATGGGCCACAGGAAAAGAGGAAGTCGGGTAAGTGTGGGCACTCCCTTTCCTCCACTTCCTGAACTGTCCTGATGTGGACTGCAGCCTCTCAACTATGAGCCACAATAAATCCTTTTTCCTTAGGCTGCTTCCTGTTAGGCATCTCATGCCGGCAACAGGAAAAATAACTTTAACGAAAAGGGACATGTGTCTGCACAGTGCCCCGAGGTCTCTTCTCCCTAGGATTTGGAACACAGCTTTAATGTTAACGCCACAGTGAGAAGCTTGGTGGCATGAATGAAGTGACATCTGCACCTGGCCAAGTCTTCATTAGCAGGATGAAGGCTATAAGCTTCGTGAGCTGTGGGACCCAGCACGACGGGTGCGGGAGAAGAAGACATTTCAACTGTGTTCTACACCGGCTCCTGGGAAAATGGTCTTTTATCCACAGCAGCATTCGCGCTTACAGGCCAGTGTAGGGAATCACAGGAGCAACAGGACAGCCAGGGTGCAGGGCTCTCCCACCAGCATGCCGTGTGACTACAGGCCTCTCACACTACAGAGTGAAGGAACCTGTCCATTCTTCATGGGGGACGTGCAATGAGGCCACCTCCATTCCTACCACCCTCAAACACTCTCCACTACCCCCACTACTCCCAAAGACATCCTCCTATGAACAGCATGCCATCTAAGACCCCTAAAATTTGCCCTCTGTGCAGGGAAGCTTTTAATGATATTCTAGCAGCAAATGCGAAGTGAAACCTCCGAGCTAGAACTGGGGACCCTCAGTCACCTTTGTGGTCTGAGACACATGCCTCAGGTAAACATTATGAGCAGACTGGACAGTGTTTCTATTGAACCTTCTAGAAACACAGAGAGGATACCAGGTCCTAAGTGCTAGAATATGATTAAACTCTTGAACAGAGATTCTGCCAGGAAAGAGGATATTTAAGGAGGAAGGATACACTGGATCAGAGCTGGAAGACAGGGAACAGCTATGTTTGTGGAACAGCACAGAGTAAGGCTTGGGCCACTTCAGAGGGCCTGGCAAGGTGGGAATCTTTTCCTCTCTCTGCTTAAGAGGTTTGGTGTGTGGGGCTGCAGGTTCCTGATGATACATGTGCTTAGCATGTGCGAGACCTTGGATTTGGTCCCTAACACTGGTTAAACAAATAAATGTAGACATTTGATGCATAAGGGCTGAATAGGTCAGAAATGTATGGTTACATCAAAGGTCACATTGGTAAAGGACACATGACCAAGTGTGTGTCTGTCATGTGACATGGAAAAAATACAGATATCTGCCTTCCAAGGGCATGCTGTTTGCACCAAGAACGAAAGGCACTGGAGACTAATGTTAAGGTGGTGCCATCACCTTGAGCTTATCTGCTCGTCTGGGAAGAAAAGTAGAAGATCCAGAATGTGAGATCGGGGTTTGAAATATCTGCTGGCTTACGTTAAAGCTGCTCTGTCAGCTATGTCAGATGTCAGTTCATAGAGCACTAAGAAGGTGAGTCGCTACACATCCCCCCAACGATCAGGTTTCTACCTCGGCCTCCCACTCTCAATATGCCATGCTCGCTTGCACCTCTGGGAATGCTCGCTTGCACCTCTAGGCCTAGCATGGCTCTTTACACTGCTCAGAACCTCTCCCAGCTTCCATATACCCAGGGATGGCACAGCGCCAGCTCAAGAACACTTTCTCCCTACAGACTCCTCCCCCAAGCTCGCAGCATCTTAGGCCGGCCTTTCCTATGCTTCTGTGCAGAGAAATGTATATGCTGCAAAAAACTAACTTCATTTCTCCGTCTGTGAACTCTTTGAGATAGCAGGCCATGCTTTTCTGTGACTGTGTCCTGCCTCTTACCACCTATGTACAGAGGTCCTATGATCCCATCCTGTAACCCTTAATGAGGCTTTCGTGTGACCCCGTCAGTGAGTCACCGGGTGAATATTATATAGTGCATTTGCACAGACAAAACATGGCTATATCACTCTAGTACACGATAAACTCTTTGGGGACTAGGTCATACATTTGGTCTATCATTGACTAAAATGTCATTTTACAGTGCATGAACATACATTCAGCATTTATCTTTGGTTTGGTTGAATGGGCACAAGTTCATAACTTAGATTCACTTTCTGGAATATTAGAAGTCAGTGACTGACTTATTAGACTCCCAGTGACTGGCTCAGTGGCAGTTACCAAACAGTACCCGGGACAGAGTAACTGCTCCATAAACACATGTTCAATAAATGGATGAATAAACAATTGAATTATGGACAGAGAAGTCATCATGGTAATTGAGAAGTTCTGTTTTTGAGGAACTACAAAGTGGCTAAATTAATTTCCAAATTCAAAATCAGTATGTTCCACATTTGTGACTAGCGACCTAGGTGTGAAATTCTAGGCGGGCATAGTCTTTTCTTACTTTCAAGTCAATGACTGGGCCAAGCTTTCAGTAAAATGGAAGGCTGCAGCAGCTGCCCGTGGGTTTCTTCCTGAGATGACGTGAACTCGGGGTTTCCAACCATCAGACCCTTCTCTGTACTGAACTGGACCACCCCACTTCACAGTTTATCTCTTCCCTGAACCTTTTCACCATCCTTTCTTTGAAGACATCCTTGAGAAAAAAGTTACTGAAAATTACCTGCAATGGAAGAGTTTATGCTAAAGGGGCTTTGCTCAGTGTAATGGGGCCAGGCCCCTCTGGCCACACCCAGGGGTCAGTGTCTGCAATGTTTCTCCTAGTGTTGAGGTTTGAGAACTGCTGGTTCAGAGATTTGGATCAAAAGCTGACAACAAAATACCCACCAGCATGAAAGGAAGGTCTGTGTTCTTGGGGCACTAGATGGTAACTAGGCAGGGCCCTGGGTAGTAGGAAGGTCCCTCCTGCCAGTGGTGACACCAGTACCCAGTCTCCAATGGTTCATGAAAAAGCCTCATGGGAAATGGGATACACATTTGACACACACCAAAAAAATGCATCTGACACACAAAACTGACACGAGTCAACCCCCACAACATTCATTCCCCTAGCTTCATTTCCTCCTGAGGAGGCCGGCAGGGCCCACTGCAGCAGCTGGTGGGGACAAAGGACTGCTCCTGTTCACAACAAAGGGACTCCCAGAAGCATGTCCACCAGACTGCCAGACTTTCCATCTGACATTGGGAGCCATGTCTTGTCTGCCCAGAGTCTCTACTCTTGTTCCTCACAGAGCAGAAGGTGGGGCCTAAAAGAGGAAGGGCAGAGATGAGGCTTAGACAGAAGAGGGTAGGCTGGCTTCAGTCCCCAACATGACAGCTGGACCAAGGTTCCTCGTAATGGGTTCCCATTTTTCAAGCCCTTAAAGGACACATTGCGGACTCTAAATGTACACTAGTCAAGGGAGGAGCGCCCTTTTCACTCTGGTGGAACTAGCCACCATTGCTGCCACTCCAGAGGACACCCACAGCTGCCCCCCAGCACGAGCTAGTCAGAAGGCGTGCACGCAGGCCCTGTGAGTGGATGTCTTCTTGAGTAGTGTGGTTAGGAAACGGGAGAGGGAGTGTCCCCCAATGATTAGTTCCTCATGGTCCCCACATTCTTCACACGTATTGCCTGTACCCCCCAGAACAGGCTGCATTCTTGATAGTGGGAGTGCAACCTAAGTTCTGTCCCCTCTGAGCACTCTTTATGGGCACACTGAGACATGCTAGAGCTTTGCATTTCCTTCCTTCGCACCCCTCCTTCCCACTGCCACACTCCGCGAGCCGGTCCTTGCTCTCTTTCTAAGAATGTAATAAACATTTCAGCACAATCTTTCAATCCACATTATTTATAATATTCTGAACATCTATCGAGCCTGGCTAGAATGCTAAACAATAAATCAACCTTAACAACACACACACACACACAAAAAAAAAAAAAAAAGGAAAGGAGGGGGTCACCCTTGGCGAGGCTTGAGCCTGAGATGTTTCATTACCCAAAGGGTTCCGTTATTGTTCAGAAAAGCGAGATGGGATGAGCCTGGGGTTTAGGATGACATGAAGTCAGGAACTGGAATCCACAGGCATAATCATAACTTTGTATAGACCTCAAACGAGCTTACCTCTTGGGGGTGTCATGACGATAAATGAGATACGTGGGAAGCACTCTGAGCGCCTCAAAGAAAAGCAAGTGAGCCCAGCTCTCCTTGCTGAGTCCCAAAGGTCATCTTCTCCAAACAGAGGGGGACCAAAGGCCCCTCCCCTCCTGAAGCTGCTGTCACTGCTCATTAATGTCCCCCTGGCTCTCAGCGAGGGAGAGTGAGGAAGCATAGAGCATGTTTAGGACAACCTGGTCCCCAGGTCTGGCTCCAGTCCCCACCCAGAGCAGGGACTTCTCCCACTGCCAGGGAGGGCTGTGCCAGGCCACACACAGCCAGAGGGCTCTCTGCCGAGGATTCTGCTCCTGCTGGGGTGGGACTTGGACAAGGAAATCCAAGCCTCATGGAGCAGGCCCATGTTTACATGGCTACTCGTGGTAGCTGCAGGGCTACGTTCTGGGACCACTCCAAGGGCACCTTTTGTCAGTTTCCGGGGCCTACGGCACTGCTTCTCTTCCGTTTTGATGGATGTGCCAAGTGTAAGATTAGAGTCATCCAGTGACAGCCCACACACTTCACAAATAGAGTCTGATGCTGGCATGGGGGAAATGGCTGTAACCAGTCCTTGGACATGAACCTCCACCCGCTTGCTGGCTGGCGTCAAGCAACCTCTAGAGGGGATCTGATATTCGCTTTGCTTTCATCCATCACTTCTACCACTAAATATCTAACACAGCTAATGTGTGACACACGTCTGTTTGAACAAAGCTGTCAAGACCACGGGAACGTCTTTCCAGTGTCTATCATGACACAGGACACGCCCACATCTTCATCATTACCTCCTAAGGTTGACACCTGCGTAGGTCTGCTTTTTTTTTTTTTTTTTTTTTTTTTTTTTGGTTTTTCGAGACAGGGTTTCTCTGCAGCTTTTTTTTAAGAGCCTGTCCTGGAACTAGCTCTTGTAGACCAGGCTGGCCTCGAACTCACAGAGATCCGCCTGCCTCTGCCTCCCGAGTGCTGGGATTAAAGGCGTGCGCTACCACCGCCCGGCAGGTCTGCATTTCTTTTGCTCTAATAAATCCACATCCTCGGCTGCAGCCTACCTGGACCGAGCACTTTCCCTAGGCCTCTTGGATTCCCCTTCTTCCACTGTCACTCCATCTCTGAAGGCATCCCCCAGCCGTGGTGCTCTTCCGTTCTCCCTCTCCATCACTTCTACCCAGAGAACTTGTCCAACTGCTGCAGGGCACCATGGGCACCCTATGATGCCACCTTAGCACCCGCTCCCAGACAACGGCATTCTACTTTTTCCTCTCTGGTTGCAGTGTACGTGCTGCCATCTCTCTGCTCAGACGGTAGAAAATAACCAAGCTGTGACTTTAAAGAGGACCATTGTGCTCAACTTCTGACCTTATCCAAACAGTGGGATAGCAGTGTATATGTATGAGTATACAACACATGCACTATCACTAAGGATCTGCTCAATAAACAATCGCTTTCTCACTGCGAAGGCTCTTTTATTCATGTGATGTGGCATACCCACGACCCTTCATATGGGATCTGTTCTGATCAGACTTTGGCAGAAGGGCAAGCCAAAATGGTTGATGCAGGCCTCGTGGTTTACACGTCAAGCCATGGTGACTTGAGAATACAAAGTGAAGCTAGCCACTCCATAGCTTAGCACATGAGGCTGAGCCGGGAAAACTCAGATGGGAAATAAGGAGTCAGCCTGATGAGCCATATGCTTCCTCACAGTGAATGTGACCCTTATGATAAACCCCTCTCTCTCTCTCTCTCTCTCTCTCTCTCTCTCTCTCTCTCTCTCTCTCTCTCTCTCTCTCTCTCTCTCTCTCTGTGTGTGTGTGTGTGTGTGTGTGTGTATGGTCTCTGGGGGCTCCTCCATGGAAAGATTATGCAAAAGCAGGTTTAATTATAGACACACATATCTTAAAGCACAAATTCTGACTAAAGAACAAATTTCCAGGGGCAAGATTTTTGTCCATCAGCAGGGGATGGGACCTTCCCAGCACTTCTGAAATGAGAATGTTCCGGGCACTGGTGAAATTCCCGAAAGATGAACACCATTCCTTGCAGTCAGGTGACCTTTCACCGTCCATCCCTGCCAGAGCTCAGTGCTAAGCAGGAGACAGGAAAAACATCTTCATGGCTTCAGCCAAGTACAGCGCACACTCTCTTCCGGTTAATGTCTCTGAGGTGCTGCAGAACCTCCCACAACTTCTCAAATAAAGACTTGAGGCTCTATGGAGACAAGCTGTGGGTAGAAGGATCTGGAAATGAAAACTGGCAAGAGTTGGTGATGACAGGACTCCCACGACTGTGGATGGGGTCAAGGAAGAAGAGAGGGAAGCCCATCAGCCTCCATGCACTAATCTACTCTGTCCCAGGCAAGCATCAGTTGATAGTGGGAATCAACAAGGCTTAAGATAAGATACCTGTCCCAGGAATCTGCAAGGTAGCCAGGGGTGACAGACATTCAAATAATCACACGGTGAAGCAGTTAGGTAGGAGGGAACAGAAAACAAGCTGTTGTATGAGAAGAAATAAGACAATGAAGTTGTCAGGACAAAGGCCATCTCAGTAGGAGGGGATGGAGTGAGCACTAAGCACCCAGACAGTCACAGAACCCAGAGGGCCTTGGAACTGGTTGTGACAAACAGAGACATCAAGGCAAATCTGAAGTCAACTCATGCCTGCAGTACCTGGAGGCCATGATGAGAAGTCACTGGGGGTTAAGCAGGAATGGCAGGATCTCATTTATGTTACATGGCAATCTGTGCTAATATATGGAGACTGGGCAGGAGGAACCAACCATGTGTGTCTGTAAGACCTGTCTGAGAAAACTCCTTCAAAGGACTGCTTGAGAGTTTGAGCACAGCACCCAGGCAAGCTGATGTGTGGCACTGGAGTGCTGGCAATACAAATGGCTTCCTTTTGGAAAGAAAGAGGGGCAGGTTGGAAGAACTGAACCCTATTTTAGCAGCTGGGCCAGTGGCATGCTACTTACTAGGAACCCTAGGGGTTCCCAGATGTGATGGATCTGGGCTGCTGCAAATACCAGGCGTACAGTCCAGGGGAACTCAGAAGAGAGATGGCCTGAGAGCAGAGGGGAAGGCACAGAGCAGCAGGGTGGGAGAGGAGCAGCAGCAGGGGAACCAAGGATAAGGTCACTAAGGGAGGGAGTGTTGTGTGGAGACTCCCATGCCAAGGACTGGCAAAGGGGACCAAAAGAAGCCTATGGTTCGCCCACCCACTGAGGGTGCCAGCAGCAGCAACAGCAGCAGCAGCAATAGGTACCGAGGGCTGCTGTGTGCCAAGGCTACACTCTTCACCTTCTATGCCTCGTCTTTTAGTACACTGCTGCCTGGCAATGATGGCATCATCACCATGGTCACTGCTATGGCACCTGAAGGTCCAGAGTATTTTCTCTTTAGAGTTGGGATTTGAAACCAGGTTTGATCAACTGCAAAGATAATGTTCACAACTCCAGAAAAAGGACAAAGAAGATGATCGTGGTGGGGCCATGTGATTTTTTTTCCTTTTTTTTTCTTGGTTTTTCAAGACAGGGTTTCTCTGTGTAACAGCCCTGGCTGTCCCAGAACTTGCTTTGTAGACCAGGCTGACCTTGAACTCACAGAGCTCCACCTGCCTCTGCCTTGGAATGCTGGGATTACAGGTATGCACCACCACAGTCTGACTTTACAGCTTTTTCCCCCCTCCTGGCTAGGTGGGACTTTTAAGAGGTGATCAGGACCTGTGGGCTCTGTCTTTAAGAATGGATTAGTAGGTTATCTGGAGATTGGATCTGTCATAAAAGCCAGTTTGGCTTTCTCTCTTAGAGCATCACATGGTCACAGAAGCATGTCTATGCGGCCTCAGGACTCCACGGAGAACCTGCCAGCAAGAAAACTCTCACTATATATGCAGCTCCTTAGCTGTGGGTCTTCCGCCCTCCAGAGTAGCAGCTGCATAAACCTTTATTCTCCATAAACTATTCAGTCTGTGGCATTTAGTTATAGTAACAGAAAATAACACAGCTTCCAAACTGCCTTCTCTGCTTCCGTAGGTGGTGCCCAGTTCTGCACCAGACTATGACAGGCTTCTCATTATCTGCCGGACCACAGGACAGCCCACCATCAACAGGTCTTTTTGTTGTCCAACTCAAACGTTTTCTTAAATGCAAATTCAAAAGCTTAATTTCATCTATTCTTTAGTTTCCCCTTTATACTCAGAAACAAAAATTGCTGTTTGTAGAAAACAAGAATGTCTAACCTTGAAATAACAAAATGAAGTTAACAGAAAACTGTGATCATTAAAAATACATTGTTTTGCAGGGCACTGATGGCACAGGTCTTTAATCCCAGCATTTAGGAGGCAGAGGCAGGCGGATCTCTGTGAGTTCAAGGTCAGCCTGGTCTATAGACCGAGTTCTAGGAAGACTCCAAGGGCTACAGAGAAAAACCTTATCTAGAAAAAAACAAAAACAAACAAACAACATTGTTTCCTGACCCATGCCCACCCCAAATGACAACTTTTAGCTGACAGGCCACATATTCCCAGAACTCTTACCTGATTCCTCCCATCACATCCCCCTGACATGAACATGTCTCCCTAAGCCAGAAAAGAAAAGGCTACACAAAAGAAAGCAATAACCCAGAATAAAACATGCAAATAGAATAAAATAACAACAACAAAACATTCAATCAACTTTTAATAAAAACTGAAACAGGATCTCTCAGGAACTTGTGAAGCCAAGTAGAGATTTCCCCATTTTACAGATAAGGAAAACTAAGGATTGGAGAGGTTAAGTTGTCGAATCTCTTCTAAAAGATTAGCCTACGGCAGAGTGAGGTACAGCAGATCAGCAGTGACATCGATGTGAGATTTAGAGGTGTGTGCTATATGCACAGGGGCCCGAGTGTTGTCAAGACGAATGTGGGCAACGGAGAGCCTCTGAAAGGTTTCAACAAGTGATAGCAGAGCTGGAGGGTGGGCAGAGCAAACCTCCATTTTCCAAAGACCCCTGTCCTGAGTTTTAATTCAAGAAGAGACGGGAAGGAGCGAAGTAGAGCCAGGAGACAAGTTAGCACGTGACAGGAGCAATGTGGTGGGAAGCGAGGGCGGGCGAAGGCTGAGGAGCAGGACTGCAACTATGGACCCCACAGGTACTAATGCTCAAGAACCAACAAGAACTAGCAGCAGATAGGATGTGGGGCTGAGCAGAATCAAGAATGACATTGGGGATTTGGCTTGAGACTGAGTTGCTGGTGGTCTCACTCATCAGCATGGGGAATGAGGAAAAGAGAAGCCAGGCTGGAGATGACAGGAGCCAGTTGTGATGTCTCGGGATTATTACAAGCAGGCGTGGACAGCACAGTGCTTGTTTTAATCCCACCAGGATCAGAGAGAACTTCTTTAGGGGCAGTGTTCATGTTGGGGTGGGGGTCATGTGGGGACCCACATCTACCGCGAGCACCCGAATGTGATGCCTGTTTGGTCCTCAGTCATCACAAAGGTGTTGAAAGGGCTCTGCTATGGGTCTAGCAGTGACGGCTGGCACAAGAGCCCTTAGATGCCCTCTTGGGACCTCCCACTCAGTGGCTGAGGCAGAGGCTACTCTCGTTTCCTTCTCTTTACCCTGAGACTCTCAGACACACATGTTTTTTATATAGTTAATTTTTTGTGGTGTGTAGATAGTTTCTTACTGTAATTCCTCGTTCTTTGTCATCTTGGAGTGCATTCTTTCATTGTTCTTTCAAACATGGGGTGTCAAAGCATGGGAATATTTTCAACAGGAAAGTACTAGAAACCATCCTTTTCACTCATAAAACATTGGGGGTGTCATCTGGGTCTTAGCTGTCCCCCAAAAGCCTAGGTGTGAGGCTTGGCATCCAGCTCATGGGAGCACTGGGAGGTGGCTAAAAAACCTTCAGGAAGTGGGGCCTGGTGAAGCGATGTTAGGTCTCGAGGATGTACCCTTAAAGTGGACACCAGGACCCTGGCTCCCTCTCCTCTCTGCTCCCTGTTTGTCATGAGGCAAGCAGCTCTGATCTACTATAGGCTCCCCAAGATAATCTTCTGTCTTACCACAAGCCCCTACATAGCGAGCCAACCAATTACAGACTGAAACCTTCTGGAAACAGGAGCCACAGTAAACCCTTCCCGCCACACCAGTTTTCTCAGGGGCTTTTGCCAGAGAGACAGAGAGCTAATGCGGGCGCTGCTCCTGCTGTGTTTGTCCCTTGTAACTACTATCACATCACCTTGTAACTTCCGCTTAAATACTCAGCACAGTGCTGACCAAGGGGAAGCCAGCACTTCTTGATTAGATTAGACACGTCCCTGGCCCTGGCCGACATATACTGCCAAGAAACCAGAGAGTCCCTTGCCTGTTGGCAGCATTCACAACTTAAAACTTCTGAGAAGACGTTTGGGCAAGAAATGTGAGGCTAGGACGATGAAGACTAATCTTGTTTTCTCTCTTCTATTACCCAGCTGAAGAACTGCATATACCTGCCCTCCAGACTCACGACTCCACCAGCCCAGGCTGAGTGCAGCGTCATAAGCTAAAGGGAGTTAAGCAGTTGTGGCAGAACCTAGACGGGGGCCGAGGGACCAGAGGGTCCAGGAAGCCCAGCAGGTATCCACAGAGGAAAAACGGACTCCTCACAGCTACAGACCCTGGATGGAGGGATCCCAGCAGTCTACAGTCTAAGAGGCTCCACCACGGAGAGCGGCACTGTGCACAGGACATCGGAACCTCGTGAGCTCAAGGAGTATTACACGTCGTGAGATAATTAAACTGCTTTTCTTGGGCATCCCGAATGCACTGAGCCCTTGGTTCTATCCCAGCATCCCTCCCTCTGACATACAGAAAGAAACGACTTTTCTCAACTGAAACGACTTTTTCTCTTCCTATAAATAATCTACCACATTCTATATTTAAAGTAGACTTTTCAGAGTTTTCATGACTCTAGATTAAAACAGAAATTCAGGAAAAATGTCCTGTGACGACCTGGACTGTGCAGCTCACAGTGAACGCAAATGTTCCTTTCACAGGCTCAGGATAAAAGTGAGTTTAGAGAAAGTCGTTCCTGATGCCTTGGGCGTCCGTGGGGCACCGTGCTTCATTTTGTAAGAGTTATTTTGTTAATCAAACAAAAATTTATCACAGTCCCTTCAGAGAAGTCTGGAAGAAACTGTAAGCCAGATAGTACTTGAGGGTTTTCTTCTGAAGCCGAGAGCCAACAGTTATAGCACCGGGGAAGGCCATTTTACTGTGTGTATTTCCTCGGGAGAGGAAATGATTTTTAGAATACTGAAGCCTTCTTTATTCTAGCACAGACGAGCAACACCTGTACACAATCTTTTGAGACAACAATAAGACTTTTCTGGGGTTTCGTGTCATGACCGTTTAATTTAATAGCCCTGAGAGTTTAAACAGGACACTAATACCTCAGTTAGCTGGCATGGTTGGGGAACCGGGGATTCCAGTTAATGTAATTTTTCCATCAGCTAACAGCGACCCATCTGTGTAGTGAGATTTCCTCAGCAGGGTGAGGGGACTTGGACAGCTCTTTCCAGGGGTCACGACTGCATGGGTTGGCTCTTAGGTTTATGCTTATTTTTTAACCAGCATTTTGCCTCTCATAAATCTTAATTAATTAATAAACCAACACTCAACCATGTAGTGAAAGGCTTACCAATACAAACAAACAAACAAACAAAAAGGCTAAGTTAAATTCATAACACTAGCTAAAGAAAAATAGATCCAGAGGCAAAATAAAATATTTCCCTCCCAAGCACGCAGCAACATCAGTTAACAGGCCAGGCACCAGTCTGTCCCTGGGGAAACAGAGATAAACAATACATATTTTTGGACCTCAGAAGCTTGTAGTTTACATACAGATGATGTAGGAAACACCAGAAGACATTAGAAATGACAACTGTTTAAAGAACAGGACTAGGCATCAGACCCCAGACCTGACACGTGCCATGCTGAAGCAGATTGTTTTTCACCCCAGCCTCTAAAAAGTACTTTGCTGAGCCAGGCGGTGGTGGCACATGCCTTTAATCCCAGCACTGGGGAGGCAGAGGCAGGAGGATCTCTGTGAGTTCAAGGCCAATCTGGTCTACAAGAGCTAGTTCCGGGACAGGCACTAGAAACTACAGGGAAACCCTGTCTCGAAAAACCAAAAAAAAAAAAAAAAAAAAAAAAATGTACTTTGCTGTGTCTTATTTCGGACATGGTCTCACTATATAGCCCTGGCTGGTCTGGAACTCACCAGGCCAGTCAGTCTCAAACTCACAGACTTGGTCTACCCCTGCTTCCCCGAGTGCTGAGATGGCGTGTGCCACCACATCGCCTGAAAAATACATTTGCTCTAGATCTTTTAATCAAAAGAACAATGACTAACTCCATATCTACACTTTAACTTATGGGAATGAGTGAGCCATGTAAGCTCTTAGAGAGGTAACTGGCAAGCAGGTAAAATGAACATCAAACAACTTCTCATTGGACTTAGTAGGTCCCACAGATACTGGGGTCCTTCTTGGTCCTTCCCCCTATGTGTTAGTTAGTGGTGCAAAGTCTTCCACAGTTATAGATGAGACTGGTTTTCAGCAGGCAGCTTCAGCCTCAAAATCTTGAGGATTTTCGGTTCGATTCTCCAGCTCCCCAGCCCCCAGCCCTAGAGATTCTTTTTCATTGGTCTGGAACGGGGCTCAGGAATTGGGATTTTTAGCAGGAACACCACGTGCTCAGACATCAAGGAGTGTCTGAGAACAGGGTGCTGGATAATGTGGTGGAGTGGCTAGTTTTATGTTAACTTGATACAACCTCTTATTGAGAAAACGCCACTATAAGACCTGGCTGTAAGGCATTTTCTTAATTAGTGATTGATGGGGCAGGGTCCAGCCCACTGTGGTGGTGTCATCCCTGAACTCATGATCCTGGGTTCTAGAAGAAAGCAGGCTGAGCAAGCCAATAAGCAGCACCCCTCCGCGGCCTCTGCATCGGCTCCTGTCTCCAGGTTCCTGTCTTGTGTGAATTCCTGACCTGATTTCCTTCGCGGATGTGCAAACCAAATAAACCCTTTCCTCCTCAACTTGCCTTGGTGACAGTGCTTCATCACAGCCATAGAAACCCTAACTAGGACACATGACATATCTACTAATCACAAGATAGGGTGCTTCATCACAGCCATAGAAACCCTAACTAGGACACACATCATATCTACTAATCACAAGATAGGGTGCGACTTGGAGAGAAAAGGGGAAAGCGTATCTCTAGGCTTTGGAGAATCAGGTGCAGGACATCGGGAATGTGAACTTTAAATAAAGCTCGCAGCAGTATATGGTTTGCAGAAACATACTGTCTGGTGCAGAAAAACCACTGCAACTCTTTTGCATGTGTTGAATATAAACTGCAGAGCACATGCAGAAAGCAACAGCTCTGAAGTCCTGATTAGGAAGGGGGAAATATCTAAGGTAATCCAATAGATCCCACGTCCCTGGACAGCTCATTGTCTTTGGTGCAGTAGGTTCTGATCTGAGATAAAGTGACCATTTCTCTGGGGTCTTCAGAGTTATGGCCAGCAACAAGATACCCCGACACAGGCATATCGGTCAGACTCAGCGTGGCTACGGCTGCGGTTGTTGTAGTTCAAAACAAGGGTCACCTTCATTAAGCTAATACCTAGTGGCAAAACGTCTGCTGGAATAGTTATGGTCTGGATATCATGTCTGAAAACTGCATATGATGCCACTACATGCAGCGTCGACTGCTGGTCTTAAATGAACACACTGTTCACTACAAATTCTGCTGAAAGAAACCTGTCTTCACATACAGTTGCTAAGGTACTTGTGCTTAGGCAAACAAATACTTTAAAGACAAACAATACCTTGCTTTTTCCCTTCCAAAGTGACGAATGTAAATACTTCCGAAGAGCTGTCGGACTTCTGGAGTGTCCATATCAAGCACTTCACACTTGCCAAGGACTATGTGGACCTTTTTGTAAAAGCCAAGGGAAATAACCAGACTGGTGAGGATGTGTGTGTGTGTGTGTGTGTGTGTGTGTATGGCAAGGTCATAAATGAGATGAAAACCTGCACTTGGACTCTTCCCTGTGAAGTCAGTCTCGGCTTCACCAAATGGTTGAACTCTCAAAGCACCTTGGCCCTTGGCTGACTTGATCTGGAACCCCTGCCCATGTGGCTCAGATTTGCAACTTACATATTCGGTATGAAAACAAAGCTGCTAGTACAGGCGTCTTCTCCAAAAGAGAAGAGAGTCATACACTTTGCTCCCTTCCTCCACGATCTGCTTCTAAACGCAGCTATTGTGGCTCTGGAAGCCTATACTGTCTGCTCTGGCGGGGTGGGCAGTTAGACAAAAGCACCACCTTTAACTCACCAGAGCCATCGGTTTTAGACATGCATAGTACAAGCAGTTCTTTCTCATTTGGGAAAGAAAAGTACTCTTAAAAGATTTAGGGGGAGGAAGGCTGCCCGGGTTATTTCACCCCAAACACATCTTTCAAATCTGATAACTTGTAAGCTCATGGCTTCCATTCTCATCTTCGAACTTCAGACGACACTAAGCTGCCCACAGCAGCTGCAGAGGGCGAGCCTTTAAATGAAATAAAGAAGTAATTGCTTCGGGGAACAAAGGCAAGAATAAAAAGCCCCGTTAGCTGAACTATGTGGCCCCATGGGACGGTGTGTGGTATTTATGTATTCCTGATCGCTATTGTCTGACATGGCAAGAAGGAACCCCTGAGCAATCCTGGAGAACCTGACTTAAAAAGAGGCTGGGGCTCAAACTGCTGGTCTTTCACGCCTCAGTCACCTCCCTGTGTCTTCTTTATCTGTGACAGGGAAGTATAACACTATCTACCCAATGGGTTGCCATGGGGGAGGGGGCTGAATGTCATACACTGACGTTCTTAAACATGGCGGACTGCATACCTACTGCATCTCTGTCCCCTTCCCAAGCCCCAACCTACAGGTTGAAGGGAGAAATAGCATAAATCTAAGAACCCAAACAAAATGAAAAGTCTAACCAACCAGATCTGGCAGTGAACTATGGGAAAATAAAAGGCAGATGATTATGCAATCAGTGACTCTTGGGAGACAATGAGACATGAATAACTGATTGAGGGTAAGGCTCGGAATCCAGACCGAGAAGTAACTGGTGCACTAGTATCCTGGAAAGGTGCAGGGATAGAAGAATAGTTGGGTTAAAAGCTGAAGGTTAGGTTAAAGAATACAGCCCAGAGAGCCAGCTTCCACATGTCCTCTGAATGTGTGCATGTCACCCCCCACAAAAAAACCCAAACAGGGGAAAAAAAAACAAATCTCAACAATTTAACAGTAACTTTATACAACTTTCCAGGGGCAATCAAAATTGTTTCTTATCCAAAAGGGGAGACAGCTCAAATTACAAATTGCTACTATGTACAGAAAGAAAAGGAACAAGTCTTCTGAGAAAAGTTTGAGACTAGTTCAACTTAATAAAGTTTATTTGCGCAAGGAATAGGTTCTAGAACTGGACAGTACTCTAGACTTCTAGACTAAAGATGATCCTGAATGCTCCCTCCCTGCCAATGGTTTATAACCAGAAAGATAGGAAATGACATACAAAGATATACAAAGATTACTGGATTGGTGTGGCTGAGCTTTTGCCTTATTTGGGCATAATCTGAGAGCCTTCAGCCTGGGCTCAGCTCCTGGGATTGGGTAAATTCAGTTGCTTAGTTACAAAAAAGCACATCTATGTCAGGCTACAACCTGTTTCCTTATCAAGAGAGGCCATCAGGAGTCTGCTGTATGGTACAGCCCCTTTAAGGGCCAAAGCCATTGTCTGTCTGGTTTAGGCCAACTTACTCCAGTTCAACAATGGTTCTGTTCTACACATTTCTGGTCGGTGGACAAACTCTCGAGTCACGTTATGAAGAGACAATTTAGTTTTCCCTATAGTACCTACTACGTTTCTGTCCTGGTCATTTTTCTGTGGCTGTGATAAGACACCATGACTAAAGGTCACTTAAGGAAGTAGGAGTTTATTTTGGCTTAGGTTCCAGAGGGATACGAATCCATCATGGAAGGGAAACATGGCGGCAGGAGCAGAAAGTGGGCAAGGCTGTAAACACTGGAAGGCTGCCTTCAGTGATGCACTTCCTACATCAGGACTTCGCTTCCTAAACCTCCCCAAACAGCACCACTGACTGGAGATCAAGTGTTCAAATGCCCAAGCCTATGGCAGACATTTCTTATCCAAATCACTACAATGTTTGCCCATGAAAAGCTCAACAAATCTGGGCAACTGGGACCGGCAAAGCAAACAGTACTAAGGTATCAAGAGTAACTAGGCTGCACTATGCTGTTCCTGGGGGAGGGGGAGTCCTCTCTTGCCCAGTGTCCTCCACTGAGAAGGATGCTCCTCTCCTGAGGGTGGGAGT
Organism: Arvicola amphibius; assembly: GCF_903992535.2. Lineage (NCBI taxonomy): Eukaryota > Metazoa > Chordata > Mammalia > Rodentia > Cricetidae > Arvicola > Arvicola amphibius. The sequence continues at coordinate 52,849,860 of NC_052050.1, forward strand.
GGGGTGGGGAGGGTCTCCTCGCTTTATGGGTAGCTTAAAAAATGAACATGTCACAGCTATGGGGCACTGGAAACTGTAGGGAGAAACAAGGATCCCATTTGATCTAAGAGTTGGGTCACAAACTTGGTAGGGCAGCACACACCTATTACCAGCACTTATGAAGTCAGTGCAAGAAGACAGGAAGTTCAGGGTCATACTTGGCTACAAAGTGAATCTACAGTCAGCCGGGGCTACATGTGACTATTAAGTATTTTCTGGCCAACAAACCTCTCTGCTGATGCAAATAATCCCAATCAGACCAAATCAGACCGAATTAAAAGATGCCTAGGTTTAATAGATGGAATGAATGGCAATACTTCCCAGTGGTCATGGGAAAACCTGGAGAGGGGAAGAGGGAAAAGGGGAGACTATGGGGAAACCTGGAGACAAGGGGAAACCTGTTCATTCCAGGGGGGGGGGCAGTTTAAATAGCCTGTGGGAGTGGTCCTGACCTTCCTTGGGGAGGGGTTACCATTTGGTGGGCTTTCTTGACCCTCCCTGGAGAAGGGTCACCGTTTGGTGGGCTTTCTCGAAGGTGGAATTTGGACTGAGGCAACTTTCAGGGGAGGGAGCTTAGGCCAGGAGCTGGGGTGAAGCCCCCAGCCAAACAATCCATAATTTTTGTATAAAAGGGGTGCCAGGGAGCCGAGATGACACTTCTGATCAAACAGTGACATTGTCATTAAAATAATTAATAATAATAATAATAATAATAATAAAGTAGGATCAACTCAAACAAATGTGGCCATTAACCAAATGGAAGGAGTCATGCGCATTCTTCCTGTGCACCACAGAATTACATACTTCCCTTACTGTGTGAAACAGCTGATACAAGGAAAAGCATGCCTCCTTCCTTTACCCTTGTGTGCACATTATATTTCCCTCTTTGATTGGTTTTCCAGGATTCTACTCTAGCCCTAGATTTAATGCTCAGAGCAGGCATCAGTTAAAGGATCTGATACATCCTATTTATGTTCTCTTCCACATTTAAACATCTTCTCTGTCTTCCTAACAGCTTCGAGACTTTATATGTATATACACATCTTTTATTATAAGCTCCCTCGTGTCTTCTTTGTAATACATAGGTTACAACTATAAATCAAATCTATCTTGGGCTAAAAGCTGGGCTGTCTTTGAGTAGCTCTGCTTTATAGAATTCTTAGAGACTGGGGTGGGGAAGAATTTAGACTTTGGCTAGTCTGCAAGCACTGCTGGCCAGTCTTCATTGCTAAGTCTTGCTCTGCAGGCTAACCTCCATGAACTTATCCACTTATTTATGCTTTTGTGTATATTTTGCTGCTGTTTCCAAGGAAAAGTACTTTTTGAATCCCTCCAGCCTTGCCTGAGTTGAACTAAGGGGAAGCGGGGTTGTTTTCCTCATGTGTCTATGTGTTTCTGAGTGTTGGATGTGGTACTGCCAACTAAACAGAGCAGAACTAGAATTCAGGGAGAAGGCGTTCGAGTTGAGTGCAGAGGCACAGTGAGTCCAGGAGGTACAGAACTGGCCCCCAAGTGGATGGCTGCTGTCCCTCCCCATCGAGCAAACCCTTTATTCAGTCAAAGAAGAATACCAGATCAGCAGTCACTGAAGGCAGGGATTCCATAAGGGTGTCTTAAAAGTTAGTGATGTGACCCCACTGCAGTGTCAGCCATGCAGTTCTGGTGCTTGCGGGTTGGGGAGCTCCACCTCTGCAGCTTTGAGGATGCACCCCTGCAGGCTGGGGTAGAAGGAGTAACAGGCACACGTCACCAACTGGGTCTGGGTCCATATACTTAGAGTGCTTTGCCAGACCAGATCATGGAATGAAACTAGAATCTGTTTATTAAACTTGACGCTTTCCTAACAGACACCAGACTTCACAACAATGGATTTCCACAGTCAAACCAAGGGAATGCTATTATGTGCTCCCCTAGCTGCCTATGAGGCAGCCCAGTGTGCTGGAGTTTTAGGTCTACAACACGTTTCCTCTTCTCACCTCCAACTGAGAAGAAGGCCCCCTCTACACTTGGGCGTGGGCTCCTTCCACGGTACAGCTCTTAGCTCTGACTCACCAGTCCTTGCAAAATGATTTTCCTCAGTTAACCTAGTTTAGAGATGACAGACTTTCCCACTAAGCTAGCGAGTCTTCCCTTTCCTGACTATCCTTGAGCTAGTTCTAGAACTTACTGTCTAGATTGTGTCCTAAATGTCAGAAACAACCACTCAAATGTTATGACCTGTCTGTCCATTCTCCCAAAACCCACAGCCTCACATCTGGCCAGCAAGCACTTGCAAGATGAATTCAAGTAATTGAGTGAGAAGGGAGAACACAGGAAGTATATGAAGGCTTTCATCAAGATAGTGCTTGGTTAAGCAAATCTCAATTCAATTTACGTAATTATGATACTGGCTTATATGATAGTTAATCTTCATTGTCAACTTGATTGCATTAACATCACCAATGAGACATGGCTCAGATGGTGCTGTGAGGGTGTTCCCAGAGGTTTGCCTAAGAAGAGCAGACTTACCCTAAATGTGGGTGCATCATCCCATGGGCTGAATAAAAAGGAAGACACTTGAGCACTGGCTTTCATCTCTCCACTCCCTGACTGCAGATGCAATATGACCAGTGACATCATACTCCTGACACCATGTCTTCCCTACCGTGATGGGCTGTGTCTCCATACCACCATGACGTCACATAAACCCTTCCTAACTTGTTTTCGTCAGACATTTTATCAGCAGTGAGAAAAGTAACTAATGCAGAATCCAGGTTCCAGAAGTGGGGGTGCCATTGTGATGTACCTATACACATGGTTCTAGGCTTCTGCAATAGGTTTATGTGAAAAATGTGGATGACTTTGGAGCTGTGGCTGAAGAAACCCTAGAATGCTGTCAGCAGAGCTCAGCGGCCATTCTGGTGGGAGTCTGGAAGACAGGAATCTGAGAGAAATGCAAATAGCAGAGGCCCAGCCCATGGTTTCAGAGAGGGGAGAGACTCAGAGACTATTCATACTGCTTCTGGCAAAGAACCTGGCTGTGTCCTGAAAAACTGAGGGAGGCTGAATTCAAAAGCAAAAGACTAAGTTGTTTGGTGGAGGAAATTTCAAGGTAGTGTAAGTCTGAGCTGTGCTGTGCTACTGTGATTTTCTCCTCCCCCTCCTTTTCCCTCCCTTCCCCCCCTCCTTCCCTCTGAGGCAGTAACTCACATTGGCTGGTTTAGAACTATGTAGATTAAGCTGGGATTACAGGCATGTGTCACCAAAGCCTGGGTCACTACTCTTAATTAGATCTATAGTAAAAAAGGGAACAGAAAGCCACAGATGTGCAGCTGGCAAGGAAAGAGGGTGAGTTTAAAGGCGTAGAGAAAGCAGCTGCCACTGTTAAAGAAATCAGCTCTATCTGAGCCAGGAAGATGGCACAGGGGTGAAAGTGTTTGCCTTACACGCCTGATGACCTGATTTCAAGTTCCAGAACCTGATTTAAAAAGACAGATATGGTGGTGGGCATTTTCAGCCCAGCATGGCAATGGCAGATAGGAAGCAGGGACGGAAAAACTGGCAGAAAGCCCATGGGCCAGTTAGCCTAGAGTGTGCAGCATAGCAGCGGAGACAGGGAGACTTTGCTTGAATAAGGCAGAAGGTGAGAACTGGCCCTTCAGATTTGCCCATGCACCTCCACATGCATACTGGGGCACATGCATGCCTGCACCCACACACATATGCATACAAACAAAATTAACTTAAAAATTGTTTTTAAAAACAAATTAGCTCTATTAAAGAGAAGCCTGGTGCCCTAAAGACTCTACCAAGTGGAGGGCCACCTTTGTGAAATGCTAATTAATTCAAAAGGAGAGAGCCTGAACTGAGAATTACACTGACAGGGCTCCTGGCTGAGAACAACTGGCTAAGGAAGTGTTCCCCCAGGTTCAGCAGCCAAAGCGCACAGAGGCCACAAGAGGGGCAGGCTAAAAGGGGCCAGAGCACGCTTCAAGCTGGCAACAGAACTTGGCAATGTTGACCACAAAGTATGGGGTTTGCAGGAATGTAAGTTACAAGGTCATGGAAGTTTGTACTGATATTCTAGAAAGTCACTGAAGTCAGGCAATATATGGCAGAACTGTGGGATTCCCCGAAAGGAGCCCCCCACCTTGAGGGGTCACTGCATGAAGCTGTGACGGTGCAACAGGGAGCCCAAGAGTCAGGGATGCCGGGCATGGAGCAGAACTGCCTAAGAAAGAGGCAGCATGGAGTGCACGCTGCAGAACTAGAAGAGTGGGGCTGCGAAGGCCTGTCGGAACCCAGGTGATGCTATTACCTACTCGAGGTGCCCAGATACAAAGAGCAGCAGGTTTGGTGGTTTTCCTCCATGGTTCTGCTCTTGCTTTGTATAATCTTTCTTTGCCATGTCCTTGCTCCTCCTTTCTGGAAAGGGCTTATACACCACTGTATAGTGGAGGCATGCAATTTGTTTCTTATCTTATAGGGGCTAACTCAGGAGATTGTCTTGGGTCTCCAAAGAAACTCTGGACATTTTGGGGGACCTTTTTGATGTTGTTGAGCCTCTTATGACTTTGGGGATTCTAAGAGATTAACTAATGCACTTTGCACCCTGAGACTGCCACAAGCCTTCGAGGGTCAAGGATAGAATGTTATTGGATAAAGTTGATGTGTTTGGGTGTCAGGTTGACAAGAGGTGCTTGTTGTCAGCTTGACAGGATTTGGGATCTCCTGTCTGTGGGTACGTCTGTGGGAGTGCTTCCAGAGAGGGCTAACTAAGAGGGAAAAGCCCACCCTGAATGCAGGAAGCATTACCCCACCAGTTAGGATCCAAGACTCAATACAACAAAGGAAAAACGAAGGAAGCCAGATGAAATGTGACCTGTCTGTGCCTTCCCTGCCATACTTCACTATATCCCCTTAAACCAAAAAGCCAGGAATAAGCCCTTCTCCGTAAATTCTTCTTGTCAGGTCGCTCATCACAATGATGAGAAGACTAACTAATACAAGTAGAAACAATGAATAATAATACTTGGGAAATAAAGAGTCATACACTTCCATGTTTAATGGGCAGGTAAAGAAAATAAAAATAGGAGTGCCAAACACTATTCTTGAGGTTGTATGTGTTATAGTCAATTTAACCCTTCTAAATCCAGTATTAGGCAGTTACCATCAACATCCTTGGTATTGCTAAAGAGACAGAAGAAAGGGATGCCCAGAGTCACACAGCCACTTCCTGAAGGAACTGGATTCCGACTTAGAAAGTTAGACTTGAGGTGCCTCACATTGGCTGCTTCATTACTGCGACCCTAGGTAAGGCATTGTTTGGCATCTCTAATCTGTCTGGGAAGGCTCAAAAGGTCTGGAATGCTAGAAGCTGCTTTTCTTTTCTAAATTATTATAATTTGAACAAAGGAAGAGGCAGTTCAGTTTCATGAAGCAGTTTTGAAGAATTGTCATGGACCAGATTAATGTCATTTGGGTACATATACACAGAAGAGGGGGGATGAGATCGCTTGATGCTCTAACAAGAAATACTGGGATAAAGAGGCCGTCATCTGCAAACTGTCTTCACATTCAGTATTGACCCTGTGCTCTGGAGTAACCCAGGTGTTATATGTCTAACTTTCCTAATGGGTTATAATTCACAGCCATGGTAGTATTTGTTTTCCATTTTACAGATGAAGTAAATGATGAAGATCAGTGTCCTGGCCCACAGATGGAATTGGGTTTGGGTTTTCCGACACCTACTCCAGTGCTGTTTGCCACCACATTCTGCTCATTTGGCCCTGGGGCCAGCAAAAGGCAGGATGCTATCAAACAGGAGTGCTGGGCTGAGAGCCTAGTGGTGCCTGCGGAGAAAGAGAAGCCACTCCTTCTGACCTTCCCGCCTCTGCTGTGTGCGGTGCATGCAGAACTCCATACTGGACCCTATATAATTGATTCAGGGGGGCTGAAAACAGAACAGAGTCACAGGAACAGAAGACTCCTGCATGGAAGAAAGGATCTCCATCACAGCCACTTCAGATGGTGCTACAGCATCTGAAGCCAGATGGTTCATGAAGGAGAGCGTCAGCAGCCTGGCCCACTTCAGAACAGACGGCACGAGGCTGACTGGAAACTCTGAATTACTCAGGATTTCCTGGGTGCAAGCAGAATATGCAACCAAAAAGTCTTAAGCACACGGGTACAGGGCACCTCAGTGGGGAGGTGTCAGGAGGAATGGGAACCTACACAAGCTGCTCTACCAAAATACATACGATGAGGCGCTGGCTGTTTGTGATACTGTATTTGGAGACAGGGTTCTTAAGGAGGGAAAGGTTAAAGGAGGTCATAGGTTGGGGCACTGAGGCAACAGGATAGACTAAAGGGTCTCTTTCTGACTGTGTAGAAAGGAGATGTCCCGGGAACATAGCAATGAAACATCCATATACAACCCAAGGAGAGAGCCCTCACTGGAAACTAATCTTGGTGGCGGCTTGGAGTTCCAGTTTCAGGGCCTGTGGGAGAAGCCAATTTTGTGTGTTTTGTTTTAGCTTTAAGTGCAGAGGGTGAGCTCAGGACATACTTTATGATGGATTTACCATCCCAGCCCCCATTTCTGTTGTCTCTAAGCCACACTTCCTGGATTTTCCAGCGGCTCAAGTGACTAACACCATGAGCTGCGGCCTAGCCATCCTCCAGCCTTTATCCAACAATCACCAGTCAGCTTCTTCTTTTATATTTTTAAAAATACAACATTTTATTAATTCTTCAAGAACTTTGTGTATTTTTATTATATTCACCTCCATTCTTACCCCTAACTCCTCCGAGACCCACCCCTCCAGCTCCCAACCCCTCACAACATGGTGTCATTTTAAAAATAATCCACTCAGTCCAATTTTTAGCACATATACTCACGGGTGTGGGGCTACAGAAACGTGGTTGGTTGGACCTATCAGAGGCCACACCCTTAAAGAAAACTGAATCTTCCTCCCAAGACACCATCAACAGTCTATAGCTCCTGGGTTGGGTGGGGTCCCAGAGCCCCTCCCTCCCCTACACTGGGATGTGTTGACCACACCTACTCTGAGCTCTTGAGCACTGCATCCCTCACATCCGGAAGTCCTCTTTCTCACTAGTGCTTCAGCTCCCTCTTTCTACAAGGCTTCCCTCCTCACTATGGCCACTTCCCCCTTGCACCCTACAGAAAAAGATCTCATCTTAGAACCCATAAGACTTTACAGACATAATTTAAAAAGAATAAGTCTGTCTGTTCCATGGACCTTTGGACTTCTTGAAAGGAGAGAATCTCGTCGGTTTTCTGATCCTTCCATGGTACTTTCTGAAGCCTGAAGCACGACGCCCAGCACCCACTGCACCTCCTCACACTGGCCTCCCCTAACTGCAATTCTGAACCGTGTCCGCGCATCTTACCATTCTGCATAGGGCCTAGTAGTCTATGCACAGACTTTTACCAAAACCAAGTGAATATCGCCCCAAAGCAGCGACATGTCTACGGAAACTCACCCTGAGAACTGAAAATGGAGGTCTAGCTACTGTTAATGGAACTATTCTTCACCTACTTCAAATGCCAAGTAAGCTAACATTAGAAGAAGCCTAAAAGGAGGCGGCAGAACGAAGAAGAGAGGGGACAGGAGGGAAAGAGAGACGTTTTTGAGAGAATGAACATGAATACTTTCAATTTCAGGACTGTGACTGTCTGTACAAGCTGAATAGAAGTCACAGCCACAGGACTGGGCACCAGCATGTACTTAATAAATGTCTGCCTAGTAGCCAGGGACACAATCAGAAGAACTTTATAAAGAAAAGAGGAGGCTGGACATATTGGCATATTACCTGCAATTTATGTACTTAGGCAAGGCCAGCCTGGGCTATATAGTGAGTTCCAGACCAGCTGGAGCTCCACAGCAATGCCCTGTCTCAAAAAAAAAAAAAAAAAAAAAAAAAAAAAAAACCACCAAAAACAAAAAAAAGGGGGGGGTGAGAGAGAAAGAGAGAGAGAGAGAGAGAGAGATAAAGGGAGGGAGGACATCCTACTGTATATTAAGCAGCATGCCTACATACAATGCTACCTTTGTGTACTTAACAAGGCCAGCTGGGGCAGTCCATTAGGCGAGGATAACCCCATGACACAAAGAAGCCCTTTCTGACATCCCCCTCCCCTCCGCTCTACCAAGCACAGCGTGCCCTTCCACAGGTGCATTCCTATTTGAGTCAAGGTTATCCTCATCTTTAGTCTCTGTCCACACTGGAAACATGACTGGCTAGGAGAGCACTGTTTCCAGAGCCTGAGCAGGAATGGACTTCCTGGAGTCCTGTGCTCCTCCTGTGCTGCTGAGCAGGACACTGGGCAGCTGAGACTCTCAAGGACTGGAGACAGTGTGTGAAAGTGCAGGCCTGTGAGGTGGAGGGGACAAAATTTTCCAACCTCTGCATTCCTGCTCCAGGCCTGGCACTGGGCACAGGAGAGAGTTCCCAGCAGTGCAAAGCAAGGAGCCAGGGTTTCCCCGGAGTGCCCTTCCAGCCTCTCCCGCCTACTCTCTCTTAAGCATCTGTAAGCAGACACACTTTAGAGAGCACTAGGCCTGAGTGGCACGCAGCCCAGCAAACACTCCTCTGCAGGTCCAGGCCCTTCTAAGTGGTGAGGGCAGATGTGGCTGGATGGAAAGATGCTTGAGGGGACTTACAGTCTGTGACCAATTAGCCAGATGTGCTACCCTTACCACCTGACTTTTTTCTTATGAGTGTTCATGTGTAGCACTCCCCCTCCCCCACACACACTTCATTCAGTCTCCTTTCCTTGAAACAGATCATTTCCCTTTGCCCTGGGGGGTGGGGACCACCGTCTGAGGGCCATCCTGGGTTCACATATGCTCCTGTCTTCACACGGTACTGGTGATGAGGAGCCTCTTCTCCGGTGTGCAGACACTGTGGCCATTCTCTCAGAGCCTTGTCTCGCCACAGATTTCCACACATGTGTGAGTTCTGACTGGAAATGGGGCAAATGTGGCTCCGGGAGGGATTCGAAAGACTCCCTAACCAGACTGGGGTCTACTGCGTCTGCAGAGCCAGCTCCAGAGAGAAGACCGCTGTGTCAGAAGAAAAGGGGGTGCCTGCTCCTGTCACCTTCTTCTTCCTTCACTTAAGCTTGGTCGCACCCACTCTTGCCTCTGGTCAGTCCCTAGATGTTGCCCCCCGACCCTTGGTACTCCGAATGCAATGTAAACTCGGCTACATTTGGTTTGGATTTGCCGCCGTCAACCAGCCTTCCCAGCTCCTGCAGATGAAGACGCTTAGAGCAATTAGCTAAGTCTTTAAACTCAGGCATGCCGCAAACCAAACTCGAAGCGTACAAGATACCGTCTACCTCACCTATTTTTTTCTTTTACAAATTCCCACATTTAAAAACTCCCCAGCTGTTTTAAGGGCCAAAGAACTTAGATGTGACACGTATTTCAAAGGCAGTGTCATGCCTCACCCATTCTCAATCCTCTGCAAGCACACGAGGACTTTCCCAAGAATGTGCCGCCTGTAAGCAAAAAATAAAACCAGGAATGCTACCTTTTCTTTCCCTGGGAGAACCTTCTTCCCCCTTTAAGCTGACATTTCATGTCCATCTCCGATTGCTCTTTAGTGTAGGTTGTAGACTCGGTTGTGCCCAACTCATCTCTGGCATCCGAAGCTCTTGTCCAGCTTCAGTGTTCTCTACTGCTCCACAAATACCTTACTCATTTAAAACCTACATCATCTAATGCTACCTTTGAAAATGAGCTCAAGCTGGCCGGGGCCCTTCACCTCCCCACCCTTCTACATGCTTCTAACTTCAAGCCAGATCTTTTTTTACACCTTCTTTCTGCTCTTTTCACTTTGGAAAACTTAGTCCCCCAAACGTATGCAAGAATGACAAACTTACAATGTCTAAACCCCACCTCCGGGTAGAAAGCCAAGTGTAATAAGTGACAGTGGGAAGCGAGGCTGTCTTTGTCTGCTGAAACCTCTGCACAGGTGTGTGCAGTGAGTGCTCAAACACCCTGAGTGATGGGAGAGTTCAGACGCTAGATCTCTGAGCATCTAATTTCAGCGCTTCTCTGGGTTCTAAAACAATAACTCAGAGAGAAAAACTTGAAACATTAGGAGTTGATATTGGAGATGAAAACCCCCCACAATTTTAGCCTGAGATAAATGGCAAGATCGCATGCAGATAAAATATACAAATACAATGGTTCCTGCTTGCTGGGCAGCTTTCTGAGACATTTTCATTGCATACAGGTGTTCCAGATGACCTTTAGAACTATGATGTCAAGTAGTCACCTTTGGAATTAGATTGGATGAAATGTATGTATTAGTTTGGGGAAAACTATCTCTATATGTCTTGGTTAGGGTTTCTTTCTCTTTTTAAAAAAATGATTTATTTATTCATTTATTTATTTTTGAGACAGGATTTCTCTGTACAGCCCCGGCTATCCTCAAACTTGCTCTGTAGATCAGGCTGACTTGGAGCTCACAGAGATCCGCCTGTCTCTGTCTGCCAAGAGCTGGGATTATAGGTGTGCGCCACCACTGCCCGGCTTTGGTTAGGGTTTCTATTGCAGTGATAAACACCATGACCAAAAGCAACTCGGGGAGGACAGGGTTTGCTTCATCTTACAGCTCTTGGGTCACCCCATCACTGCGGGAAGTCAGGGCAGGAATCTGGGGGTGGGGACCGAAGTACAGGTCATGGCAGAAGGCTGCCTCCTGGCAAGCTAAGCCTGCTTTCTTACATCACCTAGGACCACACCTGCCCGGGGAGGGGGCACCTGCCCATGGTGAGCTGGACCCTCCCACATCAACTTTTTGTCAAGAAAATGCCCTACAGGCCAATATGATGGGGGCATTTTCTCAGTTGAGGTCTTTTCTTCTGTTGTGTCAGGCTGACAACAACCCAAACTGGTCACTACAGATCCAGTCAGATTATCTGGGAGTGTGGTACGCATGGTAGGCCCAACATCACTCAAATATCTATTTAGACAATTCATTTATCTGCCTCGCAACCGTCACTCCCACCAAGCTGCCTTATAAAACAGGCCAAGCCAAACACAGCAATTCACCCCTGCCCCCCTTTCCCAAAGACAGACAGAAGATCCCAGCCAGGCCAGAAAAGCCTTCACCAAAGCCTTCCTCCACGCTTTATATAAGAAATGTCTCCACAGAATAAGAAAGGCTTGTATACAGGACTCTGAGTGGCCACGTTCCCCACCCTAAAGAGCAGTTTAGCTGAGAGAGTAAGATCATGGCAGAAATAATGTGCCATTCACTCCCCCAAATGATGGAGTCTTTACGGGAGTCAGAAACAAGTCATAAGATCACACACACACACAAACACATGCACAAGGACATGTGCGCGCACACATGCATGCAAACCCTCGATTACTGTGGCAATGCATGGCATTCCCACATGTCCAACTTGCTCATGCTCCCGGCAGCTGTACCCCATAGCACCGGCTCTTATGTTCTCATGCAGAGCCACGCCCATCCCTCCCCAGCTGTGACGACAACTGCTTCTCCTTTACTGCACTTCAGCAAGTGTGAACCAAGCTTTGACCTATAGGCATATCTGGGTTTCCATCATAGGTCCAGACACTTCCGGAGTTTTTATAGTTGTCATTGATGTGGCCCATTCTTGGTGACATTTTTCTAAGCAGTTACAAATGCCGTATGAGAACATCGTTTCCATACATTTACTTTCTATCTGGCAAAAGGCCCGTCTTTTTTTACATTTTCAGTTGCTTCCCTTGGCATTTCCAGTGAGGCAACTGCAAATATCTGCAAACAACCATTTTGGTCTCTTTTCTTTATTATTTAATATTCTGCATATGGCAGACACTTGGCTTGACAAGTTAATGATATGTGTTAGTGACGGATGACAGGGGACAATCCTACTTTGTCCATGATCCGATCTTCTAATTTTTCATCATTAAACAGAGTGGAAGCATTTAGTTTGTGATAATTATTATTTAGTATGATAATTAATGCCCTTTAATTTCTAGTTTCTAAAGAACTATTTTTAAAAGAAAAAAGGTCTAAGCACAGACAGTGAGTTCTATTAAATGTCTTCTGAGTGTCTATTAAGGTGATCAGAGGGCTTTTATCCACTTATTAATGAACTGAATTATGCTAATACGTCTCCAAATGCTGACTTCTCTTTGCATTCTTGAAATTAATTTGGCTTTGGGCACCATGCTTTATTCTTTTAATAGAAAACTGGATTCAATTTGCTCATATTTGATTTGGGATTTTCCTTGGGAGGGTAATAAATTTGTAGTGAGCCTGGCCTGCAGACTTGGGTGTTTGTGTTAGCTTGGTTGGGCTCTGATATCAGGGTTATTTTAACTTCATGAAGTAAAATGAGAAGCTTTCTTTCCTTTCTGTATTCTCAAACATTTTATACAGCATGGAAAGTATTTTTTTCCTGGAAGTCTAAGAATTTGCACCTATAAAACTGTTCAGCAATGTATTACTGGGGAGTCGTGCTTTGTCTGCATCTCCAGTTCTCAGTTACTGTCCAGGCTAAGTTGTACGGGGACAAATTAAACTGTTTTGGACATGTATTATCTTCTAGAGCATCACCTTCAGTGGGCTTTAGTTAAATTAGAATAGATCTACAAACAGTATCTTCTCAACACGTCTTCCGAATGGCTGGGGCTGGACTCACACTCCTTGTTTAAAGTCCAGCCCCTCATTTTTAACAAGCACTATTTTTCTTAATTGTATGTGATACCATTCGTTTAACATCTTTTTAAGTCTTGCAGACAGCTTTATATATATGAATAAGCACCCTCCTCTGTTCTTCAAGTTGGTTTCATTTGATTCATTCAATGGAGCCCTCAGGTTAGCTACCACATTTTCAGTGGCTTATGTTTTTCTATTCCTTCATGGTTTGAATTCGTAACTGTGTTTAAAGGTCATCCTCCTTGAAGAGCCTCTCCAACAGATGACAGCGACATTTACATTTGCTTTGTTGTAAACTCTTATTTGCTTTAACAGCAATCTCCAAACCAAGGGAAAACAACAACCAGGGAATAGTGGGCATGCTTGGTCCTCAGCGCCTCTGCAGTGACCTTCTCCCTCCCGGCTGATGCTCTGAACCTCTTGGCCCTCATTAATAGAGCTGGCAAGGCTGCTTTAGACACTTAAATGGCATCAGTTGAGATGTTTGAATTTATATGTGTGCTTTAAGAAGTTTATTCTTAGCTATCTAACTTAATCCTGGAAATTTAGTGATAGGAGATTGCTTAACAAATAGTTTTCTATTTAAAAAAAACTGTCATAGGGATGGGAAAAGAGGTGTGTGTGTGTGTGTGTGATAGAGTGCTTGCCTAGCATGTGAGACTCCCTTTATGCAGCACAAAAAAAAAAAAAAAAAAAACCAAAACCAGATTGGGTCAGCAAGGTGGCGAAATGAGTAAGGGAACTTGACAACAAACCCTAGACAAACGTTGACAACAGACCTTAGAGTTCTGTCCCTGGACTCCCATGCTAGAAGGAAAGATCTGATGTCACGGCCTGAGCACACACACAATACATACAAAAACAATTAGAGTTCTAAAACTAACTACAGTTTATTTAGGGACATGTTTTAGTCTTTAAAGAATAAGCATATTGGGGTAGTTTGTTAGCCTCCAGCAAGTCATTCACGAGGTGATTTCACCCTAGAACTGGCCAGTCTGTGAGCAGGGATGGAAGGGAACAGGAAAGTAAGAAAACCAGGGCCCTGCTGGTTGAGAAAACAAGCCACTACTGGACCAAGTGGATGAGGACGTGCACACATTTCAGAGAAGCAGAGGCAGAGAAACAGTGGGCTGGGAAAGATGTCATGGAGAAATAAAGTCACGAGGCCAGAAATCAGATGCACCATTTCCAGGGCTCGGGGTAGGGAAGGTGAGGAGATGGCACTAGGTACAAGGATGTATAAAGGATGCGCCCGAGAGGTGGAAGTGCTGTTTTCTTACTATTTAGACTTGATCACCTAAACATAATGACTCATACTACATGTAAATCCAACTTAGTATATTCATCTTAAACAAAAACCGAAAAATAATTCCACAGAGAGGAAAGCTTACCTTCCTACCTAGACCGTTCACTTCGGAGCAGCTACAAAAAGCAGAAAGATGATTCTAGACACAGTGGAGTGGTCTGCAGTCCCGGCACTGAGAGGTACGAAAGAAGACAGTTTCCCAGGACAGCCTGGGGCACAGTGAGAGCCTGGGGCACAGTGAGAGCCTGGGGCATGATGAAAGTCTGTCTGTTTTTTTTAAGGTATTTTATTTTAATACAAAATAATGTTATTATTGAGCCATATAAAATTATATATTTCTGACTTATATAAATTTAAATTTTGTGTGATTAACCTAAAATAAAGAAATAATATTCATCTGGGCTGGAGAGATGGCTCAGTGGTTAAGAGCGTTGCCTGCTCTTCCAAAGGTCCTGAGTTCAATTTCTAGCAACCACATGGTAGCTCACAACCATCTGTAATGAGGTCTGGTGCCCTCGTCTGGCCTTCAGGCATACACACAGACAGAATATTGTATACATAGTAAATAAGTATTTCTTAAAAAAAGAAATAATATTCATCTATCAAATTGGCCAGATTCCAAAGGCTGAGCCCCATGTTCTTGGCCAGCTGCAGAAACCATCTCCTACAGTACAGATGGACCAGGAGAGCCCATAAAGCTCAATCTGGCAACACTGATCTAAGTGTCCACTCTGGGGGATTTCAGTCCCATACAGGAACATACATACTAACGTCTGTCTAAGTGCTAATGGAGTTCAGATAATGCGACATCCACACAGTCACATGTCACGACAGCCTCACACGACAGTGGCCCTCATGCGCCGTGGCCATCCGGCTATGCTGCTGTCTTGCTGCTTTCTGAATACTGCTTCTACTGAAAGAGGCCCCTTGTCCGAGTTCCAGCAAAGGCCATGTGCTCTTTTAACGCCAACTTCTGTCTGCTGTTCATATCTGTGCCTGTGCTCTTGGTGTGCTCTAGTGACCCTACTTTCTCACATTCCCTCCTTACAGCTCTGAAGGCAGGCAATGGGTACATCTGCTACTAGTACTGGACCTGTGCTGCTTGCTGGGGCTCAGAACATGATATCCCAAAGTATGGCACTTTGGTCTGATGAGTACATGGACTGGAGATCAGAAAGCTTCAGAAGCAAGGCCTTCTGGCCTCTCCCATCCTCCTGTCCTCCTATGGCTGCTCCTGGAAGCAAGTCATAGAAGCCAGGATTCCTCAGGCTTCCAGCCATAGGAACTAGAACTCTCGTGCAACCCCCACCCAAGCCAGCCTTGAGCCCTCTCACCCCTCAAGATCCTGATTCCAGAGAGTCCTGCCCACCTCTGGGCAAAGGAGAGCTCCCTGGGGAGGCAGAAGAGCCCTAATAGGCAGGCCTGGCTCGGTTTCTTCCTCTGTCATGTAGAATTTTGATTAAATACAACTGTTATGCTTTTCTTGCTAACCTGCCTGTTACTGGAGTGTCAGGTGTGTCTGTACAGGTGGGAGGCCAAACCTTTACACACCTACATGCTCTGATCCCCCTTTGTGGGTTCCCTCCTGCTTGCGGATACCTCTGTAAGTCCCAGCGCTGGATACTCCTGTTTGCCACTGAAATCTGGAGCTACTCACTCATCCTGGTCCTTAGGAAAACCACTCCCGGTCACAGCCTTTTCTCAGTCTTGTAACCCAAGGCTTCAAAGTACTCCCCCTTTCTGTCACACACACACACACTCACACACACACACGCACGCATACGCACACGCCTGGAACTAAGAGAGAGCTGCCTACCTCTGCCTCCCAAGAGCTGGGACTAAAGGCGTGCACCACCACATCCAGCTTGACTGATAGGTTTTTAAGTGTTTGTTGAATAGAAGCAATGAGAGGAGAAAGATTTTTTCTGTGTGTGTATGTGTGTGTTAGAGTCTTGTTCTGTAGCCTAGACTGTCTTTGAAGTCACTCTGCAGTGCAGGCTAGCCTTGAATTTATCATGAAGCTCTTGCCTCACCTCTGGAGCACTGCGATTACAGAGGTGAACCACAGTGCTCGGTCCCAGTGTATCTTCATACTTTTGAGGCTCCTGGTTGCTTTCTTTTCTTTTCTCTAGCTCATGTAATAAGGCCTTCAATTCTTTCTATGAAGACATCAATTTATCCATTAACTCACTTCGGTCTTCACCAGATATTGAAGAAAAAAATCACTTTCCTCCCATTTCCTCTTCAAGCACCCAATCAGCAAACACTAAGAACCTATCAGTCAAGCTGCTGGTGGTGGTGGTGGTGCACGCCTTTAGTCCCAGCACTCGGGAGGCAGAGGCAGGCGGATCTCTGTGAGTTCGAGGCCAGCCTGGTCTACAGAGCAAGTTCCAGGACAGCCAAGGCTACACAGAGAACCCCTGTCTTGAAAAACAAACAGACAGACAGACAGAACCCATTAGTTATAGCAAAGACAATGTGTGCAAAACACTCATGGGGAGAGGCAGTTATATGATCATTACAGTATGTGAAATTACAAGTGCACAAAAGTAATTGAGAGAGTACTACATCAGAGCACACTGACCCTGGGATGAGAAGGGCTTTCCTGAGGTCTGAAGGCTAGCAGGACACTGGCCAAGCAGAGAGGATGAACAGCAGGGGCTTCTGGTCTTTGAGGTCCCCGCTCTCTAAACTGATGTGTATATGTGCCCCTAGCTCCGTGAGAACAGCTATGAACACTGCCCAACCGCAAACGATAAACTTACTTAAAACATTATCAGCTTTTGTTTGTTTAGCCTTCCCTCATTTCTTTAACTCAATTGTGGGTTTCTTGGGCAGGAATGCTGTGGATGGCAGCATCCTGCAGTATCAAACGGCTTACGGTCCCAGCTTTCTCAGTTCTTTCCAACAGGCAGTGAACAGGGGAAAGGGCCACTGTCCCTCCCTCCACTGCCCCCTTCCTTGCTTCTTACTCAGCTGTAGCGTGCAGCCCTTCCTGTCTACTTTTAAGAAACATAGCCCCTCTCCCCTTTAGTAGACAGCAAACACCAGGTGAGCTTCCCTTTATTGGAAAAGACTCTATTGCTTCTTAGGTTTAACACACAGCACACTCATCGAAAATGCAAACCTAGGTTTGATCAGCACAAAACCCAAATAAAACAAAACCAAAAAATTAAAAAAGAGGGCCCGGAGAGATGTATAGTGGTTAAGACTGCTTGCTGCTCTTGCAGAGGACCCAAGTATAGTTCCTGACATTGATGTTAGGAGTCTCATAACCACCTCTAACTCCAGCTTCAGGGGATCTGATGCCCTCTTCTGGCCTCCTTGGATAACTGCATTCACGTGCATATACTCAAATGGACACAATATACACATATATGCAATTAAAAATAAAGATGATTCTTAAAAAAGAAAAAAAACTATTGGCTGATACATTCTCACATGAAAAATCTCCAAGGATATACATAAAAGGAATCAGAAAGAAAGAATCAGAAAAAAAATGTTAAAAGTCTATGCATTTTTCCCCCCAGGAGTGATTTTTGTAGCTGCTTGTTGGAAACAAGCAGTTTATTCTTTAAGTTCTGAGTTAAATGAGGAGAGAGGTAGCAAACCAGCTCAATCCACTGGAAACGCAGAAACAAAGGCCTCCTGAACACCCCCAGTAGCCCACACCGCAGTCATGTGCTGGACTGAAAGCCCAGCTCAAGAAGGCCACTTTTCTCACCCTTTTTGTGGCAAGGGAAAATATCCTGCACGAAGCAAACATTTTTTTAGACTTCAGCTTTTCAAACGTGTGGTACTTGTGAGAAAGGGTGTTTTCAAGCCCCTTCTTCACTTAACCTGCCAGCTCCCATGGGAGACCATTAGCTCAGGCTGCGACAATGAACTAAGGGCTTCTTCTTGAAGGCTCACACAATCCCCAGCTACTTATCATGCAAACAACCTGGAAGACTCATTTTCCTTGCCGTGCAGGAGGAGGGGTAAATTACGGAGATAAGTAGATTATTGGGGAAAAAGTCACACTCGGAGGCCTTATGAAATGATTAAACCCTGGGAAATCCATCCCCCTAAATCCCTGGCTCCTGATAGTGCACACATTCATTACTGGACCCGGGTGATCTACAATGGAGAACCTTCTTTACAAGTAGCAAGTGCTCCCACTCGGCTGATTTTCATTTAACTTTTTAAACAGTGAATTCTTTCATTTCGATGGGTAATAGTCATCATCTATGAAGCAAATTAAAGGACAGGGATCAACTATCAGACTTGTAAGTTTTTAAAGTTTTCTGAACTAGGAAGACTTGGGAGGACAGTGTGCTATGATGTGACATGCAGAGGTTAATTCGAAAGGGAGTGTCATCGTGACCCATGACCTTTTCATATTATGTTGACAATGTGAAGCTACCTCCATTTTTGCAGATAAGTGGGTAAAACTTAGATAGGCTAAGGAACTCTCCCAGGGTCTTTTCTACAGAAAACCAATATCTAAATATTATCCTAGACTGGTCTTGGAATGCAGCAGAAAAAGAAATACATCTCAAATTGCTACACTTCATTTGGAAGAGTATGGCTTACTAGACATATGAGAGTTTATGTTTGTTCTGGT
This sequence comes from Arvicola amphibius, assembly GCF_903992535.2. NCBI lineage: Eukaryota > Metazoa > Chordata > Mammalia > Rodentia > Cricetidae > Arvicola > Arvicola amphibius. Next base: position 52,868,504 of record NC_052050.1, read on the forward strand.
AGTGGTACTGGGGTTTGAACCCAGGGCCTCTCAGGTAAGCACGCTGCCCCATCCCCTATCTCCCAGTCTAGGAATTTATATTATGAAAGATGAGTTAAAACAGAAAAGCCATCAACCTGACTACTTAGCTTTAACAGTACTGTACTATGTTTTACAATATGCTTGAGATTCAAAGTCAGGATAATATGGGAGAAAGAGAAACAATTTTCATTAAAAAATACTTTGTGGCTATTTTAATGGAGTATTGCTTTAAGAAGCTACAAGATGTAATATTAATAATGAGATATTAATTAGATTTTCAGTTAATAGGGAAATAGTTTTAATATCTATGTAATAGTGCACACGTTTTGGCATGTTTAATTCTGATTAAAAGCAACCAAAGGAACCCAAATAGAGTGTTAATATGAACACAGATGATTTGAATCTTGGTTAAGCACTTACTGTGTGACTTTGGGCAAATGACTTAACTTGTCTGTGCTTTAGTTTATTCATCTCTAAAATGCAGATCTTCCAAGTCCTACTAGACTGCTGTGAGGATTTGTTGAGCTAAAAAATGGCCCATACACATTGGTTATTTTATTAATGTAGCCAATACGACATTCTTATTATTAATTATAGAGAGAAACTCATGCTGTATGGGACACTGGGGAATTCTAAGAGACATGAAGCACGCACGTAGGTCAAAAGGATGGGGAAGCTGGGAGCTGGTAGAATGGGGTCGAGGTGACGACTGTCTGGGCGGGCTCACACGGAAAGCAAACGCACTCCGCCAATACGGCAGTTACTGTCACTCTGAGCTAACGGGCAGATATGACTGAAGAGGGCAAGTGGGATGGCAGGCTGGGTCGGAGGGAGGAAGCTGTAGTTATGCGTGCAGCAAGTCCACAAGTCCTCATGGCAGGCTGGCTGTGAGACGACGGCCTGCAGTGTTGGACAGGCCCTCCATCTCAAATTGTGCGTGTCCAGAATGGTGCTAGGAAAACAGGAAAAGGTGGTCACCATGAATGAGTGCCAAAATCCTCAAGTAAGACAGACTCAGAAAATCAAAACATTCATCAGGTAGGGATTTTTGTCGTTGTTTGTTTTTAGGTTAAAGATGACCCTACTCTTGCCTACTAAATGGAAACCCTAAAGGGGCAGGAATAAAAATCTCAGGATGATCAGAAAACCAAGTTTAGAGAAAAAACACCAGGAAGGGCAAAGCCAGAACCATTCCAACAGCCCCTCTGTCCAGCTGCCTGCAGGGTTACACAGGATGACAAGAATTAGATGTCAGAGTCCTCCCTGCAGAGACAGAGGAACACTTCCCATCGCCAGCCCGTTCTGACCCTGTGTGCACAGCTCCGACTTCGTGCTGTTCACTTCTAGAAACCAGGCTGTAGTGATGAGGCGAGCAGCGGGCCTGCTTTTCGTCCCGCCTGGCTCCCGCATGGCTGGCTTAGCCCGGGAAATAACAACACACAAATTGTATTCATTTAAACACTGCCTGGCCCGTTAGTTCCAGCCTCTTATTGTCTAATTCTCACATTTTGATTAACCCATATTTAGTAATCTGTGTAGCACCACGAAGTGGTGTCTTACCGGGAAAGATTCAGCATGTCTGACCTGGCTGGCGGCTGGCTCCATCGCGTCTCACCCAGAGAGGAGAGGCATAGAGACTAACTTCCCTTCCCGGCATTCTGTTCTGTCTACTCCACCCACCTATGTTCTAACCTATCAGGCCAGGCAATTTCTTTATTAATTAACCAATGAAATCATCAGATAGATAGAAGACACACCTCCATCACCAGACCACCTGTGGGATTCTTCTGACAAAGAGTTGAGGGCAGTGGAGTTTTCTTGCAATTTTCTAACCTCTGTAGTTCAGGAGGGAGAATGCGGGAGTTGGAGTGGGGAAGTGAGGGAGCCAATCAAACCAGTTGCTGGGACAGTAACTTGGGAAGCGATGAGCTCTATAAGGCACCGGCCTTTTAGCATCTGCTTACATCAGTGATCTGATTGTGCCTTGCAGTAAGAAATCATTTATGCACCTGAAGAGCTCCTGTACTGACCTGAAGAATATCCAAACGACTTTTGTGTCCTTCCTAGAAACCAGAAAAGCATCTTGAACTCTTTGACAAATGAAGAACAAATTATTCTATGCTCCTACTGGCTCATTTGGTGATTTCTAGTGTGGTTTGTTAAAGGACTGCCAGGTGGATCTCTGAGGTTCCTTAACATGCACACCAAACCTCTAACCTCACTGTTTTCAGGCCTGCCCTACTTGTACATGTAGTGGCATTTCGCTTGTATTTTAATAAATAAGGCTTGCCTGGGTATCAGGAGAGTAAAACAGCCACACTGGCCAGCCTTACAGACCAGCCAGCAATTATATATACCTTTAATCCCAGTAGCCACACTAGTTGCCATAGAAACTGGCCTTTAATCCCAGTGGTGCACACCTTTAATCCCAGCCCTAGAGAGGATTATAAAACAGGAGGAGACAGCTCTCAGACACAGTCTCATACTGAGATTCCTGGAGGCAGGAATGCCATTTTCAGACGCAGGTCGAGATAAGAGTCAGGGGCTGACCTCTACTTTTCAGGTCTTCAGGTTGAACCCCAATATCAGTCTCTGAGCTTTGATTAAGCACACTTCAATACACGAGCTTTCCAGTAGATTATGATACTAAGAATATATCTTGTGCAGCTGTATATGCTCCGTAATGACTGATGTAGAACATACTCAGAAAATGCTTGTTGCTGAAGTCTAGATATGATCTGGGACAATAAGGCAGGCCCTGTGCCTCGTGTTACCAACTGTGCTGCTGTGACTAATAGCAGGAAACGCACTATTTGGTCTTCATCCAGTCTCTTGGCATTTGCTCCACAGTGATGATGACTGGTAACTGGGTACTCTTAGATGCCCTTGGGATGGCAGATGCTTACCGCGGGCATTGAGCACCATGGCTAGTGGGACAGTACGTTCAGGAGGAAATGGACGTGGAAAGCTGGGTTGATCATCCATGGGCAATGCTTTCATCAACCATGCCTACACAATGAAGCTTCCATAATAATCCAAAGGACAAGTCTGGGAGCACTCAGGGCTGTGGGTGCTGAGCGCTCGGAAGTGCTGAGGGTAGCATGGTCAAAGAGTGCATAGAAGAACACAGATATGCAGGCTATAGCAGCAGCAGAAGTGAACGTGTCTTATGGACTAAGGCTTTATATGGGGCCGTGACTCTCACTCCAGGTGGACGGCACCACAAGTGAATTAAATTGTACGATACCCAATTGGTATCAGCAGAGAACTGATATGTGGGGAAACCCCAAACGTGTCTAGTGGCAGAAGCGAATTACTGAGAATGAGGAGACTATAGCAGGAGAAAACAAGGGGTTTCTCCCCTAATCTCAAAGGCAAAGGATGTGCTTTAAGTTTCTATAGCATTTGCCTGCTCCTCCGGGATGAGCAGCAATAGCAGACATTAGATCATATGGAGTCTGTAAATATTTAAGATGCGATAAACAGAAAGAGGACAAGAAAGGGCCATGGCTCTGTAACAGTGAAGAAAGCCAAAGAGGAATCAGTGAGAGAAAACACTCCACACATTTCCAGAAAGTAAACAGGCTGAGGCTGAGGCAGAGGCTGACTGCTAACACAAGGCAGAGGGTGGGGTCCGGAGCACACTTGAGGAGGAGCCTGGCAGGCGCACAAACCTGCCCAGCACGGCCCCACAGGGGCTCTGGAGAGTGGACTGCAAGAGTGAGGGTGAAGTCAGGGCTCACTGAAGATCGTCACACCGATCCCACTCACCATGCGACAGGCACCAGGCCCTCGTACTTCCCTCTCTGCAGAGAGCTGCAACAATTTCTGAAGAAACTGAGTCAGTTGCCTCTGGGCCTTGGAGCTGCTAGTGTGGGCAGCAACTGTTGTCCTAGAGCACAGTCCTCCAGAGGGGCCTCCAACCTGTCACCCAGCTCTGTCTAGTTAAAGAGTAGCCCCAGGCACCTGCCCCCAACACACCTAGCACTCAGGCCCAGTCTGCAGCACGAAATAAAAAAGAGAAACAGAGCCGGGCGGTGGTGGCGCACGCCTTTAATCCCAGCACTCGGGAGGCAGAGGCAGGCGGATCTCTGTGAGTTCGAGACCAGCCTGGTCTACAAGAGCTAGATCCAGGACAGGCTCCAAAGCCGCAGAGAAACTCTGTCTCGAAAAACCAAAAAAAAAAAAAAAAAAAAAAAAAAGAGAGAGAAACAGGAAAGGCTCTTTCTAGGGAGAGAGAAATAATGCTAACAACTGAAGAAAATATGAAAACCACACACCAGACAACAATCACTAGTTAGTATTTATTTTACTAGGACTTATTTTCTTTGTGTGTGTTTCATATGGACGTGTTTCAGATGTATGTGTACTGTGTGTGTATGCACTATGCATGCTTAGTGCCAGTAGGAGTCAGAGAGGGAGCTGAAGTCCTTGAAAGTGAAGTTACAGATGGTTGTGAGCCAACACGTGGGTGCTGGTGACCCAACCCAGGTCCTCTGCAAGATCAACAAATGCTCTTCACTGCTGGACCATCTCTGCAGCCCACAACCAATTAGTTGAAAATATATGGGAAGAATACTGTCTCTATGAAAACAATGATTCTACTGGAATAACTGAGAAGAACAGTGAACTCTCGTAGCTGGGGGTGTAAGCCCTTGGTAGAGCGCATGCTTAGCAGGTATGAAGCTCTTGGCTAGTCTCCAGCACCTCTATGACACTGAAACAGAAGATTAAGAAGATGAAAGAGCTCTTAGACATTCCAAGACCCACAGTCTCATACATAGTCACACAAATTTGAACAGCAATAAGATTAAGAGAAAACAAGCGATAAAACGAAATAAACTACAAACAAGCCAGAATAGCCATCAGATTTCTCATTAGCAACACTGCATCTTATTTGACACGTAAGTACATTCTGAAGGAAATTTGCTTACAATTTAGAATGTTGTAGCTGTCAAACTGTCAATCAAACGTGAGGATGGGAAAGTTTGTTCCCATATACGAGAACTCACAAGGTTCACTACTCTAACCCTCCCTTTTAAAATTAAAAAAAAAAAAATAAAACAACCCAAGGTTGAGAACATATTTCAACAGAATGACAGGATGAAGGTGTAGCAGAATGTGGCCTTATTGACTTCTTTGTGTTTATGTAATAAATTCCAAATCCACAGCAGCACTCGATTAACACGTTGCTTCGATCCACCACAACATGTCACCCTTGGAAGAGGCACGCCCTTGCCTAGGATGGCGGCATGGGCCCTTGATCCCAGGACTGGGGAGGCAGAAGCAGGTGGATCTCTCTGAATTCCAGGTCAGCAAGGGCTACACTCTGTCTCAATAAAACAAACGACAAAGGAGAAATAAGAAAGTGGACTGGCCGGTTCCCCCTACCCTCCCTTCAAAACTGTATTCATGTGCTATTTAATTATTATTAAAGATTTTTAAAAAGTAAATTTCTGTTCTGTAATCTGGACTTCTGGGCTCATGACCATGAAAAGACTAAGTGTTGACATATACTCTTGAGTCTTTTTCCTTCAATATGGTTACTATCCTTGGGTGACCTAGGCATGAGCCAGCAGCACCCAGGCACTAGTGGAGAATCAAGATGGCATCCTCATAGCGCATAGGTAAAGGATGTGAAAAGTATAAATGACGGGTTATGGGTCATCTCAAGGAAAATCTCCACCAGGCTCACTGCCGGAACAACCCTGGCCCGTACCGGACTTCCATGGCCCCGCTAGACAGAATAAGTAAAATGTCTTATATTTTCCTTTTGAAAGCGCTAGGAACAGCTCAAGGATTTGCAGAGCAGAATGAAAGAGAAGCTGTCACTGAGTTCCTTAGGACTCACACAGCTTGAAAGGAAAGAGGAGGCCCCCAGGGGGCCTGAGGACCAAGCCCAGCAGGGGAGACTGAGCACTTCCCCAGCCCAGGGGGTGGGACCAGAGCTCTTAAAGCCACAGATCTCCTCTGTGGGCACAGAGGCCCTCACAGCAGGGATCCATTCACACCAGTCACCCTTGGAGACTGCTATTTATGCTAAAGAAATTTATCCCACTCCATTGTCTGCTTCTTGTCCAGAGTTCTCTTGGATCCCTTGTTTACGGCCTTAGTCCTATATTGTGTGCAGTGCAATGGACAGGCCATTTCAGAGGGCAGGGATGGCTAATGATGGGTCTGTTAGCTCTGAGTCAGCCTTGCCTTTGTGAACCAAACCCAATTTGGGTGCATTTGCTTAAAAAAAAAGTAAAAACCTCATTTGAGGTTGAAGAACTGTGAGTTGTGCTCCATTCCTTTGGCGGGGAAAAGGACACCAGGGAAACCCACAATCTTTATAATATTTATGCTCCCATTCTTTGGTGGCAGAGAGACACGGCTAGCCCTCATAGGTGCAGGCACAAATGCTATAGCTTCTGAAGATTAGCAAGATCTTGAAAACTCTGTGGCAGCCTTCTAGTCACCAGAGGCATGCTAATTTTTATCTTGTAAAAACTGTGTAGGGAAGCCCCTTCCAAAATGTTTGCTTTGGAGGAGGAATTTAAACATATGGCACTGCTTTCCTGAATTCTCTGAACCAAATCCTTATAAATCCCTTGAGTTGACAGATCAATTATTCCTTCTAACAGTTAATGAACAATAACCCTTGGAAATTTCCTCCTTCCCTGGGCTTAAAACAGGGAGGAAAAAAAGTTAAAAACCTCAGAGGGGGGAAAAATCAATTAAAGACTACAGAGCAATAAAAAACAATTAAATTCATTAGTTTTTTAAAGAGCTATACTTTCTTCGAGAGCTATGATTTTTACATTAAAAACACATCAAATAACCCTGTACTTAATAACTATCATAAATGTTCCTAAATATGCCTTAATTTCATATTGAGTCCAATCAAAGGAAGTAAGAAATGGCAGGGGAAGAGCTGAGACAAGGACTACAAAGGCAATTAGTAAAAGTGGGGGTTCGGAGAATGCTCTCAGGGGTGTGGGGTGGGGCTGGTGGAGAAGGAAGGGAGGTGGACGTTGCAGAGAGCAAGCCCCTCCAGGGACACTCACCTCTGACTGCAGGGGGGAGTTCTAGATGTTTCTTTCCTCCACTGATGGAAGCAGGAGGTAGCAGGGGCTCCTGGATCCGACAGGCTGCACTAAGAGTCAGGGTGGCAGAAAGGTCTGGCATGATGCGAAAGCACAAGTCCCAGTGGAGCAGGACGGCGTGGGCTGTGTCCTACGGATAGCACACTGTAGCCCAACATTCTAACTGAAGAGGAAACGAGTGCTATGCGCTTCATTTTTAACTGGGGAACTGGAGCATGGCCGTGGCCCTGCTGATGACCACTGCTTCCTCTCCTCGACTAGTTCTTAACAGTGAAAGGCAAAGCTTTGCCTTCTGCGTCCTTAACAGCTCTGGAGGTGGATGCCCAGAGAGGGTCATATGCATGCCAGGAGCACCGCAGACCTCTCCACTCTAAGCTCCTGGTGTACAGTGTAATGTGAGCAAAAAAAGGGGAAAATGTTGCAATCATAGCTCTACTACTTGTGCCCACAGATGCACGGCACATGACTCCCAGGAGAGCTGTGAGTCTACAGTAGACATAATGCAGCTTTGCCATTGCTTAGTGTCAGAGCCATCTCTCCCATCTGTAGAGTGCTGTGTGTATCCAGGTAAGAAGCAGGGCAGTCAAAGGGGCCAAGCCTGGTCCTGCTTTTCCACAAGCTAGTGCAGGGACAGTCAAGAACCAGGACTGTGGAGTGTGCGACAAAATCAATTCTCCAGAGACTTCAGGGGCATCCATGATCCCTGATGGCCAGGACTAGTTGAGCCAGCTAGTGGTCTGCATAGGGCAGCAGCTGTGGCCATGAGGTACACATTTGTTATTTTTCTTGTGGTCATGACTACTGAATACCTGGAAAAACACAGCTTCATGGAGGAGGGGTTTACCTTGGCTTACAGTTTAGAGAGGCTACAGTCTGCCACACAAACAGGTGGCTCCATGATAACAGGAGGACACTGGGACTCACTCTTCATCTCTCTACATCTTGGAGGAAGAGGAAGCAGAGTGTAGGCCTGACTAAGTGAGCCTATAAACCTCAGAGCTCGACCTCAGTGATCCCTTCCTCCAGCAAGGCTCCACTTCCCAAAGGTTCCAAAATAGTAGCCTAAGCTAGGGGCCAAATGTTTAAACATGACTCTGTGGGAGAAGGCTCATGTTTGCTGCGGCTATGTTTCCAGTCACCTTCAAGCCCTCTCCATTTCTAGCCTGAACACCCAGCGCACTCCATGGTTTCTTTTTCAAGCTACTCAGCAGCCTTTCTCGTCCCTAAAAACACCCCCCCCCTCCGACAAGGTACCACCACATAGTACAAACTTGGGGCAATCCTCCTGTCTCAACCTCCCAAGTGCTAGGATTATACGTGTGGGTAACCACACCCAGCTTTAATATCTTTCCATAATATTCTTTAAATATCCTTCTATATCCAGCCGAACAAGTAGTTATGTTGCTGGTAGTTAAGCCTTTTCTGGCATAGTGCTAGGCTGTTAGAGTTACTAACTCAGTAATTCCTAAGACAATTGACAGCAAATGGGTTCTGGGAACTGAGGCAGGGCTAGGGAGCTGTGTGTCATTGGTACTGGGATGGGACTTCATGTACATCTCTGGATATAGGAGCTACTGGAGGACAGCTTGTCCACACACTCTCTGAAGATAGAATCTTTCGAGAATAATGGGTGATCTGAATATTTAAGCAAAGATGCTAAATAACAAGAGAGTGTGCTAAGCAGAGTCTTATGGGTAACAACCTTGAGTCTGGCCAGCTCTCAGGGATACACTTTAGGGTCAATGGCCATCTTGGGGCTTCTAAGGATATCCCCAACTGTCATCAGATTGTCAAGGCTGAAGCTCCGGAAATTCCACATCACTCAGGAGCAGAATATGAGATGTCACTCCTCCAGGGTATGTAATTAAGATAGTGGCTGAGTCCCTAATGGGTTTCTAGAGCATGATAGAGTTGAGATGTTCTGGGATTTGAAAATCAGGGACCACTTAGGAAGAGACTCCCCACACATATGACAGCCACAGGAAAAGAAAAGCAGAAAGCAGTCAGGGTCCTGAATATGCTGCTCTGCCCCTGGGATAGCTGAATCAAGGATGCTCTGGCGAGTTACTGCTTTGTCTTTTCCAGACGTTGTACTAATACAGCAAACACAGTCTACATTTGACCAAGGGCTCTGTGTGTGTGTGTGTGTGTGTGTGTATGTGTGTGTGTGTGTGAGTGTGTGTGTGTGAGTGTGAGTGTGTGTGTGTGTGTGTGTGTGTGTGTGTGTGTGTGTGTGTGTGTGTGTGAAGGTCCAGGCGAGCTCACTTTCCAGTCGTACTGGACTCCCGACTGAAACAAAATGACTTGGCTTTTGGCATCACGTCTTTATTTCTACAATGTCACCTGGCTGGCTGGCTGATTTCTAGTCCCTGGGTGAGGGACCCTCGGTACCGGACAGTATCAATGGCCTGTAAGAATAGAATGCCCCAATCATGAGAGTTCCCTGGAAAGCCCAAAGTGCAGCCCATAGGGTTCCGAATAGCAGGCATATTGAGCCAGGGGACTGGGAGAAGAGCAAGACAGGTACGGAACATAGGGCAGTACTGATGGTGAACCTAGCACACAGGGTCAGTCCCCTGGCTGACAGGCAAATGGCAACCAGGCAGCATTGGCTAAGCGTTGTCAGATGCCACAGAGCAGGCAGCAAGTGCACAGACAGTGAGGAAAAAGGCCGGATCATGCAAAATCAGCAAGGCAGGTGGGGGAGACCAGGGGTTCCCAGGTGGACAGGGACAGGGCTGCCTTGAAGTAGCACGGAGACCCCAGCAGTGCCTGCAGTTGGTCACTGACCAGAAGAAGGCGAAGGTTTGCGGGGGCCCAGCTCAGGAGGAGGCGGAGGACAGAGGTGTGGATACCCTGGGAGGTCCTGAGAGCTTCAAAGCAAAAGGCAGGGATGGGTAGGGAGAGAAACAGAAGGGAGAAAGCTTTCCAGAATAAAGTACTCATACCCAGGGCTTTATTTGAATTTATCACCTCTTATTAGAGTCTTTTGAAATGCGAATTAGCTGATTAACCACTGCTAGCAGCTTCCCAACTGTTCTTTATTCTCTGGCATTCAGCAACTTTGTTCTAAATAGGGTAGGCCACAGTAGCCCACCAGGGGGAAATTATTCTCTGGGTTACAAGAACAGTGACCAGGCAAAACTGTGCCCTGGGCTGGAGGATCACGTGATGGGGGTGGGGGCTGAGTCTACACCTACAACCAGGCTCTGGCCACCTCCTGCTTACATCCTTAGCTCTGGCCCATCACCAGGACTTAAAGGGACTCTGGAGAATAGGACCCACCCTCCCCTCCCCCAGTCCCTTTATGTTTACTATCTTGGTTTTCTAAAAGATTCATTAGTTCTAGGTCTCCTGGGAATGGATGCATACTTGCTGTAGCGCTGTTTGGTACATGGTTCACATGTATGAACAACAGGCTGGCCTCTGGCAGAGCCGGGCTCCCACTTGCTCCTGCCTCCAGTTTGGCAACACGACACAAAGGCGGCCTGGCTTGTATACACTTTCCAGGCTGAGCCCCTATTCAGAGGGGGCTGCAGCTTGTGCGTAATGGGCCCCCTACAGACAAAGCCAGCAAGTTTCTTAATTAAGTCTAAGTGAAAGACAGATCCCGCTTACATCTTCAGAAACCCTTCCCTCAGAACTTCAAAAACACCCTACACTGCCTATCAAACCCAGGCACGGATAACTAGCGAACAATTTTTCCTCTTTTTAAATATAGAAAGCCAGGCCCGGGCGCCACTCCTCAGTCCCCTCTCACTTTCCTCGCAATTTTAGACATGCCTCTGGTTTATAAAACAGGAGACAAAGGGACTTCTTGTGTGTCAGAGGAGCCCTCAGAGGGTCTGAATTTCATTCCGGCCTTCCCCACAGCACTGCGTTGTCTAAAGAGCTCTTTACGGCTTTAGTCTCATTAACATTTCCACGAGGAATCAAAGGACGAACCAGAGAACCAGCATCCCTGTCTGTATATCACACAAGGACAAGTCCGCCACGGGAGCTTGCTAAAAAATTAATTATTAGCTAATTGCCTTCTCGGAAATATGATTTTTCACATCCCTCCCTTCCCCTGCAGCCGCCTTCCAGCCTAGCCCCAGAAACCCTCTCGCAGACAGGCCTTTCTGTTTCCTGGGCTTGGCTGTGATAATGTTCTTTGCAAACAGAAACCAATTATTCTGCAGCAGTAAGTCACCGCGAGTATGAATTGCTTTAATTTTTCCCCCTTTTAGCAGCTGCCCAGGGTGGGTTGTGAGGTGGCTGCAATAATGAATCTGGATTGAATACCAAAGCAGCACCCAGGCCGGGCGTCCTGCGGGGAAAATGATGTTAGGAAATAAAAGTGCATTTTCCTTGCGAGCTGCTAATCAATGAGTTAGACATGGCCCAGAATGCGCTTTCCACTTGGAATTTGCATTGCCAGCGCGGCTTCATGCTTTCCAAGAGTCCTGTGCACCTGACTGGCTTGTAAAAAATGTCACCTTACTGTTAAAGTGCTAAACACGCCCTGTTTCTCTTGCCTGTTTTCTCTCTCCCTCCCCCTTTGCCTTTTTCCTTCTACAATTCTTTGCTCTCTCATTAGAAATGCCCAGCAACGCCTGGCAGACAAAGACACTGCAAACAAAGTGGATGGAAAGGGGAAAAAATTAAAAGGAAAAAAAGTGCAGAGGAATTCTTCATTCACTGATCTTCAGAATACATTAATATCTGAAACTGTTGGCACAGCCTAAAATACTTGGGCAGCTAACAATGCAGGCAATGATTCGAAGTCTGGGATCTTCAAATAAACCCTGGTGCTGTCATGGCCACCAGGAAGGAGAAGAATGGCGATATTAGCTGACCTTCGTTTTGTTGTTCCTTCAGACCTGACTGCTGGACCTCTGTTTGCTTGTTACTAGGATTTCTTGACAGAAAAATTTGAGCATTTCCCAGGCAGCACAAGAGCCAGTTTATTAGGTAAATAAACCAGGCCGTAAGCAGCTTTTTCTGCTCTATAATGGGAACTGGGCGAGGTGGAAAGAGGCTGAGCTAGAGTCGTGGAGAATGACTAAGGAACCGAGAGCATCATTTTATCTGCAACCAAAACCCCAGTGAATAGTGAGGACAGAGCAACAAATTATCAAATCATTGTTTGGTTAACTTAGCTAACATCCTTCTCCCAAGTTAAGGAGGGCAGAGCTGACAAAACACTGAATCAATGTTCGGCAGTTGGTTAACTTAGCTAGCATCCCCCACCAAGGAAGGACTCACCAAAGGAAGCAGCAAACCCTGTGGCTTTCCTCAGAGAGCAGGCACTGCCAGTTCACACGCTCCAGAAGACGGTTTGATAATGCATTCAAACGGGGCTAACGGTGGAGGTCATTTACCTGTCGTGATTACTTAAACGTTTTCACATTATCCAAACCATTCCCCAGTGACGCTCTGATCTTAATTAATGTAGACAAATCAGCAGCGCAGAGCTGAGTCACTTTTAGAGTGTGGCCTCCAGACCGTCCACACTGTGTCACAGTTGTCAATGGTTACGTATCTCCGTGTCTGCTTATTGTCCCCCATCCACTGCAGCATAGGCTCCATGAGAGTACTGATCACTGTTAACCCTCCCCTATCAGTGCAGCATAGAGAATCCAAAATAGACTTCCCAATGGAGCTGCTGATATTTTCTGGCTATCTCTAAGAAAATGCATCCTGTCACAAAAACGCTTTCAGCTACTACACCACAGGAAAGGAGATGCATCAAAGCAACCGCTCAATCCATATTGGGTGGATGATGGTCCCAGGGATGTAGGCTGTTGTCATCCTCACTGTCTCCTTACTCAAAATCCATGGATGCTCCAACCCTTACACGGGACAACAGAGTATTTGTATATCACCAGGGTCATCCTCTTATATACTTCATTTCTTGGTGTGTGCTGGGGACCTAACACAGGACCTGACCACCTCTAGATGAATTATAATACTGAATATGGAAATGCAATAAAATGAATGCTATACTGCATTGTTTGGGGAACAATGATGGGAAGGGTGGTATCTGCATATGTTCAGTGTCGATGCATTTTTTTTTCTCAAGTATTTTTCTGTGGTTGCTGAAATCTACAGATGTGGGACACGACCCAAAGGGCTGGAGGCCGGCTCCGCTGCCCAAAGCGGTGATGTTCATCTTCACTACAATGTGTGAAACTTACAGTAGCTCTCAGTTCCCAGCTTCAAATTAAAATATGCCTTATAATAAACCCTGGAAAAGATTTCTCTTGCTTCAAGTAGGACATCCTGTACCAAGATGCACATTTCCCAAAATTTAAAGCTATCCAGTCACTTTGTTAGAAAATAAAGATAAAGAAAAATCTCAGGCTCTGGAAGAAAACTTAGTCCGGTAGTTCAAGTGCTAGTATCTCGAGGTGTTTAACAGAGAGAGGCAGTTCTTGTGAATGCAGTGCAAATCTGCACAGAGAAGCAACTACAAAGACGAACTCTAAATCTTAGCAGCTGCTGTCTGAAGGAAGAGAGGGCTTTCAGTTTGTTGACATTTCTCTATTTACTATTTTCTACAGTTTTTAAAAGACTTACTTAGTTTTATTTTATGAATATTAGTGCTTGCTTGTTTTCTTCCTGCATGTACATCTGTGTACCATGTTCATGCCTGGTGTCCACAGAGGTCAGCTGAGGGTGCTGCATCCCCTGGAACTGTAGGTATGGATGGTTGTGAGTTGCCATGTGGATGCTGGGAAAAGAACCCAGGTCCTCTGCAGGAGTAGCAAAAGTGCTCTTAATTGCTGAGTCACGACTTCATACCACCACCCTTTTTATCTGAGACAGAATCTCACTGGAACTTGATATGTATACAAGGCTGGCCTCCAACTCACAGAAAGCCTTCTACCTCTGTTTCCCCAGTTCTAGAATTAAAGGTGTGTGCCACCATGCCTGCTACAATAATAACTTTACAACTGGAAAAAAGATCAATAAGCTGTAAAAATAAATTATTACTATTAAATGAGAAGGATCCCTCAAAATTTTTACACACACACACACACACACAAAGAGAGAGAGAGAGAGAGAGAGAGAGAGAGAGAGAGAGAGAGAGAGAGAGAGAGAGAGAGAGAGGGACAGCTTCAATAAAACAATAGACTGTCAGGGTTTATCTAGATAAAGCATGCACACACAAGTGTACGTGCCCAAGGTGTCCACGGCTACACGGGAACATTCTTGGGGAAGGCGTTGGGACTATTTACGTATTTCTGAAACAATGGTTGCATGACACCTACGGAACTTCTTCTTAGCTCTAAGCAACCATGTTTTACATTTCTGGTCTTAAAAGAGATTATACTCAGGGATGCTCAGTTACTTTGAATAGGTGTGACATTCCAGGCTGACGGGTATTCATACCTGTCGACAGCTGTGAATTAGCATTTCAAACCCCTTCTAATGTGACTTATGAACTTATTCTGTGTGAGGCTTCAGCACCTTGCAGAAAAGCAAACGTTGAATGCATACGGGGGGGGGGGGGGGGGGGGGGGAGGGAGGGGGACACCCTTCTCAGCTAGGAAGCAGGAGCCATCGGGAGCGCGAGGGAGAGTCCCCATTGTGGAAAGACAATGCTTGGCACCCAGAGGTGCAAAATCAAAATCACCATGCCAGAAATTAGGAACATAAACTGCTTTTGATCTTTAATTGGAGACTTATGGGGGCGGTAGGCATGCTAGGGAGAGAGGCTTGAAGGTGAAAGGGACATTAGTACCCACCAACAGTTGTCACCTTTAGAACTGCTTTGTGTGTTTTAGCTCATTCCTGCAAGGTTACAGCCAGAAAGGGGTGGAGGAGAAATGAATTTCAGTATATTTAAAGAAATGCCAAGTTCAGCTCAAGATGTCCCTTTAAAAGTGTAACCGAAACAGAAAATGGAGTGGAGGAGCCTAAGTGGCTCAAGAAGTGACAAAGGACTGAGGGCCACCACCAGGAAAATTCTAGGCATTGCCTAAGAGGATTAAAGACAGATTTCTAATGCAAGCTGTTTGTACAAATGCACAGGGAAAAAACACCTTAACATTCCATAGGAATACATTCATTTAAAAAGAGACTCTCAAGTGTAAAAACTGAAGTGAAGGGCTGGAGGGATGGCTCGGCAGGGAGGAACTTGCTGTCCTTCCAGTAACCTGGGTTAGGGTCCCAGCACCCACAATACTTTCCCCCTCAAACTCTGGGCCGTGTACATGCTAAGGAAGAAAGCATTTTTTTCCCCAGCTGAGCTATATCCAACTCTAGCTCCTTGCCCTTAATTTTTCAAAGACCTTAACATGGTTCAAGTATGATAATCTCTCCCTAAGTACTAAAGTCTCCCAATTCTACTGAGGAGAATTCAGTTAAGAAACTGAATTAAATACGACATGAACATACGCTTAGGTTTGTTTGTTTATTTATTGGACTCGTATGTCATAGCTTAGTGTGGTAACTAGAAGACAGCCTGTGGAAGCAGGTCTTTCCTTCTACCATGTTGGTGGCAAACATCTTTACCCACTGAGACATCTTGAAGGCCCATATGAATATATTTAATATTAAAGAATATAAAAGTGGGCTGAGAGATGGCTCATCAGTGATTAAGAGCACTTGCTGCTCTTGCAGAAGACCTGGGCTCGGTTCCCAGGACCCACATCAAGCAGCTCCAGTTCTAGGGTTTCTGATGCCCTCTTCTGGTCTCAGGAATACTTGCATTTACGTAGTTTACATGCGAACACGCAAACGAACATATACATAAATACAAATACACAGAAATCTTAGAAGACTATAAAGGGCTGACGTCTGCACAAGGAAACTACAGAGGGCATCAGATGTTTTGAAGATAAGTAAGAGCTGGCACCATACAGCCACTTGCCACCTGTCAGTCATGCCTAGGAGATCCTTCCGAAGGCCACTTCCCTGCTGTTTCCAGTCCATGCAGCTCAGCTAGGTTGCAGGCACTGATGCTAAGCAACTTCCTCCCCTCCGGTGGCTGGCCCTCCTTCCAAATGCTCCATTGTCTGACCGGATTATCTAGAATTAGTAGACACCCACCTCAGAGCTTCAAGCCAGATCTAGATGCCTTAGTATTCAAAGTGTTTTTGTGGCAACTTCGCCCCACTCCGACCATCTTTCTTTCAATTCCCTCGGCTCAAGGAATAAGGGCCTCCCATGCCAGGCATTGTGCCAGTTAATGGCTTTTCTACAGAGGCAGTCCTCTGAACCTGAGGTGCAGGCCTGGCTTGCTTGTTTTGATCCTCTGGACTTCACCTCTCAGATAATCCTGTGTACCACTTCTCTGGCTTCAGGATTGGTTTGAGTCTTTAGCGTCTTGCACAGCAGACTGCACATAATAGAAGGCTGATAATGAATGAATAAACAAAAAAGTGAAAGGACCAAATGAGACAGAGTGAGGTGTCTCAGGGAAGGACACAGGGAATATGCACCTGTCAATCAGTACATAATAGGATGGACCCTACAGCTGTCTGTCATAATGCAGAAGTGGGAATCAGGAAGACTGTCTAGTGCAGAGATTCAACTTGAATGAGTTTTCTATACTCCAAAGCAATTCAGTCACTATTTATAGAGAGGGGGAATCCAGGTTTGTCATTTGTTTAGCTCTCTGAATCACTCCAGTATGTGGCCAAGGGGGGAACTCTTGCTTCATGTCCTTTCTGTGAAGCAGCAGGTCTACTTCCATGTGTCCAGGAGTCTTTCCCGTACTTACTGGACCAGAGTCTGCACTCATACAGGATTCCCCAGAGGCAGGGTCCAGGCTGGTCAGAGGCTAACTGCCAGTAAAGGGAGATGAAGGCTAGAAAATGGTTTTCTGTGTAGGGGTAGGGAGATGTGAAGAGGGAGTGGTGACTGGCTTCACAGGCCAGATCCGAATCCCTGGGGAAGAGTCCTGGGGGTCAAGGGTGCAGTGAATGGGAGAAATAAGTGAGGGAGGATGGCTAGACCAGGTGTGGGGTGAGATCTGCTTATTAGAAACTGTGCTAAGAAGGGTGGTGTTTTTGTTTGATTTGGCGCGTGCGCGCGTGTGTATGTGTGTGTGTGTGTGTGTGTACACGCATATGCACGCGTAAAGTGTAAAGACAACTTTGCGATACTGGGTTAGGTTGGGCCTTGTGGTAGCCTGTGCCCACCAAAGGGACCCAAGCTTGGGAGTGATGAGGTGGTTTGAACTCCCGTCCTTGCCTCTGTGCTTTGCTTCCCTCCACCCCCTTCCCTGAAATGCCTTTCTTACCCAAACCATCAAAAGCCTCATTTGTTGACTACGAACTCAGACCTTCAGGCAACAGCAGCTAGAAATGAACCCTTGCCCTTGAGCTCCTGCAACACTTTGGATGAACCAATCAAAAGGGACCTGGTGTGGCCTCTGTCCTGCCCTATTCCTCTGCTGTCTTCTCCTTCCTCTATCAACCACAGCTCCTCAAAGAAGAGTTCCCAAAGGGCCATCAGAGATGGCTCAGTAGCTAACGGCGCTGGCCATGACGGCCTGGGACCCACAGAGTGGGAGGAGAGAACTGCCTCTTGACAGTTGTCCATATGCACGGTGGCATGTTGCTCTGTAGCAGTTTTCTCCGAGGTTGAGCCTTCCATCCTAGAGGGAAACTTGAGACACAGAATGTAAGGGAAAGTGAAAGAGCGGCAGATTTTAGGACGAGGTGTTTAGAAAGAGGTGAAACAACAGAATGTTCCAGGGGGAGGTAAAGCATTTCATCCTAGAGGGAAGTGTCCTTCAGACAGGAAGTTAACAACTCTTTGGCTTCAGGAAATCCCTGAAACTAACCCGAGTCACTAGGCCCTTCCCTCAGGAGTAAACAATAAGGACTGGGGAGTCATTCTCAGACAAGCCGAGCAGCCTGGAAAACGCAGAGCCCAGCCAAGCTGCCTAGAAGAGGCTCACACCAACAGAGGGCCATCTGGAAAGGACGCTCTCTAGCCTGCTGAGCTGTGTGCAGGCTGTGCAGTATGCTCTAGGTTTCCAACTTCGGTGGGCTGTCACTCACGCTGGGGTGGGCTTTGGGGATTGGCAGTTGCCTGTGAGTCATTCCTGCTCCTGTAAATAGGAACTCCAATAGAGCACATCAGTTGGATTTTGGTGTATCAGTAATTTGGTTCATTTGTGGGCTCCCTTTCTGGGGTGAGTAGATACATGGACTGTGTCTGGCACACAACACATATGTGTCCATATGCATACAACTTACACTCAAACAAACAAATAAATAAGTGCAATTTTAAAAGACCCCATTTGATACAACTTTCATGGACTGCCTGTCTCAGGACCATCAGTAGGTACTTATTAGAATCAGGCTCCATTGCCCAGGGTTCCCTGAAATGGCTTTTTGGCATGCAGGGCCTAGATGCTAGCATATCAGATAAGTACCAAAACCAGAAAATCCTGCACAAGATGACATGATCTCCAGAGACTATGGCCGTCTCGCAAACAAATCTTCCCTTGATACTGTACCACAGCATTCAGCCTTGGCACCCCACTGTACAGTTAGATCAATTAACAGAGTGTGTGAAATTCCTCTTTCTGCCAGTGTTGTGGTGCATGCCTGTAATAGCACAGGAGAGATAGAGGCAGGAAGATCAGGAGTTCAAGGCTAGCTTGGCGACATTGTGAATTCCAGACCAGCCTTGGCTCCATGAGACCACGTCGCCTAAAAAAAAAAAAAAAAAAAAAAAAAAACAATAAAACAAATTCCCTTTTCAGCACTTTCGCTATCAATGTATTAATCAAGATGCTTCCAAAAACAGACAAGAAAATACGCAGAGTAGATCAGGTGTCCACATTCACCCTGGATCACTTCTTGGTCAACTGGCTCATGCTCAGAAAAGCCTTCCAATGTGCAGCCAGGAATGTGCACTTGGCTTTTCCTTCATTACACGTCCCCTCCCCTGCCAAAGACAGGGTTTCTCTGTGAAACAGCTCTGGCCGTCCCTTGAACTCTCAGATATCCGCCTGCCTCTGCCTCCCCAGTGCTGGGATTAAAGGCATGTGCCACCATTGCCTGGCCATAGTTCTTATTATACATACAAAACAAGACAGGACTCAAACTGTACCACATAGCTGTGTCAGGGCCTGGAGAGATGCTAAGAATCCTTCCAAAGCTGCCTGCTTTTGTTGCCACTGTTACCATTCCCTACTGGACCCCGAGGGTTAGCATTCCCCACTGGACCCCGAGGGTTAGCATTCCCTACTGGACCCCGAGGGTTAGCATTCCCCAATGGACCCCGAGGGTTAGCATTCCCCACTGGACCCCGAGGAACCAAGAAACTCTCATTTCTTCTCTCAGCTGTCCCCGTGGCTGGGAACCTGACGAGGGGACCCTTTGGCTGGAGCATGCTGGGAGCAGAGCACCGCTGAAGGGACTCAGCGGAAGTGTGACGAGTGGATGACAGATGACTGTGTCACAGAAACCCAGATGTCATAAATAATTGCTCATTTGGAATCTGCACCTGTGTGAGAGCATGCTGCACACCTGCCTGGCCAGTGCCTCCTGTTCTCGGCCCATCAAAGGGGCAGCCGCTTCATTCCTGCTCGTGACCTTCTCTCATTCCTCACAAGGAAAGGCCTGTGAATGTTCCCCAACATACAGCCTCTCTCAACATTTAATAGCTGTACCAAACACACTTGTTCTTTAATGTCAGTCTGGCCAAATGCTATTTAATTTTGTCTTACTGAACATTTTTTGTAAAAGGAAAATAGGATATTAAAGACATCTGGCCACATTAATTAATGGCGGGGGCAGGGTAGTATCAAGTTCATCTGCGAATGTAAAGTGAGACTGGCATACATCCTCCTGGCTAAGTACTAGTTTGCCGGCTGGTGTTCCATCCCCGAGTTTTCAGAATGTCTACTCGTACAGACCTTGAACTTGTCCTGATCTCCATTCTGTTTGGCCTCTGTACATTGACTTCCTCTCTGCTTCACACCCATGACAGCCATGAAACAACCTTTTAATGGAAACAGTAAAGGGTCATCTTCTGGGGGTGGGATATGTTAAGGTCTCCGTCTCTTCAGAAAGAACCAGGAGAGCCTGGAGTGCTGGGTCCACACTGATGCCTGCAGGAGTCACCTGGTGGGAGGAGGCTTTGGGGCGGCTGGTTCCGTTCTCCTTTGCTTCAGCTGCCCTGGCGGTGAATACAGGGCAGGGGGTGTGGCTCCGGTCCCAAAGAACCTTATATTAGTTTGTCTTTCATAAACTGATGAGTTAGGAGCTCCAGTGTGATCCCAGCACTAAGGAGGCAAGTCTGGGAGTGAGAGCCTATCTCAGAAAGGAAAATGGGGGATTAGCTATAAGAATCCTTCAATGGAATCCAAGGCAGATCTGGTGTCAGACAGTCTGGGGATTGTGAGGGAGCACTGAAGAGAAGTAAGCAAGTGAGGTTTGGATGAGTAGAAATACCTGGCTGGGTATTTCAGAGGAATATGGGCACAAAGAGGCAGATGTGACCAAAGGGTAGAGAGGCTGGAAGGTCTTAGACCCAGAGCCTAGGGCTGAGGCTGTGTGTTCTCCAGGCAACATTGAGCTATTGAAAGGTGGCTGCCAATCTCTTGTCAAAATAAGACCTGTTTCAGGCATTCATGGGGGGTGGCTGTATCTAAGATGCAAAGAGAAAGATGAGTCTGAGGACCCCCTCATGAAGGCACAGCAATCCAACCCTCATGAGGACGAGAAAGGATGCAAAGGGGGGCCCACTGGAGGGAAGAAAAGTTCAATGGAAAGAAACAGCAACCAGAAGAAAGGTGGTACCCAACCCAAACACTGCAGCAGACTTGGCTTTCTGTTTGTTTGCAAGCGTGTGTGGTGTGTTTATGATAGCTGGGTGACGGGCTGCAGATGACAGAGTGAGTTTGTACTTGCTGAGCGGCAGGAAATGACAGAGCGATCTGGAGACGGATGGGCAGATAAAAGGTGCACTGAGTGGCAAGGACAGCTGAAGGCAGGGGGAGAGAGATTTGGGAACAACAAGGGCAGATGCCTAAGGATGTTATGGACCATAAAACCCAGAAGCTTGTGCTCTGGTTAGGATATGGTGGAGGGGCTGGGGGTGTGGTTCAGTTGTCCAGAGCAGGACAGTGGTGTATTAGAAGGAAGATAGGCAGGGAGGATGGAGAGGCGATCCCTCAGTGTATACCCTTAGGAACCCATCAGCACTGCTGCCCTGAGTGGCCCAGCAGCTCCACGCTTTTACTGAGCCCTGGAATGGTGGATGGGACTCAGTTTACCTATGGGCAGTAAAGTTGGATGATAAGGGTTAATTATAGTTATTCTTTCTGCTGCTAGGTCTAGGTACCAAACAGTCTTTGTGGAGCCATGAATCTGAAATAAGCAGCACATTCAAATGTCCTCCCTCTCTTCCTCCCTCCTCCCTCTTCTCCTTTCTCATATATATTCACGCCTTTCAAAACCTCTTTTGTAAAGAATCCAAAAGTAAAAGATGCCAAAATAACCCCAGGCCTTGATTTATCATTTCACAACTGGTTCTTGAACACTGCTACCCACCCCCACCCCACGCCTTTTCTACTTTTCCAGAACTTTGCTATAAATTCTGCCATCAGATCTAGGGTGGCAGGCATGATGGTGATGGATGTCACAGTGGCAGTGGGAAAGGTGACGTACAGATCTCAGCTGGGAACAGAGACACTTCACCCTGGCAAGGGCTGCTGGTGGGATTCTCACAGTCTGGCTGGGCTGTTCTACCCACCCAGTTCCTTCCCCCTGCCTGGCCCTCCCCTCCTGAAGAACAAGCCTCCCTTCTGCTACTGCTTCTCTGGGTTCTTTTATGAAAAGCATCAGGCTAAGTTTACTATTAGGACCAGGTGTGGTGGCTCATGCTCACAATTCCAGCATATAGGAGGCCAAGGCAGGGAAATTCCAAACCAGCCTGGGCTAAACAATGAAACCCCTGTGGAAATAAAGAAGGAAGAGGAAGAAGAAAGAGGGTAAGAGAGGGAAAGAAGACTTAGGAGAAGAGACTGCATATACTGAACACTATATATACTGAAGTCTCTTGTGTACCAGGGCTATCATCAAACTTAACATGTAGCCAAGGATAACCTTGAGCATCTAATTCTGCCTCTTCCTACTTGATATGTAGACCAGGCTGGCCTAGAACTCAAAGGGATTCTATTGCCTCTGTCTCCTAGGATGACAGGCATGTGCTACAATGTCTAACCTTAAGAAACTTGATATTAGAGTTGGGCAGTGGTGGCGCACGGCTTTAATCCCAGCACTCGGGAGGCAGAGGCAGGCAGATTTCTATGAGTTCCAGGCCAGCCTGCTCTACAAAGCAAGTTCCAGGACAGCCAAGGCTACACAGAAAAACCTTATCTTGAAAAAGAAACACATACACACACCGGGGGGGGGGGGGAGAAGGAGAGAGAGAGAGAGAGAGAGAGAGAGAGAGAGAGAGAGAGAGAGAGAGAGAGAGAGGGGAAGAGATTAAAGGAAGAAAGACCTAGCCCCTAGGATACAAAGGGCCCAAGGAGATGTTTGTTATATTAAGGGATATTATTGTCCAGTGATTGCTATATCCTGTTAATTTAGTTTTCGTTGTTGGTGATGTTAATTTGTGTATTTTTCCCTCCTTTGGGATTTGCTGCTGTGAGATCATCAATTGACTGTGTTTTTTTTTCGAAACACACATTTTTTAAACTATGGTTACTCTGTTGTAATCTTTTTTAAAAAATATTTATTTATTTATTATGTATACAACATTCTGTCTGTGTGTATGCCTACAGGCCAGATGAGGGCACCAGACCCCATTACAGATGGTTGTGAGCCACCATGTGGTTGCTGGGAATTGAACTCAGGACCTTTGGAAGAGCAGGCAATGCTCTTAACCTCTGAGCCGTCTCTCCAGCCCCTCTGTTGTAATCTTAAAGATGTGTCTTCTTGTCTGTTTGAAACTTTAGTTAAGCACGGTCATCTCCCCGTTCTAACCCCTCTGCCTCCAGTAAGCACCAGCCGACTGTACAGTTCTCTTAGTTTCTCTCTTCTGTGTCTCCTTGCTGAGTCTGTCAGGCCAGATCAGTCTGTGCCTAACCCGTGAGTGATAACAACTTCTAGGTTCTTGTTGTCATAAGTGACAAGGTTGCTTTTGTTTTAAAGGCTGAATAGTATTCTACTGTGGCTGATGTTCAAAGTCTACTTTACTGTGCATCCCGTGATGCACACTTAGGTGGCGTCCTTATCTTGGCTCCTGTGAACGGTACTATTGCAGCCATGAGAGGAGCGGTGTCTTCAGCACAGTGGAGGGGCTGCTGGGGAGTCTTTGCTTCTCTGAGGAACCTCCCTACTTCCCAGCCTATGTCACAGCACACACCCACCAGCAGTGCACACACCCCCGCCCCCCATCTCTGCCAAAACTTTACCACCATTATTTTGAGGGACAAATGTCCCTAACTTCCTGCTTCAGATCCAGGTCTTTCCAATTCTTTTGTACAGCTAAGCTGGGGCCAGACATAGTCTAGAGACATGTCACTGGTGGCCCCTGAGTTTGAAAACAAGAGAAGTGGCTCACACAGAGAAGCAGGTTCCACATGGGAACATGGGGTGTTGTTCCCAGATTTCTCTGCCTCAGTCCCTCTCTCATGCCTGCCCCCTTCCTCACCTTCTTCCTCTGCAGCCCCGACAAGCACTCTCGTCTTCTGAGTCTCCTTCCAGCTTGCTCTCCGTGTCTATCCTGCCATGCCACCCTTCACACAGCAGTCTGTCTGTCCGTCCCATTTAACCTCAATCCTCAACACTGGTGTGTCATGGAAAATTAAGGGCTTTTAAGAAGAACCACAGAAAGAAAATGTTTAGCAAGCAAGACCACAAATCCCCAACCTTGGCCACATGTGGTCACTGATCTTGGCCAAACTGAAAGCGATTGAACACTCAGTGGGGGGCCTTTTGGCTTATGAAGGTCTGACAGCTGATTTCACATGCATGCAAATACAGCATTGGGGGAAAAGAAAACAAACTGAGAAACCAGGAGTCCAGGAAATGAGCAGACCTCCTAGAGCAGCGGTTCTCAGCCTTCCCAACGCTGAGACCCTTTAATACAGTTCCTCATGTTGTGCTGACCCCAACCATACAATTATTTTTGCTGCTACTTCATAACTGTAATTTTGCTACTATTATGAACTGTAATGTAAATATCTGTGTTTTCTGATTGTCTTAGGTGACCCCTAGGAAAGGGTCATTTGAGCCCCGACCCCTCCACACACAAGAGGTCATGACACATGATCCTCACACTGAGAACCACTGTCCTAGAGCCTCTAACTTGTTGAGGGGAGACAGCAACATCTTGGTCTCCATGGCTGCCCCTTCCATCACTCAGGCTGTGGAAGAGCACAGGAGCACACAGCACTCTTCTGTCCATCCCATTAACCTCAATCCTCAACACTGGTTTGGGCCCGTAGGAGGAGCCACAAGTGTCAGAGCTAAAGTGCTACCTTGACTGGGTTATGACAACTTACAGAGGGACACATTCAGAGGAACAGTCCCCCTTGCTAGCAGCTTCCAAGTCAGATGTGCCCCCAACATTAATTTACATTACCAACTAGTAAAGGAATTAGCCAAGGGTCTTGTTGGTGTGAGCTCACCCTGCCCTGCTCTGTCACTCCGCTGCTCCTTTCATAGCCCACTGTCACCCTATGTGACATCTTCCAAAACAGGAAGCCTTTCCCAGCTGCTTGCGCTGCTTGGTACCATGGAGCCTGGAAGAATTACTGTTTAGGAGGATTACTCCTTGTTTTGGGGAACAGTTGCAGATGGATGAAAGATTTCTGGTTTTTGAATTGTGATAAAATGCATGTAAGAGTTTGAACTCATAGGTAGGAAGTAGATTAGCAATGTTTATAATGGCCACCGTTACTCTAGAGCTTTTCATGGCCCCCAAAGGCAACCTCCTGTCCTCCCTAAGCGTCCCACTCCCCAGCCCCTGGTGTAATTACCACTTTTGCTCTCTGTGCCAACAGATTGCCCTATTCCAGACATTTCCTAAAAAGGAAGTTGTACGCTATGTGGTGCTTTTATTTAGCAGAGTATCTCAGGGCTCATCTGTATCAAGGATTTCCCACTCCTTCGGTCCTTCTTATGGCTGAATAGTATTCCTCTGCATGGTGCGTGCTAAGGCTCTTGTGAGACGAATGCTAGCGGCTGGACAGTAAGGGCTGCCAGCTGCCAAGATGATGGGATTTATTGTGACAGATGATGTTTCTATTAATGTCCCTAGGCATTTTAGGATTGAGTAAGAGACTCAAATCCAAGTGCAGTGCAGTCTATCATCCCATTCAGAGTGTACTTTCTATCCCTATACAGACTTCGTTTTTCTGGCTAATAAGTCTTTTTCTTTTTTAAGTTTAAACCCTCAGAAAATCCTCTTGTGCATTATTTAGTAGCCTTTCAAGGAAAGCCAATCGAGCTATCTTATTCCAGATTCTCAGACTCACAATCCCAAGATATGAGCTCTGCAAGCGTGGTCTAGAAGAAGCTGAACTTCTGACGTTTCCCACCTAGGATGGCAAGGATGAAAACCTAAATCCAAGGTTCAAGACCAGCAAGAACAGCAACTAAAAGTGCTTTCATCTTTCTTTAAAAAAGATTCTTACTCCAGGGATGGTGGTACATGTCTCTAACAACAGCACTAGGAAGGCAGAGGCAGGTGGCTCTCTATGAGTTCAAGGCCAGCCTGGTCTACATAGTGAGACCCTGTATCAAAAAAAACTTTTACACTGATTTGTTATTTATTATATGTGTGTATGCTGGGGAAGGTCTAGGCCCATGCATGCCACAACCCACATGTAAACACCAAAGGACAATTGTGGGAGTTGATTTTCTTATTCTGCCTTGCTGCGATCCTGGGGATGGAACTAAGGTCAACAGGCTAGGCAATAAGCAGTATACTTGTAGTATCGCCGGCCCATGCTCACTTTCTTGAGGACAAACACTTCAGAGAAGAGCCCACAAAGATGCCAGTGAGGGTTGCTGTCCTCAGTACTGAGGCCTGGCAACCACTATGTGTGGAGCGCTTATCTTGATTACCTTGCCTTGCCCTCACCAAAAACATGACCATCTTTAAAGTCTTCCTGTGGTTGAAGACCAAATAGGAAAGAGTTTATCAGTGCCATGCCTAGGAGTGTCACTAGACACGGCCCTTCCCTTAGGAAAGGAACTAAGACTCTAACCTATAGGAAATTTCATTGTTTGTGTCTTTTCCTTCCCAACTCTATTTTGAAAGATTCCTAAGCTACAGAAAGACAGTATGATACAAGGTATCTTAGACTAACTGATACATAATGAATATTTAATAAATAATGATTAATATTCACTTTCTCTACCTGTACTGTATGCTTACACTTTGGAAAACAAGATGCAAACATATGATACCTTTGGCAACACACTGTTCTAGTTTGCTTTCTGTTGTTGCTTCAAACACCGTGACCAAAAGCAACTGGGGAGGAAAGAGTTTATTTCAGTTTACCCTTCCAGTCTATCAGGGCAGTAACTGTACAAACCGTGCAGGAGTGCTGCTTGCTGGCCTGTAGTTCCTTTCTCATGCCCAGCAATTTTCCTTTTAGAGCCCAAACTTTTAACACTGATACATCACCTAACACAGTCCACGTTCAGAAGCTCTCCACTTGTCCATTAGCGTCCTATTAGCTGGGTATTTATATTTTCTTGTCATTGTTAACGATATATGCCATTATTCTCATCAGGGGGCCCGAGTTTCAAAGCCAGGGCTTTGCACACGCCAGGCAGGTGCTCCCTCACTGAGCTACACCCCAGGACTCCTGTGAAACAGAGATGGGCCTTAGAGCTCCTGTCTTCACTTCCCAGTAACGTGCATGTCTTAAAACCCAGGGTCCAATAAAAGTCACGAACACACAGAACAGCTATGCCTTTCATTTTCTTTCGTCTGCAACCTTCCTTCTGTCTTTCTTTTTTTAATCGTAACACACATTTTCCATGTCTCATAGAACTCTCCCTCAGTTTAAACTGATCTTGTGGAATCTCTTTGTCCAAGCTAAGTTTTTGGCATTAAAAAAAAAAAAAAATTAGGGATGTGATGTGTCAATTCCCGCTGTGTTCAGTTTGGAGACCCTGGCTGCCAGTTTTACCTACTGCTGGTGCTGTCTCATAACTTTGCTCAGGCATTTCTTTTTTCTCTTTGCAATTAATAATCCACGGGGTGATAACTCTGAAGCTTAGTACCCCATTTCCCACGACCACTTACTTGCAACTTCACTCTTTCTGTCTTTTCTTTCCATCTTTTGAGATGGGGTCTTGGTATTTTGTCCAGGCTGGTCTCAAACTCCTAGGCTCATACACCCCTCCTGCCTCAGTCCATTGAGTAACAGGGGCTATAGTTGCATGTGACTATATCTGGTGATTTTTTTAAAAGTATATTTATTTTATTATTTTAAATTATGTGTGAGAGCCGGGCAGTGGTGGTGCACGCCTTTAATCCCAGCACTTGGGAGGCAGAGGCAGGTGGATCTCTGTGAGTTCAAGGCCAGCCTGGTATACAACAGCTAGTGCCAGGACAGGCTCCAAAGCCACAGAGAAACCCTGTCTCGAAAAAAACAACAACAACAAAAATTATGTGTGTGGTACACACAAGTAAGTGCAGGTGTCCATGGGAGCCAGAGGCACCGACTACTCTGGAGCTGTAGTTACATGTGGCTGTGAGCTGCTGGGATGGGGGATGCTGGGAGAACTGAACTGGGTCCTCTGTAAGAGCAGCATGTGCTTGCTGAGCCATCATCTCTCCAGCCCAAAAAGTGATTTTGAAAACATCATACTTTTGAATTTCTTAGCGGGCAGGTAGTTTCTCCCTGTTATCAGGCCAACTAATTGTTCCTCTGTGGAGATGTGAAATTTTGGATGCATTTTTTGCATTTTTCAAAAGTCAATATAAATAGGATACACATAACCTACAGGTCTAGGAGATTTAACTCAGGGCCTCGGGCAGCCAGGCAGGCATTCTACCCCTGAGCCGTATCCCATGCCTAACATCAATCCTTTTCATCCACCAATTGCTCCAGATCTGACCAAGGGCTTTCATGGGTCCTAGTTTATATTGCTTTTTGTTTTCTGGGAGTTACTAATCGCCTCACTCTTGCAGTCTCTGGATTCCCTCTTACCAATGGCCCTTCTTCCCTCCAGCAGCTTCCAATGAAGTGTTTCGTGCAGGAAACCAAACCCTTCAACTTTCCCCTCTATCTTTTGGTTGTTTTGAGACGGGGTCTTACACAGCTCTGGCTGACCTGGAACCCCTGATCGTCCTGCTTCCACCTCCTGAGAGCTGAGCTCACAGGCAGAAGCCACTGTGCCTAACTCTGCCAGCTCTGCTCTGTCCACTGCCGTCTTCCACTGTGATCATCTTGGAGTTCTGTTTCTTTCATGGGTTTCCTGGCACACCGGATCTTTCTAAGGTCACTTCCTGAATACCCCACTATGGCCAAGCACTTCTGCTGATACCTTGATTGAGATGCTCCCTTAAACCTACCCAGGAAGCCTGGAGGGAGTCAGAGCAGGCCACGGGGTTCAAGGTTTTGATGCTGCTATTCTGTATGAGGGCTTCACTATAGTGCCCAGGGCGGCCTAAAATCTTTTCTACATCTGGGTGTCGGGAATTAGCTTGATGCAGGAAATAACCAGGCCAGCTTAAAGATAACAATTATATTTTTAATGATTATAAATGAAAACTCACGCCACAAGAATGAGAAGTCCGACTTCCTCTGTGTCTGGTGGGAATCGCCCAGAGAAAGCACTTGCACCTGGTCCCTCCCAGTTTTTCTTCCTGGGTTCCAGGTAGCCACGCCTTAACTAGGTGTGATTGGTTAACAGAGCTTCCCCATCACTTGGGGGTGTGTGTATGCACTCATGTGTGCCACAGTGCACATTCAGAGGTCAGAGGACAACTTGTGGGAGTTGGTTCTCTTCTTCCACTATGCGGATTCTGGGGATCAAGCAAAGGTTGTTAGGCTTGGTGGCAGCCTTTACCCACTGATACATGGACTCAAACCTTGATCCTGAAATTGAGGGTGTTCATCATTGCACCAGGTTCAAAAATCCTTTACCCCACCCCACCCCACCCCTGTTCCTATTTCTTAAAGTAGGTACTAAGTGAACCCTCTCAATATGGTCACTCCTATCCTTAGTTCTAGAGAAATTTTTACATTGTTCCTTGGACAAGGTCCTCACTCATTTTCTTCTTGTGAGATTCTTATTGTTTGGATCTTGTATTGAGCTACTAATTTTGTATATCTCCTTTTGTCTTTTAATTTTATTTTCTGGACCATTTCTTCAGGTTACTAATTTTGTATATCTCCTTTTGTCTTTTAATTTTATTTTCTGGACCATTTCTTCAGGTTCACTTTCCAGTCTTTGAAATTGCAGGGAGCAGCCAGTGGCTTTTACTATTCTTGGTTTTTCCCCATGAATTACTTCTCATGTTTTTTTTTTTTTCCTTTTTTCCTTCACAAAGAGAAAGACAGGAAATAACTGATGTGTGTAAGCCAATCTAGTTATAGGACACTAAGTTCAATACTTGTGCCTTGCTGGCATCTGCATTTATTGAAAGTTTAGGTGGCAAGTCCATTTGCCAGCAGTGGAAATGGTGTCATTCCTTTGATTAGTTCAAGGTGACAATGCTTCATGCTCCGTTAGAGACTGTCCAATCTTGAGGTTTTCTTATATATGAGTGCTCCTCATGACTTGACTAATGGTTCTAAACCAAATGGTCCTTTAGAATATGACATGAAATCCTTTTCTAGTGTTCAACAGGTCCATGAAGAAACTAGTAACTGTGAAAGAAATACCAAAGACCAGCAAACAAATGGGGTTCAGTGGAAAATAAACGGACCCGTTTCCTCACATGAGGTGTCTATGTGTTAGGTACTGTCCACTGTCTCCTTGCTGAGCACCCGCTCTTCACGCTGCTCCTTCATGCTGGGGCCTGATGTCTGCAAACTGCCTTCCCAGGGCTCCACTGACAGCTGCCTTTCCCCTAATGGAAGGTACTGGTAGAGTTCAGAGCACAAGAACAGGATGGGGCTGTCCTGGATTTCTCAGTCTCTAGGAAGTGGCCCTGCAAGCTGTCTACAGGCCCCAGGAGTCCAGCTACAGAGGCAAAGCAGCAGCCTCCCCTGTGCATGGGTCTAGAAGCCCATTCCAGGAGGCTAAAGCACTGACCAGCCATTGCAGGAGGGCCCTTCCTTCCCATGGTGGCAGCTGCTTCACACAGTGAACTCGCTCTGGGGGAAACTTTCCCTTTCCCTCCCACTCTCTCAGTATGATAACTAGTCCTTGGAGCAAGCCTCCTCGGGGAGAAAGCCTCATTTAGTTATTCTTTTCCTTTAGCTGGTTCCTGTACTGCCAGCACGTAACAAACAAACAAACAAACCAAAAAACAGAAAACAAACAAAAAACACTTAAACCTTTCCAGCATGCGCATTATCACAAAGAGCAAAAGATGCAATGTTTCACCTATGGTTTGCATTACAAAAGTACAGACTGGTTCTAAATTGTTCTGTTCCTAAAGTCACAGAAGATGCTGACACTACTTAAATATGACATAAATAATACTCATTAGTTTCCAGAATAAATAGTTATAGGTACAGCAGGCCTCAAGAATTTGACCAATACCTAAAGGATGGAAAAACTGTCGGAGCCAAAGGAATAGGAATTCTATTGTGAGACTTTGTCCCCTAGAATTGTTAGGGAGGCTACACCTACGAGTCTCACCCACATGGCTAAACAAGACATGAACAAGGAAACACCAATAGCCATGCTAACATGGAAGGGGTAAGTTTCACGAGGCCTCAACCCTAGATAAAAACACTATGGGCAACTAAGGAATGCTGGGAGAGGGAGAAATAGTCTTCTTCAGGGAAGAGCCCTCGAACTGGTTATCCAAGACCAACTGGTCAACCCTGGGATAGCACACATATATACATATACAATATACATATGAACATAATATTATATGGATTTAACAGGTTGTATTTACATGTATACATATATATGCAACAACAATTTAAAAAATAGAGGCTGTGAATTTGAGAGAGAATGGGGGTGGTGTTCATGGGAAGAAAAAAAGGGAGGAAAATGATGTAATCATATTTTAAATTTAAAATAATTAAAAGTTTTAAAATTAAGAAAAATTGTCTCACACTGCTAGGATTATCAAAAACAAACCTATCTCTTTGATAAGTCGGCTGTTTAGGTTTGTTTTGCAGAACTGCCTAGCTATGTCATATCACTAGGTGTTAACTGTCAAGAACAGAGTTTAAAATGATGCCTGGCCCTGGAGGACACTGAGGCAGGAAGATCTCAAATTCAAGACTAGCTTGTGCTACGTAGCAAGACTTCCTTTAAAACACATACACATGCATGCGCGCGCGCACACACACACACACATACACGTATTTTTTTAAAGTAATTACAGAGTGTGCCATAAAAATATTACACAATACCATTGTTCAAATGCATGTTTAGGGATTATTACTGTGTTGTTATATCCTATAACGTATTTCCAGATGGCTCCATACTCTGCAGTGCATCAGAGAGAGAAATTGGCTGGGTGAGGCAGACAAAACAAACCAGGGGATGGCAGCATTTTATGGGTGCTGCTGGCTGGGTGAGTAGGATGGAGCTCAGGCATCAGGCCTTCCAGACATACAATCTTGACTGAGGTGATGAACAGAGAAAAGCAGGGAAGACAGAACAGAGAGAAAATAGGAAACGGGGATGGGGACTAGGAGAGAGAAGAAAGGGGAACACAGAGAATCCAGAGAGAGCCCCTGCTCACAGAGCTGGAGATGGGATCTGGGGATGGCTAAGTCTGGTTCCATCAGGTTGGTCTACATGTGGACTAATCCAGGGCTCACCAAACTGGCTCCCTCAAGGCTGCTAGTACTTCGGGGCAGAGAAACCTGGCTTGGCTTGTGTCCAGCATCCTCTCACACACAGCCTACATCCAAGTACATATAGACAGCACTAACTGGACTTAGTAGGTTTCACAGACATTATAAAACAATAATAATTACAGAGGAAGGAAACATGAATTTGAGAGGCATGGGAGGGGTTGAAAGTGGGGAAGGATGGGTAGATATGATGAAAATACATTATATGAATGTCTTTTAAAAAAGGAAAATTTTGCCAAAGACTGCTTATTATTCACCTTATAGCAAAAAGGCAATTGCATAAGGAGAGAGAGAGAGAAATATTTAAATTTAAGTCCACAATGATCATTAAGCTGATCGGAGTCATCACAAGATACAAAAAGTGCAAGACACAGTTTAAAAACTCACGTATGAGAAGAGCCATGGGAGATAGTTCGAATCAGTTTACAATAAGATGAGCAGAACAAGAAACACGGGAGTCAGGGAGGGGAGGAGAGAGAGGGAAGGAGGAAAACAATTAGACTTTGGAAGAACTGTAAACGTAAGCTAGAAAACAGAGTCCGTAAAAACAATGTATCGGCAGGCCCTGGGGACGCACACCTGCAATCCCAGGAGTTCAAGGCCAGCCAGGGCTATGTGAGACCATGCTTCAAACACCAACCCCAAATGAAACGCTGTAGTGAGCCACGGCACAGCTTGCTGCCACCCAAGGAGGACGAAAAGCATGTCCCTGGCTCCTAGATGGAAGTCAGAGTAGTGAGAAAGATTAAAAGGCATTTTTCATTAATTGAGATATACAGAACATGCCAAGATGTCAATGTCACTGAGGTCAGATGAGAGGAATATCAGAGGTTAATAGGATAAAAAGTCATGCAGACCAAACACCCCAAGACATGAAACCCCACTCTAGGCTTCCTAACAAAATGGCTGATAGAGAGCAACAATAATAATTCTTACTTTACTTGCATTTATTTTGGGGATGAATTCTGGGTGTTTAAAACCTTCTTTGTTCCTATTTCTATTTGTTTAAACAAATATGTATAAATATAATTAAGATCCTATTTGCCACATTAAAAACATAGGTATAGGGCTGGAGAGATGGCTTAGAGGTTAAGAGCACTGGCTGATCTTCCAGGGGATCCTGGTTCAATTTCCAGTACCCACACGACAGCTCACAACTGCCTGTAACTCCAGTTCCAGGGGATCTGGACTCTCTAGGCACTATGTGCACACACTGCACAGACATACATGCAGGAAAAACACCCACAGACATAAAATAAGAATAAACTAATTTAAAGATAAAACCATAGGTACAGGCAGCAATGTGCCCAATATACTATGTCAGATGTCCAAGAACGTCAGAAATGCTGTGACCCCAGCTGTGCTGTAATTTCATGGAGTGGGGAGCAGCAGTTACTTATTCATTGTTCAATAAGCCTTTGTTGTGGTAAATCTATATAGCATGAAATTTACCGTCCCATTGTCTGCAAGGGCACAGCTGGGTGATAATAAGAGCATTTGCACTGTCGTGCCACGGCCACCACTGTATCTACTCGCTGTCTAAAATGGCCCTTTTCGTTTCTTTGTATCATACAAGAAGTCAACAAAACGATGAAGAATATTATACACCATTTTGCAATAAATACTATCTGTTATTTTAAAAAATACAACTTTGCACAAAATCCAAAAGTCACTTTGAAAGGAATCACTACTTTAAGGGCTAAAAGAAAGATAGGCTACTGGGAGCCAAAGAATCTTTGGGGGCTGTTCAGTAGCCAGGAGCTCTCTCAAGCACATCTAAGTCACAGGTCCTAGAGAGGCCTCAGTACCAGGGAGAGACAAGGTGTCAGATAACACCCACATCTGACACAAAGATCAATTTGCTGCTAATCTGGAGAAATTAGCCTCAGTATTCAGGTTCACAGGCAGAGAAAACCAATAGTGCTTTTAGATGAACCACAAATCAGTTATTCTAAAGAATTTAACATGGTTCACTGACAGAAAATTGTCATTTCTGCCTGACTCTCAGATAGAAAGCAAAAGTAAGCTCCCCCCCCTGCCCCAAATAAACCCCAAACAAAAAAAAAACCCAATTCACTGCCAGATCTCTATTGGAGCCAATTAATGGATCTCCAGAGCTGATCGAAATCTTCATTAAAATGCAACAACATCTGGAGCCAAGTTATTTAAAGGTTGATACCAGGGCTTACAAAACTGCATTTCAAAGGGGCTTAGTAAAGGGCAAAATATCGATTTTACCCTTCCTTCTGCTCTCCTTTCTTCCCTTCCACCCTCCTTCTCTCCCTCCCTCCTTCTTCCCTTCTTCTAAAGTGACGGAGATGGTGTCTAAGACTCCACAGAGCCAGGTAAGAGTCCTACCTCTGAACCCCATCTCCTGTCCCTATTTATTTTCTAACTTGTACACATTTCCTGACATTTCCCAAAACCCTCCTATTTCTTTCAAACATGTGCAGTCTGAAGTGGGCATCTATTTCAGTACGGCCTCAGGTAAGCCGTGGGTCCTTGTCACGAGGCTGTGGGCACTACCTGCAACAGCTGTGGCCTCCGAGGCTCAGCACTGTGGGCTGACGATGAGTGTGGCAGGCAGAGAGACTTTGTACAGAGTTGCAAATTGGCCATGTATTCATTATTATAATCTCTAAAATATAGACAATTGAAAGTTGTTGCTTGTCTCTAGGCCTTCTTTAATTGTTTCTATTTAGCTTCTCTTAACAAGGCTTATTACTCCTCCCAAGCAAAGGTGAGGTCTGCAGCTCATATTAAATGAGTATTTCACTCTCTGAGTATACATCAGCAACTGGCTGGGACTCAGGCTTCTTGAACAGAG
This sequence comes from Arvicola amphibius, assembly GCF_903992535.2. Lineage (NCBI taxonomy): Eukaryota > Metazoa > Chordata > Mammalia > Rodentia > Cricetidae > Arvicola > Arvicola amphibius. The sequence continues at coordinate 52,903,365 of NC_052050.1, forward strand.
TGGCAAGCATTAAGCAGCCAGGAGAACAATCTGATGCTGGCATCTCCTGGTAAGTAATATAGAAAGATGATGGCATCTTGTGAACAACTGTGCCCTAGTGACTCAACGAGCTACCCACACCTCATTATTTTATAGTTACACATTTTAAAGGAGAAGTGGTGTGAGGATTTGCACCCAAAGCTTCCATTTGGGGAACTTATTCCAGGTCACATTCAAATATGTACCTAACAACAGTTGTCTAAGGGTTATGGTGCCAAGTGGAGAGAAAGGGGATTCACTGTGAACATGGAGCCCAGGGGCAGCAGCCACCACTCCACTCCACTCCAAACACACACTAAACCCATCAAAATTCCTCAGCATCTTCCATTCAAACATTGTCCAGTGTTTCTTATTCTGCATGCCTGTGAATCTTTCTAACAAACACAACATAGCATTGGCTTCCCAGTATGAAAGATGGACCAGAGTGAGCCCTAGTCACAGGGCTCTGGGGAGAGAGGGCTGTTTGGTTCTCATCATGGGGAAATATGGAAAAGAAAACCACTCAATTGGATGGAACAATGACCACTTAGCCTAAGCTGCTGACTTTACATATGAAAAGACAAAGTGGTCACAGGCCCCAGCCCCTCCAGCTTCCACCAGCTTAGGTAATTCCAGCCCAACTAGAACCCAATTTTTCATCTCAATTTACAAATATTAAAGAAAGTCAATATGTGTGTGGAGAGTAGTAGAGTATGGGGAACTCCTAGAAGGTTAGGTTGGGGTGGCAAAAGCCCTAACTGTTAGGGGGCTCTTCCTACATCAGGACAGCTCTGAGTGTGCAGTCACACACAGATCTGGCACTGCTGACACTTCTCAACCTCCCCAGGAGGAGCTGCTTCCTCAGGAGACGCAGATGAATTAACTGGTGAACAAAAATCACCGGGAATGCGCACAGATCCATATATCAGTAACATCACAATCGAGGCCCATATAGTGCGATCAGTATTCAATAAGAACAGAAATTGTTCTTAAAAAGCATGCCTTAGCATTCCACAACACACTAAGCAAAAACAAGAATCTAGAAGTGATTGTATTTGTGGTCAAGTCTGATCCCCTTGATGACAGCAAAAGTCAGTGCCCCCTCCAGCAGACCCTGAGATACATAGAGGCTTTTGGGGGGTGGGGGGTCATGGCGACAGCTCAGAGGCTGTCAGTCCCTATCCATCACCTCCTATTAAGTAAAGACTTTCCAATTCTGTGCTTCTCTCAAGGGCTTCGTTCTGCCCGGATTCAGCTGCAAATAGGCCCCCCAGTCAGAACATAAGGCCAAGCAGACAGCAGCGATGTGGTCACATATAAAGGACAACCTGGCTATAGGTAATTAACGTGCATTACACAAACTTCAGAATACCACAGGTTCAGGGCAGAGTATGTGAGGGCCAGGAACAGGGAACTTCTGAGTTGACCATTTAGCTCCTGAAATGACTCAAGCAATACCCATGAGCACAGTGGAGTGCCACACCATTCTCTTGGGTTGAACAAGCAGGCTTCCTGTTCATTCAATACATAATTTTATTACTTGCTATTGCTTCCACTGAAGTCTTTATTTCCCTTGATTGTTCTAGAAAGGCGTGGGACAGTCTAAATTGAATGAAAAAGAATATATATATATATATATGTATATATATATATGAAAAGAATATATATATGAAAAAATATATATATATATATTTCCTTAATGAAATATTTTTCCTTAAGAATCTGTTTAATTGATTTTGCAATTCCAATGGCTGGGTAGCTGCTATATCAATACATTAAAGCTCAAGACAGAGGCTACCAGTAACATCAAAATTATACAAAATTTTCTGTACTAAATGAGAGATTTCACTGACTTGTTTATTTTCACTTAAATGTGACAGAGCACCTGAAATAGAACAAGGAAAACACAAAGTGATGACAAGGGACCTGACCTGGACTGAGGGGGACCTGACCTGAACTGAGGGGACCTGACCTGGATTGAGGGGGACTGAGCAGGTTTAGGGTTCAACTACATAGATGTGATAGAGATCCCAAAGTGGCAAGTGTGTATGTTTTATCTGGTCTATGTTTGAAAGTATTTGGTCCCCATAAACTCACAGGGAATGGCACTATTAGAAGGTGTGGTCTTGTTGGAGGAGGCTGGATGACACACGCCTTTAATCAGGCTTTAAAGATGGAGGGCACAGCATTAATCCGGCCCACACCCTCTGTTGGAAGTGTGTCACTGTGGGGGGGCGGCCTTTGAGGTCTTTTTCTCAAGCTTCACTCAATTTGACAGTCAGTCAACTTCCTGTTGCCTGCAAGATGTAGGACACGTGGCTATTTCTCTAGCACTGTGTCTGCCTGCATGCCGCCATGCCACCTACCATGATGGACTGAGTATCTGAATTGTAAGCGAGCCCCCTCAATCAAATGTTTTCTTTATAAGAGTTGTCATGGCCATGGTGTGTCTCCTCACAGCAATAACAAAAACCTAACTGAGACAGTCTACAAGGTACCTTTGAAAGTGTCAGTTTCATCAGGACTAAACTATTGGAAGACTTCACTTACAGGCCCAGACTTCAGGTGTCTCTCATAAACAACAGACTGCAGTGGTACCATACACCAGTACTCGGGGGGGCAGAACAAGCAGATCTCTGTGAGTTCAAGACCAGCCTGGTCTACAGAGCAAGTTCCAGGACAGCCAGAGCTACATAGGGTATCCTTTTCTCAAAAAACAAAAAACAAACAAACAAACAAAAAGAAGAAACGAAGAAACCCCAGGTGATCCAGCAGCCTGTGTTGTCACTGGCTATAATCTCAGCCGCCTGCTTCACTCAGAACGTTCTGCTGTCTGGTAACTGAAGGCAAGAGAAGAAATGAAAGAAGTTTGGAGCCTGGAAATTAGGAAGATGGGCAGAGTGGAACATGCCCATCATCTAAGGACTCAACTGGCTGGAGTGGGAGGATGGGGAGTCTGAGGCCATCCTCAGCTCCAACAGGATGGCCCAAACCAGCAGAGGCTGCATGACACCCTACTTAAAAAAGAAAAAGAAGATGGAAGAGAAAATGAACTTGCAGGGAAGGATTCAAGTTCATGGATCAGGGACAGAGAGAAGGTGCTAAAGAAAAAGGTCTTTTTCTTCGTGAAAGACAGGCTGGGAGCGGAAGACACAAGCCTGGGTGTTCAGGAGAACTTGGGTCTGAAGGCAGAACTGTTGGTTGCCCACAACCATTTGAGAATGGAGCTGCAATGGTGTGAGGACAAAGAATCAAGACAAATGTGGAGGGGACTGGGTGAGGTGTGGGTGGGGTGGGGAATAAGCAAGAGCAAAACCCTGACTGCAGAAGAACACAGCACACATGTAAAGCCTCACTATTATGCAGAACATTTCTAAGAGACACTGACAAGTGTCAAGAAATGAAGCATGGGGTACTTGCCTTGGGAGGACTTTCCTTCACTTTTTAATAAAAGAAGAGGTGCAGGGTTACTGGCAATATATGGAGAAACCTCAGGTCCTGTCAGCAGTTTCGGGCCTTGGCCACACCCACTACTGAGTACTGGCTCACCTTCCACACCTAGCCTCTAGCTCCTGGGCACAAAGGCTCTCCCCTCCACCGCCCCCCCCCCCCCCCCCCCCCCGCAGGCCCTTTAAGGGATCCAATCTACACAGCCAGTGTGCTTTCTGTTGTCTCTCCAGAGCTGTGGCCTCTGGGAAGCCCCAGGCCCCAGGCAGACATGGGCCTGTTCTGTGGCATTCCCCAGTCGGCACTGACTTCCTCAGGTGTCCCTCTTGCACACTCTAATTCCTATCTTTTAATTCTGGCTTCTGGCCTAGTGCCTGGCACGCAGGCGACACCCAGCAACTGTGCTGGGTGAAAGAAGAGGAGGAATGAGCAGCAAAGCTGGAGGCCAAGAAGCTTTGGAGGCAGACGTTCATTGTGGTGGGCCGGGTACTTCCCACATTTGTAAAGAAAGCACAGGAATTTCACTAGCTCATCTTTGCAAACTATGATAAGAAGAAGAAAAAGCAAAGAAACATTGGTCAAGAGATATTTCTGATAAACAGTTAAGTAGGAGAAACCACAGTCATTCCCTACTTGAAATTAATGGCTCATGTTCATGGTAAGGGTTGTAAAATAATTCATAAAAGAATTATTGTAAAAGAAAAAGCAGTTCTGAGGCTTGCTATAAATAAGCTGTTTAGCAGAGAATTCCCTTTCTTTTTTCTCTGTTTAATTAACCAGTTTTAATGTACATTAATATTTTACTTGCATGCATAAATAAGAGCACCACATTTGTGCAGGGCTGTAGAGGCCAGAAAAGGGTGTCAAATCCATCAAATGATGGAACTGGAGTTACAGACAGTTGTGAACTGCTACGTGGGTTTAAGAAATGGAACCCGGGTCCTCCACAAGAGCAGCCAAGATGACTCTTCACTGCTGAGTCACCTCTCCAGGCCTCTAATGTTTTCTAAGGTTAAGAAGAGTAAATATAAGTAAGACCAAATATTATAAACAACATAATAAAATCACGAGAGATGGCACCAAAGAATTTTAGGGCTAATAATGATTCCAGTCACAAAATTTCAAATTTCTATTAAAAAAACCAACTTCTTTTCTACTTAAAATAAGATGCTAACTTCATGATGCTACAACATCCTATACAGTTGGCACTTCTCAAAGGCTTTCCTGTGCTGTTTTAAGAAAGATATGGCTGCCTCTAAGTCTTACCTATTTCACCAACCAACTTAAGTTAAACAGGATAACAGAGTTGATCCCAAGAACCAGCTAGTAACAACCACTGTGGCTCCCACCTTAACCTCGGCACATCAACAGAATAACCAGACATATTATTGTGAGCTGAACATCCCATCTTTTATCCACACTGCTCGGGACCAGGATCTTTTCAGAGTTATGATATTTTTGTGCTTTAAAATATTTGCATAAACCTAATATGATCTTCTAAGAAGCAAGTCTAAATACAAAATTCATTGCTTCCATATACACTGTGTGTGCACAGCCCTAGAGTGATTTTGCACAGTTCTCTGAAGGCAACTGTATTTTCATTGTGACTCATCACCTGAGGCCAAGTGTAAAATTTCTCCACTGTGGCATGTCAGCCCGTGGCACGTGGCATGGAGTTTGGGATACTTCACAGCCTGAAGTCTGAAGTCAGTTAGGGTTGTCCATCTGTCATTACCTCTTCCTCTCCCTCCTCCTCCTCCTCTTCCTCTTCCTCCTCCTCCTCTTCTTCTTCCTCCTCTTTCTTTTTCTTTCTTTCTCTTTCTTTCTTTCTTTCTTTCTTTCTTTCTTTCTTTCTTTCTTTCTTTCTCTTTTTTTTAAATATATAAGGAAAGAGATAGAGAGGGAAAGCAACTCTCCTTGTCACCCAGGCTACAAATGGTGGCCACCCACGCTGAACTACACTGATATGCCCTTGGCCCTGCTGCATTCCAGGGGAGCCGGAGGTAGCTGCAGTGGTTCCAGGTGAAGACAGTGCCTGTATAAGGTCAGCAGACCTGATTTTTAGCCACATCACAGGACCGCTGAAATCACAATGGGCATGCTTAGACAACATTACGTAATAGTCAATATGCTGAGAAGCAAGGCTCCAGCCATTGAGAACCCTTCGTCTGGGCTTTCACAATCGGCTCTCTCCTCAGACTCAGACAAGGTTCTATTTTGAATTCTAATGAGGATCAGCCACACTGAATATTTAAACTGCAATTACAAAGATCCCACTTTTATGTAAATGTCCTTAATACAAGAAACAGATCTGAAAATATATCGAGGAGTCAGGGAGACCCATCAGTCTAATTTGCCTTTACAATCTAGGGAAAAACAGCATTATTTCCTGCTTGATGTTATCAAGGGGGTGAGGCTGGGAAAAGAAAAGGGAGGAAAAAACCACACAAAGATCTCAGGAAAAAATTTCAAGCGCAGGCTGTGGAGTGAAAGGGCCACAAAGAAGTGCTTGAGTCCTTTGTTAGCAACCGAACAAACAAATTCATCACCAGGCCCTTCTCCTGTGTGGCCCCTTGTGATTTGCTCTGTATTTATGACTAGAATTTCCCCCCTGCTCAAGCATTTATGACTGATATGTCAGGCTGGCATGAGAGATACAGACACGTCAGGCAAACAAAAAGGCATTTCATGGTTTACAACCTAGTTGGCACTCCTTTGAGGGCAAGGATGATGGGCTGGCTGCTTGAATGAGTCTTCCTAGTTACGCAGTCCGAGAGTGCCATGTGAGCCGCCACCAAGTGACACTTGAGTGAGCTGATTAGATTAATTCCCAAGCCCTACACACCTTGCCTGTGTGCATGTGTTCACACAGAAAGCTCAGCTTGCATCTGAGAAGAGTGGGTGATTCCTTCTTTGCTCCTCAAAAGCCATTGTTACTGAGGCTGAAATGAATTTCCACAGCATTTGATCCTAGCACGTAGGAAAAGAGAACAGAGTTGGGTTTTGCTTGTTTGTTTGACCTGGTTTGTCCTCTGGATGAATCTCTTTTGAAGGTACCAAAAATGTACACTTAATTTTTAGTTTCATTTATTTTTAATTTATGGAAGTTCTATTTTGTACCCTTTCCAATAATTTTGGTTACTTTTTTTATAGTTTCCTGCTCTGTCTAGATCCTTTCAAGTCTTTTAATTTAAAAAGCAAAATTGAGGGCTGGAGAAATGGCTCAAAGGTTAAGAGCATTGACTGTTCTTCCAGAGGTTCTGAGTTCAATTCCCAGCACCCACATGGTGGCTCACAACCATCTATAATGAGATCTGGTGACCTCTTCTGGTATGTATATAAAATAAATTTAAAAAAGCAAAAATTGAGGGATGAGAGAGAAAGCTCAGTAGTCAAGAGCACTTGTTGCTCTTGCAGAGGACCCAGGTTTGGTTCCCAGCACCCGTAAGATAACTTACAACTACCTGCAATGCCAGTCCCAGAGGATCTGATGCCTTCTGGCTTTCATGGGCACCACACATGCATAAGGTGCATACATACATACATTTAGGCAAAACTCATACACATAAAATATTTTAAAACATGCAAAATTGAGGGGTCAGGGAGTGGCTCACTGTGTAAGGGTACCTGCTGCCGGGCCTTATGACCTGAGTTCCATTCTTAGGACCCGTACGGTAGAGGGAGTGAACCTACTCCACAAGTTGTCCTCTGATCTTCACATGCACCCACCCATCCACCCACGACACACAAAAAGTAAGTGTAAAAAAAAATTAAAGTAATTATTTTTACTCCATGCCTGATCATCCTAATACTACAGGTGGATGCAGATCGACTCAATGGTCAATTGCCAGGCCCTGCTCATCTGCAGTTCTCATGTATGCTACCACGTCACCTAGGATAAATATGCTCCTCCCACAGGCTTTTGAGTTACTTCCTCACTGTTGTGACTAAATACCCGACAGGAAGAAACTCAAGGAAGGAAAGGTTGATTTGGCTCATGCTTCGGGAGATAACTTTCATGACGGTGGGGAAGGCATGGTGACGGGATCAGCTCCTGGCCATCTGTGGATGAGTAAGCAGGGAGAGATGAACACCGACACTCTTCATGTTTGGGGCTTGAATTGGGGGGGAAAGGCAAAAGAAAAAAAATCAGCTTTTCCCTTTTCCTGCCTGCTGTCCAGATGTGAGCAAGCAGCCTCATGCTCCTATGCCAAATCACAAGCTGCTCCCACCATGAGCCACACCCCAGTCCCATGGACTGTTTTCACAGCCAGGAGTGAGGATGAACCCTTCCATCCCTAAGCTGCTTCTCGTCAGGCACGTAATCACCGTGACGAGGAGCGTGGCTGAGAAGTGGAACTGAGGCCGTGACAAGCCCGACCGAGAGCTTCCTAGGCCTGGAGACTGGTGGTGAGGAGAACGTGGCAGAGTTTGGAGCTGCCAGCTAAACGCCCTAGGATGCTGCGAGCTGAGCACAATGAGCCATCCAGTAACTTGCTGACAGAAACATGGACAGGTAGGGTTGGGCTCACGAGGTTGTAGGGGATCCTGTTGAGACCTGCACGCACTAGCAGTCATTCCTGTCAGATTCTGGTAATGAATCTGGCTTCAGTTCTCCTGTTTCCTTGAATTTGAGTGAAGATGAATGAAAAGAAATTAGAATAAACTGTTTGGTAGAGTTAATTTCAAAACAGCATGACATCCAGAAAGTGGCATGGTTATTCCTCACTGCTTGTAGTGAAATTTACAGTGGGCAGAACAATGTGAACATACAGCTTTGTAAGGAAAGAGGTCTGGACCAGTTTAAAGTTCAAATAAGGTGGTGTAGATAAATAAGCTATAACTGTTAAAGAGATAGTGCCATTAGAGAGAAACCTGGTGGGTTTAGGGAATGTAGCTCAATTGGCAGAACACTTGTCTAGCATACGCAAAGCCCAGCAACACATAAGTTTGGCTTGGCGGTGCACACCTGGAGCCCCAGCACTTGAGAGGTGGAGACAGGAGGCTCATGAGTTCAAGTTCAAGTCCAACCTGGGCTATATGATGCTCTTATTCAAACAAACAAACAAACAAACAAGCAAGCAAACAAACAAACAAACAAGTCACACTTCACTGTGCTAGAACAAGAGAAAAGCACCTCAAGAGCAATATCCTACCCACCAAGGCTCCAGCATAGGAAACTACAAAGCATTTGAAAAGAGAAAACCTGACACGAGAGTTCACTGAAGGGGTTCCCTGCTTAAAAACACCAAACCAAACTGCCTAGGGAAGTATTTTCTCAGGCTCCTGCACAGGCGCGTAGAGAACCAGCACAGCAGTTCAGAGGCGTCACACCACAGCTCAAGCTGGCAGCAGGACTCGGCAACGATATCCATGAGGTGCTGAGGGGGTCTGTGAACGGCATGAGGTCAGGAGGCTTACACCAAGTTTCCAGAGCTGGGAGCCACAGGGTGAGAGGTCAGGCAGATGCAAATTCCCAAGCCTCAGAGGGAGTGGTGTCCTGTGGGACCTGCTGTCCACTGGCACTGTGGTCCTGCTCACCCACTGGATCTCACCAGTCAGCTGCAGCCCAGCCTGGTAGCTTCATCTGTAGTGTGATTTCCCTCTGCTTCCCGCCACAGCAAAGCACTCCCTCTGCCTTACCACTCCTAAGAAATTCCTGGCCACCAGGACTTTGCCCTTCACACCTAGAACCTGAAACTATGAAGATAAGACATGCAGGCTCCTTCCCACCGCTACCTCTTACGGTTTGATTCTTGCATAAGTCTGAGGTGGCTAGGCCTCAGTTTCCTTGTGAAGGAAGTGGACAACCTTGACAGGATTGCATGTTAGCTTACGGATGTTGCTGTATTTCTCACACAAAAAAATCCAAACGTCAGGCCAAGTGAGTGCCCGGGTGAGATAACTGGAAACCTCATGGGAAACCGAATGAGTCCTCTTGAGCTCTACCCTAGACCGCCTCAGTAAGGGACTCTGGTTGGAAGCCTGGAAATCAGCATTCTGAGTCCTCTAGCGGACCCATATCAACACAGAATCCCTATTTTACAAGAGTCAAGAACCAAAGTGACTCAGCAAAGACAGCATTGCTCAACACTGGGTCATACTGTGAGACGGAAGCAGTTCTTAGCTGTTCTACAGGGAGTCCACTAATTAAACTTATGAATTAAAGGGGGGAGGGCACAAAGCAAACAAAACTGCCTTGAAAACACAGAAGACTCACCCCCAAACTGTTAGACAATTTCCCAAACCATTCATGTCTATGAAACAGGTAAGATTCCCAACTCAGAGTTTAAAAGAATGAACGTTATACCCTCCAAACCTTAGCAATGTATTTTGCCTGAATAAAACTTAGCATCTTTTAGCAATTTTGATGCTTTATCAGATGGGGCTGCTACATTAGAAGGGCAGGCATCTCTTCACGGTAAATAGAAACAGCATGGAACACACAAAGAAGAGCAAGCCCCAGCCAGGTAGCTGGGGCAACTGCCATTTCTTACCACAGGAAGTTGACTTTCTGTCCACCAGGGTCACCCGCCTGGCTTCGGTGCGAAGCTTCTCATCTGTGTTCTCCACAAGGTTGGCAAGGTCGTCGATGATCTCTAGAATGAAAAACAAGAGTGCTTGGTTAAATCTCCCCAGGTCACATCTCCCCAGGTCCACAGCTATGGTACTTCTGCCACACCAAGGCATAAATTCACAAATACTCTTTTGAAAACTGCAATTCTGATTCAAAAGGCAAAAACAAAACCAGGAAAAAAAAAAGTCAATAAAGAGTAAACCTGTGAAGGCAAAGTGGCACTTGTCACACAAGCCTGGCTACACGAGTTCAGTCACTGGAACCCACATAAAGGTGGCTGAGACCAACACTACCAAGATTTCCCTTGACTTCCACTCACCCCATTGTGTGTGTGCATATATATACACTTATATAAAAATTTAAAAATTAACACAAAAGAGTAAGTCAATTTGTCTGTTTTTAAAGTTCACTTGAATAACCCTATTACAGGAAATAGAAGCATCATCAGTCGTGTGCATGTAGGAAGGTGCATTACAAATTTCAGCTCAGGCAAGGACAGAAGACTCCAGGGCTGACCTTAGCTGCTCTTGATCCAACTGTGGACAAGATTGGCTGAGCAAAAAAGAATCAAGAGCTCAAAATCAGAGATTCTAACATGAGAGACATTGACTAGGACTGAAACTATTTAAATACTGAACTGAGAATAAGCAAATATATGAATTAGATGGCACACGTGACAGACAGCATTTGACGATACAATCACAATTAAAGAGCAACTGGGTGGGGAGGGGGAGAAGTGGAAAAGGAAGCATCAACTTCTCATCCTTTACAGCAAGTGTGAATGCCACAGATGAGAGGAGAAAGACCACCAACCCAATCATGGCTAAATTAATTGAAGCAACAAAGCAAGCTTTTGATTCGTGCACATGGGCTGTCTCTCCCTAATGGTTCAGGAGATCAGCATTGGACATGGGTTTCCAATGGGGAGTTTGGCAGACAAATAGGCGGGGTTACAGAAGGAGAACATAGGCATAACAAGTTGATTATCGAAACCTCCTGAAACTAAGACATGGCTGCAAGGTTGTCATAATAAGGCAGCCAGGACACAGGGGTCATAGAAAGGCGGTCACTGCAAGGTGGGCACACGAAGGTGGTCATCCCACTTTGAAACAAAGGCAGGGTTGGTGTTTCCTGGAACAAGCAGGACAGAACCATTTGTAGTTAAGGCTACAGGCACAGTCCAGTCCTTGAGAAACAGATTTAGTCATAAACAGGAATGAACCGAGTTTGTTTTTATTATAAGATGGCCTTGAAGCCCCAAATAGAGGCAGGCTGGTTTATTACAAGTCACAGTAAGCTGTAAGAGTTAAATATATAGAAACATAACTTTTAAAAATCATTAAAACCTCAATGTTTTATCTCACTTTTGTGAGCATTTAGTAATTCTTACCACTTAGTAATTACTGCCTCTTTAAAGAGCCTTTCTATAAAGTTCTTTTTTATGCTAATCTTTAAAAGGTGAAATTAAGCACATTTAAATGTATTTTAAATGACATTTAAAATAGCATATATATAAGAATCTTAATTACATGAAATTATTTCCATCTATCCTTTGGTATTTGCATGCCTTTAGGGATACATGCAATGGTGGCATCTGAATGCTAATGACAATTGCTCCTAGTGGTGGGATATTTGTGACTGTTCTTCCTGTTTCCTCTTTCATTCACACTAATACTGAGCACATATTATTTCTGCAGTTGAGACCCTTTCTCCTGCCCCTTATTTATTTAGTTAGTTAGTTATTTGTTTATTTATTTGGTTTACAAGACAGAGTTTCTCTGGAGATTTGGAGCCTGTCCTGGAACTAGCTCTTGTAGACCAGGCTGGCCTCGAACTCAGAGATTTGCCTGCCTCTGCTTCCCAACTGCTGGGATTAAAGGCATGTGCCATCACCACCCTGCTCTGCATTACCTATTTTTAAGGCTAATTTAGAAATGAATTGTTCAATATGAGACACCATATTTCTTAAAGTATGGAAAAATACAAAGGAGAAAGTCGAAGTTTCCAGAGTTCTGAGCAGTGCAGGTTACCATGGAAGGTCATACTATGACAAGGCAGGAAAAGGGCAGTCTATGCAATGAAACCAGCATGAGAGAGGCACAGGAGAGTGGGGAATTCCTTCCTCCAGCCTCTGCACATCACAGGGCCCCTCTCTCTATTCACAGAGCCCATGCAAGCTATTCTGAATCATTTCCAGAATGAAAATGACACAAGCTTCTATTTATCCCTTCGTCTCTCATCCTAGCAGAGTGCCGAGCACACACTGGGGTGAAAGAAATGTGAGCCATAAAGGTAATGGATGAATGGAGCCTCAGATAAAAGCATTGAATGATTTTTTTTAAAGTAAATGGATTTAAGCCAAGTTTGTCAGTTATCTGTATGTAACACCTGCCTAAGAAAATCATCTACTATTATTTAACAATTCATTCACGATGCTTGCCTGCATCTAGTGACAGCTCTCTCAGGCGTTCTGCCCATTATCTGTGAACTTCACCTAAAGCAGTGGTTCTCAACCAGAGGGTGTGATCACTGGGGTCAAGTATTAGATATCCTACATGTCAGATATTTACATTATGATTCATGACAGTAGCAAAATTACACTTATGAAGTAGCAATGAAATAATTTTATGGTTGGGGGTCACCACAACATGAGGAACTGTAATAAAGGGTCGCAGCATTGGGAGGGCTGAGAACCGCTGCTCTAGAGTGTGCTCCCCTCTCATATATGGGTCATCCAACAGTTTTGTACTCTTGACTCTGTATACTGCCATGATGGTTCTGTACACGCTTTCCCTTAGCAATATTTAAACTGAAAGTCTGAAATTAGAGCTGGGCAGGGGAGCCCACACCTGTAGCCCTAGCACTTGAGAGGGTAAGGCAGGAGGAGCGCTGCAAGGTTGGGGTTAGCCTGGGCTAAAGAGTGAGCCCAAACAAACAATCCTGACCTACTTATAAACATGATTTTCTCAGAGTTTCCAAAGCTAAACTCTCCATCTGTCCCCCAACTTGACTTCCTCCCAACAGTCTCTGTCCCCATGTCCAAGTCTGTTTTCTGTTGCTGTGATTAAGACCATGACCAAAGTGACCTGGAGAGGGTTTATTTCACCTTACATTCCACAGTCCATCATCTGGGGATGCCAAGGCAGGGGTTGGCAGCAGAAACCGAAGAGGAATGGTGCTTCCTGGCTTACTTGGCTACCAACCTTTCTTATACAGTCCAGGCCCTCCTGCCTAAGGATGGCACCAACCACAGTTAGCTGGGCTCTCTTACATCAATTAGCAATTAAGAAAATGCCCACAAACCTGCCCATGAGGCAATCTCATATAGACAATTCCTCAAATGATGTTTTTCTTCCCAAGTGACTCCGGTGTGTGTCAAGTTGACAGCTAACTATGACCCTCTACCATGGCAGTATTACTTGCCCAAGCCTGAACTACCAGTTACTTGATTCTGTACTTTCCCTTTCATCTGACATTTCATTTGCTAGTATGCTTGCTGATTTTACCTCCATAGCATGTTTTAATACAATTACTTATCTTACACTTTGGTACTGATATCTTACAAAACCTTGTCGGTGTTTCGAAAACAATGTCCTAATTTATCTTCCTGCCCCAGTCCTAAATGCACACAATGCACATACCAAGCTGAAACATATGCTTATTATCTTATCTTTCAATTAATTACAATTTAAATATCCATAGGTGGTAGTTTGAATGTTATTGACCCCATAAGCTCATAGAGAGCAGCACTATTAGGAGGTGTGGCTTTGTAGGAATAGGTGTAGCCTTGTGGAAGAAGTGTGTCACTGTGGAGTGGGCTTTGACAAGTCGCAACCAGCACATCAGTACATTTCCTGCTATGATAATAATGGACTAAACCTCTGAACTGTAAACTGTACATCACCATCTCAATTAAATATTTTCCTTCATAAGAGTTGCTGTGGTCATAGTGTCTCTTCACAGCAATAGAAAGCCTACCTAAGACACCATATATAACTAATGACTAATGACTACTAAACAGAGCTCTTCAGGGATAGATGAATGAAAGGAAAGAAGGGAGGGAGGGAGGGAGAAAGAAAGGAAAGAAACCCAAATACACATGCTTATTCTACCAAGAGGTATAGTTCAAGAAAAATACACACACACACACACACACACACACACACACACTAAGTGAGATACTAAAGATTCATGATTTACCTAAAAAGCAGAAAAGAGGTGCAGAAGAGCAAAGGGCAGACTGGGCAAAAAGAACCTAGCAATCTAGATGGCCTATGTTGATGTGGGATTCCCCTCTGTATGCCGTGAATACCATTGGTTAATAAAGAAACTGTCTTGGGCCTGCACAGGGAATAGAGGTAGGCAGGAAAAACTAAACTGAATGCTGGGAGAAAGGAGGCAGAATCAGGGAGAAGCCATGTAGCCCCGCTGGAGCTGGACAGAACTTTACCTGGTCAGCCACAGCCACGAGGTGATACACAGATTAATGGAGATGGGCTAAGAGTTAGCCAATAAGAAGCTAGAGCTAATGGGCCAAACAGTGATTTAACTAATACAGTTTCTGTGTGATTATTTCAGGGTTAAGCGGCCAGGAACTAACTTGCAGCCTCCTCCTACAATATGTAAACCTAACTATAGCAACAGCCATAAATGTTGGGAGGCAGAGGCAGGCAGATCTCTGTGAGCTCAAGACCAGCCTGGTCTTCATAGCAAGTTCCATGACAGCCAGGTCAAAAGAGAAAGACACTGTTTCAATCAATCAATCAATCAATCAATCAATCAATCAGAAAGAAGAAAACGTCTCATTGTTTGAGACTAAGGAAGCACCCTTTAAATTATATACAGGATTAGGATAAAGCTACAGGAGAAAGAAGATATACTGAACTGAGTAAGACAACTGATGGAGATAGACAGTTGGTTTTTCTTTGGGTTTTTTGAGACAGGGTCTCATTATGTAGAGCTCTGGCTGTCCTAGATCTCCTTAAGTAGACCAGGCTGGTCTTGAACTCACAGAAAGATCTACCTCCTCTACCTCCTGAGTGCTGGGATTAAAAGTCTGTGCCATTATACCCAGCTGAAATTGAATACTGATTTGCTTTTAACATCCCTATCTTTATTATATTATTTATATATTTATGTGTGGAGTACAAATGTGTCACAGTCCACATACTCAGGCCAGAGGACAACTTGCTTGAGTTGGTGTTCTCCTTCCACTTGTGGTTGTGGGGACTGAACTCAGCTTCTCAAGCTTGGCAGCAGGTATTTTAACATGCTCAGCCACCATGCTGGCTCTAAAATAATAATATTATTATTATTAATAGTAGTAGTGGTTTTTCAAGACTGGGTTTCTCTATACAGTCCTGGCTGTCCTAGAACTTACTTTGTAGACCAGGCTGGCCTCTAATTCACAGAGATCTACCACCTGCCTCTGCCTCCTGAGTGCTGGGATCAAAGGCATGAGCCACCACTGCCTGGTGATTCTTATTTTGAAATGTAGCTCCCAATGTGTTATCATTTGCAAGTGGAACATTTGGGGGGATGATGAAGTCATGAAGGTGTCCTTGTGAATGAATGAAGTCACACTTTGCATGGCATTCATGCCCTATGAAAGAGGCACCAGAAGACCCCTTGTCTATTCTATCAATGTCAAGATTAAAAAAAAATCTCTGTGTGAGTCGAAAAACAGACCTCACCAAGCATGGAATCTGCCTTGACCTTGATTTCCCAACCCCAAGTCACCCAGTGCTTTGCTCAGCAGGGAGACTCAGCACAACATAAAAGTTGTAAAATGCAAGTAATGCAGTAACAGGGGAGAATCTCATTCCTCTCACTGCACACACATAACCAGCGATCAGACCACAGAAGACAGTCACATGATCATCACAAGATGTGCAGAAACAGAATCTGGCAAACATTCAAAGTCCAATCACCACATCAACCCTCAGCGAAATAGAACTGCAGAGGAACTCTCTTGGCCTGGCGAAGAGCATCAGTGAGTGATTTTTAAAGCAGGAGCAAGGCCAGGAGATCTGCTTTGATTACATCTGTTTGCTATTTTACTAGAAGCCCCATACTGTGTAATAAGGAAAGAAAAGAGAAGGCTAAAGGATCTGAAAGGGGGATATAAAGTTATATATTTGCAGATAACATGCTTTTGTGCATAGAACTTATTTAGAACCTGTGAGAATTAATAAGTAAATTTACAACTTAAATTTCTAAAATTACATTTATTTATTTGTGTGTTTGTGTGTGTGCATGAATATGCACACACGCACATGCAGATAGCCAATTCTCAACATAGGCATCGACAACAAAGCCAATCAAAAAGGAAAAGGACTCTTTCAACAAAGAATACTGGAACATCTGCATGTGTGTGTGCATAAATAGAAAGACTTTCCTCCCCCATACACACAAAAACACTTGAGACACTTCACAGACCTAACTGTAAAACCTGGAATAGGAAGCTTCTTGACAAAAAAAATGCTAACAGTTAACTATAGTTCATCAAATTAACCACATGTCAACTACTCATTAAAGGTGGACAATCTGAGTGACATGGGCAGGCACAAGTTTCTTGGACAAAAATTTAAAAATTATACAGGAAAGAAAGACAAAGAAGAAAGAAGGAAGAAAAGAAATGTCACCAAATGAAAATTATTCCTCATCCAAAGATACTATTTCAAAAATGGAAAAACAAGCCACAGACTGCAAAGTACAGTGTTGCAGGACATGTAACTGACAAACTATTTGTATCTAGAATAAAGATCAGCTGTACTACACTGAAAAACGAGAGAGAGAGAGAGAGAGAGAGAGAGAGAGAGAGAGAGAGAGAGAGGAACCTAACATGATCTTAAATAGTCAAATACCTGAACAGATGTTTTGCAAAAGAAAATACACAAAAAGCCAATATGCACGTAAAAAGGAGCCCACATTACTCATTAGAGAAATGCAAATCAAACCACAGTAAGAGATGCTTTCCTACCCACCCACCAGGATGCTAAAATTAAAGGCTGACAATGCTAATTGCTGGGGAGATAGGGCACAAAAGGCTCCATGGAAGAGTTTATCTACTCCAGTCAAGTCAGACATCTATGTTCTTACACACAGTCTTTATGCCTAGGTATTTTATCAGGCAGAATATTTTTTCTCTCAAAAAGACCTGAGCAAAAATATACATAGCACCTTTATTCATTAGGGCCCCAAACTGAAAATGACCAAAACATCCATCAAACTGAAGTGTCTCTGTAAAACAGATACACACAATAAAAGGGATGCCCTGCTAAGAAGAGGATGCAGCTCAGTAGGGAACACTTTGCCTCACATTCACAAGGCCCAGCTTAGATCTTCAGCACCACACAAACAGTATTATTAGTCAATACAACAACCATTCACATCTCAGAAGTTTTATTGGCTAAAAATAAAAATAAACATGTTTTATGATTCCATAGACGTAAACAATACATATGGATGTTATGGCACATATCTTTATTCTTAGTACTTGGGACAGGAAAACATAAGGAACAGGGCTTCAAGCATGTCTTCATTACAAAACTAGTTCACAGACAGCCTGGACTACTTGAAATCCTGTCCCAAATAGGAAGAAAGAAAGAAAGAAAGAAAGAAAGGAAGGAAGGAAGGAAGGAAGGAAGGAAGGAAGGAAGGAAGGAAGGAAGGAAGGAAGGAAGGAAAGAGCCAGGTGGTGATGGCACACATCTTTAATCCCAGCACTTGGGAGGCAGAAGGATCTCTGAGTTCCATGGAGGCTTGCGTGGTCTATAGAGTGAGTTCCAGGACAGCCAGGGTTACACAGAGAAACCCTGTCTTGTGGGGCGGGGGAGCAAAAGAAAAGGGAAAGAAATAAGAATAAACCTAACTGACAGTATACTAATCAGAAAGTGGTCACATCTGGGCTGGTGGTGAGTGAACAAACAAAATGAGGAAACTTATTAGACCAGGTTTTATGTTGTTACATATATGCATATAGTTCTCAAAAAATGCATAATCTGAACACTAAAGACTCGCGTATCTATTGTGCAAGTTATACCCAAACTAAAAGCATGAATCAGAAAAAAAAAAACCTGAAGTTAGAGGACCTGGGAGTGCCTCCCAGCACCCACAGGGCAATTCCCACTCATCTATGACTTCAGTTCCAGGGGATTTGATGCTCTCTTCTGATTTCCATGGGCATCAGGCACATATGTGGTATACATACATACATGAAAGCAAAACATGGATACATATAAAATAAAATTTAAAATAATATGCTATCACTAAGATTTTCCAATGAACAATAAGGAAGACGGGGGAGGACGGAAGGGAGGAAAAGGCACAAGAAGGAAGAACAAACAGTTTACACTGACAAAATTTTAGGCCTGCAAGGAATCAGGCAGTGACCCCTGTAGCTCTGCCCCCTTTCTACCATGCCTCCGGGAGGGGGAAAGTCAACCTTTTCTTGATAATTTCATTGGTGGGTAACATGACAATGTGGGAAAAAAAATCAGTTCCTGGGTTTACATATAGCAGCATTTAAAAGCGAGTAGTTTGGGTTTACATATAGCAGCATTTAAAAGATTCACACTCTCGGGACATTCCATGGTAAAAGTCATGATTTGCATGGGTAATTGATACTTTGTTCTCATGAAGCTGGCACAATCAGATTTCATCATGTCTCACAAATATTACATATTTGTAATATAAAACTTGGGTTTAATATCCTGTGCAGAGTCAAGGAAAGTATCCATCTCTGTCAATAATTATGCCAGCTATTCTATGCTTACTGAAATTCTAGAAAGGTTTCATTGAAAATTTTTGAATATTCTTAAGTATGACTTAAAGGTAAACAAACAAATATGTAGCAGGTTAGCTCAGCAAAAGTAGTGTTTACACTGAAGGAGTTAATGTTTTAATGGAGAATAGGTACACTTATCCCTTTAGTTGGTAAACCTCTGATATGTTTTGTTTTATGTATGTGTGGTATATATACATGTAGATGTGGGTGTGTGCATATTCATGTGTTTGAAGCCAAAGGTTAATACTAGTATCTTTTGAAACCATTTTCCATTAGGTTTTTTAATTTATCAGTGTGTGTGTGTGTGTGTGTGTGTGTGTGCGCGCGCGCGATGTGAGGGGGCACAACCATGTGTCATGGTGTGATCAGAGGACAATTTTGTATCTACCTTTTTAAATTTTATTTTTTTAGATTTATTTACATATATAAGTACTTTGCCTGTATGTATGTCTATGTAACATATGTATGCCTCATGCCCAAAGAGGTCAGAAGTAGATAATGGATCCTCTGGAACTGGAGTTAATGACAATTGTAAGTCACCATTTGGGTGCTGAAAACCAAATCCAGGTCCTCTGCAATAATATCAAGTGCTAACTGCTGAACCATCTCTCCAGCCCCCTTCACCTTCTTTTCTGAGATGTCTCTCACTGAATCTGGAGCTCACTCTTGCAGCTAGGTTAGCTGACCAACGAGTTCCTGGGATCCACCTATCTCTGTCCCCAGCACAGGAATTACAAACATATACCGCATACCCAGCTCTTATGTAAGTGTTGGGAACCTGAATTCAGATACTCACATTTGTGCTCTGTGTACTTTATCAACTGAAGGTGACTATTTACTTTATTTTTGATTTTTTTTTTTTTTGGTTTTTCGAGACAGGGTTTCTCTGCAGCTTTAGAGCCTGTCCTGGAGCTAGCTCTTGTAGACCAGGCTGGTCTCGAACTCACAGAGATCCGCCTGCCTCTGCCTCCCGAGTGCTGGGATTAAAGGCGTGCGCCACCACCGCCCGGCTTTATTTTTGATTTTTATTTATTATTATTTTTTTTGTTTTTCAAGACAGCATTTCTCAGTTGATGTGGGATTCCCCTTTGTATGCTATGAATATCTTTTATTACCATTGGTTAATAAGGAAGATGCTTTGGCCTATGGCAGGGCAGAATAGAGCTAGGCAGGAAAACTAAACTGAATGCAGGGAAAAAGAAGGCAGAGTCAGGCAGACATCATGTAGCCGCCCAAGAAGCAAGATGTGAGGTAACAAACCATGAGCCTCATGGTAAAATATAGAATAATAGAAATGGGTTAATTTAAGATGTAAGAGCTACCTAGGAATATGCCTGAGCTGTTGGTCGAACAGTGTTGTAATTAATTAACAGTGTTGTAGTTTTTGTGTAATTATTCAGGTCTGGGTGGCTGGGAAATGAAAGCACAGTCTCCATTCACACTCAGTAGCTATGGAGCGAATCAGTCCTGGAACTCGTTCTGTAGAGCAGGCTGGCCTTGAACTCACAGAGATATACTTGCCTCTGCCTCCTGAGTGCTGGGATTAAAGGCATGCACCACCAAGCCTGGCAACTATTGTATTTTAAATGTGTGTGTATTTGTGTATGTGTGTAGAGGGCACACAAACATGACATTTGAAGACATTTGGTCAGAGGGTAACTTCTGAGAGTCAGCTTTCTTCCCCCACCATGTGGAATGCAGGGATCAAACTCAGGCTGTCAGGCTTGGCATCAAGTGCTCTCAATTAATTTATCAAATCCATTTTTAGTGCATAAAAGTAATTTAATAGCAATTTATAAATACTTGATCAAGTTGAAACAGCTTTGAAACTGAACAATGAGCAGAGGCTAGGAGAATTTCAAGAATGCTAGAAAAAGCTTAAGTTGTTATAATTGGAACATTGACGGTTTCAGAGAAGAAATTGAAGAAAATTCTCCATCTCCTTAGAGACTGTGTGTGTAATCATGACCAAATAGCTGGTAGAAATATGGTCAAGGACACTTGGAGGTCTCCAAAAACTGGAAATAGGCAGTAGAAACTGGATAAGCAAAGTTCATAGTGACGTTGTGTTTGTGGTCCAGCCTCATAAAATGGGGAACTTGGGGGTGCTGAATGAGCCTATCTGGCAGAAGAAATGCCTGAGCATTAAGCCTTCAGGTTGTAGTGTAGCTACTTCCAACCATGTATTATGGTGAAATAAGGTAGCAAAGAGAACTTAAAGAATCTATTATTAAAAGCAGAGCAGGAAGAAGAAAGCCTGTGCCAGAGAGAATACCAATAGCCCTTTGTTAAAGAGAGCACAGGGCTAGAAGGGAGTCTGTGCTAGTCATCAACACAATGGAACACCATTCAGAGATCTTTGAGACCACCTTCCTACCACAAGGCCAGAGCACTAAAGGGGCAAAAGGGTATCAGGGCCAGGCCCAGAGCATCCCACTGTGGGCTCAACTGTCCAGGGTCCCTTGCATTTGACACAGTGCTCCTCAATCACCCAGTCATGGAAATGCATCCAATGCAACTGGCCCGTTGCTATGGAGGTGCAAGCAGTAAACCCTGGCTACATCCCCATGGTGTTAAGACTATAAGCCTGCACAATGAAAAAGCTGTGGGTACATAGCAGCCTCCACCTAGACTCCAAATGACATTGCAGACAGAGTATCTGAGGGCCAAGTGGAGGTTTGGCACAGGGGCAGAGTTAGTGTAGAAAGCATTCTGTTAGGGAAATGCTGGGTGGGGGCATGGGAACAGAACCATCCTTTAGACCCAAGAACTATAGATCTACCAGAGACTGGCCCCTGCCTGGGAGAACTGTCAATATAAGACACCAAACTGTGCTTCTGCCTGGACTGAGCCCAACAAAACAATGCAGATGGAAGCCCCCCAAGGTCAGGGAGGCCCAACCTCTGCCAGTGTGCCCAATATGAGGGACATGGAGTCAAAGCAGAGTATTTTCCAGCTTTACTGTGATTTTCCCAGTTTGTGTCTGCTTGAAACCAATTAATACTCCCCCCGCCCCCGACACCCCGTCTGCTACTTGAAATGGGAAGGTTTGTCCCCTGCCTGTCTCATCATTGCATTTTGGGAGACAGCTTGTTTAAAGTCACAGGCTCACAGCTAGAAAGGATTTGCTGCACAAGGAATTGAGTCTCATCCAACTCACCAAAGACACTGGAGTCTTGAATTGGTGCTGGAACAAGACTTCAGGGGAACTAACAGCTTACTATGCATGTGAGAAGAACATAAATTTGGGACAAAAGTTATAGATTGAATGTATCCCCAGAATTCAATCACTCGGAAGTTAATCCTCAAATTTGTAAACTGACTGTATTTGTGGGTGGGAAGCTGAGAGGTAAATGGGATTAGATGAGACCATCAGAATGGGGTCTCTCTGATGATATTAATGGCTTTGTAAGAAAAAGGAGAGAAAAGCCTGGGACATGATGTCATATACTTGTAGTCCTAGCACTCTGGAGACAGAGTCAGGAGTATTAGGAGTTTCAGACCATCTTTGGCAGAAGAGGGACCCAATTTTTCACTCTTCTGTCTCGCCACTTGATGCTCTCTACTATGTATGACACAGGAAAAAAGTTTTGCCAGGTGTGATTACTTATTGGACATCCCAGTCTCTAAAACTTTGTTTACTTTCTTTATATATTATCCATGATCTGGCATTATATCATAGTAGTATCAAATGGATACTTCCTCCTAAGAATTAATATAAGCATCTATGTTTTTATGTAAATACAATACATAAGTGTCTGTTACACACCATTTGTACTCTCTCATGTAGCTATAACAGCTTTCACAAATACTTCTTTCTCCTTCTTCCTTTTATGAACTGAAGAGAAGTTACATCTATGTACATGGCTACAAGGCTAACTGACTGACTAGAAGTTCATAGAGAGAAGGAATATGGCAAATCCAGAGCGTTATCTTGGGTCATCTTTAGCCCTCTTGATGACCATTCATTGTCCACCTCTGTCTCTTACCTACTATCCTATATAATCAAGTGAAAGTTTTTGAAATGTGTTAATAGACCACTACATTAAAAGAAAACTAAGCCAAGAATGTCATCAGATATAGCAGCAATTTTCCCTCTTTGCTATAACTGATGACCGAAAACTCCAAACTGTGCCTTGAATTATGATTTTCTTTTGTTTTGTAACTATAAACATTTCACAAAACTATTTTCACAATATAACATGCTCTTTGGAACATACTAAATCTGCATTCACAGGCTATGGTCACACATATTTGGCTAAAGAATAAACTCTTACAGCTTGTGAGATGAGAGCTGCTTTGAACTGAAAGTTTTGGCACCCAACGTGGGGCCCCAAATACACTCTCTTTCTCTGGAGGACTCTACTTGCTCAGTACCTGGTAACAACTGCCCATGATGCCTCCTCAGATAGATGTTAGTGAGAACTCCCTCTCGTTTGGTCAATGGTTCTCTAGTTCATTCTTAACCCATCATATTTGAATAATCTCTTTATTTTATCTTCACACTATTTATGTCTTTGCAAAGTCTCTTGGTTTGTTTTCAGAACACTTATTTGTTAGCATTTGTCTTTTCCTCCTGTCATTCATCCAATTATCTAATTCTATATTTTTCTCTGGCTACTCCTGCTTATTGAAATTATGTCCCTTTTAGCTTAGAAGTTCTATGTGAGCCTGCTTATAAAGATGTCACAAGTACTTTTATCCCTATAGCCCCAAATGACGGAAACACCCAGGATGTATAACAGTCTCCCCAAACAGTCATATTTCTACATTGGTAGTAACTTCATTGGGTCAGCCAGGAAGACATCTAAGAGTTAAGAACCTAGTGACTTGGAGCCTTCTCCTATTTCCCCAAGACTCAGGCCTGGAGAGGTGGATCAGTGATTATGAGCACTGGATGTTCTTCTAGAGGATCCAGGTTCAACTCCCAGAACCCACATGGTGGCTCACAACTGGCTGTAACTCTAGTCCCAGGGGATCTGACACCCTCTTCTGGCTTATGTAGGCAAGACTTCCATACCCATTAAAAAAAAAAAAGAGCCAAGATGGCATGGGAAGAGCCAAACTCAGGGTGGGAGCCAGGGGACTACTCAGCACACAGACCTGATGCAAAAGCAAATTCCCTGAGCTAGCTCAGAGATGCCTGGGATTCTTCAGGAGAAAATGAGAAATGGACTCAAAACTCAAGGAAGGAAGGGATGTCTGAAGAAAAAACTTGAAATTTACCTTCCAGCTGCTTTTATGACTGATGACTATTATTCAACTTGTATGCATTTGAGAAGATGGGGATGTTTGCTAGCCCCTCCCCCATATTTTTCACAATAATCTAGAAGACATAGCTAATAGGATTAAAGATAATAACTTGGTAGCCTATATTTATTGGAATTTTGAAATAGTTAAGAAATAAACTGGGGTTGCAGAGATGGCTCAGTGGTTAAGGACATCAGATGCTCTTGCAGTGAACCCCAGCTTAGTTCCCAGCACCTATGTGGTGGTTCACAACCATCTGTAACTCCAGTTTCAGGTGATCTGACAGCATCTCCTGGTGTCCTCGGACACCAGGCATGCACAAGGTACACATACATACTCTTACAGGCAATACATTCCTACATATTAAAAAATGTTAAAAAAGAAATGATGGAAAGGCTAATTTACAAAAAATCCAAGTTTCAGAAATTACCAAAATTAAAGAGAAATATTAAAGAATAGAAAATGATAAGAAAATTTGAGATTGTGTCAGAACTAAAGATAAATTCTGAAGAATCTGCATTTTGCTTTCATTTAAGCAAGTTCCATGTAGGTGAAATTTCTACTCATTTGTATTAAACATGCACTCTGATCCTTATCACTGTGAAGTCCTCTTAAATAAAGGCATTTAAGAGCTATCGGGGGCCCAGGAAATGGCTCAGTGGGTAACGGTTCTTGCTGTATGTATGAGCCTATCAACCAGCGCTCCACCCCTTATCCCACAACAAGAGGAGGAGGAGGAAAGCAGTCCTCTGGTCTCCACATGTCCATCAAGGCATGCCTGCACACACATCTTACACACAGACTTTAGGAAAAAAGTTAACTTCAGACTTTGGGACTGGAAACAAAACAAAACAAACTGGCCATTTGAAAACCAGCTGTTGTCTACAAAAGGTAACATGCAGACGGGTAATCTTAATCTGCTTCATTTTATCATAAGATTTGGCTTTTATAAAGTATTTTGGACAATAACTTATTTCTACATCTTCAGCTTTTAAGGGAGACAAAATAGACATTCATTAAACTAGTAACATTCTTACAAAAGAGATAGTGGCGGTCTGGTTTGTATGTTTCCCATTGGGGTAAAGCATTCCCTAGCTAGAGAGCCACTGCCTTGTCATTAGGCAAAGTTCTAGGAAAGAATGAACCCAAAAGTAAAGGAGACACACAGAGGATAGAGATAAAACCCAGATTTCCAGCCAGTCTTTTGTTGCCTTTGAGTCCAAATGAGGAGGCCATGTTATTAGCAAGGATAGCTTCTAAGTGCTTACTGTAATAGCAGTTGGCAATTTAACAAACTGTTATGTTAAACGTGCTGGTAAGAACCCCACCACATTCCATAATGTCTCAAGGACTTTCAACATGTTCTGCCTGTGTTTCAGTTAGTTTCTTGGGTTTTTGTCAAAATATACAATTTTTTTATTATATTAAAATTCATTTCTTAATTTTAAAATCTTGTAAAGAAAAAGAAGACAGAAAAGAAAGATTAATGCTATAGATTTAGGCTGAGGTGCAATCTTAGCACTCCAAGACTGGGGCGGAGGATGCTATGAGTTTGGGGAAAACATAGGCTACAGATTGAGGTCCTGTTTAAAAGGAAATTATGTATATAATCTTTATATATAAGGTTAAAGGAAAAGGAACTTTATATGGTAAAGTAAGATTTTTGTCCTAAAAGCAGAGGCTCTTCCAAATGAAAAGGCTTGGTGAGAACAAACTGGGAAGCTAATGTGTGTCATAAGCAGGTGTGTGAGAGTTAAGAGCTGAGAGGGGGTACAGGGGGTGGAAGCACTTGCTGCACAAGCCTGAGGGCTGGAGTTCCACCCCCAGGGCCCATGCAAAAGCCAGAGGCAGCAGCCCGTGATCCCAGTGCCCCCTACTGGGAGGTGCTGGGCAGAGGTGGTAGGCCTGCCTAAAGCTCCAAGGGCAAGCTAGTCCAGCATATGCAGAAGTAAATAAGACACCCTGTCTCGGTCAGGTGGAGGGCAAGGACCCCACATCAGAGGTCTTCAGCAAGCTTTCTTCTGGCCTTCATAGGCATGCCTTGGCACACAAGCAAGCACACACATGCAAAAGGAATGAGTAAATATACACATTAAATGTTTTTAAAAGTTCTAAGGATGAAATTCTGTACACTGACAAAGAAATGTTTACAAGATTTTTTTTAAAGTGATCTGTTATTAATAATACAGAAGAGTACTTAACACCTGGCTTAGAGAACAAGGATTTTATGTATCTATTCTCTTACTGAACAGGCTATTAAAAACATGGTGATTACATTTTATCCAAATGCTAAGTCCATATGCTTTCCTATTGGGTTAAACCTTCCTAACTGGACAGCCACTGTCTAAGCAGCAGGAAAACTTCTATTAAAAAAATTATTCCTATTTGGGGCATTCTTGTGAAATTATATCATAACCATTACATTTCAGTTGACAAATATTTAAACCTATTCATAAGGTCTAACCTATTGTACAGAATCTTGGTTGTACCTACAATCTTCAGTCCTCTAGACTGACAGTTACAAGAACAAAGAACATCACAAAACAAACCAACATGGTTAAATTTGACTGAAGCATCTGGCTTCCCTAGCCAAAGGCATTCTCATCAAGTCTTCTAAAGCTGAAATCCACCCTTTTTGGGAAGTTGGTAGCTTAGTGTGGCAAGCCCGCTTCCTTGCTGAGTCATCACTACAGCCCTTAAATCCTTTTATGTTTTGATATTCTAAACATTGTCTCAGATATTTATAATTTTCCTTAAATACTAAAAATCATGTTTTTAATGCAACTTCCAATGAGATCCTTGTTACCATGATCTTATGTAAATCAAATCTTCATGTTCAAAAAGATTAAAAAATTCCACTACTGTCATAGAATTCTTTCATAGTCTGTATAATTTTGATTAAGAAAATCCAGTTTCTTTTAATTGACAGGCGACTTATTTTAAGTATATTTTTAAAAATCCATTTCTGAAATCCAGTCCTTTAAAGGCAAAAATAATAAACTTACTCCCACTAAGGAAAAGAGAAGAATATTGACTGGGTCCAACCAACAGGATCACTATGGTACTAAAAACACTAAGTTACAACAAAGGTCAGGGTTCTGGGAGAACCCACAACACGGCAAGACTTTTGAATAACTCAAGCAACTTTGACTATATTGATTTTTCTTAGGGCTATCCAAAGACTTTGGGCTAACTCTCCTGATCCAAATCATACAAAAAAGCAGTCAATATCTCAGAAATCCATGATTTCTGATTAAATGTGTCAAGGTGTCCCATAGTAAAGCTAGACATGCTAAAAATAAATTACTGAATAATATCCATGTCTTACCAATGATAAAATTATTACGAACCAATTTCTAGTGGGGATCCACCTCCCCACTAGAAATCATCTGAAAACCAATGAGAAATGCGATTTGGTTATGGCCACCCAAGTCCATGAAATCCACACTCACAAACACGTCCTCTTTAGTCTTCATGCTGTGAACATTCGAGAGGGGGGGTATTTTGTTAGGAAAGAACTTAAAGTGAAACTATACCGTTACCTAATTTCTGGTATAATGCTACTGTCCACTTGTTTCCCCAAACTAAAATCTGACACAATGTTAAAATTATAGTACAGATAAAATCATCAGTCACAATAAAATATAAAAACTTAGATGATATTAAAGACCAATCTTGTCTAAGATTACAGTCACTCATGAGTTTACAGTTTTTTTTTCTGATAGAATCAAACTGGCCCAAAGCAAAACACAGATTAGAAGACAGTTATCCCCAATATTCCACATAGTAAATAAAATATTGAGTACAAATGATGACAGAGGCAGAGGAGAAACATCTGATCCAGTTAAAAACACTGTGTTTTAGCTGGTTAAAATGCCCATTTCCCTCACCTCTTTCCTTACTTCTTTAGGTCACACTATGGTTTTGGTTATTTTAATTGAAGGTGTGAATCTCCTGCTACATATCATATGTAAATCTCATGCCAGACACAGGGGCTAAAGAAAAATAAGGCTAGTTAAGTTGACGTGATTCAGGGATCCTCCACCCCTTTAATGGCTTTGACAACTATAACTATTTCTCCTGAAGACTTCTCTCTTGTCTACTCAATCTTCTTTACCAGTTCCTAGAAACAAAGCCTCCTAGCACTAAGGGACATAAACAGCATTGACTTCTACATGTACAGAGCCAACAGGGAGAACTATGAACTTTCACACTTGATCCTACAAGGCAGATTGGCTAATCAAAGTGTTCACAGTATGGGGAGGAAGAATGTTACTGGTCCACAGCCAAGTGATTTTGGGCCATCTTGTCATTGCTTGCCCACCTCTGTGTCTGACCTAACACTCCCGATTAGCAAGTAAAATCTGTTGGAATAGCCAGGTGGTGGTAGTGCACGCCTTTAATCCCAACACCCAGGAGGCAGGAACTCTTTGAGTTCGAGGCCAGCCTGGTTTACAAGAGCTAGTTCCAGGACAGACTTCAAAGCTACAGAGAAACCCTGTCTTGGAAAAACAAACAAACAAACAAAAAGAGGGCTTTTCTACTTCTAAGGACAAACAACTTATTTCCGGTCTGAAAAGATCTGTTGGAATGTATTAACTGAGAAGATACTGACATCCACCATCTTAAGAATGAAGAATGTCATTAGCTAGCACCCGAGACTTGGCTTTGTGTAACTGGTCTACCTAACGATCCTACAGGAGTGCCTTGATTTACCACTTTCTTCTTTCTGTCCTGTAACTAAAAACTTGAGGGAACCATCTCCACATTGAGGCATGTTATTTGGAGTAACCTGGACTGTATAGGACACTAAACTGTCTCTTACTCTCTTTGAAGTGAAAAGTCGTGGGCTGGTTCTCTCCCCGCCTCCCCCGTCTCCTGCCCTCTCTCTGAACAGGGTTTCACTACACAGCACAGGCTGGCCTCACGCTCAGACCCTCCTGCCTCAGTCTCTGAGTCCTGGGATTACAAGCCCGTGCCAAAACCCCTGGCTCAGCTGAAATTTCCAATAGTTACAAAGCATCCATTCCATTAAATAACCATCCATTAACTAGTGGCCCATTGTTGACTACTGTGAATACTTTCCTACCCTTAACCCGCGAGTCAATGAATTATTTCCTCCACTATCATCTCATCTCTTGCATCATTTCCTTAACAAGTGTGATTATGACGGTTTTATGGACTTTGAAACTGTCTGCCAAATTACATTTTAAAAGGCTCATATTGCCAGTGTTGGTTGGTTTGATAGAATTTATTCCACTTGTCAGTTACTATGACCTCAGAAGGATATTTCCTAAGCCAGGGAGCCTAGGGGAATTCCCACCCTGCAGACCACAGCTCTTAAGGTGGGAATTTCCCTAACCACAGTCTATTAAGAACAAATTAAACACAGGTTTTGGAGTATAGGCTGGGAAACAACCAGCTGATTATTCTAGATTCCTGACAGTTGAGCCTCCAAAGAGAAATATTTCCCGGGAAGTATTTGCGTTGGTTCTGAGAGGCGCTCACATTTCTGTCACATGTTGATTTGTGACAGCAAGTGCCACTACAGCACTGGATGAACACGAACCATGTGAACGTAATACATTGGCAACCGAACACGGTAACAAATACTGAATGATGTCGACTAGTGAGCTCCAGAGTTCATAAGTTTTTCTATTCTCATACTCTATCTCTTTTTCTCTGTGTAGCCTTGGCTGTCCTGGAACTCAACTCTGTAGACCAGGCTGGCCTTAAACTCACAGAGATCCGCCTGCCTCTGCCTCCCTAGTGCTGGAATTAAAGGTGTGCAGCACTACCGCCTGACCTCTATTCTCGGTTTTAATGTCAATAAATTCTATATAAGGGCAGAACGAATGCTATATAATTTCAGGTGAATTTTATGTCTTTTTGTAGTCATAATGAACTCTGGAGCTGTAAAGTCTGTATGATTTTAATATCACTAATAATACTTGAAGATGTGTTTTTTTTTTTTTAAAAAAAATAGTGGACTTTTCTTAAAGTTACTAGTTTGGGGCTGGAGAGATGGTTCAGTAACTAAGCATCCTTGTTGCTTTTCTAGAGGACCCAAGTTTAATTCTTAGCACCCACATGGAGGTTCCTAACCACCTGTAACTCTCCCTACCCCCTCATCGGGCCTCCACGAGCATCAGGTATGCATGTGGTACACAGATAAATAAATATATACACAAGGCCAAAACTGCCATACATATATTTAAATAAATAAATAGAAATTCAAAAGTTATTAGTTTACCTCCCCCATACCCTGCCTATGGGTTCCCTCTGGCAAGGCAGCTGCTCACAGCTGCTGCAGAGCCTCCAGGAGTCACCAGTCTCCTGTGGGGAGGCTCCCTGGCCTGCTCACACCTTACACAGGGTGAGTGTCGCATGGCTGGGAGCTAGCAGGGGTGTGTTAGGCAGAAAGCGAGGGCTCCTCTTATGCTTTCTTCAGACCTTAAACCAGATCCTTTCATCTAAGTCTGAAGTGGGTAACAGAGCCTGTGCTAAGACAAACACTTCCTACCCCCCAAACAGACTGATATGGAACTCTGAGTACAAAGATGGGCAATGAAAGAACATCCTGGGAATACTCAAGATGGTCTCTCTCCCTTTAAGACACTAAGTCAGTGCCACAAGCCAAAATAAGGCGGCAATTTCACACCACTGACACCACGACAGAAGCCTGACTGTCAAAGGAAAAATATAATGAAGGCAGTCGCTGCACACTAGGGAAGAGGTTAGAAGATATGCCCCAGAAGACAGGAAAAGGGCGTAGAAAGGACAAACTACGTTAGCAAATAAAATAGAGAGATGGGAATAAAGAGCCAGGAAAACAGAAGAGTTAAGAATCAAAGGAAAGAGGGTGTCCCCCTGACGTGATAAAAAAAATGGAGCCTTCCTGCGAGACCAACCAAAGCCCAAGTGCTATGCAACATTAGTGCAAAGCGTCCATCAGCCATGAACATTCCTCGTGCAAGTTCTAAATTTGAAAATAAAGGAGCAATTCTGCAGAATTCACATGGCAGGGAAGAGAGGAAGTTCACCAAAAAAGGAAAGACATTACCACAGCATCCAGTAAACACTAGCAAACAATGGGGTAAAGAGGTGTGAAGACAACTGTGATCCTGGACTCAAAATCTAGCCACTCTCAGCCAGCACAGTCCCAGCCACTTGGGAGACTGAAGTGAGTGAGGTAGGTGATTGCTTGAGCCCAGGAGCTGGAGTCACATGGGCAGCATAAGAAGGACCTGTATCCAAAACAAAGAAACTCTCTTGAGAGCCTATGGAGTGTGTTCACAGAGAAAGAGACGCAACTGTTCAAGGAATCAGCGGTGCTCACCCATCTCAGGAATGCAGGGAATGAGGTCACAGAAAAGACACTAAGGGAGATCAAACTCCTAGGTTTGTTAAAGTGCTTAGTGCCTCACAGGATGCAATCACTCACGTCTCCTGGCTGTGGCAGGCAGCCTTTGGTCATAGTGCCCCTTAGCTGCCACTCAGTCACTCCTTGGTGTTTTTTCTTCCCATGTTGCAGTGAAGTTTGTGAGATCCTTGGCAGCATCAAAGAACTGCCCAAATCCGCTAACTGCCCATCTTTAATCTCCATGTACTCAAAACCACCAAGAGCTGCCACAATGCACACAGTTTTAAACTCCAGAAAGATCACCTGGCTACATTTTTTTCACAGCAGATGCTTTTGTTAGCAACTACAGTATCACTTCAGAACACAAAGTAAGTGGTGGAAAGACCAGAGTAAATAACACATGCTAAACTCATTCCACTTGGCAGGACTATGTGGCGGAGAACATTTGCTTCATGCTGCACTAATGTTCACCGTGTGTGAATGGATCTGCTGGGCCAGCTTCCGTTTGCAGAAAGCATGCAAAACTATTCAGTGACAGAAAAAAGTGATAAGCAATATATCATAACAAAGAGTTACATGTGTGTACGTGTATACATGTGTGTATGTGTATATACAAATACTTTTATGCTTCTATATCTGTTTATGTATGTATAGATCTATACATGTTAGAGGGAATATTCTAATTTTTTTGCAAACAAATAGCATTATGTTAGGAAAGTATGTCAGAGACAACACTGTCCCCCCAAAGTACATACATATGCCACTCCCATGCCATTTCCCTGCCAAAATGTTTTTAAGTGTCCTTAAATACCATTTTCAGATGATGACAAAATAAATAGAAAAAAAGTAAATCAATCAGTTGAGTCATTGTATAATAACAGAAACTATAAATCATAGTAGTCAATGATACCACTAAGTTTGAATCCAAAAATGATGCAACTATGAAACTTAAAGCTAAAATTTACATTTTGGTTGTGAAACACAACTAAACTTTTACCCTTACTTCCGTTAATTATCACAAAGTGTGTGTGTGTGTGTGTGTGTGTGTGTGTGTGTGTGTGTGTGTGTTACTGAGGACTGAATGCAAAGCAAGTGAGCAACCATTCAGGGAATTATATGCCCAACCCTAATTATCACAAAGTGGTTCTCCCATTTACATTTTACCTAGGCTAAGAAAAGAGGCTGAAGAGACCCTAATGTCACCACCCCTGTCTCTTTCCCCCTGAATTACTACTTCGTCTCTCTCTGCAAAGTATTGCTATTGTGGCTTTCGATGAACACTCACCCGTGTTTATGCCTAATTTTGACTTCTGTAAAAGTTCAAAGATTCATACTCTTTGCAACCAACTATGAAATAGCTAATTCAAGGAAGAATCACTAACTGATGTTAAAAATCAATGCTATAGGGTTGTTGGGAATCAAGTGTCATACATCAATTTACTGGTTAGATCTCTGTAGAATCACCTCAAGCTTCAATTCTAACTGGGGCAGAAGCTCAGCAAATCCCAAGCAAGATAAACAAAAGAATTTCACACCCAGACAAGGGTAACAAGAACTGAAACCAACCTAAAGACAAAGAAAACTTAAAACAACCAAAGATACCGACAGGTTCCTTATTGGTAACAAAGATACAAAGGCTGTGGCTTTCTCAACAGAAATTATAGTGTCCAGAAGAAAACGCAAAGACATTTTCTAAAGTGCCAAAAGAAAAGTGTTGTCCATACAGAATTTTGAATTCGGAAAAAGTATCTTTTAAGAATGAAGGTGAAATAAAGATACTCTCAGAGCTATGGGTACAGAGCTGTAGCAGAGTGGGTCTTTGGCTCCATCCACTGTACTGCAAAACAACAAAAACCCCACAACAACCAACCAATCAACCAAACAAACACACACATTGCCAGTGGATCCGCCCTCAAACAATCATTCAAGGAAGCTCTTCAGACAGAAAGGAAACAAGACCCATAAGAAGCCTGCGACACAAGAGATGAGAAAGGCGAAGGAGTAGTAAAACCTACATACTCTACATAGAAACACTCATCAGCTGAGTCTGCACAAAGTACATATATTTAATATATATTTGGCAGTTGGAAGAAAGCCTTACAGTGTCTGCTTTTTTGACATGCGTAAGTATTATAGAGAGGATAACTACAGAGGAACAGAGGGTAAAAAACTGGCGTGGCCAAGGTTAAATATTGACTCTAAGCAGACTGTAAAACTTTGAGTCTAAGATGGGAGTGGGGGTCCACACCTTTAATCTCAGCACAAGAGGAAGGTGGATTTCTGTGAGTTCAAGGCCAGCCTGATCAACACAGTAGATTTCAGGACAGCTACACACTGAGACCCTGTCTCAAGAAAAAAAAAAAAAATTTAAAGTTAAAAAATTATAATTCGAGCCGGGCGGTGGTGGTGCATGCCTTTAATCTCAGTACTTGGGAGGCAGAGGCAGGAGGATCTATGTGAGTTTGCGGCCAGGCTTGTCTACAAGAGCTAGTTCTAGGACAGGCTCTAGAAACTACAGGGAAACCCTGTCTCGAAAAACAAAAACCAAAAACAGAAAAAAATTATAATTTGAGTATATACAGCTATTTCTGTATATAATAACCAAGAAAATGATCTATGCAAAGAAACAATAAAATACACAATAGGTAAAATATAATACTGAATAATTTCAGCTGCAAATTACAGGACATGAACAAAAGACAAAGCATTAGTGGCAGAGGACAGGTCAGCCAGTGGCTGCCAGAGGTTAGCACCGACGGTGGGCACAAATGCACAGAGCTAGCATGAGGAAGTTTAGGGAAAGTGGACTTGCCCTGTGTCCTGTTCATGACAATGGTTGCACAAATCAAGACATGTATAAAATTCCTCAAAACTATACCCACACAGAATAATTTTGTTGTATGTTCATTTAAGAATTAAAACAAAAAATAATGAGTGAAGAGAAGTATGGGTTAAAGCCAATCCTTAAATGTATTCAGCATTTAAAGACGAGAGAAGTGGGCCTCTGAGACGGCTCAGCACCTACAGGATGGAGAGTCTGTGTAACAATGCACGCCAGTGCCCTTTGAGGCCAGAAGAGGGCAGCAGATTCCCTGGGGTTGGGGTTGCAGATGCTGTGAGCTGTCACCTGAATGCTGGGAATAGAATCTAGATCTTCTAGAAGGTCAGCTGGTGTGCTTAACTGCTGAGCTACCCTCCAGTCCAACAACCAGATCTTCAGACATCAGCAGGCAGCAGTGTAACGAAGCTCAGGGATGGAGAGGATGGGGAAGTGTGGCTTGCACACATGAGAACCTGAGAAGGGCTTGCCAGATGACATTAGAAAGCTGAATGTGGTGACATGTTTGTAATTCCAAAAATAGGTGGGGACAGGAGGACCCAGTGACCAGCTAGCCTGGCCGGCCTGGCAGCATTCCAGTCTGGTGAGAGACCCAGTTCCAAATAAAATGAGGGAAGCACCTGAGTAAGGGCACCTGAGGTTGTCCTCTGACCTCCCCACACATGTACCTATGTGCCTGCATAAGCACATGTGTGTGCACACACAGAGAGTGTGCAGAATGTGCTTTTTCTGCCAGACTGACCAGAAGCAGCTGGTGCAGGTCATGCTAAGAGCTGCTCTGAGCACAGGAGGAAGGGAAGGGAGACAGCAATCAACCTGACTTGCAGCAGTGAACATGCCAAATGTGGGAAGGGAATACAGCCAGACAAGACTAGCACATTACTAAAAGCTCAGAGTATTTAAAACCAAAACAACAACGACTAATATTTACTGAAAATGTGCCATGTGCTAAACTATCATTTCCCAGTCTTGAAGTGTAAAGAGCTAGTTATAAAGCTATAGGAAATTCTGCACTATTGATCAGCCACCATATTTAAGTTATCAAATACAAAATTAAAGCAAAAAATTTTCTTTAGGGTTATGGATCTTTAGTTTAGTAAAATATGAGAAAGATTAAAAAGCACAGGCTGAGGTAGAGTGCTTGCATAGCATGCACGAAGCCCTAGGTATGATCCTCAACATTGCCAATAACAGCTAAGATTCCACTTGCCAGCAACATTAACAGTTAAGGTTATTTTGCACATACTAAACTGCTGCATAAGACATGAATATGGACCACAGTGGTCCCCCCGAGGCTTTCCTGCTATCCAGGTCTGGGACATCCTTTACAAGTTGCCTAGTTGGCTGTCTTTGATCTTTTCTTGGCAGGAAATTATTACATGTTAAAAATACCTTCTGCTGGGCTGGAGAGATGGCTCAGAGGTTAAGTGCACTAGCTGTTCTTCCAGAGGTCCTGAGTTCAATTCCCAGCAACCACATGGTGGCTCACAACCATCTATGAGATCTGGTGCCCTCTTCTGGCAGGCAGGCATACACGCAGACAGAACATTGCATACATAATAAATAAATTAAAAAAAAATACTTTCTGCTTGCACCAGCCAAGACAATTACACACAAATACAAACATGAGCTCAAAGTGCACAGCAAGACACAATATAGGGTCTCCAGGTTAGTGACTATTCGGATAATCTGCAGTATTTAGGTAGGGGGAGGTGGGGGTGCCAATAGAAGCTAGAAGACACATCTATCACTCTCTGCTTTGCTCCTTCGAGAAAAGGTCTCTTCTGCACCTGGAGCTGTGTGGTAACCAGCAAACCACACTCATCTTTCTAACACCTCCCATAATGCTGAGGCTATAGGTACATGGTCAACCACACCCAGCTTTTTTTCCCCATGAGTACTGAAATCCAAACTTAGATCTTCATGCCTGCACAACAAGAACTCTGACTCATTGAACTTCTCCTCAGCTGTTTTTAGCTCAGTTCATGTATGTGTGTATCTAGAATGTGTGTGTGTGTATGTGTGCAATGTACACATATGCACATTTGTGTGTGAATGTGGGTACACAATTTCTTGACGTGTGTGTGGAAGGCAGAGGACAACCTTGGATGCTGGTTTTCACATTCCATCTTCTTTGAGATAAGAACTCTTCATTTTCTTGTTTCTGTTATCCTCACCATGTTACTCTATGTCAGGCTAGCTGGCCTGCAAGCTTGATGGATTTGTCTCTCATCTCCTTGTAGGAATGCACTGAGCTATAGACCTGGGTGCTATGGTACCCAGTTTACATGGGTTCTGGGACCTCACACTTATGTAGAAGTCGTTCTCCGACTGAACCATTTCCCCGGACTCACAATACTGTTTCAATTTAAAAAA
Source organism: Arvicola amphibius (assembly GCF_903992535.2). NCBI lineage: Eukaryota > Metazoa > Chordata > Mammalia > Rodentia > Cricetidae > Arvicola > Arvicola amphibius. The sequence continues at coordinate 52,940,023 of NC_052050.1, forward strand.
TGTTGGCTGGGTGGTGGTTGCACACACCTTTAATTGCCACACTTAAGTGGCAGAGGCAGGGGATCTCAAGGAGTTCGAGGCCAGCTTGGTCTAAAAAGTGAATAGCCAGGGCTACACAAAGAAACTTTGTCTTGAAAAATCAAAGTATGTGGCTGGAAAGACGGCTTACTGGTTAAGAGCACATACTTCTCTTGCAGAGGACCTGAGTTCAGTTCCCACCCTTATGTCAGGTGACCACAACTGCCTGGATCTCCGGCTACAGATAAGCTGGCACCCTCTTTTAGACTCTGTGGGTACCAAAGTGTGCATGCCTCCTCCCCGCAAACATACACACATACAATCTTGAAAATGAATAAATTTCAAGCTTAAGAAAAGCATCAATATGAAAGCAACAAAAATTATTAAATATTAAGAAAACCATAGCGTTCAAAGAAGACAGCATCCACCTAAGAGTGGAGCCATAGAGCTAAGAGCGTTACATAAATTGTCTTATTTAGACATTAAAAAGCCCTAGCATAGGTTTCACTGGCTTTTATGGCCCTTCAGTAAGATGTTTACTGTAAAAAAAAATTTAAGCACATCAAAATTCTTTGCTAAATATGTTACACACAAAAAAACCCCAAAACAAAACAAAATCAAGTTGACAAAAAAAGAGCCAAAAACAAAAACAAAACAAAAAAAACAAAACAAAACACCCATCTTCCAACGTTGAGAAGCCTGGAACAAGAAGGCTAACTTGTTCAGCTCAGACTGCAATGATTTACAGATAACCAACATGTGTTTCTTAGCAACCTGCATGCATAAAAGGTTACGATATGCCATATGATTTCAATTATATGACATCCCAGAAAAGACACAACTACAGAAAGAGTAAAACAATCGATGGTTGCCAGCAGTTGAGGAGGAGGAGAGGGCTGAAGAGGTGACTCACAGGAATTTTTAGGGCAGTGAAAATATTCTGTATGATATTGTAATGGTGAGTAGGTGGTGGTATACATTTGTCAGAACTCATAGAAGAGTTCAGTGAACCTTAATTTACATCACATAAAAATAAAGTCATTTTGGAGGTTGGGGGTTTTAGGAAGTAATATAAACTGTAAAAGAGCAATGATCTATTTGATAAATGTAAGAAACACACTGATGAGAAAGTATAGGAAGAAATGCTGATCTACGTGGCTTTAGAAAAGGTGCTATCTACAGGGCAAAAGGCTAAAGGAATGGTACAGAAGTGCTGGGTTCTAGGTGATCATGCTGGTTCCCATGGGGATAGGAAAGCACTCCTCACATGGCTATACGCAGCCACTGGAACTGAAGCACTAAGGAAATGGGTGGCTAATGGTGGGAGCCAGATTCTCACACGTATGTAGACATGTACAGATGAGCAAGGGGATGAGTCTAGAACAGTAACTGCCACTATGGATTAGACTAGAGACATTATTGGAAACTCACATTTAGCCTAACACAGATATGGGCAGTTATGTATGTATATGGAAACTAAATTATGTATGTATTATGTTAGTAAATGCATGCATCATTCTATGCTTTGTCTGTCTAGAAAACTTAAGAAAACCAATATTCTCTATAGCAACAAGAACACCAACATCCAAGCTGGGTTTCTGATAACCTTCCTCCAATAACAACAACTAGGAATCCCTAGGCAAACAACGGGCTTTTAAACTGAGGCAGAAAATACAGATTATAACCCTGAAGTATCCTGTAGTGCCACATAAAATGGGGTCAAGAAGCCCAGTGGTAGAAGGAGCAGATGTGTCAAACACAGGCGTTCCCAAAGGCCAACTGAGAGCAGTCTAAATAGCAAAGTAAACAGTTTGGATTTGGTGTACAGAGGAGAGGGGCTGGTGAGATTGCACACTGGGTAAACCGCTCGCTGCGTGAGCCCAGCGACCTGAGTTTGATTCCCAGAACTTATGTTAAGGTGGCAGGAAAAAAGCAACTCCATAAAGTTGTCCTTTGAATGCACCGCCTCACATACAATAATAAATCAAGTTTTTAAAAGTCCAAAAAGTAGAAAAATAAATATCCAAGTGTTCACACTGATATAAACATATGACTAAACAAATTCATAATGGAGGGAGGAGAAACAAATCCCTCATGTTGAGTTCTGAATAGTTTACAGACACTACACTTCCAAGGAGCTGAGTGTAACTCCACACTGGGCTACAGGCAGCATGCGGAGACTGCCTCTCACAGAACAGTCTAGAAACCAAGCAGAGGAGAAAGGATTATCAGTGACCTTATGGTGAAGAAGCCTGAAAAACACAATGAAAGAGTCACAAATTGAATTGCTTGATGTAACAGAGTAAAAATGGCCATCTCTGCGGTTTTCTCCCCAATAATTCATAGTCCATGTTACCACAAGGAAACCATCAGAGCAATTCAAACCATACAAGAGTCCATAAAACACCTGAGCATGGTGTTTTATGAGATGGTCAGTAGGTAAAGGCTCTTGCTGCCAAGTCTGATGGCCTGTGTTTGATTCCTAAAACCCACATGGTAGGAGAGAACACCCAGAGACTGTCCTCTGACATCCACATGTGTGCTGTGACATACCATTACACACACACACACACACACACACACACCACAAATAAATGTAATAAAAATTTAAAGACTTGAACAGTACTCCTCAAAACTGTCAACACCATAGAAGGACAGTAAGAGAAGCTGTCGCAGGAGGTGACAATAAAATTAATGTCCTAGATGAGATCATGGAACAGAAATGACACCAAATGAAGATTCAGAAAACTGTGGATTTAATTCCTAATACTTCCACTCACGCTCACTAATGGTCACAAACAGACCACATCACACTAACACAGGATATTCAACAGTGAAGCCAGGTGTGGGGCATGTGAGAGTCCTAGGTTCTGTTCTCAGTTTTCTGTTGCTCTAAAAACTAGATTATAACAAAACCAAACTTATGATTAAATTGGATTTAAGAATGACACATTAAGTTAGCCCTTGTCCCTATGATGAGGGACAATGCAGACACATTAAAGGCAGGCAAACAACTGCTATGAGCAAGGTCAATCTCCATCAGTCCTGGTGACAATGCTAGGAGGCCAGCACCGCTGAAGGTGATGCTCAGAGGTCATGTTATCTGTCCAAGGTCATATGGATGGTAATAGGAAAAACCATGGCTGCTTAATTCTAGGGGCTTTTTTCCCCCAGAACATCCAGAAAGAAAATAATCATCAGCTCATATATCCCAAGATGTCTTGTTTGTTATTGTTTGCTCTGTCTTGTTTGAAAGATGAGGCTGTTTAACTTTCCCTTGTAAAGATCCCCTATTGGGAAATGCCGATTACTATTTACTGAAATGAACTGTTTACCTTATTAGGCTGCTCTAGCTTCATTTCCATTGCTAGGATAAAATGCCCTGACAAAGAGCAACTTAGGGGAGGAAGGGCTTACTTTAGCTCACCATTCCATGATACAGTCCATAGTAGAAGGGAAGTCAAGGTAACGGGAACCTGAAACAGTTATCATATCACATCCACAGTCAGAGCAGAGAGAAACAGTGTGTATGTGTTCAGTTGCTTGATTGTATGCAGCTAGATTTCTCCACTCTTCTTCAGCTCACGACCCCCTGTCGAGGGAATGGGGACACCCACGATGGGCTTGAACTTGCCACATCAGTTAACTTCACTAAGAGAATCTTCCGCAGACATGCATACAGGCAACCCGATGTAGACGATCCCTCACTGACTAGCTTGTTCAAGCTGACAATCAAAGCTAACCATGACACTTAGCAATTTTTGCATATTGAACAGAATTGTTCAAATCTTACAAACCTAGACATGTATTACTTGTTCTCAAAATATCTGAATAGTGCCTTTTTACTATTCTTTTGGAGAGGGGATGAGGACAGGGTTTCTCTGTGTAACAGTTCTAGCTGTCCTGGAACTCACTCTGTAGACCAGACTAGCCTTGAACTCCCAGAGATCCGCTGAACTCCACCTCCTGGGATTGGAGGCATGTGCCACCACCACCCGGCTGAGTACTGCTTTTGTAACACTGTGGATGTATTTTTGTTAGGCAAGCCATGATTAGCAAACATCAAGTAGGAGATAATAATAAAACTCCCAACTGTTAGCTAAAGCTATTGCTGACATTTCTTCACTCACAACGATTAAAGCCATGGATAATGTTTATACCTCTATTATATTACTTAATCCTCTGGAGAGTCTTTCACTAAGTATCTAGACTGACCACCAAAGCCCTGGACCTACCAAACCTTAGACAAGTCAAACTTTGAAAGTACTGATGCTTGGACAGAAGCAGCAAACCACAGTTACTCACGCATCCTTCCACCCCCACCTAACAGAACACTGTTCTCTTTGAAAAAGAGCCTACATCTCAAATTCTGCAGGATCTGTCTATACCAGAGACGTTTCATTTCCTCTGGGACTTGCTCATACCAATCAGATCTCAGTCTTCCATTCCTGAACAGTCTACAGCATGTTCAGATTTATGTGACATGGTGACATGGTGTCCTAGTTAGCTGTTGTTGTCGTTCTCGAGATAGACTCTCACTGTGTCCCTTTGGCTGGCCGGGACCTCACGACATAGACCAGGCTGAGCCCAAACACACAGAGATCTGCCTGCTTCTATCTCTGCCTCTAGAATTAAAAACATGCAGTGCCTTAAAGACATTGGCCCCTTAGTTTAGTGTCATCTCAGAAAGGACTGACCAAATCAGACTGGCCTGGGAAATATCTGTAGAGGCTTATCTTGTTAACTGATGTGGGAGGACCCAGTCTGTTGTAGGTGGTCCTCGGGTGTAGAAAAACGCTGGCCAAGCACAGGATAGCGAGGGAGCCAGCAGGCAGTACTCCTCTATGGTTTCTGCTTCAAGTTCCTGCCCAGGCTTCCCTCAATGATGGACTGATGCCTGGAAGCTGAAATAAATCCTTTCCTTCCCTAAGCTGCTTTCAGTCTGAGTATTCTATCACAGCAACAGAAAGGGGACAAGAAAACATGGCGGAAACAAAAATGTTAATCCCCAAAGAGAACGCGAGAGACTGCAAACCTCCTCAATGTCATTTCTGGGCTTACTTTTTTGGACCTATACAAAATAGACTAGCATTTCATGAAATTCAGCAAACTAGATGAGCTTTACGTCACCTGTTTCCACTTGTTCTCATATACTCGGGAGTTTTAAAACACACGATGATGACCCCATAAAATGTTCTAACTATACCATACCTCATTTGGCCTCCCACCAATGAGAGTGAGCAGGGAAGCTGTGGTGTGCTTTGCAGATGTTAAAACAGGCTTACGAAAGCTCTGTGGCTTGTCCACTTCAGATTTCTAACGTGTGCTGGGGCACAAAATGTTGGGGGGGGGGGCGGGGACTCTGGATTTCAAGGCAAAGGCTTTGCTCAGGGCGCATGCCACGCACAGCTCAGATTTCCGTCTAACTGCAGACTAAACATAGTCTGCATTTTTCTCATTCCTTAGGAACATCACCTTGACGTCTCCATATTTCCTTTTTGGACGCATTTCAGAGATGCCCAAGTATTTGGGTAAAAATTGGGTGCAGCCCAGGGCATCTGCGGTGGGAAAGTTAACCATCTAGTCTTTATCACTTTTCTCCTAGAAACTCTTCCTTGTTCTCTGACGGTCCCTTTTTATACCTTCTGTTTTAATTTTACAAACGCATTGCTTTCTATCTCTACCAGACCTGTGCGGGGGGGGGGGGGGGGAGAGGGGAAAGGGAGAGGGAGAGAGGGAGAGAGGGAGAATGAGGGAAGGGGGGAGTGATCAACATTTGGATAAATTCTTTCTCTTCTTCCCCATTTCAGTATGAGTATAATCTAAGAGAGAAAAAGAAGCAAGCATGTGCACGTGTGTGCATGCGTGTGTGCGTGTGTGCAGGTGTGTGCATGTGTGTTCCTGTGGAGGCTGTCTTCCCTCCAACTTTCTTCTCTTCATACTACCCTAGGTTTTAGTTTTAGTAATTTTTTTCAGACTATCTGTTGATTTATGGCCAAATGTTTACATTCAAAAATGAGGCACCTGAACACTGAGTTTCCGAGTACTAAAGGAGAGAAGTTTTCAATGCTGTCAGAGAGAAGGCTGAAAACCAGCTCCCATGCGGTGGGGAACTGAACAGAGAGCTCTACAGAGAAGCCTTCACAATTCAAACCAGACAACCAACTCCCAAACCTTCCAGCCTGCAGGGAAAGGACAGTGATGTTCAAACACACATAGTCTTAAGATGTTCACAGTTCACAAAGCTGTCCTTCAGCTGCTCTCAGAGAGTGTGTTCTACCAGAACAGCAATGGCAAGAAAGAGGAAAGATTGGGCAGATGGGGAACATGCAGGTATGTGCATCGCAGAGTCAAAGGGTTCTGAAGTTCCTGTGGGGCAGAACAGGAAGTCAGGAGAGCCCAGCAGGAACCCAGGCAGCTGTCCAGGATTGAACCAGAGTTGAAGGATCCAGGAAAGCAAAGACAGGCCAATTCAGTGATGAAATTCATCGTCAACTACAAACAGCGCACAGGAATCCCATGATCCCAGCTTAAGGAAAGGGCTAGGTGGTGAATGTGTCAACACAGGTAACTAAGCAAATTCAAAACCAAGAAGCAATTACAGGCTTTGGAGGGAAAGCATATACTAATGAAATAAAGATCTAATCATAGCACACATTGTGGTTCAACCACGAACAGCATTTCCAGTCACAATGCCATCAACACTGATTTCATGGAAACGTGTGTGGGATGAGGCAGAGAGGGAACTGTGCAGGATTACTGTAAATTATAGCGACATATCCATTAGGAAGAAATAACATGCCCAGCATGGGAAAGATGATGAAACAGCATCGCGCTCTGCAGAATATGAATAAGGCTAGGCATGGCGGCGCACGCCTTTGATTCCAACACTTGGCAGGCAGAGGCAGGCGGAGCTCTGTGAATGTGAAGCCAGCCTGGTCTGTCTAACCAGCTCCAGGCCAGCCAAGGCTACACAGTGTGACTTTGTCTTAAAAACAAAAAAACAAAACAAACAAAAAAAGAAAAAGAAAAACAACGATAAAAAAGAAATGGATAATGATGAACTCTGAAAAACGAAGAACTGCAAGAATTGTTGCAAGGAGTGGGACTTTGGGGCAAGGAAGGAACTGTCTCGCTTGGAATGCCTAATCTTATGCTCAAACTACAAAGTGGCACTATTTTGATAACAAAGAAAATCAGGTTTTAAAAGTTCAGATCCAAAGAAGATTATTAAATAATAAGTTCTACAGTCTAATAGGAAAAGGACGATGTCTCAGAAGTACTGGTTAGGTCATCAAGAATGACAGGAAGCCAGGTGACCCAACAGATCACATTCTTTATGTGCATGCTGGGTCTAGCTGCACACGTATGCACTGCATGCTTAAACGGTGCCCACAGAGTCAGAAGAGCGAGTCAGATCCCCTGGAACTTCTGGAGAGTCATGAGCTGCCACGTGGATGCTGGAAACAGAACCTGGGTCCTCTGTAGGAGCAGCAAATGATTTTAACCTCAGAGTCATCTCTCTAGTCCCCAGAACTATATTTTTAAACAGTATTATTGAGAGACAAAACAGAATAAAACGGAAAACACAGAAGACGGACTAAATAAGAGGAAGAGCTCGAAGACAAACATTGGGGGTGAGGATCTAAAACTTAAAGCAAGTGTTGGGCTGGCTTTGCTTCCAGGGCCTGCCACGGCCGTGAAACACTAAAGCTTGCTATGCAGACGTTCTGAGCTACACTGCAAGGCCCGGACTTTCTTTGAGATAGAGTATCAGAAGTAGATAGTGTTGGCCACAGTAAGGCCATCTTCGCCTCTACCCATCTAGAAACTTCTTCACAATCAATTTGCTTGCTGTAATTAGGAAGGGGACAGCCAGTCAGCAGGCGGAATCATAGATTTTCTTGTGGAATGCCCTCTCTGCGGATAAAGAACTGCCAGGGCTATGGGCCAGTCTTCCAAGGAACTTCACTGAATGCGGATCTTAATTATGTTTTAATCTGACCACCCTTGAATACACTGACCATCAAAGCCTGGACTTAGAAGGTAAGCAGTAAAACTCTGAAAGTCAATGTTGGATGGAAGCCACTAAGTCACACTTACTCACCAGGGCTCTGGCATGTGTGTTCAGAAACACGGAAAAAGGAGTATCAGCTAATCAGCTCTTCTTCCTAACCTAGCTAGAAAAGAGAGCTGAAAAAACAAGGCAGGACAATGCCTGAATCCTGAGAAAGTATGTAACAAAACCCCATGTCATTATCTCCTGTGAGTAATGAGAAGTGTGTCATCTTCCAGCGGACAGGAGGGGGGGGGAGAGAGAGAAAGAGAGAGAGAGAGAGAGAGAGAGAGAGAGAGAGAGAGAGAGAGAGAGAGAGAGAGAGAGAGAGAGAGAGAGAACTGAGGATTCTGGGAATCCAGTGAGGACAAACACTAGAGAGAAAACCAAGAGGCATATACATCTGAATGTGCTCAGGGCCAGGCTATGAATTGGAAATCAAAATTGAGTCCAAGTCCCACCCCCACATCTCCTCCTACTGCTGCGTAGAACCTCCCTATTGCAAATGTAGTCCTTGGCCAGCCCGAGCCCCTGGGAGCTTGTTAGACATGCAGAACCTCAGGCTTGACTCAATCTAATGACTCAAGAATCTTCATTTTAATAAGCTCCCAGGTGATCCCTACACCCATTAAAGTTGGAGAATCACTTACTTAGAAAGACAGGAGAAGTTGGGGGTTTTGCATTGGGGCCCCCACTCCTTGCAGGTGTAGACAGAAACTTTGGTGAACCCCAGGTGTCTCAAGCTTCCTACACATAGAGTCATTTACATAATAGCAAAGTCATAGCAGAGTCTAGCAACTATGTATCTTCTAGAAAAGGCAGTCATTCCAAGATGCCTAGCGATTTCCTGGGAGCTCACTTCCAGGGTCAAATAGGAACACAAGCATGGAACACAGCAGGAACCACAGATTTCCCTCTATAGCTGCCTATTTTATTTAAGGGGGGAAAAAGGCTAAACATTAATTTTAGTTGTACTTAATTGAATAATTTCTCAGGGGAATAGTTCAGGGAGAGTTTAAAACTGCCTGTTTCCAAAAGCCATTACAAATTGGCATATACTATAATGTCACTGTGCCAACCCAAACAGTGCGCTTTTAATGTCCCCTGGGCTGCCTTCGCTCCAGATGTGTTCAGAACTCCTAGTAATATAACACAGGCAAAAACCATATTTACATGAAGCAGTATTTGGGATATCCTTTTCTAATTATCTGGAATGAGATAATAGACTCCTAATTGGAAGCACGGGGGTTGGGGAAGCCAGGTCAGTGGTTCCTCCCTCGTGATGCTTTTGTTAGTAAAAAACGGAAACAGTCTGTACAAGAGTAAATCTACTTTGCTACAGTTAATCATCTGAATGTCTAGAAACTTCGAATCTGCCCTACAGTCACCTCTAATTAACTAGCTGATTCATAAAAGCCTGATCTCGTCTTTTCCTAGGAATCGTAAGTAGGAGAGGACTGGGGTTGGGGGAGGGGGTGTGGAATGAAACTGGAAGATTCCACAGTTCTGGTGGGAGAACAGACACAAGTGGTGAGCGAACAGGGGTTGCCCGACCCCCAGCTGCTTCAATGGAGTTTGGTGCCTGCACAGTAGTGTAGAGTCTGAAGTCATTTCCTTTTAACTGGTGATGGCATCACCCAAGAACTAGGTAAGTCACTGTAACTGATCACTGACATGTACCTCCCGGGGCAAACTAAAGCCATTAATGAGGAATCGTCTTCTGAGTCTTGGACTTGAGCGCATCTGAATAAAAACTGATCAGGGTAGTATATACTTTCTGCTAGCATTGGGAAGCTTTGGTCCTTACCATTTATTACTGAACAGAAAAGAAATTTAAGTCAAATAAGTATTTTTATACCAGTGAGCATGGTGTTCTGTTCTAGTGGAGACCCTGGACCCCATACCTCACAGAATGCCGCAGCGCGCCATGCACTTGGGCATGCTCAGTTGCTGACGTCTGTCTTCACAGATGTCACGGAGAAGCCATCTGAAAAGAAACGTACGATGCAGCTGTTCTTGGCTGGGAGCGAGATACACTTGGAAACCTTGCTCCCTAAATGTTCAAAACTGGACTGAGTTTTCCAAATACAAATTAATTACCAGATTCTACGTGTTGACAAGCAAACACTCGGATGTTTATACTGCAATTTGACAAAGGAAATTTTTGCATATTACTTTTAAGCCTCTAAAGCAAACAAGCTCATGTATAGGATTTACTTCATTACGATTTCCCCTAAAATGTTTAAAAACATTTTAATCCTGAAATCCAACATGTAAAGAGAAAACCAGAAAATCCATATATACAGTGTAACAGAGCGGCTACAAAGCAAAAGCTGTGTAGCCATCACGTGCTGAGCCAACTTGGCGGTGCCTTACAAGACTCATCAGTCTTATAAAGCTCGACACTCATTCAGCCAACGAGCAATCAACAACCATCTACAATATGCCAGGCGCTGCATTAGGCATATCTTTGAACACGTGGCCAATAATACTTGCTAACGTGCTTGCTCAAATAACAGCTACCACCGAGTTCTTGACTGCTGCTTATCTGAGTTTCAAAGCAAACAAATACACAACTTTATCACTACGGACAAGGAACATTTTGCTCCAATAAATCTACCCCGGAGGCTTGAGCTCAGGGATGTTTAGATATATCATCGCGGAAAGGACCACGGGAAAGGGCTTGATGGTCACTAACACCCAGATGTGAACTTGTCTCTCTGACTGACTGGTTAACCCTTGAGGTTAGGCCTCTTCCTCCACAACAAAGGCTTCTCCTCCCAGGAGCTACTTAGAACTTTCCAGAGCACCTTGCAGAGAGCTTTAGTTATCACGCCAGGATTAGATCTGAAAAAAGGCATTTGTTCCACTATAAAGACAGCAAAAATCCCTGGTTAGAAGACTAATGTTCTTTTAACCTGGGGGGGTGGGGGTGGGCAAGCCCTGGCTCCGCCTGGAGAGAAACAGTTTTACCCTATTAATCACCAAGTTCTCAAGTCAGCTCAGTCCGTGAGAGCCTCCGAAGCAGTTCAGCTGTTTCCACACGCACATCAGAAAATCCCAACAGCACACAGTCTAGGGGAACGTTAAAACAATATACACAGCGGCAGCATTTTCTTACTGGGCTCCAATTCTGCTGGGGAACAGGGAAATTTAAGCCAAGTGATAATTTATACCAAGAGTCTACCAAGGAGGATGTACAGGATGAGTCACTGGAATGTGGAATCAAAACCTCTTCTAAATTCTTTTAGGATCCACACAATACACAGAGCAATATTATATAAAATTTTATAAGAATAATTATAAAGAATGATCTAGAATTTCACTCACACGTATTTTTGGTGATTAAACTCAGAGCTTTGTGTGTGGCATGAGCACACACAATATCACTGAGCTACACCCTTAGCCACAACTCAAGATTATGGCTAATGGGATATATGACTTAGATATTCTAAAGGAGATCTGAGAGCCTTGTATTTGTAAGGTCCTGGGGTCCTAGCCTAGTACTGGGGGACAGGAGGAGGAAGGAGGTGAGGAAGAGGAGAAAATGTTGGAGGCCCATTCACTTAGTATGGTGAAGGTTATCCACGAAGACTACACCATATATAGCCTAAGAGTGTAAAAGGTAAATATCTTTGTCATTATTTAAGAAAGTGTGGGTCCTAAAGTCAACAGTCAACTGAGCTGAAGCCCATAAATATACAGAAAGCCAGACCCCCCTCTCCCTCATTGCCATCTTCCTTCCAGCTTGAGCTCTCACTCTAATGGAAGAGAGTCTCTCTGCTTGGAACTGTGCATAGTCGTTTTTATGGGCAAAATTTAAATGCACATAAAAAGGAAATGTAGGGGTATATGGAAAAGTCCAAGATCCCCATCCACTTCATGGGGTGGGGGGGGGGAGGTGTCTAGGACTTCCTCTAGAGTGAAGAGACATGAGCAGACTACTGCAACAGTTTCCAGGCTGACTGCCCCTCCCCATCCTCATGCTCACCTAATATAGAAGCACTATCAACATTATCTCCCCTCCACCCCATCCCCACCCCTGCCACAGCGGGGCTGGTACGCTGCCTTCAGAGCAAATCTTCCTCGCCTCCTCTCAGCAAATCAAGCTTTAGTCAACACACTAGAATGCAGCTCCATCACTCACATGTTAACTAGGGCTGCTCTTGCCACACCTTATATGGGAATTGGTTTGTGTGTGTGTTTGCTTTTTACTACAGAACTTTTATTTTTCTTTACACAGTGGTGTGTGGATGGGGCCTAATGTTCTCACTGAATGGTAGAAAACCCAAAATTGGTTATTTCTTAGAAAAGTGAATACAAAACAACCTTACATAAATTAAAAGGATGACTATGTTTACAGGTGTCAACACAAATGTTCCCAACTCAAGACAAGTAACAAGCCATGGCTTCAGGAGGGAAAACACCAGAACAGAAACTGGGTCCGTAGGCTCGGACTTTCCCACTCTGTTAGACCAGCAAGACAGACGTGGTAACTGGTTTAGGGACCTTTGCCTGCCTCAAGGAACCCTGGAGTCAGCTATCAGTTAATACTCTCCATAGATTATTCATTGCACGGTGTTCACACAGGTCCACCAGGCTAAGGATTTCTCTTTCTCAGTGACGGAGTTGCATTGGCTAAGGACTACCGGATATTAGATATATACCAACAGAATATAAGGTCAAAAATCAGCCACTCAAAGTGCAGAAGAACATCCCCATCCCGGAACCGGTGTGCCCAGATGCAGAAAGGAGCAGCATGGCCTAAATGGCCACATACATGGCTGGGGTATTGAAGGTTCCAATCATTATGTCACCTCTCTGTGAGTTTTGGGGTTTAGGGAGGCCTCAGTCAGAAGCATCAAGTGCTTCTCAGGGGCTACATGCAGCTCACTGTAGAAGGCATGGTACTAGATCTTCTCCACATCATCCTAGTTGGTCACAATGCAGCACTTGATAGGGTAATTTAGGGTCAGGATACTCCTCCTGCTCTGGGCCTCATCACCCCTGTAGGAAGGAGTTTTTCTGGCCCACACCACCATGACAGCCTAGTGTCAGGGACACCCAACAATGGAAGGAAACATAGCCCTGAGGGTCCATGATAGAAGGAAACGTGGCCCTGAGGGTGTTATTGCCAACAAAGCCAGCTTTGCACAGCCGGACCCACTGTCAATGACAAGTCCTGTGATTTCTTTTGAATGGGAGAAGGATGGGGCAACAGACCAGAAAAAAGACATGCAGGCAGGGTAAACCTGCAGCAGAGCATGATTTTTTTCTTTTTTAAAAAAATATTTATTTATTTATTTATTTATTTATTTATTTATTTATTTATTTATTATATGCACAATATTCTGTCTTCATGTATGCCTGGAGGCCAGAAGAGGGCACCAGACCTCATTGCAGATGGTTGTGAGCCACCATGTGGTTGCCGGGAATTGAACTCAGGACCTTTAGAAGAGCAGGCAATGCTCTTAACCGCTGAGCCATCTCTCCAATCCCAAGAAGTCAATATAACATAGAAGTAGTATTTAATTGTTTAAACTAAACAGTTGAGTAGCATTTAATACATTCATAATATTGAACAACGACTACGTCAGTTTCATTTTCCTCACCCCCAAAGCAGCTCACACCTATTGCTTCTTCTTCCAGTTGGAATTTTCTTTGGGTCACCAACCAGTGTGTGTGTGTGTGTGTGTGTGTGTGTGTGTGTACCACTCTCTTTTCTACTCTAGTCCTCTCACATATATAGTGGAAAAATAATCAAAAATAATCAAATGTCACTCAGGAAGAAAAATATAAAATGGTATAAAACTATGTTCAAACATGACACGAGTTACTTATTTTATGAGCTATCAGTTTTTTTATTTTATTTGCATTCTTGCAGGTTGAGGACCTTCCCCAGAATCTTCCAAAGGAAAATGAAGCTGCCTGCCCACAGTTACATTTTTATCTGCCAGGCAGATTTGAAATGTGGTCCCTGTGCTCTGTGCTGACTCCATCCTCATTGTCCTCTGTTATTGCAAAGCACGCCATACCTGTCAGGGCAGACACGGCAAAGCATGCGACACCTGCTGAGCTGGACACTGCAAAGTGGGCCACACTTGGGCACTGCAAATCTTCCACGCCACAGAGTTCAGTGCAGCAGTGGCAGGCTTTAGCACATAAGTCAAACAGATGTGTTGACCCTCATAAAACTGTCACTTCTCACAGGCTGTGTGAGCTCCAAAGCAGGCTCCCCACCCCCACCTCCACCAACTCTCCTGCTGGTGGAGGTCCCCTAAGTCTTGAAGTCTGGCGCCCTTATCTGGGTACGGCAGTTTAGTGGCAGGACATTTCCACAGTCTGTCCATGTCTCACCCTGTGTGCCCCAGTGCCCGGAATTAGCCTACCCCCTGTATCTCCTTTGCTCTGGATCCCCACAAGATCTCCGCCCACTTTCTGAACTGGTCTGTCTGTCTAACTGGCCTGGGAGAAAATTGCTGCAACTCTTCAAGCACAGCCAGATTGACTCTCAACCTTGATGGATGCCCCGCAGGGGCAGCATGGCAGTTTCCCTGCTTCTGCCTGTGCTCTGGAGTATCTGGCCATCTTTCCTTTGCCATTAGCTAGGATCTCCTTCTCTCTGATTCCCTGTCTTCCTGTGTAAATATCTAGTTTCCAGATCTTATAGCTCCTCCCTATGGGCCAGGACTGACCTACTATGATAAGGCATAGGTAGCATACACTATAGAAGCATTCTGGACAGGACACTGAGGTTTGCGGTACATATGTGGCACATTTTTCTCAAAGTTACAAATAAAATGGACTAACACACCAATCTAAAAATTGAAGAAATTTTTTTCTTGGTGTTGCTTATATCCAAAGTACTTCGTATATAGTGTAAACGGGAAAGATACAAGCACACTCCCCTCCTTCAAGAACTGTAGAATTTAATTGAGAAAAGACAAAGAAATATATAAATATTTATAATTTCTACACAGCTCAGGATACCCCATGCCACTCAAAGTGCAGAAGAACATCCCCATCCCGGAACCAAAAAAAAAAAAAAAAAAAAAAAAAACACCCTGAGAATGGGAACAGCCGTGGCTAAATCAGAAGAATGGTCAGGACTGCCAAGGGGGCAGATGCAGGCCATGGTTCTTCAGTAGGATAAAGATAATATTTCCAGTCCTACACATTTCCTGTTCTTTCTAAGGAGCCGGCCTATCTGAAACAACACCGCATCACCCAGCATTGTGAAAGACCTTTTAGAGTCATCATTCCACACTTGACAATGTCTCAGAAAGTCTAGTCACCACATACACCTTTGTCCTTTGTCCAATCTTGTTTCCAACAGTCTGTTTAAACCATACAACTCACATACTGCTACATTTTAAAATTACGTATTCTGTTAAGAGCTGTATGGTAAGAGACACAACTGCTCTGATTGTCTTTAAGACAAAAGTGAAATGAAGTGGGGGGATCCCCCACTTAGTGATTACCCTTAATGATAATTGCTACTGAATACTGGGGGCCTACGGAACTCATGGACTTCAAGTACCATCGCCCAGCGGTTTCCACATTTACTTAAAAATCCTGCCTCACAACCCATTATGATTGTTTCAACTCATTAAGATATTATCTTGCAATACCATCTACACCACCGCAGTGCAGGCTCTCGTCCCTTCTTGGCTGACTGGTCAAGGGAGAGGCATGCTGCACACCTACTAACATGGAGTCCTCTTGTGGCAGGCTGCTGACTCCACTGAGTTTGCCGCTCAGCACAGGCGCTATCAACAACGAAAAAAAGCTCAACACACAACTTGAGGGGCTAGACTCCTGCAGGTGGGGTGGTCTGAGTCTCTCCTGCCTCCCTGACACACACACACATGCACAGGCTTCAAGGTCATATCCCTCATCCTGTAATAATGGCTCTCTCCTCACACAAAACTAAATGGCACCCTGTTGATTAGAACCCACACAAACTGCCTTTTAATTTGATACTGTGCCTAAGTAGTGGCCAAATTTCAAAGTTTGATACTCTGAGGGATTCCTTTTGTGTCACTAAGGACACATGAACATGTGCATCTGTGTAAACACAGGCCAGCAAGAACTGCAGCAGAGGAGCCATTCTCGGAAGATTTGCCGAGCTTCTGAGTGAGAATGCAAAACAACTCCATGTAAACTACAGGTAGATACGACCACCAGGTGATGGCGGAGAGCCTGAAATCCCTGTCATACCACTGATGGCCTTGTAACATGTGACTTCTGCTAGTATGTTCAGCGTTTCTAACTCAATGTTTCCTACCTCTCCCTGGCTGATTAGTGCCGGGATATGGAGGTTTACAGGCACTTACTAACTTCCAGAGAGAATGGATCCCAGAAGTGGGCAAGTGAGCTGTTTACAAACAAGAACACAAAACACATCCTTACAAAACTCACGTTGTATGTGGTCATCTGCTTGAAGTCAAAGGGAACTGGTCCAGGGATGCCATGCATATCCAAATCCGAGGATGCTGGAATCCCCTCTAAAAAGTGGTGCTCATATTTGCATACAACCTGCACAGACAGGAAAGAGCCTTCTCCACTTTGTCACCTCCAGATTCCTAAGAACCTCTAGTGGGATGTAAATGCTCTGTCCAGAGTTATTACCAGGTGTTATTTGCAGAATGGTGGGATGGGAAAAAGGTAACACATGTTCATCACAGATTCAAACTGCCATATTTTTAATGGGAGCTGGTTGAATCCATGATGGCAAAATCTACAGATATGGATACAGAACCCATGGCTATGGGGAGCTGATGTAAACAGCAGACTAGTTTGCAGGCAGTCATCAGGCTGTTCTAGAACATTTTATTTTTTCAGATGTTCTAGAACATTTTATTTATTTACACACATGCACACACTTGAGAGTAAAGGTTCATGTGGAAGTCAGACGGGAGGATCCCCTGGCACTGGAGTTGTAGATAGTTGTGAACTACCTGATACGGATGCCGGAAACTGAACAAGATAGACAAACCCTTATCCAAACTAATCAAAAGGCAGAAAGTGAAAACATCCAAATTAACAGAATCAGAAATGAAAAGGGGACATAATAACAGACACTGAGGAAATTCAGAGAATCATTAGGTCATGCTACAAAAACCTGAACTCCACAAAACTGGAAAACATAAAATGGACAATCTTCTAGATAGATACCATATACCAAAATTAAATTAAGACCAGATGAGCAACTTAAATAGACCTATAAACTGCAAGGAAATAGAAGCTATCATCAAAAACATCCCAACCAAAAAAAGCCCAGGACCGGATGGTTTTAGTACAGAATTCCACCAGAACTTCTAAGAAGAGCTAATATCTATACTCCTCAAAGTGTTCCACATAATAGAAACAGAAGGAAATTGCGAAACTTTTTTTTATGAGGTTGCAGTTACCCTGATACCAAAACCACACAAAGATTCAAACAAGAATTACAGACCAGTCTCACTCATGAACATCGATGCAAAAATACTCAATAAAATACTGGCAAACCGAATCCAAGAATATATATATATCATCCACCATGATTGAATGGGATTCATCCCAGAGATGCAGGGATGGTTCAACATACGAAAATCTATCAATGTAATCCATCATATAAATAAACTGAAAGAAAAAAAACATATGATCATTTCATTAGATGCTGAAAAGCATTCAACAAAATCCAACACCCCTTCATGATAAAGGTCTTGGAGAGATCAGGGATACAAGGAACATATCTAAACATAATAAAAGCAATATACAGCAAGTTGACAGCCAACATCAAATTAAATGGAGAGAAACACAAAGTGATTCCATTAAAATCAGGAATAAAACAAGGCTGTCCACTCTCTCCATATCTCTTCAACATAGTTCTTGAAGTTCTGGCTATAGCAATAAAACAACAAAAGGAGATCAAGGGGATTCAAATTGGAAAGTAAGAAGTCAAACTTTCACTATTTGCAGATGATATGATAGTATATAAAAGTGACCCCAAAAACTCTTACCAGAGAACTCGTATAGCTAATAAATACCTTCAGTAATGTGGCAAGATACAAGATCAACTAAAAAAATCAGTAGCCCTCCTATATACAAATGATAAAGAAGCTGAGAAAGAAATCAGAGAAACACCACCTTTCACAATAGCCACAAATAACATGAAATATATTGGGGTAACATCAACCAAAGAAGTGAAAGAGCTATTCGACAAGAACTTTAAGTCTTTGAAGAAAGAAACTGAAGAAGATACCAGAAAATGGAAAGATCTCCCATGCTCTTGGATATGTAGGATCAACATTATAAAAATGGCAATCCTACCAAAAGCAATCTATAGATTCAATGCAATCCCAATCAAAATCCCAACACAATTCTTCACAGCCTTTGAAAGAATAATAATCAACTTCATATGGAAAAACAAAAAACCCAGGATAGCCAAAACAATACTGTACAACAAAGGAACTTCCGAAAGCATCACCATCCCTGAAATCAAGCTCGAGTACAAAGTTACAGTACTGAAAATATCTTGGTACTGGCATAAAAACAGAGAGGTCGGCAAATGGAATCGAATCAAAGACCCGGATATCAATTCACACACTTATGAACACCTGATTTATTTACAAAGAAGTTAAAATTATACAATGGAAAAAAGAAAGCATCTTCAACAAATGGTGTTGGCATAACTGGATATCAACATGTAGAAGGATAAAAATAGATCCATATCTATCCCATTGCACAAAATTAAAGTCCAAATGGATTAAAGACCTCAATATAAATCCAACCACACTGAACCTGATAGAAGAGAAAGTGGAAAGTAGCTTTCAATGCGTGGGCACAGGAGACCACTTCCTAAATATAACCCCAGTAGCAAGACACTGAGAGAATAAATAAATGGGACCTCCTGAAATTGAGAAACTTCTGTAAAGCAAAGGACACAGTCAATAACACAAAAAGGCAGCCCTACTGAATGGCAAAAGATCTTGACCAACCACACATCAAATAAAGAACTGATCTTCAAAATATATAAAGAACTCAAGAAAATAGACATCAAAATTCTAAATAATCCAAAATAATCAAAAAATGGGGTACAGAACTAAACAGAGAATGTCAACAGAAGAATCTCAAATGGCCAAAAGACACTTAAGGAAATGTTCAGCATCCTTATCCACCAGGGAAATGCAAACCAAAACAACTCTGAGATACCATCTTACACCTGTCAGAATGGCTAAAATCAAAACACCAAGGATAGCTTATGCTGAAGAGGATGAGGAGTAAGTGGAACACTTATCCATTGCTGGTGGGAATGCAAATTTGTACAACCACTTTGAAAATCAGTATTCCAGTTTCTCAGAAAATTGGAAATCAACCTACCTCAGGATCTAGCAATACCACTTGGGCATATATCCAAAAGCTGATGAATCATACTACAAAGACATTTGTTCATCTATGTTCATAGCAGCATTATTTGTAATATCCAGAACCTGGAAACAACCCAGATGCCCCTCAACTGAAGAATTAATAAAGAAGATGTGGCACATTTACACATTAGAGTACTACTCAGCGGTAAAAACAATGACATCTTGAATTTTGCATGCAAATGGATGGGATTAGAAAACACTATCCTGGGTGAGGTAACCCAGACACAAAAGGATGAATATGGTATGTACTCATAAGTGGATACTAGCTGTAAACAAAGGATATTGAGCCTATAGTTCATAATCTTAGAGAAGCAAAGTAATAAGGTAAACCCTAAGAAAAACATATAGATCCACTGGGAAAATCAAAATAGACAAGATCGCCTAACAAAATTGGAAGGATGGGGGAAGGAGAAGAAGGGAAGGTAAAAGAAGAAGAAGAGGGGAGAAGGGAAGGGGCAAGGAGAACTTGAGGGAATGGGAAAGTTGAGATGGGGAAGGACAGAGATGAGAGCAACAAAAGAGATATCGTGATTGAGGGAGCCCTTACAGGGTTAAGCAAGAAACCTGGCTCTAGAGAAATTCCCAGGAATCCACAAGAATGACCCTAGCTAAGATCCTAAGCAATAGGGGAGAGGGGGCCTGAACTTGCCTTGCCCTGTAGTCAGACTGATGAATATCTTAAATATCACCATAGAACCTTCATCCAGCAACTGATGGAAACAGAGGCAGATACCCACAGCAGAGCACTGGACTGAGCTCCCCAAGTCCAGTTAAAGAGTGGGAGGAGTGAGAATATGAGCAAAGAGGTCAAGACCATGAAGGGTACACTCACTGAAACAGATTACCTGAGCTAATGGGAGCTCACCAACACCAACTGGACTGGGAAGGAACAAGCATAGGAGCAAACTAGTCCCTCTGAATGTGGTTGACAGATGCATGACTGGGGCAGACAGAGGGGCCACTAGCAGGGGCACCAGGATTTATCCCTACTGCTTGTACTGGCTTTTGGGATCCTATTCTTTTTGGATGGATACCTTGCTCAGCCTAGATATAGTAGGGAGGACCCTGGACCTTCCCCAAAGCAATGAGTCTTACCCTCTCTGAGGAGTGGATGGTGGTAGGGTGAGAGGGAGTGTGGAGGGAATGTGTTGCGGGAGCTCCTTCCGCTCCTTCAGCCAATAGCCGCTGAGATACCAGCCCATTGGGGCGTGGTCTCTCTCTTTAAAAAACCGTGGCCACTTCCCTCCACTGGTGCTCTGGCTACCGGCTCCTGGCTCCTCCGCTTCCAGCGACTAGGCTCCCTTCCTGATTGCGCAGAGGGCTGTTGTCTGGGATGGTGATCTGTAAGTTTTTCCCCTTCAAATAAATAATCATTCTATTAATCATAATTCCAAACTGATGTAGGATTGTTTGTGACTTACGACTTCAGGAATGGGAACCTGGATTGGTATGTATAATGAAAAAAGATGGGTTTTTTCTTTTTTTAAAAAAAAAGTCAAAAAAAGAAAAATACATAACTCAGGATATGCAATCCAAACAAAACTGCTTTCAAGTTCATAGCCATATTCTGAAGAGGTACTTTTGACTGTCAATTTCAGTGCAAACCTACTGACCTTCATTTATCCAGAACTTCCAGTTAACCACAACATTCTGCTTTCTGAATACAGTGTTTTTTATTTTTAAATATGTTTAGTGGATATCATTTTCACACTACCAGCCTGCCAAAAGTATATAATCAAATCATTTTGGTATATTATTCTTTTATTTATAGTGAATAGCAGCACAGTTTGACACTTTTAAAAATGCACAACTCGGTGGCAATAATGAATTCATGTTGCTGTATGACCAACCATCGCTATCCTTCCAAAGCCTTTCCATCTCCTGAGAAACTCATCTAACCTCCATAACTCCCCATGTTCCCTCATTCCCAGCCTGTAGTAAGCTCCACCGTACTCTCTTTCTCTATGATCTGCCTCTCTCGCTGGGCCTGTGACTGTGAGCACACCCTTCAGTTACTATCTTCAGAACCGACCTCCACTACTGCATACATGAGATGAAATGTTCCGTTTGCAGGCTCATCTAGCAATGCACATTGGGGTTACATGGATTTGGCTTCCATAAATGATGAGCTGCTGGGCATTTCAGGGGGTGGCCAAATTTAAGGGAAAGAGAAAGCACCTGTGACGATGCTGACTCTGACAGAACCCTGGAAGCTGAGCTCCCCCAATTTTATTAGCTGAGAAGAAAAGTAAGAAAGAGGACTTATTTACCGAGTCAACATTGTACTGTGACATCAAATGTTTTGGTATCAGTACACAGTGCTGGACCAGAAGCACTATTGGTGGAGGCATTCTGATGGCTACTCTCCACTGACAACTTGACTAGATTTAGAGTCACACAGCAGTCACACCTTTGGGTCTATTTCTACAGGGATTTCCCACCTTCAGGAGGAAGACCCACCCTGAATGTGGGTGGCACCATCCTATGTACACCATCCTATGTACATCCTATGTGGCCCTATAAGGAACACAAACGGGACATGGAAAAGGCAACAACACCGACATCCATCTCCCTCTCCATTCACGGCTGCAGACACAATGTGTGACCAGCTGCCTCGTGTTCTGGCCGCCACACCCTTCTCAAATGGTGAGCTAAATAAAATAAACTCTTCCATATGTTGTTTCTTGTTAGGCCAGTTCATACCAGCAGTAAGAAAAGCGACTAACACACCACGTTTGCTCAAGTGTCTCAGAAAGCGCCTTCCTTCCCTTTCCTGAAGCAGGAACTTTCCCAGGATTACATGTGGGTTCACACAATGTCCCCCAGCGCTCTAAGTCCCTTGGCACACAGCAGTCCCCTCTCCATCCAAGCTCTTCACTCCCCAACAATACAGCTAAATGTTCTCTCAAATGCAGGAACAGACAAAAAGACATACAATTTCACCATAATTTCCAGTTAGAAAGAAATGATCGAAAGAATAAGTTCTAATTCTAGTGTTTATTATTCCCAAGGCTTTAACACAGGAGACACCACAATGCAGATTCTTTTCTCACTTGGCTGTTTTTTGGTTTGTTTGGTTTTTTTTTACTTGGTTTTTAGTTCTCAAAGAAAAATAAAGAATTTCCCATTCATTTTATAAGTCTTATTATGATAAAACAAGATGTGGAGCAAACATTTCAGAGTCCCAAACAGAGTTAATTAATTCCAGTAGAACTTCCTCACATAAGGCCAGTGCCTGCAAGCAGATGTGCTGGCTAAATGTTTCAGGTCAATCTTCGCACATTATTGCAAGTAACCTCCCATTCCTCAGAAAAAGTCTGGCATGCAGCTCGCCATCTACGGTGAGCAGCTCAGACACATGAAAAGTAGAATTTATCATCTCCTGATCTGGGCTCTCCATTGACTTCTAAATCTTGCATCTAAATAGAAAAACAAAGCCCCACAGGGGCTTATTTACCATACTCTTAGTCACTAAATAGAAGACGAGGAAGCAGTTTTGAATGTGGTGACCACAAGCGTGTTTGAGGAACTTTCACCTTGTTTCTCATAAACCAGAAAGTGGACTTCATGTTCCTTTTGATTTCTAATGGCCATTGCCTTTAAACTGTTAACATTCCATTTCCAACACGTGTCTGCTGCAGCGCTGGTGGCTGGACTATTTATTTTGCTAGCTGGTGATAGAATTAAATGCAGAGACTTTGAAAACATTTACAAGCTTTCCCTTTAACCTCCTGTATACTTTCCAAATTAGACTGCTTTGATTTTTATTAGCTAAAGGTTTACATACTGCAATGCTAACACTGTTACCTTCGGGATACATTGCTTATGGGTCAGGTGTGGTTTCAAACATTCTCTTCCTTGGGATACCAGGGAGGCTGAGGACAAGAAAGTTGAGCGAGTTCACTCAAGATCCACACGTTTTCCTTGTGAATCAAACAAGAGTAAGGCCACACAAGGAAGGGTGTAGTCAGGAAACCAGGTGTGAAAATAGCTCTAGTCTCCGACAAAACCACAGGCTTCCTCTGTGGGCTCCCCAGTGCTTTATATCACAAGCACTATCCTGCCAAAGAACTCTGAATGTGGATTCTTTGACACCAGCATCTTGACAAGGTGGACAAGGCACGAGCTTGGACTCTAGATGGGTCTGGGTTGAAACCATTGACTTTGCTGTTGGTCGTGAGGCCATACTCAAACGCTTCCCTGGATCTACGGAATAGAAACAGTCATTTTTACCCCTTAGCTTTCTTGTGAGTGTTTGCTACTGCAAACAAAGCTGCTAGGTCACTAGTGTTGGATGAAGTCAAGGATCCTCTAGCATGGCTGGGGCTGTAGCTCGGTGGCAGAGTGCTTGCCTAGCATGTGTAAGGCCTTGGGTTTAACCCTAGCACTGCACACAAGGGCACACAAAACCCTCCATCTCAAGTCTTCTCAGTTCACAGTGCCCCTTGCTGCGCATTCATCCACTCCACCAAAATAGTTAGCACTGTTGAGGAGAAAAGTGGGTCACTTTAGCTTCTTTCAGTAGGGAGTAGTGACGGGTTTGTGGGTACACAATTATGTTCAAACTCACTAGATGGCATGCTTTATGTATGCATAAGCCTTCAGGTGTGGGGAAAAGATATATAGATATAGGTAGATAGATAGATAGATAGATAGATAGATAGATAGATAGATAGATAGATATTAAATAGATACAGATATATAAATCCCAACAAACTTAGCCCCTTTTTCTGAGGAGAATGCACCAAGTTCCTGGTGGCAGGGCACACAGATGCTAAAAGGAGGCACTCCAAAACGATGACACCTTTCAGCTGCTGTCTAACACATCATGAGGTGATGGAGGAAGGGCCGACTCTGCCAGGATGGTGCAGAAGAGTTTCCTAAGGAAAGGCGGCAACCAAATGGTGCTATCTCAGACAAAGTGAGGTGAAGATGCTGAGTAAAGCCGAACACGGGGATTTGGAAATCATGGCTGGAAACATGGAGAGTTTTACACAAGGCTGCAGCCACACGAGGGATTAGGATCTGTCAGCTGTGAAGATAGGAGAGGACCCCAATCAGAGCGTGTAGATGAGAGGAAACAGGAACAGAGACCTGCAGAGACCAGACCTCACCCTGTGAAGCTGGCTATGCTCGATGGGCTGTGTGCTGTCTTTGACTATTCATCTGCATCGTGAAAACATTCCAGTTCCCTACCAGCCCGCCAGAGTGGGAGAGCTGTGAAATGGATTACTGTAGTCAGAGTGGACTGACCTGATGCTCACCGCTAACTAGCACCATCTAGGGCAGTGAAAGGTAAGAAAAGACACATGCGGAACTCTTTTTAAAGAGCAGTTTACATGCTAGAAGAAAACCAGGGTTGGATTTTAAGGGCCTTAAATAATATCCTAAAGGATTTTTATCTTCATCCTCTATATAATAAGAAAACAACCAAAGTCTTTTCTAAGTACGAAAATCATGCAACAAGAAAAGTACTTTAACAGTTTACCTCTGTGAAGCAGTGAAGGTTAATTAGCTTGATCTATTATACATTACATAGTTACAATGTATACATTATTTCAAACATGTTACATGCAGTAAATAAAGACGTAGGCAATTAAAACAATGTAAAACCAAAAATGAAGTTTAAGAATTGAGTGATATATAAAGTGGGGAAGGAACCCTTCAGAAGTGACCGGAGGAACTGGGATTCTGGTCCAGCGATTCGTAAAGACAAAGAAGCCTTGCAGTCAAGTGCATAGCGTGGATCCGAAAATGTTCTATCAACAGGTAAAACACTTGCAATTTTTTTTTCATTTGACATGTACTAATTACATGTGATGATGTGGTCCATGTGGTGCTGTGATTCCTATGCCTATCAGATAGGGATAATAAATATATCCGCCACCTTAAACTAATTACTTTAGACATACAGTGCCTTGTCATCATTAGTACTTTGCAAGGGTGAGGCTTAAACTCAGGGCATTGTGTATACGAGGCAAGTATTCTAACACTGAGCTACTTACTCTCCTGAGCCCTGTGATAGACTATTGTTAATTTTAGATATTTTCTTTTTTCTTTCGTTCTTCCTTTCTCTTTTTTGAGACAGGGTTTCTCTGTGTAACCCTGGCTGTCCTGGAACTCACTTTGTAGACTAGTTTAGCCTCAAACTCACAGAGATCCACCTGCCTCTGCCTCCCGAGGGCTGGGATTAAAAGCATGTGTCACCACCACTTGGCTTAGATATTTTCTTAATGTATGCCCCCCTCTGACTTGATAAAGATGGGTGGATATGACAGCCCAAGGAGTGCAGGAAAGACAGCTCGGGAGTGGGCAGGTGCACTTAGGGAAAACAGACAACAGCTACTGGGCAGCTAAATTCATGTTTAAAAAATTGTTTTTATTGCGTTATACATTCATCATAAGTTATGTGTGGTCATGTGCATGTGACAGTGTGTATGCGGAGGTCAGCGGCCAACCTGCAGGGGGCAGTTCTCTCCTACCACGTAGCTCAAGATCAGGTGATCAGTGCTGGCAGCAAGTGCCTTCACTGCTGAACTGTCTGCCTGCCCAGTGGTTATGATTTATGTGTCCACACACAGATAAGAAGAACTGGGGGAGGAAAGATCACTGACACGCTTAGGACAGAACCTGGACTCGGAGCTGCCCAGGCTCACGGCTGGGACACCAGTCGGGATGGTGACCTGGTGACCGGCATGATAGGATAGGTGCCGGAGACCTGCCTCCAAGTCTGCAGGAGCTGAAGGACACTTGGCTGCTCACCAGGCAGAGCCCTGGATGGAGGGACCCAGGCCTATTTGTTAAAGAAAACGCAGCATTGTGTGAGTGCTGCCTCCCACATCTGTTCTTCCCCCAAGTCCCTGGAATGAAGCAGGCTCTGGGCAAGATACTGATTCCCGTCTCTCAAGTGCAGACTCCTGGTTGGGATACACAGCTGAGGTCAGAATGCTCAGGTCCTTTTCTAGCCAAACTTATTTTAGAACAGGCAAGCAATCACAGAACGCTCTTCCGTGCAATAAATATGAAAATACTTAACTTCCCGGGGGTATTAAGAAGCATAAATCATGTCTTCAAAGGCCTGTGATGAGCTGAAATAAAGAATTCGAAGACAAGACCAGCATTTCGACAGTCACTGGGATGTGAGCAGATAGCTGGACTATGAACTTAATGAGTTTTATGATTTTGAAATTCGCCAATGGTTAACTATCAGGCTGCTTAAGTCCTGATGACTGACTCATCTGTCTCTATGTGCATGGTCTCCAGTGTTCATCAGCTTGCTCAAAATGGCCAGTTTCTTTTACTCCTCCACTTTCTCCCCCAAAGAATCTCTTAAATGAGCCAGCCATCAACAAGAGGATTCACTCCTCAGGACCTAAAATGACTTTCAGTTGGCAAATCCAATTCCAAATTGTACATCTATCTGTGAGGCTGAGAAAACAGTCTTGGGGGTAGAGGGTGGGAGAAGGGAAGGCAAGAGGGGGAAAGGCAAGCAGAGGTTGTCTGCTAACTGGTTTGTGAGTGAACAGCTGAAGGTAGGTGCACCAGCTCTGGCTTTGTGAATGCCAGTAATAGTAAAGACAAGTTCAAAATTAAAATTCACAGCTGAGGAGCTGGGGAAAGATGGTTCAGTGGTTACGAGCCCTTGCTGTTCCTGCAGGAGATCAGAGCTCAGTTCCTAGCACCCACACTGGGCAGCTCACCATCACTTGTAAATTCAGCTCCCGGGGATCTGACACCATCTAACCTCTGCAGGTACCCCACATACAAGTGGCACATAGGAACACACACACACACGTCAATGAAAAGAAAACGATCTTCTGAATCTCAGTATAACACTTGCTCTTGAAGAGCTTACTTAGTGCCAGCCTAGTAGTTCCAGTAGCTTGCCATCCTTGTTTACCACTGTGCCACTCGAGAGAGACGAACTACGCTAACACTGCACCTGTCAGACCAAGTCTCCCGCCTGCCTCCCCATATCACTTCTGGTTGTCAACCAAAGAAACTAAGCTGAGTGGATGTGATGGTACACACCTGTATCCCAGCACTTGGGACACTGAAGCAGGAGGATTTCAAGTTTGAACAAGTCAATATAAGAAGACAGCTGTGGGGAAGGGAGGCAAGAAGAAGAGACAGACACACAGGTGGAAGAGATCAAAACCACCAGTCCAGTCACGCCCCCAGAGTAAGCCTCCTCTTTAAGATTCTCCAGTTTAATTCTTGCTTGTGGCCACCTTGGTGATTCTACTTAAATATCTTAAATAGTTACAGAGTTCTTCCTAACATAAAACTCAAGGCTGTTGGTCTTCATTCTTCCCTTGGGAATGAAGTGAAATAAGCTTATTTCTGCTTCAGAAATCGGATAACGTGTGTGTGTGTGTGTGTGTGTGTGTGTTGTGTGTGTGCATGCTGGGACTGAATTTAGGGCTGTGTGCATGTTAAACATGTTCTCTACCACTGAGCTGTGCCCCAGCCTCACCCTCTGCTTTCCTTTTAACTAGCCCTGAAAATTCAAGAGTGGTCCAGGGACCAGGAGCTTCAGCATCCTCTATGAGAGTGTCAGAAATGTAGGTTCTCACGGCCCAGACTTCAGCAGGTTTGTCTGGTAACTCACATACACATGACGATTTGGGAGCTGTGACTGTGGAGCAGGCTTTGCAGGCCACGTGTTTCTGCCACACCATCAACACTGTGTTCTTGCACAAAAGGAGTAGTGGACAACATTTAACTTTTAAGGACACTGACTTTGAGTTTCCTATAATTTTCATATCACAAACAGTATTATTTTGAAATTATTTTTCTTAGCTCATAGGCCACACAAAAACCAGTCATACGCTGTAGTGTACTGGCTCCAGCTCTATTCTTTGGTACTTCACAGAATATTAGAGAGTCCTACTTGGGTCTGGTCCCCAACTTCAGAGGACTCAGCCCATTAATATGACTACATCAGCTATTACAGGTGGGACTAGAGGTGAGGTGCATAGTGTCTAGACCCGAGGTCCAATCACACACACACACACACACACACACACACACACACACACACACACACACACACACACACACACACACACACGCATGCATGAGAATGATTTTTTCGGTTGCACTAAGTAGGATAAAACCACTGTTTCTCAAGATTGTTCTTTATTATGTGTTCATTGGTGGATGGTGTGTGTGAGCGTGTGTGTTTAGATGTGTGCACTTTTGCAAGCCAGAAGGAGGCTAGAAGAAAGTGCTAGATCCATTCAAACTGGATTTACAGGTATTTGGGGGTTGCCTGGCTTGCTACATGGGTAGCTGGATCTGAACTACGGGCCTCACGATTGAGCAGCAAATGCTCTCAGCTGCTGAGCCATCTCCCTAGCCCCGTTTCTCAGGGTTCTAACAATATTTTCAATACTGTTATAGTATAAACCAATGCCCAACACAATACCAAATACAATTTTTTTGTGGTGTTAGGGATCAAACTCAGGGCCTTGCACATGCTAGGCAGGGATGTTACCACTGAGTTACATGCTCAGATCATAGCACCCACATGAATGTACCAGAATGCAGTAAGGTACCACGTGATGGTACACACCCATTAGTCTAACACTCAGGAGGCCAAGGCATACCAAAATCAAGTTTGAGGCCAGCCTAGGTTAAACTGTCAGACCTTGTCTCAAAAACAACACAATAAACAACACAACGCAGTTGAATGACATCATAATGAGCAGGTAAAGAGTCGGTGCCATTTTACAGAATGGTCTTCCATCTCCACCCATCCTAGCTTCTCTACAGAGCAGCACTTGGTGACGAGTATCAACACTGAGCCTCCTCCATCTTAGTCCTGGGTTTGTGCCAGGAGAGCACAGCAAGGCTCTTTCCTGGTGGGGAAGCAGATGTGTGGGGCTGGAACACTTACCCTCCACACTTGGTATTGTTTTTTCTTTTTAGTCCCTCCGAATACATGGAAAATATGGAGATGAGCTATCTGGCAAGGACTATCCTATACCTGAGTTCCTGTCCACACGAGATGTCTAACCTCAGTTAGGGTGGATGGGGAAGCTGGTGGTGGAATGCAAGTTCATTCATTTCCAGAACCCTAGACCACCTCACTAGGCTTCTTGAAAGAGGAGGAAGAGGAGAACTCAGAAGAACTGAGGGCTACTCCACACTAATGGCTTGCAACTAGGTAATTTGCCAGAACCTATTTGGGAAACCCTGAACTGATGCCATGAAAGAAATGTTCTAACTCTGAAATCCGGGGACTTGCTGCTTATGCTGACACTTGTGCAAGCTCCAAGACTAAGTAAGGATCCTTCCTTAGTCACTGCTTCCTCTCATCACCAGAGTTTTCCCATCCCTCTCCAAGGTCCTGTTTTTAACCTTCAGAGCTACCACTCCACATAATTCTCCCCCTAAATGGGCCGCAGTTCTCTCTCTGCAGTGGGGAACATATATCTGTGACACTGCAGATCGCTGTCCAGTTCACCCCTAACAACTCAGCTCTCTCCTTCAGCGCAGCAACTATCATTCTGTAGGATCTTCAGCAACTTCACAGAAACTGCAAAAACAGCCTAGATCGACGTCCAGATCGACGTCCTCAGAGTGACCCCTCCCATTCACTTTGCTAGGACTGCCTCCTCTCAGGCTCCAGCACCCAGGGCTTGATCCCAACCTTGTCACCTGCTTCCCTCACCTCAGAGCTAAACTCCACATTTCCTCTGTGAGCCAAACAGGAGATAGAAAGATGGACTTGAAAAATAATAACCTAATTCTGAGTATGAAAGGCTAAAATGGGTACAATAAGCTGAGAAGGGAGCTGTAGAAATTTGGTCAAATGTCATTTACTCTGTTAACCATCTGATGCTCCTCATGCTCCTATTGGCCATGCAGCATTACTGAGCACGTAAACAGAGTTCCCCTCAGAGCTCTGCCCTCAGCTCCTCTTCCTCTGCATTCATTACCAAGGCTGTGATTCATACCTGAATTCCCAGGCACAGTTCTCACTTGAACTCCAGCTTCCTGCAGGAGCATATTATCTTTAAAAGAACTAAAATGACCTCAGGCATCCCTGAACTCACTGCCTCCTTCATTTGATCTCCATGTATTCCTCTTCCTTGGTCCCCTGCACCGTGAACGGCACTGTCATCTACTGTACCAATCAGAACCCAACTAACCACTTATTCCTACTAATTGCACCTCCTGTCAGATCTGACAGCTCTCTTCTTATTGTCTTGTCTCAAATACTGCAGTTTAGGCTAGCTCCTTCTTGAACTGAACTACTTCAAACCATCTCTGGAGAGTTTCCCCCACATTTTATCTCAACTCTACAAAATGTGTTACTCTAAAGCCATACTATCTTATTGTAAGAACAAAAAACAACACACATTTTTTGGGGGGGAACAAAGGTCTCACTATATATTAGAGGCTAACTTGGGTTGTTCTATGTAACTGAGACTAGTATAGAGTGCTCAATCCTCCTGCCTCAACCTCTGAAGTGCCGGGATTATATGTGAGCCAATACATCTGGCTTTACTATGCCAATTTACACCTTGTTTATCTTTATGTAAACTTGAGTTGTCATCTTAGAGCAAAAAGGGTGAATAATAGTGGTGACAAGTGTCAGCGGTGACTGTTTAGCAGTTCAGATTCCTAAGATTTCAAGACTTAAAATATTTAAGGAAGGGTGTCAAGGAGATGTGAATATCTATGTTACAGCCTCACCGGGCATTGATGTTAATGGGAATTCATCTACACTCAAAAGCTAGAGGGATCTGGGGAGCTGGATAAAGACTGGGATGCTTAATTTCACTAATAAAGGAGCTGATTGGTAGCCAGCAAGATGGTTTAGCGTACCACCAAGCCTGGCGATCCAAGTTTAATCCTAGGACCTACACAATGGAAGGGAGCACCGACTTCCACAAGTTGTCCTCTGACCTCTATACACTTGCCCTGGCACTCATTCCTCCTGAGCCTCTCACAGACACACAAATAAATAAAATGCAAATTTTCTATGAAAGAGATTTTTTAAAAAGAAGTGTAAACAGAGGGAGAGGTACCTACATGAGTGGATAATGCTGTCCCAAAAGACATGGGTTGCTAAAGACTAAAAATCTTAATGCAAGGCACTGGACACCTTCCTATTGGAGGTATTGGTTAGGCAGGCCCCAGAGGGCTCCAAAACAACACAGGCTATATTATTGCTTCTGTGATCATTAGTTTGAACTGACATAACCCAGGATCATTTGGGAAGGTAATTTCACGGAAGGACTATCTACACTGGATTGGCCTGTAGGCATGTCTGTGGAGGGTTTTCTTAATTAAGTTAATTGATGTAGGAAGACCCAGCCCATTGTAGGTGGCACCATTCCTTAGGCAAGGTGGTCCCAAACTGTTTAAGAGTGAAGAAATTAGCTGGGAAGTGGTGGTGCATGCTTTTAATCCCAGCACTTGGGAGGTAGAGATAGGCTGATCTCTGTGACTTCGAGGCTAGCCTAGTCTACAGAGCGAGTTTCAGGACAGAACTACATAGAGAAACCCTGTCTTGTGAAAAAAAAAATAAATAAAGGCATGGCCACTGCCATGCAACAGTCCACAGAAAAGAAGGTGCTATACAGGTCACTGAGGAAAAGGAGACACCAATGGGTTTTACCCTGTGCTTGTCTCTGAAATCTACAATACTGACCTGCCAGACAAGTGTGTCTACTGGTACAATAGTGGCATAATGGTTGTAGGAGTAACCAACCACTTTCAGAGGCCTACTCTACCCATGGGAGAGAATTCATGCGTAGTAGTATAAACTTGGTCAAAAACCTGTAGTTGGGGAAGTCATGGGCCCTAGGGAGAAACGTACTATTGGTTTTGGCTGTTGTTTTGCTAACTGGTCATCTTGTCAAACTGCTTCTGACAATGTCTACTTATACTCGTGTATTTGTGCTTCTCTCAACCTGCGTCAAAGAAGTTTCCTTTTTGCAATAGGCAGTGGTCAATGCAAAAACTCATAACTGGTCAAAATGCTGAGAACAACAGACTGTGACTACTTAGTCCTAAATAGGTCATCCACACACTCTCTCTCAAGGCTCAGGAAACATGATGGAAGAGGAGATGGAGAGAATGTAAGAGCTGGGGAACAGAAAAGTACTCAAAAACCTGGTCTAAACATGACATTGCTGCTGCGTTCGTGAATCCACAGTTGCTCTAGTTACACACAAGACCTACATGATCAGGACAGTCAAAACTCCAACACGAATGAGGAAGAGGCTCAAATGGCCTCATCTCTAGCTGAGGAGCTACTAGCAGGTCATAGCTGCTGGAGGAGGGAAAGTAATTTTCCTTTTTCTTTGTGGGTGTGGTCACTGGTAGGTATCCTGCGCTACAAAAGATGGCCTCACACTCATTTACACAGGGGCAGCACTAGTTAGACTCTGAGGGTTTTTGTCTAGTTTTTTTTTTTTTTCGAGACAGGGTTTCTCTGCAGCTTTAGAGCCTGTCCTGGAGCTAGCTCTTGTAGACCAGGCTGGTCTCGAACTCACAGAGATCCGCCTGCCTCTGCCTCCCGAGTGCTGGGATTAAAGGCGTGCACCACCACCGCCCGGCAAACTCTGAGGGTTTTTAAAAGAAGAGGATGCACATTCTGAGAGGAATGTGTTGGAGTAGTCTAGAGGGGAATTGGAAGGAAGAGATGGAGGGGATACATTGCATGAAATCCTTTTTTTGTTTTGTTTTTCAAGAGAGGGTCTCACTATATAGCCCTAGCAGTCCTAGAACTCATTGTGTAGACCAGGTTGTCCTTGAACTCAGATATCTACCTGCCTCTGCCTCCAAAGTGCTGGAATTAAAGGTGTGTGCCACTGCATGTGGTATAAAACTACTGAAGAATAAATTTAAAATATTATTTTTAAAAAGAGCAAACTGTGGCTAGAAAGAATTACTTATTAGATACATGAGAAGATACTAGCAATCATAGCTAGTAACACCAAAAAAAAAAAAAACCACACAAGCCCTTCTATAGCATGTCCTCCTTGCACACCAGCCTCAGAGAGAAGTCTGAGGACTAGAAAAGTTGTATGTCCCTCTCAGGAGGGCAACACTAATTCCTGAGTTGAGACTGTGTTCAGAGCTGACTTGTTAAGTTGGTTACTGAAGCAGCTGTATG
Source organism: Arvicola amphibius (assembly GCF_903992535.2). Lineage (NCBI taxonomy): Eukaryota > Metazoa > Chordata > Mammalia > Rodentia > Cricetidae > Arvicola > Arvicola amphibius. The sequence goes on from NC_052050.1 coordinate 52,973,645, forward strand.
GAAGCCATATGGAACCAGACATCAATTTACCTGTCCACCGAATACCAACTCCTACTTTGTTTAAGTAGAGAACATTAAAAGTGGTCACACACAGTTCCCATCCCAAGGGATCTTCAAATTTAGCCATGTGGTATAGTATCCTATGGGTTCACAAAGTTTGATTCTGGAAGGTTCCATTAAGTTCATCTATGGAATTTCCATGGCCCAAGTGGGCCAGCTGAGCAGAAGTGTGCAGTCCAAATAACTTCCTTCTTTCAGATTCACCTGTATTCTCTCTACTGGGTCCCTCATGCACCTGGAGAGCCCTATCCCCAAGGAGAAACGAGGACTTTATTTACTAGAAAAGACAAAAACTCCTGTGTTCTTTTATACTGTTCTATACTAAATGATACCAAACAATCTATTTACCCAGTGGGCTGTCATGATCAGAGATCTGAACCCATAGCTGTTGTTACTAACTCCCCATCAAACTCATACTTTCCTTTTGAATGTCTAAGTTTCCCACTTTGCTATCACCTACTCCTGTTACCACTCATTCATGCCTAACCTGAAGGTGCCCCAGCACTGTACAGAGCTTACTGTACACAAAGGAAACCGTCCCTCTTCATCTACATCCTGTCCCCCCGCGTTACTTCCCACATTCTTCTCTTACTCCTTCAGTTCTAACAAACCCAAGTGCATCTACTGACCATGCTTGCTGTTGTCCAAGCCCTGCTCTATCATAATAAACCATCAGAAAAGCCTTCAGTGTCCCAGCTGGGTGAGACCTGGAATCTGTGCTCCTTGTAGCACTGACTCAGGAGAAATAAGCAGCACAGGTCCTTCACTCACTCTGTAGCCTGTAAGGATCTTAAGAAGCTTCTAGCAAAGCTTGGCATATTTCTACAGCACTGCCTTCAACTCGAGCACAGAGAAGTCAACCAACATGCTAAACCCCAGAAAAGTTGTATGTCCCACTCAGGAGGGCAAGACTAGAATTCCTGAGCTGAGACTACCTGTGCTTGGAGCTGACTTGTTAAATTGGTTACTGAAGCAGCTGAAGAGCCTCGTGTTCTTTTCTCTATGCCATGTAGAACCAGACATCAAACCACTTGTCCATCAAAAACTGACCCCTACTTTGTGTAAGCAGAGAACGGTAAAAATTGGTCACACACAGTTCCCCAACAGAATCTTTATATTTACATGAGACCTTTTCAGAAATGGTGCATCTAGGATTATGAACACATCATCTTTATTGAAGAAAAACAGATGTTTACTTTATAGGTATGCGTGTATATACATACTATCTATATTCCCCTCCCCTTCACCCCCATATTTTGGATAACTTCCTGGCTTCTCAAAAAAAAATTTTTTTCATAGGATTACTGGCTGTGAATCTCTGTGTGGATTGTTCAATAGCTGGGGTGTAAAGAGAGACAGGTCTTTTGTCTTTACCCCAAAAAGAACTGAAACAGACTCTCTCTTTCAAGAGTTGGCAGAGATGGGTGGCAGAGGGCTCCAGACCATTTGTACAGGCAAATATGTTGCTGTCCAGCACAGATTGATTACCGGCTGGGAGGCAAGTCATTCCTCTGTCGGCTCACAATAACATTGGCTCTTCACTGCGTTGCTGACCGCCAGTGACAGATTGATGTGGGCTTCCACAGAGGAGAAGCTGGCTGAAGAGGAGGACTCGGGAGGCCAAGCAGGTTGCTCTCCCTGCCTAGAAAAACAAAGCTTTCCACCTTTCTGACCTGCGCTTGGAGAAGCCTTCAGGCCTGAGCTGGCTTTGTGACTTACAAGGCTGCTTACAGCTCTCCAGAACGACATAAAAACGAGTATGGATTGGCACTTCCCAAAGAAAGCCAAAATCCACAAAGAGAGCGATGAAGGAACTTTTCTTCCCCCTTCTCCCACTGAGAGTGAGAAAGAAAAGACATGATATTTCATGTCACTGCTGCGGAGTTTGCTTTGTGAGAACAAATGAAGAGGTACAGCTTGTCATACCATTCAAGCTAGATGGTCCAGGGTCTCAAAAAAGAATGACCGTTGCTGGGTTTCCTTTAGAACATGGAACAGGGTGGAGACCTGCAAGGCCAGAGCCTTGAAGTGCTATGCAAGCAGACGAGCCATAATTTCTTGTTGAAGGAAACTGGCACACAAGGTACAGATTTGAAAACCTTGTAATAGGTTTTACTTTGCATAAATTTGAGCTATTAAAAATTTCAAAAGGTTGCACTTAATAATTTTTCTTTTTTTATACACTTTTCCAAAACCATGGCCTACTTTTTCAAGCACGATGAGAGTTTAAGTATGCTGCTATTTCAATCCTTGCTTCTGCACTTCTCCATTGTGTTCCAATGCAGGATGTTTGAATTAAAGCCACTTAGCATAAGAAAGCAGAAAAATTGCATGGGGTCAGGGACAATCTTATCCACCATTCTTGGTGTCACCAAGCCTAGAAGAAAATTTGCCACATGATAGATTCTCACTAAATATTTGCCGACTAACCCAAGCATACATTAGGAGCCAACTTAGCAACACCATGTCTTTGTGTTGGAGCCTCATAGACGGTTTAGTAAGGTATCTCAGGAGCATCTACCCACATATTTCTGACACTGCCACCTGGTCAACAGTTGAAACCATTAACACAAAGGAAAGCTGGATAGCAAGAAGAGATTTAGCCCTTGGGATCCATTTCCTCAAGGCTAGTAGGCTGGGGGGGAGGGAGAGAACTACTGTTCTCCTTGTCATGGGAGCAGCGCTGTGTGGGTTACCATCCGCCGAGCTAGAAAAGGATAAATATGGAGTAGTTAATGACGAGAGAAGCAACAGGTTTTTGGCAGCAGTACAAAGCTGGGGAATTTCACAGTTTTCAGAGAGCGGCATGTGCTTTTCTGTAGAAAGGTCCTAAGCAAGAGCCAAAGCTACCCAGAGAATGACTGAGCAGCAAGGCTTCCCCCACTGAGAGGGAGATGGGAGGCACAGGATGTTTCGTGTAGCAGCTGAGCTGGTATGTTTGGTAACAATATATGCAGAGAGAAAGCTTGTTACACTGAGTGTACTATACTATGTGTTAGCATTTTAATAGGTAATTAATCTTGATTTGATAGGGTTTAAGATTTCTATTTCTTGGCACATATGCTCAAGCTATTATGTTATAAATCTCAGGCATTTCAGCGAATGTCATTCTGCTCCCCACTGCATAAGGCACTACCAGTGAAATATTCAAGGTCAAGAACTCGGATTCTTTACCCAGGATATTCAGGAAAACCCATTTATTGTCCTGTCTCAGAAAAGAGAAGTGATTTCTTTGGGACCTATATCATATTGGCAGTCAATCTAGAAAACTTCTAATTACTTGCCAGCAGAGGAGGTTTGGAAAGTGCATTAATCTGTCTCTGAATATTAAACACATACTCTATAGCCAGTGGTTTGACAAAACTTGGGTCTCAGCATCTGCATTACTTTATAAGAATTAAGCATGTGCTTATTGTGATTGCTTGACTGCCATGGAAGATCTTTAAACAGAAAGGCAAAAGTATATGTCTGCACGACTGAGCTCTCAAGGTCCTGATGAGGAGCAAAAGGAGGGAGATTATGAGCAAGGAAGCCAGGACTGCGAGGAGTGCTTTTACCCATTGAGATGGTGGGACAGATCTAACGGGAGACCACCAAGTCCAGTCGGAATGGGACTGATGGAACAGGGGGGACCAAACCGGACTCTCTGAATGTGGCTGACGGTGGAGGAGGACTGAGAAACCAAGGACAATGGCAATGAACATGAACTCTACAGCATGGACGGGCTCACTGTGAGCCTTGTCAGTTTGGTTGCTCACTTCCTGGACTTAGGGGGAGCTGGGAGGACCATGGACTGAACATAGTGAAGGGAACCCTGATGGCTCTTTGTCTTTGGAGAGGGGTGGAGTGGGGGTATGGGTGGAAGGGAGGGGAGGGAAGGGGGAGGAGGAGGGGAGGAGATGGAAATCTTTAATAAAAAAATGAGAAAAAAAAGTCTAAAGGAAGATTTGAAGTGGGTTATTTTGTTTGTTTTGTTTTTGAGGTAGCATTCTCACTATGTAGCTCTGGATGGCCTGGAATTCACTATATAGACCAGGCTAGCCTTGAACTCACAGAGATTTGTTTGCTTGCTTCATGAGTGCTGGGATTAAAAGCACAAGCCTGGTTTGAGAGTTAATGTGTTTCATACAGCCTAGTCCTCACTTGGCAAGCTCATTTCCTTACAAAGAGTTGGCACAAACAGAAACACAATGAAAGCAAGATTACACATTAAATAGTTGATTAAAATGTGGGTTTTAAGAACCTAACCTTCCAACCCTCTTAAGAACAAAAGCATGACTGATGCTCACTAATTTGGTGTTAATGGAGATTATACACAGAATAACTAGCATAGACAGTAAGAACTGACTCCAATCATCTTCCAAAATGACCTTACCACAAAATTATTACTATTTAGAAAGAGGCTGTGCTTTGGAAAGACAAAAAAATCTCTATAAAAGATCAAATATGTTACATAATGTAAAGAGATACTGAGAATGGGGGCGGGGCTCAGTCTGTGACATGCCTGCTGTATGAACACAAGGACCTGAATTTGAGCCTCAAGATTCAGGTATGGTGGCTCACACATGTGATGACAGTAACGGGGAGACAGAGACAGGTGGATCTCTGAGAGTCACTCAACAGCCAGTCTACTAATTAATGAGCCCCAGGTACCAGTGAGAGACCTGTTTTAAAAACAAGGTGGACAGCTCCCAAGGAACAACCCAGGATAGAACTGTTCCCCTCCCCACAAACACACACCTCCACACACACCCAACACAAACCCCTCACACACACACACACACACACACACACACACACCACCTTCCCCCCACAAACATGCATCCCACCTTCATATACATGCATATAAAAAAGGTCAAAAAATTTTTAAAACAAAAATACCAAGTGCTGGCAAGAATGAGGTGTAACTTGAGCATACACTGCTAATAGAATGGAAGTGGCCCCTCCTATCATAGAAGTCATCTGACAAGACATACATGGCTATACAGGCCAACAGATCTACTCCTATATGTACACATTTGTTCACCCAAAGACCCAAATACAAATAGGTAGAAGCTGCAGTGAAAATCGTCCCCACTGCTGTTCTTTCAGTGGTGGATGGGACCCAGCTGCTACAGCAGTCCTTCCTTCCTAATGCTGTGGCCCTTTAAGCCAGCTCCTCATGCTGTGCTGAGCCCCAACCGTAAAATTATTTTCATTGCTACTTCATATCTGTAATTGTGCTATTGTTATGAATCATAATGTAAATATCTGTGTCTTCCAATGGTCTTAAGCAACCCCTGTGAAAGGGTCATTTGGCCCCCAAAGGGGTCAAGACCCACAGGCTGAAAGAGCTGTGCTACAGTCATCCTGTGGGAATACTCACTAATAAAAAGAACTGGGCAGTCAAATACATGCGGCAACCTGGGTGGATCTAGAATGCAGTATGCCTAGGGAAAGCACCAGACCCCAAAGTTTCAAGTTTCACAATTCTGTTCATTTAGAAAAGGCGCAACCGTGTGGAGACAACAATGGCTGAGCACGGCACGAAAGAGGGATACAAAGGAGTGTGAGAGAACCTTCTCAGGAATGTAGCTGTTCTGTGTCTTGACTATATATGTTTATTAAGGCATGAAAATATTCATAAAAAGGATTAAATTAACTCCAACTTCTAAATCGATACATCTAACAAAAATGATAATTTACATGCCTTTGAATGCTCCAGTGATTTTTTAAAAATTATTTTTCATGGGCATATTTGCAGCTAGCAGCATACAAACTGATGACTTGCTTGGGTCTCAGTAAATCTGATTGGTTTGGTCATTCCTGCAAAGACCAGCATGATGTCTGAGCAGGACAGACCCCCTGATTAGCTTCAAATCAGTATCTCCTCTCCATTTGTGCGGCAGGTGTCTTCAGAAAAGGCATTGTGCTGCTCTGTGGCTGTATCCGTCCTAAGTCACCATCACCAGGAAAGTCAGGCCAACATGTTGAAACAAGACCTTTGGGGCCTTCCTCAGTGAAAGCCGCTACCTTCTTCAACCCCATGATCACTTGCCCAGCATGCAGTGTGTTCTCAGTCCTTCACTCCGAGCCCAGACACAAGACTGCCTTCCTGCATCAGTTCCTCCTTCTGTCTTCAAGCAGTGGTACCCAATGCAAATTCCATCCCTCAAAGCTACTGGTCCATGGCACATTTTAAAACCCTCTCCTGTGTCTATGCTAGCTGCCCACCCCCTCCAGCCTTTCTCTTCTGAATTAACTTCTTTCAGCCCAGTCCCGAGTAGTCAGAGGTTGGTTCCACTACCTCACTGAAGGGAAAAACAAGGCCACCCTCACCAGTGTCCTTTCATCTCATGCTTCATTAGTCAGCAAACAATTGCGAGAGAAAATCAACTCTGCTTGAGAAGCCACATGGGCATTGTAATCTCCATGGTTAATGCAACTGTAAAGCAATCTTATTTTTCTAAATAGTTGTCTCTGGTAGAATTTATAGTGGCTTTTCACATATAATACTGAGGATATTCCTTACTTGCACCCAGTAAAAGCCACTACAATCCCAAAGTCTCCCAAAGGCTTGGTTCCCTGACCCTTGTCACTGTTGGGAAGCGGTGGAGCCCATAAACTGTGGGACTGACGGAAGGAAGTCAAGTCCTTGTAGATCTGGGAGCTTGGCTCATTTCCTGTTTCTTTTTATTCCCTTCACCTGCCATTAGGAAGCAGTGTCCTCTGCCATCAGAAACCATCAACTATCCACAGCTGCTCAGTCAGGGGTGGGGGCTCATGAGCCACATACATCCCATGATGACATGCTAACCGGCTTGATCTGTGCAGGTTTTGTACAGGCGATGCAGCTACTGTGAGTTTGAGCACACAGGCCTCACATTTCCCTCCAGTCCTCTTAGATGTCTGGCCCTTACAACCCTACTCACTCTTCCATGAGGTCCCTTAGCCTGGGATACAGATGCCCCATTGTGGCTGAGTACTCCACAGATACATATTCTCTGCACACTGACCAGATATTGATTTCTTCATTAATTATTATGTTCAAAAGATAGAAACCTTTCCGATGTGGCCTGAGAGCTTTATGTTCTTCTCTTAATCCAATTCAACTTCTCTGCTGTAAGCATTTATACTTCACATGTCAATGTACTCGCTGTCTCTTTAGATTGAGTGCATAGACTGTTCTCTCTCTTGTTCTCTTTCTTGTTCTCGTTCTCTCTCTCTCTCTCTCTCTCTCTCTCTCTCTCTCTCTCTCTCTGTGTGTGTGTGTGTGTGTGTGTAATCCAATAATATATAACCCTAAGATATGTTCCACGAAGTTTGATTACCTTATAACCAAGCTGGTGTGTGACTGTGACTCAATGCCAGTAACTACATCTGGCTATGGGCTGTCCGTTGACATTTTATTCTGATCAAGTCATTCCTACCCCAGGTGCTCCAAGCAAGCTCTGTGGTAGAGCCTTTGCCCTACTCGTTAACACCTGAAATGAGTGGTTCTATTCTCTCAAATACACTTCCTTTTTCTTTGGGTGTTGGAGTCAAAATTAGGGCTTCATGCTCTACCACTAAGCTACAGCCTCAACCCCACCCCCCTCAGGTACAGCCCTAGGAAAGGAACTTTTGGTGGGTGGTTTTATCTTTAGAAACAAAAGTAAGTATCTTATATTCAGGCATATTATCTAGGTATGGGTGATGTTACTGCTGGAGATCTAATCCAGGCCTTCCCAAATGCTAAGCAAGTACTCCACCACTGAGCCATATCCCACGGCTTCAGGTAAGCATTTTTATAGCAGTAGATAAATTATATTAAAGGGCTTTGGCATGGCAGCATGAAGAGGAATGGGAAAGACTATAATGTTGTAGGTAACTAAAATGGCAACTGACTAAAGACTAAAATTTTTTGGCTTCAGAAGGGAAAGAAAAGGAAGGTGGCTCTTCAGTTTTGAACAGGAACACAGAAACACCAGAAATGCAATTGGAGTGGCTTGCAGATGGAAGCTGGCCATATGCTACACCATCCACAAAGCGGGCTAACCTTACACACAGTCCTCTATGTGGAAGTCTCAAAAATCACTTAACCTTTCTAACTCACTACTGGAAAACAAAGTCTACAACCTCTAACTGAGGATCTAAGAATGTCTCCTGTGAAAGCCCAGATCAAATACTGAGCAGAGAGATGAACTCATCACCCAGTTTGGTTTACAGTCCCCAGCGAACCCTGCCCACCCTAACATTAGAACTGTGTGGCACAGTGGTTTCAAATCCCGGTAGGTACGCTTATGAGCAAGGCCATTAGGCAAGGAAATTAGCTCATCAGAACATTCACTAGATAGGCAGTGGCTGGATCCGGCAGAAAGAGAACGTCTACTTTCCCCAGGTCATGAACTAACTTCAGAAAAACAGAACTCTGGTGAAAGGGAGGGGAGGAAGGCAACAAGGCTGAACAAGTACACCTGGTGGGGGTAGGTCTGGGGGTGGGGGAGCAAAGGGAGGAGTGTGGAGGGTGATTATGAGCCTCACCATGGTCACGGAACAGAAACTACAAAAATTAATTTGAACCACAGAAGTGGTGGAGAAAAGCATCGGAAACCAGCGGAAATAGCATTTGACCTGTGGCCCCTCTCATCTTGAGCTGGGCGGGGCATCCAGCTGAGTTCACAGAGGCCACTGAGCAGCTGTCCATGATAACCATGGCTAGGGTAGTCAGCCGCATTTGTTTAAAGCCAGGGCTCGCCTGTTCTCACTCTGTGAAGATGGAAAAACAGCCCAGGTTTCCCTTCATTTCTACCTCTGCCTGAGTGATCCAAAATTAGGAAATCATCTGGATTTGTAAAAATAATCACTTCTTGGCATGTTCACAGGGCCTGTTGAAATGCTATTTCAGAAAAGAGAATTTGGAAGCCTGAAGGTCACAATAGGAAATGAATCTGGCAATCTGAAACTGCACCTGCTGGTGTTCCAGCCATCTTGGCATTCAAATAATTTATCCATCGTTCCAAACAGCCTTTGTGTTTTTATTTGAAAAGAGTTCTGAGTTATCACACTTCCTCTGACTCAGAAAGCATGCATGCTTAATTAGATGAGGATGCTGGGACTCTCCTCATAACTTCTAAACACTCAGCAAATGCACACATAAGGCCTGGCCAGTACCCAGTGCTCTGCTAGACACACAAGGATCATGAGCAGGACAATTCAGGGTATGAGTAGAAAAATGCGGGATATTTGTACACTGTGTGAAAATGTATTGCTGTGAGTGGTGCAATAAAAAACTGAATGAATGGCCAATAGCTAGGAAGAGGTTAGACGGGACTTCGGGGGACAGAAAGGACTCTGAGAAGAAGGGCAGAGTCGCCAGACAGACGAAGAGGAATCAGGAGGTGCAAGATGAAAGAGAGGTAACAACACGTGACAGAATGTAGACTAATATAAATGGGTTAATTTAAGTTATAAGAGCTAGTTGAGACAAGTCTAAGCTAAAAGTCAAACTTTTATAATTAGGAAAAAGTCTCCATGTTGTGATTTAGGGCTGATGGCAGAAAAGAAAGTCTGTCCACATATGGCATCCAAGGAGGAGGCTTGATTATCTAAACACAGGGCCTGAGAAAGCTACAAAAAGTTCTGGACAAGGAGCCAGCCATGGTTTCCAAGTCCTGCAGTCTCTCAGGAAAGCAAGCACATGTGCAGAGACAAGACCCCCGCTGCGACGTGCAGGCTGGAGTCAGTCGTCAGCACCATGCACAAAGCTGAGTTGCACAGCCACTGGCATGGCAGTTTAAGATTTGCCTCATGGTCAGAGAACATTGCAGGTGCTTAATAAAGCCAGGTCCAGGCACAGAAAATGTCTAAAAAGGTATAGTATGTTTTAAAATGTACAGTCATTTAAAAAATAAACAGTTAAAAATAATAAAGTCTTTAAAGACAGAGTAAATAAAAAAATAAGCCATGTAAAGATGGAAAATACACAAGGCCCTCCTCCCTGTATCTAGGCTGAGCAAGGTACCCTTCCATAGGGAATGAACTCCAAAAAGTCAGTTGAAGCACTAGGGATAAATACTGGTTCCACAGCCAGTGGCCCCACAAACTGCCCATGCCATACAACTGTCGCCCACATTCAGAGAGTTTTGGTCATACGCAAGCTCCCCAGCTGTCAGTCCAGAGTCAGTGAGATCCTACTAGCTCAGGTCAGCTGTTTCTGTGGGTTTCCCCATCATGGTCTTGACCCCTTTGCTCATATTACCACATGAAATTTGCTTTCTAGCCGGGTGGTGGTGGCGCACGCCTTTAATCCCAGCACTCGGGAGGCAGAGGCAGGCGGATCTCTGTGAGTTCGAGACCAGCCTGGTCTACAAGAGCTAGCTCCAGGACAGGCTCTAAAGCCACAGAGAAACCCTGTCTCGAAAAACCAAAAAAAAAAAAAAAAAAAAAAAAAAAAGAAATTTGCTTTCTATGTGACAAAGCTAGCCATCTGGACAAGAAAATGCCCTTGCTTCAACTGTTGATAGTATGCTGTCTAAACTAGACAATCAGGACACAAAAGAGAATGACTGCCAAACTTTGCCAAGACAAGATAGGAGGTTCCTTCAAAATTCCTGTTTCACAGAAAAGTCTGTCAGATATTCTAGGTCTGTAGGCTGAAAATGGATCACCCAACACTGCAGAGGAATCTTGGATGACTGTCCAGACAGCCAGCTGTATCTATCATTTCTATAGTTTTGGAAGTTGTTTTTTCTGTACTTCTGTTTACTCAGGCAATATTACATTCTTTGTGAGTCTTTGAGTTGAACATGAAATAGTTATAGTTTCAATTTTTCCTTATTGCCAAATTCAGAAAAGAAACTCACAAGAGGTGTAAAGTGTATAAGGTTGAGAGACAAAAAAAAGCTTAAATTGTTTATCTAAGAAAATGTTTTAAGGTCTAAAAAGATAGTTTTAGGATGGTAATACAAGTTATGATACTAAATGGTTTAGGTATAAAGCTTTAAACTCATCAAGATAAGATAGATAATAAATTATTTTCCCTAAATATGCCAAATACAAATGGACTGGACATAAATTTTTACATGATAATTAATTATTCTTATTGTATATAGTTTTACTATGTTAGAGTTAAAATATTTCCCTTTTATTTAAACAAAAGGGGGAAATGGTGTGGGACATTTGCACACTGTGTGAAGATATATTGCTGTAATTGGTTTAATTAAGAGCTGAACAGCCAATAACTAGGTTGGAGGTATAGGCAGGACTTCCAGGCAGAGAGAGGAAGCAGGAGGAGATAATCGAGGCTCAGAGGAGATGCCATGGAGATGTGGGATGAGTCGGACAAAAGAGAGGTAAAAGCCACAGAATGTGGATTAATAAAAATATGAGTTAAGTTATAAGAGCTAGCAGGACAAGCCTAAGTTAAGGTTGAGCTTTCATAATTAATAAGAAGACTCCATATCATTTTATTTGTGAGCTGGGGGCCCAAAGAAAATTTCAACTACAGAAAAACTTGACTCAAAGTAGACTAAACATCATGCCAATTGTTTCACATGGCAACGACACAGGGGTACCATAGGAACGACTGAGTGGGAAGGAGAGGAAAGTATGAAGTACCCAGGCTCTCTTCTTTTATTAGCCTCCTCCTGCCGTGGCGACAATTACTACTGACTAAATGGCTAAACCCACACAAAATTATCATGTCACTTGTCTGGAGGTGGGAAATAGCTCCTTTGTTGGCATTGTGTCTATTGCTTCCTACAGATTCTATGGGAGAAGCCATTTCCTTCCCGGAGCCAGGTCCTAAAAGCCACCCACATGCCTGGCACATGTCCCTGAACAGCTTAAAGCCGCAGTGACTGGACAGCCCTTCTCACATCAAATGCATCTCATGCTGACTGTCCTGCTACACTGTTCCATTGTAAAAGAAGATATTTTTTAGTTGGTCTTTCTTTTTTTATATTTATTTATTTATTATGTATACAGTATTCTGTCTGTGTGTATGCCTGCAGGCCAGAAGAGGGCACCAGACCCCATTACAGATGGTTGTGAGTCACCATGTGGTTGCTGGGAATTGAACTCAGGACCTTTGGAAGAGCAGGCAATGCTCTTAACCTCTGAGCCATCTCTCCAGCCCGAAGATATTTTTTACTCATGTGTTTATGTATGTCTATGTGTGGGAATGTTCATACATGAGTGCAGGTACTGCCAAGTCTAGAAGAGGGTGCTAGATTCCCTGGAGCTGACGTACAGGTGGTTGTAAGCCACACAAAGTGGATGCTGGGAACCAAACCTGGGTCATCTATAAGAGCAGTCCACACTATCAACCACCAAGCATTTTTCTGACCACACCCTTTTATAGTGTTATTTTATTTGTATTTTAATAAATAAAGCTAGCCTGAAGATCAGAGAGTAAAACCCACTGGTCAGCCTTACAGGCCAGGCAGTGGTGGCACACATCTTTAATCCCAGAAGCCATGTTAGTTTGTCATAGAAACTGGGTGGTAGTAGTGCATGCCTTTAATCCCAGCCCTAGAGAGGATTATAAAATGGGAAAAGACAGCTCTCAGTCTCATTCTGAGATTCCTGGAGGTAGGATCACCATTTCAGACTGAGGTAGAGGTAAGGGCCAGTGGCTGGTTGTTTTGCTTTTTGACCTTCAAGTTGAACCCCAACATCTGTTTTTAGGTTTTTATTAATCGTGCTATATACACGCTTCCATTTTAAGGACCTTTGTGATGGCAAATGGGCTCAGAGACAACCAAAACCTGAGACTACACATCTCGGGTCCCCACATCTTAGCCACATAACTTTTGTTTTCTTTTTCAGATGGGGTATGCTATGTAGTCAGGGCCTTGAACATACCATCCTCTGCCACAGGCTTCTGAACTACAGAATTCTAGTGTATATCACCACCCCTGGATGCAAAGGCTCTTTGACCATGTAAACATCTGTCCATGGGCTTCAGAGGTGAGGACATGGACATCTGGGTTGCATCATTCTGTCTACCACCATCTGTGTGTGTTGTGAAATACTTCTTTATACTGTATCACTGTGATTGGTTTAATAAAGAGCTGGGTGGTGGTGGTACACACCTTTAATCCTAGCACTCAGCAGGCAGATCTCTGTGAGTTCGAGGCCAGCCTGGTCTACAAGAGCTAGTTCCAGGACAAGCACCAAAGCTACACAGAGAAACCCTGTCTCGAAAAACCAAATAAAATAAAATGAAAAATAAAAGTTAAATAGCCAATAACTAGGCAGGAAGAGGTTAGGCAGAACTTCTGGGGACAGGGAGGACTCTGGGAAGAAGAAAGGTGGATTTGCCTTGGACATGGAGAGGAAACAGGAGGTGGAAGGTGGAAGAGAGGTAATGTCATGTGGCAGAATGTAGATTAATGTAAGTGGGTTAAGTATTAAGGGCCAGTGGGACCAACCTAAGCTAAGGGACAAGCTTTTATAATTAATAAGAAGTCTCTACGTCATTATGTGTAAGCTGGAGGTAGACAAAAAAAGCACACTACATAAGTGCTCCCCCACCTTCAGGGAGAGTTTACCTTCAGGATGGCTTCTTTGCTGGTTTGTAAGATAATAATTAGCTTCCAGCTCTCAAGGAGACACACCTTCCAGAAGACCTGAGAACAAGCCAGTTCTTTCTTACACATCCTCTTTGAAAAGAGAAAATCTGGTCAGAAGACTCAGAGCAGACGGCTTTTGGGGGTAGTGGCCTGAGAGGCGATGGCTCTTTACTAATCCATATTTTTAAATTGCTTTGAGATAATAATTTGATCTGGTTGTTAAAGAGCTGGTCTCCCTGTAGAGCTCAGGGCAGCAAGCACCATGAAGCTCTGGGTCACTCTTCATAGGTATAGTTCTGTGTACGATGAAGTACATGTCATCTTGCTTTCCACAAACAGAAAGGGTGGTATTGTCCTAACTGCGAGAAAACCAAAGTTCAGCTAGATGCTTTCTCTGTATTCAACTTACTATATCTATGACTGTGGTCAGCCCACAGGATCTGTAATTTTATATGCAATTCAACCCACTTCATTGAAAATAAACTGGAAAAATGCATCTGTAATGAAGGTGTCTGGCCTTTTCTCTTGTAACTATTGTCTCAGTAATCCAGCATAACAACTATTTTTATAGCACTTATATTGTAGATGATGCAAGTAATCCAGAGACCACTGAAAATATGCAGAAGCATAAGTCATATGCAAATGCATCACCTTTTTACACGACGACTTGAACATTTCCAGGCTTTGGTATCAGTGAGGGGCCTGGAAGCAGTCCTTCAGGGATACCAAAGGATGACTGCATTACCATATATGGAGACAGAGGCACATCCTATTAGGGACAAGAGTAAACTGAGCTCCACTGTCTATCAAAACAGAACTTGTCCATGCTATGACAGAGCTGTCAGAGGGAGTCAACACCTTGGAAGTCCACACCACGGCTCCAAGAAAACATGTAACAGAGTAGAGTCTGTCAGCATGTTCTTGTCCTTGAAGACTGTCGAAGACAGACCAGCATTCCCACTGTGGCTAAGTACACAGAAGACCAGCATTCCCATTGTGGCTAAGCACCCAGAAGATCAGTATTCCACTGTGGCTAAGCGCCCAGAAGATCAGTATTCCACTGTGGCTAAGCACCCAGAAGATCAGTATTCCACTGTGGCTAAGCACCCAGAAGATCAGCATTCCCACTGTGGCTAAGCACCCAGAGGATCAGCATTCCCACTGTGGCTAAGCACCCAGAGGATCAGCATTCCCACTGTGGCTAAGCACCCCACCCTCCGAAACTGCTGAGAAAGGAACATCTCACTCAGATGAAGACAGTAACAGTGAAACTGAAGCTGAAGAGCTGAAGTCTGAGTCTCATACACTTATCAGCCAGGGTCCAGCGAAGAGGAAAAATTTCCACCAGCTACTGATATGGGATTCCCCTCCAAAGGCTGTGAATACCATTGGTGAATAAAGAAACTGCCTTGGCCTGTTGATAGGGCAGAACTTAAGATAGGCAGGGAAGACTAAACTGAATGCTGGGAGAAAAGAGGCAGAGTCAGAGAGAAGCCACAGAACTGTCGCCAGAGACAGACATGCCAAAACTTTGCTGGTAAGCCACTGCCACATGGCGATACACAGATTAATGGAGATGGGTTAAATTAATATGTAAGAGTTAGCCAATAAGAATTATGGGCCAAACAGTGATTTAATTAATACAGTTTCTGTGTGATTATTTTGGGGCTGAGCAGCCAGAAACCAACAAGCTGCCTCCCTGCAAGCAGCAGCCTCCCTGTAACAAGCTATTTTATAAGAGAAAAGTTAGTACAGAAAATTGTTAACCAGGTACAAAGGGTTAAAAAAAAGAACCCCCACAAACCCAAGGTGCAGTACAGGTCTGAGGAATGAAACAATGGTTTGGGGTGAGAATGAAGAGCCTGCAAGAGGGCTCCTTGGAGTTTCTGAGCAGGTGAAGGGGCACGGTCAGCTCTGCACACGGGAGGGAAAGTGTGTACTGAGCTCTGCAGTTGCTCCTAAAGCTGCTATTGCAGAGAGAAGCAGAGCTGCTGTGCGGCACAGCCCAAGGAGCAAGGGGAAGCACACAGCACTCCTGTCTTCCAGCTCTGCAGCATCCTCTAGCACTGCAATCACGGCTTAACAAAACAGACAATGCAAACTCCTGCTTCAGCATCTCCAGGGAGAAGGGAAAAGGCTGTGCCTGGAGTTGCAGACAACCAATGGCTTAATGAAAAGACACAACAGACAGTCCTGCCATGAAGCCCATGGCAAAGCTTCTTCATTTCAGAGTTGTAGTGCATCCTTGGAAATGATAAATGAGGTATCCGTGCTATAGAGTGTAGATGGAGCGGCAGGGCTGCGTCCAGCCACCTGGCTAGCATTACACCCGAAATAATTACACGGAAACTGTATTTTTTAAACACTGCCTGGCCCATTAGTTTCAGCCTCTTATTGGTTAATTCTCACATCTTCCTTTAACCCATATTTAGTAATCTGTGTAGCACCACGAGGTGGTCGCTTACCAGGAGAGATCTTAACCTGCGTTTGACTTAAGAGAGGAGAGGCATGGCAACTGCCTGAAGCGTCTGCCTTCTCTCTCCCAGAATTCTGTTCTGTCTACTCTGCCTACCTAATTTTCTGTCCTATTAAAGGGCCAAGGCAGTTTCTTTATTAACCAATGAAAGTAACTCATAGACAGATGACTCTCCTCCATCAATAGAGTATACTTTTTTATATTTTAGAACTGCTATCAACACTCAAGTGCAAGGAGAGAGCATGAATCTAAGGAGTCCCCACTGTGTGTGAACCTGAGGGAGACACACAGCAGTGGCTGCTTCTAGAGCACTGGTTCTCAGCCTTCCTAATGCTGGACCCTTCAAAACAGTTCCTTGTGTTACAGTGATCTTCCCAACCATACAATTATTTTCGTAGCAACATAACATGGTAATTTTGCTACTGTTATGAATCACAATGTAAATAACTGTGTTTTCTGATGACCTTAGGCAATGATGACCCTGCGAAAGGGTCATTCAACACCCCCAAAGGGCTCGCAACCCAGAGGTTGAGAACTACTGTTCTGTAGAGACAGCACAAAGAGGTCACTGGCTCAACCACGCGGAGAGCTTTAAGTGCAAAGCCTTTATGTAAAGAACCCTGATGCTGAGAAGGAGCCCCAGTGGGAGCCAATGAAGACAAATCAGCACTGTAGCTTAGCAAGTCTAAAACTAAATAGCATGGTTGGTCAAGATCCCCCCCAAGTTCTGTGTATGAAAGTCCTATGCCCCAAGGTGGTAGGAAGAAGAGGTGGGAAATGCTAAGGAGATGGAGCCTATGAGAACTTGAAGACAATGAAGTTATACCTTTGGGAGGGGTTGGGGGACCCTGGTCACTTTCCTCTTTCTTTCTCATAGCTCCCCGACTCATCAAGAGAGAGGTTCACTCATTCTGCCATGTGCTTGTGCCATGAAATACAGTCGCACCACAGTCTCAAAGCCCAGTTGAGCATGGCTTGGCACCTCTAAAATTATGAGCCAAAGTAACCGGTTTCTCTTTATAAGCTGATACTCTCCTATGTCCTCACACAGTGGAAGGTCAGTGAAATAAGAACAAAACCTCATTTCAATCCAAATTCTCTTTTCAAGAATTCCCCATAGGCAAAGCTCAGAAGCTGGTAAAACATTCAGTAAACAAACAACCCCAGGATAAAGATCACCTCTTAGAAAACATGGGCAGGGGCCCTTGGGACTTATTCTAGACTCCCTGACACTCACTGGGCCATAATGAACTGAGATAGTCAGAGAGCCATCTAGAAGCCAAGGAGCTGGTCATATTTCCAAGATGCCAAAAGATGGGGACATAGCCTCTAATGTCCATAGAATCCATTCAGCCTGGACCCTACAAGGCAGAGATCTACTTAGAGAAAAAGATGGCTGCACCAAGAAGTAAACAATCTCCATGGCGGAGCAGGTCTGCATTGGGTAGATGGTGCAGAGCCTTGTGTGCTGAGGCAAATCTCGACTCTTCAAGTTTGCTTTCTCACCTGTCAGTGGGGCTGGCACGGCCACACTTGCGGCTGCTGTCTTCATCGAATCCATCACTTTCCGATACCAAGAAGAATGGTTTCCCAGGGGCTTTGGCTTCCTACCACAGAATTAAGGCTCCAGGCAATCTATTTCATACTTTTTCTATTGTACTGTTTTTCTTCCCAATCAATCTAATTTTTCTTTGACAATTCAAACTCAAATATTTTATTTCTCATAGGATTGAAATACCTGCTTTGAGATAGTTAATGACATATGTCCCATTATCTTTCTAAGTCTGATTCTTTAAAAGCTGTAACTGCAAAAAGACGATTGTCAACAAAATGTAGTTATGGTTTTTGGGGTTTTTTTTGGGAGGGGGGTAGTGTTCGAGCCAGAGTTTCTTTGTAGCTTTGGAGCCTGTCCTGGAACTAGCTCTTATAGACCAGGCTGGCCTCGAACTCACAAAAATCCGCCTGTCTCTGCACCCCCCCCCTCCCAGTGCTCGGATTAATGGTGTACACCACCACCGCCCAGTTTTGTTTTTAAAAGACTTCTCCAGTAGTCTTATAATATCAAAGTGTACTGGGGGTTCAAATTATGATCTTTAATATCTCTATCCAATTAGATTTTTAAAAAAGACAGCTGTGACTCAAGAGAAATGTTTAAAGTACATCCACATTATAAATCAACCATAAGGTCTAACTGCTAGACCCCAGTCTTAGCTCCCAGCCTCATACAGAGGAGGCTCAGTGACTAACTACTGAACGACTGTAGGCATAAACGAGCACAAGAAGGAATGGACAGGAATTACGAAATTACAACATGCTCTCTCCTCTCTGGTTCCCACTAAGCAACACTTAAACACTGAGGTTCCTGGAGGGCTGCATGTGATCAAAAATCTCAAGTGTGTATCCTAAATGAGGAGTGTCACAAGTGGGCACATTATAAATGTCCAAAACAAGCCCAGGAGGCAGCCCCAGGCCCAGCTACTGAACATGAAGTGCCCTGTGACGACAAGCTGCCCTCTTACACACACACCTCCCGTCATGCCTTCAAGTCTTAGGTTTTAATATATTCTCCACCATGAAGCTATTTTTAGAATCATCCTTTCCCCCGAGACATCCATCTTTTTCCCTCCTTTTTTACCCCAAACACTTTCTTGGTTATAGGCTGAAGATTCCAACTTGAGTTTGGAGAGGGAGCTGCTCAAACCAGAGAAATGTCAGGCATGTCATTTTCAGCATGACGTATACAGCTTCGGTGTTATAACTAAACAGAAAGAACAAAGATACTGAAATATTAATCATGCCGCCCTGCTGCCCACTGGGAGGCACTGGAAATGGCAGCACAGCACTGGCTCCTGGCCCCAAGTGCACATGGCTGCTGTGCAATCACAGACATTCCCCTTCCTGAACATATGGAGAGACCTCAGCAAAGAATTTGCCTCAGTGAACCCTGACTAGCCAATCAAAACCAGAAGGTTCCAAGTTCAGTGACTAAGATCAGGAACGAACTGTGCGTGGTGAAAAGGAGATTTTGTGTGCTGGGGAAATTTATACCCCGAGATCAACCATGTCACAGGTGTGCGGATCACCTGGAGACGCTGAACTTTGAAAAGGCCACTTCAAACATTTCTTCCAGCAGCACGCCTGTCATCACCGAGTCTGAGAACCCAACAGTGCCTCGTCGTATCTGAGACTCCCAGGACTGACAGGAGCAGCCTCCACACCGCATCTGCATCTTCGCAAGTGAATTTACTTTAATGCTCTCAGCCCATAAGGTAGGGATTATCATCCCCGTTCTACGGGAGGGGACCAAAGCCGGGAAAGATGAAGTCTGTTGCTCTCAGTCAGGCAGCTGGGACACGGAGGGGGCGGAGCCCCTCTGATTCCGGAGCCTTGCCCTTGACCACCATACATCTGGCATCTGGCATTCTTTCCCCTCGCTTATTCCCTAGTACTCACGGAAAGGTAAAAAAATAGAAAACTGGGTGGAGGAAACATTCAAACACAAACAGGTTCTGGCTATTCAAGATGACCTTGGAAACACGGGGGGCCTCTATTTCCACAGGGTGACCTGAAGTCATTAGTTGCCTTGGAAGATAAAGAAAGTGTGGAACTTTGAGCATTCATAAGCTGGAATCTGAACTTTAAAATGCCCCCTAACACAAAGCTTTCTAAGGGCTGGCATTTTTTTAAGTGGAAAACTCTACCCCTGACCTCATGTCAAAACACAGGTGCGGGCCAGTGCCATGGCTCGCTGGACTCATAAGTGCTTGCACGCACACCATTACTGATTGTAACATGAGGAGCCTCTGCTTGGGCCTGGAGCCAGGCGGGACACAGCCCGCCACTCCATCTACAACAACTGATTCCTGAATTGTTCTCTAACAGCCACATGCATACTGTGGCATGTGCATGATCACACACATTCACATTATACATACACACATAAATAAATAAATACAGCTCTCTGCTCCTCCCCATTCCAGAGACAGCCCTGAGACACAATGATGGTTGGAGAAAATTGATTGGGCCGTACTGAACACCTGGTTACCAGGGCTGCCTTTAACTCTGGCAGAGTGGATACTGTTGCCATTTATGATCATTCATTGACCTCAACTGCATGGTCTACATGTTCCAGTATGATTCTACCCATGGCAAGTTCCATAGCACAGCTAAGTCTGAGAAAGGGAAACTTGTCATCAACGGGAAGGTGATCTCCATCTGCCAGGAGCAAGATCCTGCCAACACCAAACGGGTAATGCTGGTGCTGAGAAGGCAAGGATTTACTTGAAGGGTGCCCCCAAAGGGGTTATCATCTCTGTTCCTTCTGCTAATACTCCCATGATGTGTGTGAATCATAAGACATATGACAACTCACTCAAGATCGCCAGCCCAACAACTGCTTAGTACCCTTGGTCAAGGTCATCATCCATGATAACTTTGGCATTGTGAAAGGATTCATGACCACAGTTCATGACATCACTGCCATCCAGAAGACTGTGGATGCCCCTCTATGAGTCTGTGCCATGACAGACATGGGGCTGCCCAGAATACCATCCCTGCATCCACTGGCACTGCCAAAGCTGTGTGTGGGCAAGGTCATCCCAGAGCTGAATGGAGGGCTCACTGGCATGGCCTTCCATATTCCTACCCCTAGTGTGTTGGTCATGAATCTGACATGCCACTGGGAGAAAGCTACCAAGTACTATGACAACAAGAAAGTGGAGAAGCAGGCACTGGAGGGCCCACTAAAGGACATCCTGTCTCCTGTGACTTCAACAGTGGCACCCACTCTTCCACCTTTGATGCTGGGGCTGGCATTGCTCTGAGTGACAAGTCTGTAAAGGTGATTTCCTGGTCTGACAATGAATAAGGCTACAGCAGCAGGATGGATGCTCCATGGCCTCCATGGTCTCCGAGGAGTAAGAAGCCTTGGACCACCCACCCTAGCAAGAACACAGAGCAATAGAAGTTATGAGCTGCTAAGGAGTTCTGCCCCAGCTCAGCCTCCAACACTGAGCATCTCCCCTCACAGTTTCCACCCCACACCCCCAAGGAGAGGGGCTTATGGAGCCCTATTCTCTTGAATACCACTAATAAAGTTCACTGTACCCACAGAAAACCATATACACATAAAAAATAAAAACTTAAACACACACACACACAAATACTGCATAAAATTACTTTCAGGATATATACACAGGTATACAGAAAATTCAACTGAGTTCTGAGTTTAGACTTAGTTTGCAGTCCCAAGACATTTCATTATGTAATGTCAATACTCCAAACTCAAGAAAGAAAAACTTATCTCAAGCATTTGAGACAAGGGATATTCAGCATATACTTTCAAGACAAAGGGCTTTTGGGCTCTGGAGAAGATAATAGAATTTGAATGTCAGGATGGACAGCAGCATGGAGGGACACCTGCTAGCCCTTCAGATGCTTTGTAAGACTGTGAGGACTCGAGGAAGTAGTCAGCTTTATCCTCAGAAGTATAAATGGTATTAAAATTCACACTGCTACCAGACAGCAGTGTGGCCCAATGGCTTAACCGAACATGGAACAGACGGTATCGTGACACTGTGAAGGGAACGCGTACCAAGCACTTGCTCTGTGCATGCACTGCGCTGAGCTTCACCTCATTTACTCCTCAACAACCGCCCCCCCAGATGGGAACCTCTTTTTCCCACCCCCTTTTCCCCTTGGGGCTGAGACAAGTAAATGGGGAGACCAAGCAGGACGACTAAACAAACGCGGTCGCAGCTGTGCTGCTGACAGAGGACACAAGGGGACCTCTGTCCCATAACAACAGCAATGGAAACTGAGATGCGAAGGGAACACATTCTCAGCCAAAACCTTCGATGGGGGGTTGGTTGCTATTGCTTGCTTGCTTGCTCGTTTTCTCTCAAGAATCAGGGAGGAGAGAGAACAGAGATCAGTCTGCCCCATCAAAAACATGCTTTTCCATGCAGGGCTGTGGGGAGGGCCTAGGGCCCATGCCTCATCGGGAAAATAGCATTTTTAAAAGAAGCCTCTTCCTTGTGCTTTCTGGTTTTTCTCATGTAAAACACAGCTCACTGGGCAGTTCATTTTTGGAGATACCACGGTGCCCTCCTGTACCTGACAGACTGCTTCTGTCCTTATATTAAAAATAGGAGGCTAAGGATGGGCGCATTCCATATGCTGTCAACAGAGAAGAAAGAGAGGTACTTAACCGTTACAGCGCATGAACCTGGTGCCCTGTTGCACCCCATTCCTGCCTTTTGTTCTCTACAACCTACATGCCAAGTGTCTTTAGAACCCAACCCAGGAGAAGGCAGAACAGGTTCAGCCCGAGTTGGTGCACGGTGGTATTACAATCATGTAAAAGAATGCAGGGGAGCAGCTGGGGACACAAGCTCGGGAGCCTGGTTAGTGTTTTCAGTCCTTGAGCGGGGTAAGCACTGTCCTGCCAGCATGATGGTGCACCAGGACCTCCCGGAGGATCCAACACATCCATTCCACCCAAGTCTAAGCCCACACCAGCCTGTCTGTCCCCACCACCATCACCGCCACTCCCCTCCACCGTGGGAGGTGTCCCATGCCTGTCAGCTTTCACACAGAAGCCACACCTCAGGTTACATGCATGTAAATGATGTTAGAGGAAAACGACTGGATGACCTCTTCAATTTCCACCGCAAACCATGCCTTCAATGTCAGACTGTCTGTGGGCCCACTCAAACGTCTCCTCCCAACACAAGACAACTCACTTCTTCCTATACCCTTTACCCATTTCCAGCAAGCGTAAGCATTATTTTTGAAACAAAGCAAAACAAAAATGGCTACCCTTAGGCTCTTTGCTTGAACAGATGACAAAAGCAGTAAAATGAGAATTACCCTTCACCCGACTCCCGCCCCTGAGCCGGCCATATTGGAATAGTTTAATTGCAGGGAACAGAGTCAGGACTGAGGCCAAAGGCAAAGTTGAAGATTGTTTCTCGTGCCTCAAATGATCTTATCCAAAAGACCTGCCCTAAGATTTTATTCAAAGGCACACATCAAACCTGGTTAGACACAAGCACTGTATGACCAGTTTTGGGCTCTTAAGTACATAATAAACATTTTAAATTGTTTACATATTTCAAACTTAAAAAAGATCAACAGAACTATTCACTGGTGATGTCAACTTCGGTTTCCAAATTACTGTCTGAAGTGGCTAAACAAGATAGAATGTCATTGTCACTGCAGCCACAATATCTCCTCTAGGATTTCACTCTCTTGGCGGGGCGGACAGATAGAAAATGAATGCTGTCATGGCTGGCCCCACAGCAAACTGTGAAGACCGAGTTGCCTCCCAGCTCAAGCTCCCGTAAGATCCCAAGCAGCATTGGTCCCTGTCTCCCTGTCTCTCCCAGCTTGGGCACTTGGCTCCAATCAGATCACCTCTGTCCTGTAGCTTTGCTTTTCATTGCCAGCGTTCTGTGACCCTACCCACCACCCTACTTCAGAACCCCATTTTCTGAGGCCTGTACAGAGATGCCAAGTCCAGCTGAAGGTCATCATTTCCATAATGGACTTTTTATCTTTTCATCTGAGACAGTGATGATTGTAACAGGCCAGAATCCATCTTCTGCATCTCCACCTTCTGAAGAACACAGGTCTGCCTCTCTCAGGAACATGCGTCCTCATGTCTACAGTTTTCCCTCACTGAACATGTCAGTACGGCATACGTGCAACAGGCCTGTATGGAGTGTGTGTTCTTCTGAGGCTGGTCTTAGCAAGTATCCTGGACTTGGATGTGGGGAAAGTCACTGTGAGCTGATTTAAATGGGGCTCATGGTGCCTGGGCTGCATAACAACGTGGCTTATGCTGACCACTGGCTTTCCTATGTGATGGGTGCCTTGAATAAAGCCTGTGCACTCACTCATCTCTAATGAGACTCCCTGATCAGCGGCATTTCACACATGCTGTCCCAACTCATTTGGGGATTAAGAGCAGTATCCTGTGTGACTTTACTGGCTCAACATCCTTGGAAGGCTGCCCCTGGGTGTCCTTGGACTCTACTCATGAGCCTGGCCCTTGGTTGATTCTGTACCCACTTGATTCCTATTGTTTGCGGTGGTAAACATGGAATTAGTGAGCATGGAACAGATGTTCCTAAGGGAAACATGCAATTTCTAGGTTTGTATTTCATGCAGATCAGAATATTTTGTCCCAAAAGGAACTCACTACAGTGATTCTATTTTAGTTATATTTCAAAAGAAAAACCAAGTTTAAGAAATGTTTGGTGACTTGCCTGAGGCTGGCTCACTAAGAAAAGCCAAGGTTAGGCCTGATATCTGTGGGTTATCTATGCCATTACTGCCACTGATACCTTGCAAGAAACAAATTAAAGGAGTAGGGTTGAATTTGGCTCTCAGTTTGAAGACCCAGGCCACCATGGTGGCAGCAGGCTGCAAGAGCTTAATGGCACTGGTCACACTGTACCCACAGTCAGAAGAGAGTGGTGAATGACACTGTATCCAGTCAGAGAGAGTAGGGAACAACACTGTACCCACAGTCAGAGAGGAGGGAATGACACTGTACCCACAGCCAGAAGAGAGTGGTAAACACAGTGTTCAGCTCCCTTTCTCCTTTTATCTGGGACTCCAGCCTGAAGAATAGCGTCACCCATATTTAGGTCTTCCACCTAAAGCAACTTGATGTGAAAACTCCCAAACATGCCCAGAGATTATCTTCTAGATTCTAGATTCTGTGATTCTAGATCCTCCTAAGTTGACAATTACTGCTAGTCACCACAAAACCTTGCAACAGGACCCAGGGCCAGAACCTCCATCCTTCTGGCATCTTTGCAGGAAAGAGGAAATGGAAAGGCAGCACATCACCTTGTCTGACCTTAGAACATGCTCACGGAGTGACTCAAATTCTACCACCTTACAGTCACTCAAGAATTGCAAAAGTACCACCTGTACAAACACGGGGTTACAGATACATTTTAGTGAGCAGCAGACCTTGGGGAAGGCTGCAGGTCAGCTCCAGGCCTCTCTTCTACAGAGGCACGGAGGAAGGAAACTGCTGTGCAGAGTGGCAGGCACGAGCTTCCAGGGTGAGGTGATGTCAGGTGAGGTGGTATAGAGCCTCCGCGTTGTGCTGTGTGGGAGTGCATGCTTCAGTTCAGTGGCTACAGCTGGGGCACTGTGGTGGCCTCCTCCCTCTTAGAGGTCAAATAAGAGCTGTGAGGAAACCCAAGGGAAAGGAAGCCTGATGAGTCACCTCCCCCAGCTGTCCCGAGGCTTGAGCATAAATGTCCTTTTCTTTGACTAACATGCTGTAAGCTTTTCTTCTGGAAAACCCTGGCCTCACCAGTTACATGGCAAACTGTGTGCAGTGCCAGGGTCAAAACCAACATATGGACCTAGAAAGAAATGAAGAAGGTATTGGTCTGGCAAAGGCAAAGAAGTTCTTGTGGCTCAAAGAGGACCAATCCTTGCTTATCATCAGAACTAAAGCAGCAGCAAAGGCTCGGGAGGAGCACCATGCCTGTTTCTGCATACTCAACAGACATGCAGATACTGGCTCTGGGCTGTGCTGCTTAATAAAAAAAACAGATGAAACATCTTTATTCCTGATTCTTGGCAAAGTGAGAAGTGCTTTTAGATTTATGCTAACAAGGTAACTCCTGGTAGGGCCTTTAAATAACGAGGGGAGGGCTAGCCCTAAGGACGATTAGAGCACTGAAAGCTGCCGGCCCAATCTCACCTCCAATGGTGAGGAAGGAGACTGGAGCCAGAGGCCTGTACCACGGCCAGTGGCCACTCAGGTAATGAAGCCTCCACAAAAGTCCACCAACAAGGTCAAGGCAGCTTCTGGGTCAGGGAACACATGGATGCACTGTGAGCTTGGCACATGTGGGAAGGGCACGGATGCTCTGCACCACCTCACCCTGACACATGGATGTGCCGTGAGCATGGCACATGTGGGAAGCGCACAGAGTGAGTATCACTCACTCTGACACTTGCCCCATACATTACTCTACTTGGCTGTTCCTGAGTAACAACTGCCACGATGAAACTCTAATCGTAAGTATGGTACTTTCTAGAGTTCTGTGAATGCTCTCATAAAGTACCCAATTCAGGAGTCAGGAGAATGCACAGCCAACCAGATGGAAGTGCCTGGGGATACCCAGGACTTAACAGCTGTATCTAGGGTGGGACTGAGTGGCACTGAGCTGGACTGAGCCTGCAGACCTGTGGAGCATCAGAAACTGCTGGATGCCCAGCTGGAGTCAGACAAGTGTTAGGACGACAGATTATCTATCTTGTTCTTCTTCGCTCCCCCTCTACTAACTCTCCTCTTCCTATAGACAAAGACCGCTCACCCTCAAGTGCCTAAAACCATGACTACAAGGAACATAATTACCTTTCTCCATCTCCCCAATTTTACTGTTTTAGGGAAATTCAGTGGTGAAGACATCAGGTGATAAGTTGGTCTGCACGCACAGGAGCCCTAGAAAACAACTTCCACAGACACCATGTGAAACGTCTGTTCTGTTGAAGCCTCTGGAGCACAAGCTGTTTGGGTAGAATAACTTATATTGCTATTGTTACTTCAGAAAAAACCACGACTTTGAGTTTGAAACAGTAGAGTTCGGCATGCTTGTTGCCTCCTTCCTTCCAGAGAGCACAGCCACACCGCGGAGATGATTTTTTTTAGCCTGAAAGTGACTCCACGGTGGCAGTGAAAACACAAGGGAGGGCTATCAATGAACAAGTCATTTGGAAGACTCGCTCGCTTAAAGACGAGACTGGGCTGTATTGACAAACCACAATGGGGGGGAAGCTCCAACTTGAAATACACACTGCTACAGAGAGAAGCTCTTTCTTCCCCAACAGAGAGTTCTGGAGAGCCGCCAAGCTTGGAGTCAATGGCTACTGGCAGCCACAGAATGTTCTACAAAGAAAGTGGCTGTAAGGCAGGAATCAGGGCTCTGAGCAGGGAGCTGTCTATGGAGCAGCTGGGCCCGACTACCCTGAGCCCTGCCCTGTGTGGGCTGCAGCCTCCAGGCTTTACTCCCCAGCTGGAGCTCTTGGCCAGCGCTCTCTGGAGAGGAAGGGCTGCTGTGGAAGGCAGGCCCATGGGAGCCTGCGTCTAGGCGAGGAAATGAGTCAGAGACCCCGGGATAACTACAGGGTAAAAAGAGGTCAATGAAGAAGTCACGTCACCCTGGGTTAAAGTTCTGCCATTTCACCCCAGGTTAATGTTCTAACCTCACTACTTCTGTGGTGAGGGTTGCAGCAAAGGTCCTGAATCTGCTTGTGCCCTCCTTTTACTTAACCCGATGGGAAGCCTGCCTACAGTACAACCTATCTACTTGTAGATTCATGGAAAGTTATCCTAGGTAAGAAAGAAGCCTCCTGGGTAAATCAACCTACTACCACACAAGAAGCCCATCCCAGCTGTCTTACACATTAACATGGTCCTCTACTCATAAGCATAAAGTGTCATTAGAAAATTTGCAGATCTGTAAGGAAAATCACAGGGACTGGGACTGTGATTACTACAAACTGCATGCCTAAAGCAGCCTTCATTTTCCTACAAGTCCGGAGGCTCTAAGAGAGCTGCTTTCTAAGGCCCTTCCTGGTGGGTCCTCCTTGTGTCTTCCATTGGCCTCCCCTCCATATGGATCTTCTAATTTCTTCACCTTACAAAGGGCATTAGTCATACTGAACTAGGGCCCATTCAAATGACCTCATTTTAACTTAATTACTTCTTTAAAAAGCCTCTCTCCAAATACAGTCACATTTTTGGGGGCAGGCTATTAGAACACCAAAATATGAATGGGATATATATGTCATGGGCATAATTCAGGCCATAACAACATGAAAGAAAAAGTCTGAGATAAACAACCCAAACCTTGTCAAGAAAAAGTAGAAATGATACAAGGAGGAAAAAAAAGTTGAGGTTAGTACCATTTAAAAGTCTTCAAAGGAAGACCTCACAACTGGAAAAACACACCAGTGGAAAAAAGCAACCGTGAAAATTAAAGCTTTCTTAATAGTTAAAACTATAGCACTCCTCAACACAGACACACACGCAGACACAGAGGCACAACTCAGACACAGACACACAGATACACACTCAGACACAGACGAGACATACACATACACTCAAACACACAGATACACACTCAAACACAGGCACACAACCACACTCAGATACACACTCAGACACAGACACACAGGCACACACAGACACATACTCAGACACAGACACATAAACACAGAGAGACACATTCAGACAGAGATGCAGGCAAACACACACTCAGACACAGACACATACACACAGATATATACTCAGACACGGACACATACTCAGACACAGACACATAAACACAGAGAGACACATTCAGACAGAGATGCAGGCAAACACACACTCAGACACAGACACATACACACAGATATACACTCAGACACGGACACACAGGCACACTCAGACACACACACACACACACACACCAATTAGAAGAGCCATGAAGGAGGAGACCCATTACAGAAGTCAGCAAATCTACATAAAACACTGGCTCAGACAAAGAAGGGCTTCTGTTGAAAACAGCATGAAAAATGGGGAGTTTGAAGTGAAGAATTCTAAACTTGATTTATTTGGAGATACTTATTTGCTTTAGACTTTTTTAGAAGAAAAATACAAACTTAGGTATGCATGTTAAAAATGCTGTGGACCAAGGTGGGTGGCCTGACTGAGTATCCTACTCTTGGGTGGGGATGGAAGAATTTAGTTTCCCCATAAAACCGTCATTTCCCAGCTCCTAGATTTATCCGGAAGGCCCACTTCCATCTGCTCACAGGCCTAGGAAGTCCAGCCTCACTCCTGGCCCCTGTATGGGTATACACACACTTGGCACCAAAGCCTACATCTGGCTAAGTTATCTAAGGACCACAAGACATCACTGGCAAGGATGAGAACTCCCTAGGTTGTTTCCAAGCCCAGCTAGGAATTGAAGGACTGTCTTAAAAGATGTCTTATCTAACATTTCTATATGTGAAATACAACTTATAGAAGGTCATTAATTTGGATGAGGGACCAAACCAATACAGACTGGTTAAGTAAAATGAACGCAAAAAGCAAGCACACATCGCAAGAACTGAGCTTTGGTTCCTCCTAAGCAGACACCTGCCTCCAATAAGCCAAGTCAACAAGTGCTAGGCCCTCACTGATGTCACCCTAACTCCTGCTCTCTGTCCACGTTGTAGCACCAGTTCTTACAGGTGCGCCCTTCCCCATTTATAGAATCTTCCATTAAAGCCAGTTTAGAATCTGAACTAAGTTTGTTGTAATTCTGTCTGTGTAGCTCTAGCTGTCCTGGAACTTGCTCTGTAGACCAGGCTGTCCTCAAACTCAGAGATCTGTCTGCCTCTGCCCCCAGAGTGATGGGATTAAAAGCATGCACCACCACTGCCCAGCCAGGTCTATTTTTTTTTAAACAAAAATCTACATTGTGAAGGAGCAGTGGAGGATTCCCACAGACTGCTTCCAATGTGGGCACCACACACTGACTTGTTTTATGTTCTTGACCTTGTAAAATGGGTCCTATGAATCCCCTTGATAGCCGCGAACAGACAATGAAGACTAGCTACCTTGCTCAAGATCATCCAGGTAGGTCTGAGTGTCCCACCCCTAGAGAGCATCACCACTGTGACATTCTAGTTCCAGTGTCCCCCTGCCCCATCCAGACATATGGTAGATTATACCTCATGGTGGCTACACGGGACAGCTGACCAGTGTACACACTGGGACAGGAGACGAGCTTATTTATCATTCTTAGGGCAGAGTATACAACTGCAGGGACAAGTGTCCAGACTTCTCTTACTTCCTGGTGTAGTGTCCAGCAGGTTCTGGAACAGTAGCTGTCCCAGACCAGCCCGCCCAAGCACAAACGGGAGGACTACGGAATCCAACTCCAGCAAACCTTCCAGAAAGTACTCGTTAAATTTTGCTGCCATAATGAAGAAAAAAAACCTTTCTACTTGGAAAGATTTTAAAATACTTTTCTCCAACTACATTTCTATGTGAAATATATTTCACTTGTAACATCCAAAATGATGTATTGCAATGGGCCAAATACAGAAACACACACGCTAGCTTTACTTCTCCAAACACAAAGCCCATAAAACTACAGGGCAATGTAATTCTGAGAATATCTTTAAAAAAGAGTTACCTTCCATAGTTTACATCAACATATAACTTACTATCGTAAACTTAAACTTGCATTTAATAACTTTTACATGTCTTTTCATTTTAAATGCAGTAACAAAAGAAATAGGGAAAAAACTCTCAGGATTCTTCAATAATTTTCAAAAATCATAAAGGGTCCTAGACCACAGATTTTGAAAGCCAGTTACTAGATAAAGGTAATCAAGATTTAAGTGTATACAGTGATACTAATAGCTAAATAGCCCACAGCAAAATATATTAATGACAGATATCAAAAAAGCCTAGTTACTCTATGTACATGCATGAATGTGTGTCTGATAACCTCCCCTTAAACTTTATAAAAAAGAACTGATTGAATCAAATGGGAAATGACTTTTCAGAAACAATGGAGGATATTTCATCACACGCTTCTCAGAGGATAACACTTCGCATTTTCAAAAGACATATTAGTATGTGCAGTCAAATAAATACATATAAACCCTGTGCACATCATGGCACATGTATGGAGGTCAAAGGACAACTCTCTAGAGTTGGTTCTCTCCTGCCACCTTGTAGGACCCAGGGACTGAAAGAAGGTTGGTTTTTGGCTAAGCAAGCACCTCATCGTCTGACAGCCTAGTCTCTTTCTTTCAGCAGTTTGCTCTTCTAGCTTATACAAGCCGAGAGAATGGGGGAATCACACACTGCTATGAAATCACTGGTTTCTAATGCTTGCCAGTTTTTATCTCTAGCACAACAGTGAAATACAGCCTACAAAAATGGAAGATGTTTCTCTCCAGATGACCAAAAAGAAAATTACCTGACATACTTTGGAAGAGTCTGATACTGAGGCTGGAGAAATGGCTCAGTGGTTAAGAGCTCTGTCTGCTCTTCCAGAGGACCTGGGTTCAGTTCCCAGCACCTACATGCTAGATCCCAACCATCTATAACTCCAGTTCCAGGGGATTCTACACCTCCTCTGAATTCTGTGGGCTACTGCATGTGGTGTACACATATAACTGCAGTCTTACACATCCACATAAAATAAATATTTTATAAAGAGCTCTGACACCAGACAGGAAGAAGTCCCCCCCTCCGCGTACACTGTATCAGTACAAGACCAACTGTCATGGAAGCCTAAGGGAACATCTCAAGAGATTTCAGGGTCAGTTCCCTCCTGTAAAGCTTACAGAAGTCACCCCTAATGAGCTGGAGGGTTGGCTCAGGAGTTAAGAGCATTGACTACTCATGCAGAGGCCCCAGGTTCAGTTCCCAGCACCCATATGGTGGCCAACAACCATCCACAAATCAAGGTCCCAAGAATCCGGCACCTCGGCACCAGGCACACATGTGGTGCACATACATACATGCTGGCAAAACATTCATACACATAAAATCATCTAAAAAAAGTACTGTTGCCGGGCGGTGGTGGTGCACGCCTTTAATCCCAGCACTTGGGAGGCAGAGGCAGGCGGATCTCTGTGAGTTCGAGACCAGCCTGGTCTACAAGAGCTAGTTCCAGGACAGGCTCCAAAGCCACAGAGAAACCCTGTCTCGAAAAACCAAAAAATAAAAAAATAAAAAAATAAAAAAAAATTAAAAAAGTACTGTTTTAAAGAAAGAAATTGTCTCCAAGTATAGAATTACAGGTAACGCAAACACTTTAGTGTAAATGTGGCTAATCTGAATTATGTGGCAACTGGCAAAAAGACAGAGTATGACTCAGACTCACTGCTATTGTACAACAGAGGCCGACAGCAGTTTCACTAGCTTTGAAGTCAAGATGCCCCCCCAGAGAATTGAGGGGAGACCCTTTTCTGTCTTTCCCAGTTTACAGAGCCTTTGTACCCCTTTCTTTGCGGCCCCTTCGGCGATCTTCAGAGCTAGAGGACACCATCTCGTCTCAGACATTGTGCTTCTTTATTCTTTCTGTCAAAGCTTCCTCTCCTCTCACCTGCAACCTGTCTTTTCCTGTGGTGCTAGACACGAACCCCAGGGCGCCCAGCCCTGCTGTGTCCCTTAGGCGGACGCCTCTAACTGCATAATCACAGATACCCTTCCTGTCCGGACTGACTTCAACCTGACACACCTGTACAGCCCCTTTGGCCCTGATAGGGCAATATCCTAGTGACGAAGATGTGCCTATCTTG
Source organism: Arvicola amphibius (assembly GCF_903992535.2). NCBI lineage: Eukaryota > Metazoa > Chordata > Mammalia > Rodentia > Cricetidae > Arvicola > Arvicola amphibius. The sequence goes on from NC_052050.1 coordinate 53,006,048, forward strand.
CTAAGTTTCAGAGAGGCAAATTTCTAATTTTATTCTCACTTTTCACAATGAAAATTCAGTTAGGAATTCTAACAAATCAGCAAGTGGAATCCATTGATGTGAATGTGAAGTTCTTTTGTTTGGTTGGTTCTTGTTGTTGATGTTTTGGATTTTTCGAGACAGGTTTCTCTGTGTAGCTCTGGCTGTCCTGAAACTTGCTCTGTAGTCCAGGCTGGCCTCGAACTCATAGATCTACCTGTCTCTGCCTCCTGACTGCTGGGATTAAAGGCACCACCTGACAGGATTTGTAAAGTTTTGGGAGCACCATGCCCTTCACTGAGCAGTCACATTTCTAGGTCTCTGAAGGACTCACTGGTTTCCTTGCCCCAGAATTGATGTTAGGAAGACAAGTGGCCTTCCCTACCATCCTGCTCTCCCATTCCCTACAGACAAGCAGCAAGTGGCATATAGGCCACCATGACTGGGATTTCCCCTTCGCTACTGCTCTTTCCCTTTTTAGGCCTGGTCACTGCCCACAAACAAGCAACTGGCGTTGGTCAGATGCTCTTAATTCCCTATGGTAAGAATGAAAACTGCATTCCTAAATTGAAGATAATCTGATCCTTTGATGCTGTTGTTATGTTCTAAGTACAACATATTTATTAGGAAGGGTTGACCCTTTGTTCCAAAATTGTCTGGCTGGTCATTATTCTAGCCGATTGCTTCTCTAAGGAAAATCAAAGCAACAAGTCTGGAGCTCCAGAAATCACCCAGGTATTTACAACAAGAATCCTCTGCCTGTGGCCCTGACGTCACAGGAAAGACCCAGGTGGGCTACAGGCCTGTCCACTGGAGATCCCACCAGCCTTGCTTCAGTTTAGCGACAGGAACGGAGGCTGACTATAAGCCTGTCAGGGACTGGTTTTGCTTTATTTTTATTCTGAGAGTGTCAATTCTTGTGAGAGAAAATGGCTGAGTCTGCCCTATCTCTGAAGAGAAAACACACATCAGAAAACCACCCATGTAAGTAACTGCTGGCTCCCTGGGAGGCCACCACAGAGAAACCCAGCTTATGTTGGCACCTCACGGGAAAGTCCCCGTGTTTGTCTAAATGCAGATGTATCTATCTGACTGTGGGATGGGGGTAAGCTATGTGGTACAGAGAGAAAGACCTGGGCTCACGACCATAAACTCTCTGTGACACACAACTGTGAAGGTTCTGTGCATGCGTGACATGAGCACATGGGCGGCAGTGTGGAAGTAGAGTAGTGCTAACTACATCCTCTCAATACAATTGGCACGGGCACGCTGACATGGTGAAAGCAATCTGCTCTCTCTCCCTCATGTTCAGATTTCCTTGCAAAGTCCTGTGGCAGACATCAAGGCTGCAGGTGAGACTGACCCTCCCAACAGAGGGACCACAAGGGCTGTTCTTCCGACTGTCTGGGTGTGTGCAGAGTGAACAAGAGGGTCTCCAAAGGTGCAGGGGAGCACTGGGAGCATTAGGAGCAGTAGTGATACAGTATCAGCAGGACGTCTATTGCTGTTGGCTTTGAAACACAGAAGGGATGTCAGCCAAGGAATGTGGGTGGCCACTAGAAGTTGGAGAAGGCAAAGAAACCAATCCCTCCCTAGAGCCTTCAGAAAGGAATGCTGATCTCTTGTTGATACATTGGTTTTTACCCAGCAAGACTCAATTCAGACTTGTGTGCTACCGAACCGTAAGACACTAAGTCTATGTTATCTTAAGCCGCTACTTTTGTGATCATAACAGGAACTGGACGCTCACCAAGACACAGCCTAGGCTTTGAAGGGTGTTAAAGCACCCCCAAGCAATTCTGATAGCCACTGAAGAGGAAGGCATGCTGGTATGCTTGCTTGTGCTGGGAAATATATGGCAATTTTACCTGAGAAGATGGTGAGTCCCACCCAAAACCATGTGTCTTTCATTCTTAGTCACGTACCTAGGGACACTGTGGCCTGCACATGCTACAGAATGACAAGTTCATCAGTTTAGGTCAGACCTCCTGCCCCAGGCAAACTTCGTTGAGATAAAAAATAAACAAGCACCAGATAGCCAAGGTTGTCTTTTTAAAATAAAGCTTATTATCTTACTAATGCTGTGTCGCACTGGAGGAACTGACCAAATGCCTGGATCAAACGCAGTCCATAATTGGCCTGCTCATAGCACCAGCAGAAGGAACAAACTGTCCCCCCAGTGCTAAGCTGTCGCAAGCCCCATTAGGAGTATAGAGACAGAGGGCTCTCCATTTGCTTATGAGTCTGTTTGCGTGTGACAGATGCTCAACAGCTGGATTTGTTTACTTATGATAGAGAAATGGACTGAAACCATGGGAACGATGACCACATTCCTTCTCGGGATCAAGGAGGGAAGTGCCTGTTATATGGTTCTGGAAAGGGCAGCCTCCCTGCAGAGAGCGATTCTGTCCCCTACCAGGCCTTCCATACCTACCCACACAGGATGCTTTGCCTCCCTACCCTGTCTTCCTTGGCTAGGACGCTGGTATGACAGAGAAGTAGCCATATCACAAAGCAGCTTCAGTCCTGCCCTTTATAAAAGCTGTGGCATTCAGAGGGCTCTCTGCAACTTGGAGCTTCATTTCTAGCATTGAGGACATTGCTACCTTCCTTTCCTCGTGTAGGATACATGGCATGATGTGGACAAGCGTGCTCAGCAGGTAAGGAGAGCCACTGTACACGCCAGCGTGTCACATCCCTGCAGAAGGAAACCTCTCCCACTCCTCAACTTGTCTCCTCACTAAGCCACAACTGCACCAACTGCAGACTGAGCTTTTCCCCTTGGCCCTCTCACCGCATCTCTGGTTGGATGCATCTAATTTGGACTCACAATCTTGACTCACAAACCTCTCGATTTCGCTGTGTCCCTCACAGTGAGAGCACTGGCTGTTTCCTGCATGCACCCCACTCTCTATCCCCATGGTTACTCCTGTTCAGGTCCCCCCCTTACATAACTCAAGCTCGAGAGCCTCCCAAGTCCTAAGACTCCTGACCACAAGTTCATCTTTCTCAAACCACATCTGTCGCATTAAGCCCTAAGTAGACACCTTCAAACTTCTTTGTCCTGTGGCCTGGTCATTTATGACGGAAGAAGAGCAAACCCCACTGGGTGCAGACATGATATGAGGCCCGCCCAGCTTTATTAGGTTTTGTATCAAAATGCCAAACATTGAGCAATTTCATATCCTCCACAGAGAAAAAAAAAAGCCCTTGAAATAAATAGATCATGAAGTATTTCTCAAAATAGTAGGGCCAGGTACAGTCAGCACACGACTGTAATGCCAGTACTTGGGACGCAGATGCAGAAGAAAGCAAGGCAAGTTCAAAGCTAGCCTGATCCACATAGAGAGTTCAAGGCCACCGGGCTATAAGCACCAAAATTAATGAAATCAAAGCAGTCACTAAGTACTGAGAAGTTTTAGTGGCATTTTTTTTTTTTTTTTGCACAGTACTCGATAACTGCAATGTAAATGCCCACAAACCACCACAGCTGCAATAAGCACGCTGCAATAAACCACCGCAGCCCATTGGCTGCAGACTCCCCCACGCCGCAAATCGACAGGGAGTCAACAAACGCCTGGACCTGTGGGGCTGCTACCAGCGGCAAGCTGACTGGCCTCGGCCTCGTTCTTACCGTTCTGTTCATCCAGCTCATTCCCGATTTCCTGGCCCATTTGCTTCTGGCGGCTGATGATGGAGGAGAGGGCATCGAGGCCTGCGTCCTGCTCTGAAAGGAAAGGAAAGCAGTGGACTAAAGACCAAAGGGAAACATTTTAAAGATAGTAAAATATGTGTTTACACATGCATACACATGGACAGACATACACATACACACAGAGGTACATGTATCCAGGCAGGTGACACTATCCAACACATGACACTAGTGACAGCACCGCTAGCCCTACTGAAACAAAACTTCAGTACTTACTTCATGCCTCACACTGAAATGACTTCCAGATAAATTAAATATTTAAATAAGAAACAGGAACTTTATTGAGTTTGGCTACACCAACATTTAACCTTCTAGCATGTAATTCAAATAGAACATGTATTAATCAACAATAATAAGGCAATGTTCTGATTTTTAAAATGAAGAATATAGACAAAAACCATACCAAAGAATTTAAAAAGGAAAATAAACACATAAACCCATTAATATCATTAACTAAAAATTTTGCATTTGTTTATAATTTGAGTGTGTGTGTGTGTGTGCGTGTGTGTACATGCATGCATGCGCACAGGTGCACACACGTTGGAGCCAGAGGACTACTAGAGCAGGTGGTTCCCTCCTGCTACCACACGTGTCTCAGGGGTCAAACTCAGGTCATCATGTTTCGGCTGCAAACACCTTTCGTTGGTGAACATCTTGCCAGCCTGGCATCACTAATTTTTTAAAAATACAAATAAAAATGAATAATAAGATTTGAGGCCTTACCAGATTAGTAAATATGAAAAAGAATAAAGATGGGCAAGGCTACCTAACATGTCAGGAACCTGTAGTCCTAAGCACTGTGTAGTATGGAAGGTAAGTTCAGCTCCCTGGTAGAAATCCTTCTCAGGATTTCAATTCACTCACCCCAACTAAGTCTAGAAAATGTGTCTGATAAATAAAAAGCAGAGAATAATGCATCTACAAGGGTCTTCCTTAAAACGCACCCCTCGTGCTGGCAGTCCGCTCCTTCCTCTTGGTTTATCTTTCCGACTACCCTAGAACTCTTTCCGGTGTCCTTAGCTGTTTTTCTCTGTAGCAGGCACAATGTTTGATACTGATAATCAAATTTGGTAGGATCTAGAATCACCCAAAAGACAAGGCTCCAGCCAGGCCTGGAAGAGACTCTCTTGCTGGGTTACGGTGAGAAAAGCCACCCTAAGAGTGGATGAGGGTCCTGGGCTGTGAAGCCTACAACTTCCCGCCACAGGAACCTCCCCACCGCGACAGACTGTGCCCTTCAATGTATGTTTCTTCAAAGTGGGCCATCGTGGTGATGTTCCTGCAAGAGCCTTGTTCCTTTGCTTCTGGGCCCTGAGCAGAGACTGTGGGGCCTACACTCCTGAGCGCTGTCTCCCAGGTAATGGTGATGGAGGGCCAGCCGCAGCTACTCTCCTTTATGTTCTTGGAGTGACTGGTCCACGCAATGGCTTATCTGTTACCACACAGGTCTTCTCCCTCAGGGGTTCACTAGTGTCTACTTACAGTTTTGTAAAAATCTTTTGCATGGAATTAAATCATTGCACTTAGCTCTTTGATTCACCTGGAATTTATTTAAACTTAAGGTGTGAGGCAAGGACCCCTTGGTGACATTTTTTTTTTTTTGACACAACGTACTTTTAAAAACCTATAAACAGCCTGCTGTGTCTAAGGACCATTCCAAGGCACCATTTTACAGCAAAAACACTTTATAATGAGGTCCTCTTGGTCCTGAGTAGCAGCCTCCTGGATGGCCTCCAAGATAAATCCATCATCAAACTTCCACTTGAAGAATGTCTATGCTACAGCAAAAGTCTTAATGTATCCGAAGAAAAATCCATAGACGGACTGAGGGTCTGCGCGCTGTGAAAAAACAGAAAATGGTGGGGAAATGGAAGGCGACTGCTGTTAAGGTTGTCCACTCGGAAAAGACACTGAAGCCCTGACATAGCTTTGTTGAGTGAGAACGCAAATTGTCAGCGAGAACAGCTACACTAACCTTGTCTCCTACAGGCCTCCCTAGGGCACAACAGAAAGGCGGCTGGAACTTTCCCCTACTCCTACAATGTCCCTAAGAATGGAGTGCCTCCTCAACATGTAATGTTGTTACAGTCAATTTTCAACCCACAACCCAGACACAGAAGATGCTGGGTAGGTCAAAATGATCATGTTAACACACTGAGATTCTCTGAGCTGCAAACTGACATTTCTAAGAGGCAATGGTTTAGCCACTTAGTAATAATCAAAATAAAAGGCTGCTTCCAACAAAAATATCCCCAGGACTCACGGCAGACAATCCCCTCAGGAAGAGCAGAGTGTGACACTGTGACAGTTCATGCTCCATAGTCTGCCTCTCCATCACAGGGTCCACGGCTGAGGCCTCAGTAATGGTGTCAAAACAGGTCATTTGCAACATACCCAACTCTGAGTCATTCTTCAACTTTACAATGGTGTAGACTTTAAGACATGATTGCTGTAAAAGAACAAAACACACACACACACACACACACACACACACAACACCAAGCTGTCCAAGTCCTAACCCCTGGAACCTGAGACTAAGTTACTTTCCATGGAAAAAGCGACCTTGCAGAAGCGGTGAAGATACAGGAGTCTGAGGTAGGAGATGAGCTTGGGGAATCTAGGTGGACCCAACACAATCTATTAGTTCCGAGAAATGGAGGTTGCCCTGCTGCTGTCAGAGGGAGACATGACAGAGAATTAAAGAGATGCAGTTGCTGGCTTTGAAGATGGAGCTATGAGCCAAGGAAAATGGGGATCTTCTAGAAGTCGACGACACGGCACGGGAACAGATTCTGCCCTAGGGCCTCCAGGAAGGAATGCGGCCAGCTGACACCTTGATCAGAGTCCCTGGAGACCCAAGCTGAACTTCTGACCTTTAAACTGTAGTAATGTGAGTTTTAAGTCACTACATGTGTGCTAATTTATTGTGGGAGCACTAATACAATCATTTTTGAAAGTCCCTTTGGAATAATTAGGTGTGTAGATACTTCCTATATTTAGACATCCATGAAAACCGTCCTTTAAATAACAATCACTCAACTGTGGGAGGACAGTTTGGTGGCAGCAGATAAAAAACAAAGGGACAGTCATCAGAACACATTATGCCAAAAATAACAAGCCTGATTCTAAGTAAGCCACTAAATCTAACCAATTTACAGACAATAACTAGGTCACAGAATATGCTCAACAATTTACGGGGATACACACTGCAAGATCTAACTAAGGAGAAACTACAGGGCAAACAACCCCGTTTAACAAAGAAACAACAGAGGAAAATAAAATAGTTTAAAGGGTTCATCTGTATCATTAAGACAGTTCTGGGATGCAACTATTAGTCACAACATATGGCCCACTGCGGAATTATTTCCAATTTGGCAGAACTGATAACTGAATTTTAGCCCTTTTTAAAAAAACAGTCCTGGGTGTAGAGAGATGGCTCAGGTTAAAAGTGCATACTGCTTTTCAGAGGACTTGAATTCAGTTCCCAGCGCCCACACTGGGAGCTTACAATCACCTGGAACTCCAGCAGCTCCAACACGCTCTTCTAGACTCCATGAGTACCCATATTCACATGTGCACATAACCACACACACAGACACATGCATATAAACATAATTTTTAAAAATAAACATATCTTTTTAAACGTTCTTATATTTTATAAACATATTTTAGAGATGTTTAGATAGACCATTCTGAAGTATTCACCATTGAAATGACATAATGTCTAGGATTCACTTTAAAAATAATCCCAGGACATATGCATAAGAATCAGAGTTCAGCTCCCAGAGCCCACAGTAAAAGCCAGGTGTGTTGTAGAATATTATTTTAACTAGGCAAAGATGTGCTACATTTGTTTATGCTGCAGAATATTACTTTAACCATGTGAATGTGTGTTACACTTGTTTCTGCTGCCTTTGTTAACAATGAAAAGATGGGTTATTTTTATGCAGCATTTAATGGTGTAAAGTTGTGTTGCATTTGTTTCATCTTGCCTGCCTAAGGCACTTCATTGGTCTAATAAAGAGTTAGCTGAATGGCCAACAGCTAGGCAGAGAAAGGATGGGCGGGGCTGGCCTGCAGAAAGAATAAAAAGGAAGAGAAATCTAGGCTAAGAGAGGAAAGAGAGAAGAAAGAAGAAGAGAAGAACAAGAGGAAGAAGAAGGAAAAGAGAACAAGGAACACCCCTGGGGCAAGAAGCCAGCCAGAAACAAGCAGCAGGAAAGATATACAGGAGGGGAAAAAGTAAAAAGCCTCAAGGCGAAAGGTAGATAAAGAGAAGCAGGTTAACTTAAGTTAAAAAGAGCTAGCCAGAATTGTGCCTAAGCTAGGCCGAGCTCTCAAAACTATTAAGTCTCTGTGTCATGATTTGGGAGCTGGTCAATGGCCTAAAAGAAAAAGTCTGGTACAGAGGTGTGGTGGCATGTACTTATTATCTGAGCACTGAGGTAGTAGAGAAAGGAGCTCTAGATCTCTGGGCCTTACCAACCAGCCAACCTAGGTAACTGGCAGACCTCAGGTCCCAGCAGGAGGAAACAGTAGGAATGGTAGACAGCTCCAGAGGAATGATACACAAAATAGATCTTTATGATGTGAGAAGCCCCTCTGTATGCTGTGAATGTCTTATTACGATTGGTTGATAAAGAAGCTGCTTTGGCCTATGGCAGGGCAGAATATAGCAAGGTGGAAAATCTAAGCAGAGATAGAGGAGGAAATAAGTCAGGGAGATGCCGCGTAGTTATTGAAGGAGAAAGAGGCCAGAACCTTACTGGTAAGCCACAGCCTCGTGGCAATACATAGATTAATAGAAATGGGTTAATTTAAGATATAAGAACTAGTTAGGAATATGCCTGGACCATTGGCCAGACAGTATTGTAATTAATATATTTTCTGTGTGAATATATTTGGGTCTGTGCAGTCTCTGTTTACATCTTTAACCTATACATGTGTGAAAATATGTGTTATGTGCATTACATGTGTATACACATACACAATCCCGGATGTGGGCAAATGGGTACATACAGATAAAACCAAACTAGCTATAATTACTAAAGCAGGATGGGGAAAAGAACATACCTTACTCTACCATGTTGAAAATTTCCTATGCCTAAAGGTCATCAATGTATTAATAGGTAAACAAAAAGGAAGAAGCTGGGGATGAGGCTCAGTTGTAGAACACTTGCTTAGCATGCATAAGGCCCTGAGTTCAGTCTCCAGCACCATTTAAACAAAAGCAAGCAGAGGGGCCAGAGTCCTCTGGTCTGCGCACATGAAAAGGATCTAAAGATTGAGAATATCTTCCTTTCTTTAGAGTCCAGCTGGTGGCACAGGGACGCTCCATATATTAGCAGGAACTTACACAGGTCCCTTTGCTGTTTAAATCAACAAGTGACCACAGAGGGCCTTTCCAGCTTTATGGGGATGGGGGGAGGGACAAATACAGTTTCTTCCAGTTTCCAGATGGAAAGGCTCTCACAATACTGGATGGTCCTCTGGGTTTAGGACACCCCCCCCCCTGAAAAAAAAAACCACTTGATATTATGAGAGAAACAATGGACACCTCATACTTAATGTATGGGAGGAATGTTCCCTGGAGAAGAACAGACAGAATGAGGAGAAGACCAAGTCAAATGTAAAACCTAATAATAAAAGAGATGAAGTCAATCCAGACAAAAGAATTCACTCAGCGCTGTGCTTAGAAGACCCTCAGAGCAAGTTCTAAGAATAGATGGTTTTATTTTTGTTGAGTTTTGAGGCCCTGGGGAAAGGAATCTCCTAATATACGTGGTAGCTACAAGGAAGGCTATCTTCCGAAAATGCTGTCTGTAATGAGAACTATCCCAAGATTTCTCACTGTAAAATGGAGCCTGGCTGTCACCATCCCTGTCCCCGTTTCACAGGAAAATATTTACAGACCATGAGAATTGGTCCTGACTGTCAATTTGATAGGATTTAGAATCACCATGGAAACAAACCTGTGACTGGGCCTGTGAGGAGATTCCTAGGTTAGAAGTCCTACCTTAAATGTGGGCAGCACCATTTCATGGGCTGGAGCCCAGACTAAATACAAAGGAGAGAGGAAGCTGAGGGCAGCATTGTCTCCCTATTCCTCACTGCAGACACACTGTGACCTTAACTAAATTCCTGCTGCTGCATCTTCCCCATGATGGACTCATCTGTCTTCAAACTGTGAGCCAACACCAACCCCTCCTTCCTCAGTTGCTCTGTCGGGCCTGTGCGCCAGCAGTCAAACAAGCCACTCCCTGAGACCAGGAAGTCTATAACAAACACTCAAATGTAAAAGAACACCACAAAATAGTGGAGACTAGACTGCGCTAACTTAGGAACCTCACCAACAGACTCCTAACTAGAGGCGGGGCAACCACACTCCATAGCCTCCTGTCTGACTCAGGGACATGAGCCTGCACTGGCCATTGCCTCCTTCCTGTGCTCTATCTCAGATCCTAAGGAAACCAAGTCACTGTCATCACCACGGTCACCTCTACTAAGGCCTGTGAATATCCCGAGCAACTGTTTAAGTATTGGGCTAGCCTTAGGTAACTGGCTGTCATGAGGCCTAGCTTCTAGACTGAGCAAGAAAGGTATTCACTACCTGCCAGTCTCTGATCTAGCAATAAGATTATTTGGGGGTAATTTCTCAGTCTTCACACTAAAGTACAGAAAGGCTAACCAATACTATGGGCCAAAAAGCAATCCGAAATGGTTTATTCTGACTCTTCTTTATCTAGTATAGGGTCCAGCAATAAAATGGAGCCACAGCACAGGTTCCTGGAGCACAGGAAAAGCAATTAAGTATTTGGAGCAAAGATTGCTTTCATGTTCATGTTTAGTTTGAAAGGTAACAACGGACCCAGCATTTCAAATCACATTTAGAAAGAACAGGTTAATAAAATTACCAAAAACATGGGCTATTCCACTCCCTATCCCAACACAGAACCAGAGGGCAGCGGTCTTGCAAGGGGCAGAAAACTCAGCAGGGGAGATACTTTGGTTCAGAGATGCTGCTTAGAACCATACAGAGCATGCGCTCGCTCACGCCCAACCTGAGCAATCGCCGAGCGCAGCACATTCTCAAAGACAGAAATGCTTTTCCTGACTGAAAACAGCTTTCCTTGGCAAACAGCAGTGACAGGAAAATCCACTTGCATTAGCGCTAGGCAGTCCTTCCAGAAAGCATGGCTGCTGCAGAACAAAGCGCTGCGTGCGAGTTGCTGTGCTCTGCACTAACTGCATTGCTCCCCATTGTTCGCTGCCTGTCAAACACAGTAATGCGGGAGGTATGCAGAATTAAAGGCACGGAGAGCCAGTGTTTCGTTTACTAGGTAATTTCATTGTGAAGAAGAGTTCAAAATAGAATTAGACTCCTGTTTATAGCCAAGACGAACTGACAGGAACCAGATTTCCTTCTGGCCTGGATGAACACGGAACAGAGAAAACAGCCAAAATATTTGAATCCACTGTTTCAAGAAATGTACATCAGCAGACAAGGCAATATCTCAGAAAAGAAAACAAATGAGACACGTACGAAGTTTGTCCAGACTGTGCCTTGTGAATGCTCCCGTCATGGTGGGGGGCTGGATTCCCAGGTGGAATCCAGCGGACTTCTTGAATTGAGTCCAAAGGGGTCAATAGCTAGAGCACTAGAGAGAAGGATGCACAGAAGAGCCCTGTGGTCTGGAAAGGCATATGCTCCAAGTCCTCACCGAGCATCAGTCAGGGCTCAGAAGAAGTGAGAAAGAGGCTGAGCAGTGGTGGCACATGCCTTTAATCTCAGCACTTAGGAGGCAGAGGCAGACAGATCTCTGTGAGCTCAAGGGCAGCCTGGTCTACAGAGCGAGTTCCAGGAAAGGCTCCAAAGCTACACAGAGAAACCCTGTCTCAAAAGACCAAAAAAGAAGTGAGAAAGAGACGCAGAGTTGAGTCACTTCAAAGGGTAGAAGGAAGTATGTTCTAACCTCAACCACAGTAAGACGCACGAAGCACATCACCTGGGTACTCCTGGCACACCATGCAGAATAGCCAGAGTGGTGTAGGCTCAGTAGTGTAGTAAATTACCTCTAGACCGGAGACAAACATGTTCTGTAGAGGGCCACATAGGAAGCATTTGAGGCTTTGTGGTTCATATGGTCCCTAAAGCAGTTATTCAATTCTACTATTGCCAAGTGAGAAAGTATCTTTGGATATTGTGTGAGTGAGTGAGCATGGCTGTGTTCCCATAAAATTTAATTTATGAGCCCTGAGCTTTTAATCAATTTTACAAGTCACAAAATATTCTTTTGATTATTTTTTACCATTTAAAAACTTTAAAGCTGTTTTTGACTTACACGCCATACAAAAATAAGATCTGGCTCATAGGCCAGGGTTTGCTGATCCATGCTCTATAATATTTTAAACAACTCTTTTATCTGTCTTTAAAAGCAAAACCCATGGCCAGCGAGATGGCTCACTTAGAAAAACCACTTGCCTCGTGGGTCTGATGATCTGAGTTCGATTCCAGAGCCCATGTAAAGCTGGAAGTGCTGTGAAAAAATGGTCTTTTATCCTGTTACTTGTATTATTTTTAATAAAATGCTGATTGGTCAGTGACCAGGCAGGAAGTAGAGGTGGGGCAATGAGAATTCTGGGAAGAGGGAAGTTTATAATTCTATATTCGTGACCCAGATGCAAAGGAAGCAAGATGTGACTGCCTCGCCGAATAAGGTACTGAGCCATGTGGCTAACATAGACAAGAATTAAGGGATAATATAAGTTATAAGAGTTAATAAAAAGAGTCTGAGATACTGGGCCAATCAGTTTATAATTGATATAGACCTCTGTGTGATTCTTTGGGACTTAAACGACTGCAGGAACTGGGGTAGGACAGAAAATTTGGTCAACAAAATGGTGCCCAATGTGTAGACAAACTGCATCCACAGAAAACCTGAGAGAGCTTGGGAAGAGATTCTAGACACAAAAAGAACAGATTTAAGCATGGCTTCTTGATAGAACTTTCTTAGGTGGGCTCTGCTTGCTAGAGGCAAGTGCTCTCATTTAAGAGAGGCTTCCTGACTCAGCTTTAGTTGTAAAACATTGCAGCTCTTTTAAGAGGTCCTGCCACAAAACACTTAAATGATGTTGATGAAAAGCTGACTACATGCTTTTTAGCGGTGGCAGGGCTCTTGAAATGCCATAGAGCTGTGGCAATAAACATGGCTCTGGCCAGTACCACCTCCATGAAGCTGGAATCTCAGAAAGCTAAGGAATGGGCTGGATCCAGCTTTCAAAGCCACAGCTTTAATCCTAGCTATATGGTTTAGCAAACTAAAGACTCATGTGGTCAGAAAAAAAAAGAGATATACAATAAAGATAGATTCAAAGACAAAGAAAACCTCTAAACAGTTTACTGTGTGTTCAGAAATACATGTAGGCTTGGGAGACAAAAAGGGATAAAATCCTTAAAATAAAATAAAAAAGAAAGAGAGTAGTTGGGTATGGTGGCACACACCTTTAATCTTTAATCCCAGCACTTGGGAGGCAGAGGCAGGCAGATCTCTGTGAGTTCAAGGACAGCCTGGTCTACAGAGTGAGTTCCAGGACAAAGATATATAGAGAAACCATGTCTCAAAAAGCCAAAAATTAAAAATAAAAATAAAAGAAATACAGGTTAAAATAAAGCCACATAAAGATGAAAAATACATAGAGAGTCTGGATACTGTATGTTATTATGTTCTCTTTGAATTGTTTGAATGCTGAGGAAGAAGAAATAGCTGCTAAAAGATATTTGTTTATAAATGCTGCTGAATTAATCCAAGATAGGTAGGTATTTTGAAAATACCTTGACTTCAAAATTGAAGTCAAAAGATATCTGTTACTTTGGAGAAGAGATTTTGCTCTTGTTTCCACAGGAAATGAGAGGCTGTGGATTCATTCCGAGTTAAGAAAAATCAGGTTTGATCAAGGAAGACTCCCTGAGAAATCTCCAATAGGAGCAGATGGTCTAGATGTCTGAGTTCTACATCCAGAACAGATTCAAGACTGCTGCCTGAGACGATCAAGCCTCACAGGATACTCCAATCATGACTTGACCACAATTACAAATTTTCTTTAGGTCCCCATAAGATTATCAGCACCCCTAATCAGCAGGAAGTAGCCTGGGAAACTACGCCCACGTTCCAAAAAATGGACTAGAGACATTTTTCTCTATTTAGAATGTTGGTTACAAGTTGTTATGGATAATGGTCAGGAGAAAAGCTAAACAAAGGATATTAGATTCAAAGTTTTTGTTTAAAAAAAGGGGGAGAGTGTTGTGAGAATGGTCTTTTATCCTGTTGCTTGTATTATTTTTAATAAAATGCTGACTGGCCAGTAGCCAGGCAGGAAGTAGAGGTGTGGCAATGAGAATTCTGGGAAGAGGGGAGTTTCATTCTGTAGTCGTGACCCAGACATAGAGGAAGCAAGATGTGACTGCCTTAGCAAATAAGGTACCGAGCCACGTGGCTAACACAGACAAGAATAATGGGCTAATATAACTTATAAGAGTTAATAAGAAGCCTGAGCTAATGGGCAAATCAGTTTGTAATTAATGTAGACCTCTGTGTGTTTCTTTGGGGCTAAACGACTGTGGGACCTGGTGGGACAAAAAACCTCAGTCAACAAAGAAAGAACTGACCCCACAAAGCGCAGCATGGCCTGTACTGCACACACGTACATATATACATATATACATAATACATATATATGTAATAAAAATAAAATATTTAAAATATGTGAAAATAAAAGCACTATAAACCACAAAAATATCTCTAGAAAATTCAAAAATATCCAATATTGGAGGCAAATCCACAAAACTTGGATCCAAATAAACATTTCCTATTAAAAGTGAAACAAGGAAAAAATATCTATTTCCAACAATGTATTAGGTTGTAGCAAGTACAACAAGGCAAGAAGAACAAATTAAAGGTATGTATCTTAAAATTAAAACATATAATTGTCTTACTCATAGATAACAATTATTTGTGTCAAGAAAACCTACACATTCAACAAAATCTACTAGAGCATTTTAGTGAGAGGAGGCAATGCTGCATGATCTAAAAACAACACAAAAATAGACAGCAGCTTTATATGTAAGCAGCAATCAGATACTGACCATTGTAAAGTGGTACTAATAACTAAAGTGTGAAGTGCCTAGGGATAAGTCTGACGGAAGGCAAAGACGGTGTGTGTGGTGAAATCTGAAAGGCAATACTAGGCAAGCGAAAGGAGAAGCGAAGGTTAATTTAGTGATAAGCTCACATTACGGATCAGGAGAGCCTTGATGATGGAACATCAGCTCTCTCCAAAAGAGTATAAAAAATGTAACTGCAATCAAAATTACAAGTGTCATTGTTTTCAAAAATTCAAAGCTGATTTTAAAATTCAGATGTAAGTATAAAAACCCTGGGAATACCCAGAAATACTGAGAAAAACCAAAGTCTGTCGGGCCTGTGTGGCTTGGTCTAGTGGTAGAAGGGAGCACACAAACAAACTACCGGAGAGGAGCAGCGCCTGGAAGCAGGCTATACACATATGCACCGCTTGACTGTTTTTGACAAAGGTGAGAAATTCAGTAGTGAAAACAGTCTTATTTTTTAATGCCTCTAAGCCAAATAGATATGCAAATGCAAAAAGAGCCCGTTGCCTACATACCAGTTGAGAAAGATCACAGGCCTAATGTAAAAGCCTAATTATAAAATTACTAGAAGAAAAAGGCAGTAAATCTTGTGGCTTTAGCCCTCTGAACATTTTCTTAGATATAATCAAAACAGAAATCGTACTGGAGGAAACTGATGAACTGGACTTAAGAACTTGCACAGTGTGAGAGGCACCACTGGAAGAGAAAGGGGAAGCAAGAACACAAGGAAACAGCCACAAAGCATGCATGTGTCTACGGTTGTGAGCTTGCTACCGCTTAGCCAGCATCCTAACTAAACCTGCTCTCTTTCTAAAAACAAAACCCAAAGGTGTCTGACAAAAGAACTGAAAGGACAGAAGAAAATATCTTACAAGTTACTAAAGGAGCAAACTATTTCAAAAGACACCATGGGTGGGGAGGGATCATGTAAAGATTCACGTGACAATCCAGATGCATTTAAAAATTATCCATAAAGAAAGAAGCCAGACCCCCTTCCCAAGAGAGTAAATACCGTATGAGTCTACTCACATGAAACTGTAGAAAACAGAAACCAATTAGTACTGACAGAAAGCAGATCAGCTGTTGTCTCGGAATCGGGGAGAGACAACAGGAAGACTCTCCAAGAGACACGAAGGAACCCTCTGAGAACTGGGTTCACTATCTTGACTGGAGTGATGGCTTCATTGTGTGTGTGCTGAAGTTCAAACAATCATACATAGCAAATATGTGCTGCTTATGATAATGCCAATTATACTTCAATAAAGCTGTCTTTACAAAGAACAGCATACTGACATGGAAAAATATATTAAGACAAAAACTAGGAAGTGGTTCATGTAGTGAGATAGCTATGTACCTCATGGCCCTATTAACATAAAATATGTATTGTATACAGAAACAAGACTGGAGACACATATACTAATCCACTTCTAGTCTGGAGACTGGAGAAGCAGTACAGAATACTTTCCATCTTGTCTGTCTCTAATCTTGCTTGAACCCATAGCAATAGTACATTACTTCTGAATTAAAAAAAAAAAACCTTCAAAAACACTAATGACAATGTATGCTGGAGAGGTTGTGGGGAAAAGGGAACACTCCTGCATTGCTGGTAGGAGTGCAAAATGGTACAGCCCCTTTGGAAATCAGTATGGCGATTTCTCAGAAAATTAGGAAACAACCTACCTCAAGAAACAGTAATACCACTTTTGGGTATATATCTAAAGGATACTCAATCATGCCACAAGGACATGTGCTCAACTATGTTCATAGCAGCTTTGTTTGTCATAGACAGAACCTGGAAACAACCTAAATGCCCCTTGGCTGAAGAATGGATAAGGAAAATGTGGTGCATTTACACAAAGGAGTACTACACAGCAGGACAAAAATAACGACATCTTGAAATTTGCAGGCAAATGAATGGAGCTAGAAAACAGCATATTGAGTTAGGTAACCCAGACCCAGAAAGACAATTATCACATGTACTCACTCATAGGTGGTTTTTAAACATAAAGCAAAGAAAGCAAGCCCACAAAACACAATCCCAGAGAACCTGGACAACAATAAGGACCCTAAGAGAGACATACATGAATCTAATCTACATGGAAGTAGAAAAAGACAAAATCTCCTGAGTAAACTGGGAGCATGGGGACCATGGGAGAGGGTTGTAGGGGAGGGGAGAGGCAGGGAGGCGACAGAGAAAATTGTAGCTCAATAAAATCAATTTTTAAAAAAGCTGTTAAAAATGAGAAAATTAAAAAATAGCACATTAAGCAAATGTGGTGTAACCTACAATAAAAAGGAAAAGGTTCTGATGGGCCAGACAAACTTGAGGGTAAGGGCAAAGTGATGACAGCCAAGTCAGTAGGGTCAATGGCGTCTTCTCCTCAAGCATCTGGGGCCATAACAGAAAAAAAGAATCAAGATCTTAACAGCAACAGTCCTTTGGCTCCAGTTTTCAATGGTGAGAAGGAAAACAGTCAAGGCGAGGGCCAAAGCGACGGTTTGCAACCCACAACCCTAGGACCATCAGTACCTTGGATAATTTTCTGCTGCTGTTGCCGGATCTCATCAAAACCCAAACCTCTGGTCTCCTCTGGCTCCTCGCAGAGCCATGGGCTGGGAGTTCCTCGCTTCGTTTCTTCGCTCATCAGGCTGGACCTGAGAACACGAGTAAACACGTTACGTATCTCACAAAACACAACTCTGCTGAAAAGCACTCACACCAGCACAGAGCTGGCCAGCCTGGCATGCTTCAGAAAGTCATCTCCACAACTTATTGCACTCTTATTCTAGGAACTGGGTCCGAGGCAAAGACACAACATGGTCCCTAGACATGATACGATAACGAGATGATGGAATAACCCAGCACTGCACTAATTGTCCACAGTGCCCTGGACTAAAAAACCAGCAAAGTTGGTTCTTAAGTCTTAAACCACAAGGCAAATTGGAAGCTGCCTGTTCATGGCAACCAAGTTTGTTTCACAGACTTTGTGACATAAAGGGAACCAATATTATTTTTCATACAAATATAATACTTGCTTACAGACTGTAGCATAAGAAGATAATAAAACTTCTCACTAAAGGGTGCTTGGTTGCTAACAGAAACACATGCAGGGTTTCAAGTCCAGTTTTATGAATGCAATCATAACCATCACACTCTGTCAAGGGTGACCAGTTGAGTCACAGTCAGCTGTGACCAGCGCCCCTGGAAGTAACCCACATTGGCTTGCACAACACATACTGGTCCCCTGTCTGAAAACAAAGAACACAGTCCCTGCCTCTGCCTCCTTGTCCAAAGGATGCGAGAATCACGTTTCCCAGGAAACCACCTCTACAACTCCAACACAGAGGTGATACATTCACGTTGCTGCTCTGGTGGAATCTGGGAGGGGATGATGGAGGCGTGGGAGGAGCACCACAGCTGTGTCAGCTGCTACGTGCGGGCACTCTCTGGCTGACTCTCTGTGCACTCATTTCTTCTTATATTGCCTAAAAGCAACTGCTGCCCTGCATATAGTTAAGCCTTCTGACCACTAGGTAGGTAGGGAGACATGAAAACCTCCTCCCCTGTGTTGCACCCTGCTCCCCAGTGCAGAGTGAAGAGCCACCAGCATGTTACTTACTGGCAATGTATGGACAGTAACATCTACCTTTAGATGTTTTAGCAAGGATTAAACAGAGTAATCTATGTATTCAAAAACTATTTTCTCAGTACTTTGGTAGAAACCATTTTAATCAATAGAGGAAAAAAAACCCTACACAATCTGACTGAAATCTTTGTCCTGACACCACACAGTTTCTCCGTGTAGGTGCTGTCCTCATGCACTTGTGTGTGTGTGTGCGCGCGTGCTGAAGGGGTGGTAATAGTGTGTTCAAAGGGCTGGATATAGTGCTTGGGAAATAAGACCTTTTTCAATAAATTACCCATTTTCATTATATCAATTACTACATTGTGAGGCAGCATTATTTTTATAAGTATATATTTAATAAGTATTAATTTCACATTTTGTCAATTTAAAACTAAAAAAGAAATATATCCTTCAAGAAAACCCAGGTCAAATGCAAAGGCTGGTTTTTGATTCTTTGGATTAAGATTTTATGCACAGGTCTGGTCTCTTATTCAAATGCAGCAATTAACATGCCAAACACCAGTATGACTTTCTTCCAGTCTATCAAAAAGATAGACGTGTTCTTAAAGGCCTTACTTTACATGATTGGCCCCAGGAACCCGAGATGTCGAGGTTTCTCACTTATCCACATGATAATCACTTCGCTTTACCTAGCTTTGAGGACAAGGAAGAAAGCAATGAAAAGGGAAGCGAAACAGGCAATTTGCAACTCAAGCATACCCACTAACTCCCAAGGCATCTTGCAAGTACCAGCATGAATCTCATGGAGTTGTATGTGGCTCACAGCAAAATCCCGGGTCAGAGACTGGCCAGAAAATCGCCTGAGACTCACAAGTGCATCAGGAGCCAGCTTCAAACAGTCGTTCCAAGGAGTGTATTGCAACTGACAGCGCTCCAAGATTACTGTTAAAATGCCTTGCTTTGAGCCCTTCTCTTTCTTTCTCTGTCTCTGTCTGTCTCTCTGTCTCTCTCTCCCCCACACACATCATATTAAGGTATTAGTATTAAGGGACAAAACCCAACAAATGTGAGGTGTTTTTAAACCATCTCAGTAAGTGGCAAATGAGGACTACAGATATGTTTATGTATGCAGTTTGTGTGTACTTGTGCATGCAGTATGTGTGTTGTCTAAGTACTTATTGGGAATAAAAGCAAAAATGTGGACAGCAGCTAATATCAGCGGTAAACATAATACAGAGGAAAGACTTCCCAGTATGACCTAATTCCTAGAGTTAGGCTACAGCCTCTCCCTGCTCATCTCTGAGCCGGTGTTCTTATTTCACTGATGTCCCAGGTCAGCCAGGAATGCGACATCAGGGCTCCTCTATGCCTATGTGTCCCCGCGCCACTCTTTGCACATGAATAGGCAAAGAGAAGCCAAGTGGTCAGCCCTGAAATTCTATACATACAGGTAATGATAAAATGGACTGAGCAGGTATACTTACATACTTAGGAATATATATGATATGTGATATATATATATATCAATTTCACACATATATGTAAAACAACAATTAAAGAAAAAGAGGTGAAAAATCTGGGGGAGATACATGGGAGAGGCTTAAGGGAAGATTATTTGAATTTCAAAAATATTATGAAATAAATACGTTAAAAGGAAGCCCTTCAAAAAATTAAAAATTAAAAAAAACTTTCAAATTAAAAAAAAAAAGGCACATTCTCCCTCCCTTTACTCTCTAGCCAAGTCCCCAAGTCAAGACTTTCCAATGCATGACTGTGGCATTTCCCCACAGGCGCTCCGCTGCCTGTCTCATCCAAGATTCCTAAAGCAGTGAGTGTATATGAAGTCAAATCCACTCCTTTGTCCCACAAGCTTGTCCTCCCCCACTTCTTGATTCTGCTTAGCAAGCCCAGCCGTTCAGAGCACTGTGCTACTACTGTTGCTATTATCCCTCGGCCACATCTCAGCAATGAGCACCGTCTCCCTCAGAGATGGCTCCCAAGTTCCTGTCCTCATCTCCGCACAGCCGACACGTGCCCCACCCCACCACCCCGTTGGTACAGCCGAGCTGACTCTCCAGGTCATCCTCATCCAGATCATATTATTTACAACTTCTGACTTCCTGGAAGTAGAGGCTAAGTGTGAGCTTTAGAAGATGGCCCCCTGGTCTCGGCTCCCAACATCCGCCTTCCACACCCTTCTGCTTGAGCCCATACTGCTCACTACCACACAGACAAAGGCACAAACTTTCACACTCTCATGTTTTTGCATGAGTCTGCAGTGTCCCCACCCCACCCCCTTTGTCCATCTGGCAAAATTCTATTCATCCCTTAAGGCTCAACTCAAATGTCACTGCTGCTGTGGAGTCCTTCCTGATCCCCACTCCAGCCCCCTTCCCTCAAATCAATCACTCGCTGGCGCTCCCAGGGCGCTCTGTTCGCAGCCTCTAACGTGGCATTTATCAGGGAGGATTGTAGTTAGTTATTTACTCATCTGTCTCCCTTCCTAAATTATGAGCTCTGTGAGGAGAGAGGCCACAGGACAGTCATGTTTATGTCCCCAACACCCAAGATGAGGCCTCGGAATATGCTGGAGATGCGGCGTTCAGGAAATGCTTACACAAACAGAGCTGGCAACCCCAAGGGTTTTAGCTGAAGGGAGCCAGGATGACAACGGGGCTTAACATTCTCATCTTGAGAAATTAAAACAGAAGTCTTAATCAACTGCTACCTGCTAAGTGCTACGAGTTAGCACGGAAGACTGATGCTTTCAGGCAGATGGAGAGAATTGCTTTGGAAGGGAAATCTGTCAGTAAAACACCTTCCAGTTCCACCTTGCACTGGCAGTGACAAGTCAGGAGATCTCTTAAGTTACAGAAAGGGCATGCTAATTACCACACCTCTGAGATGCAACAGATTTGGTTTTCCCTTTAAATTACTGTGGAGCAGACCCGGGGCCAGGCGAGTGCTACCACGGAGCCTCTGCAACAGCGTCTCCTGCTTTCTTTTCTGAGCCCAGGCCAAGCCAGTCTTGAATTATTGGACTCAAATAACGCTTCAGCTTCCACCTCTCCAGGTGCTGGGAGTACAAGCCCACCAGTGGATGATGCCTGTGTGTGTTTGTGTGTGTGTGTGTGTGTGTGTGTGTGTGCTTTTTAATAAATCGATAAATTCTGTGCATATTCTTTGAAGGTAGACCTTATCTGTAATAATAAAAACACAACATTAATAAGCATGGGAGTATATTAGAGTCCTGAACATGTCTCATGATCACTTGTAAGGACATAATGGGATCGCACTTTCGGCATCCAAAGAAAATAGTGTATGTTATTAAATTATAATAACACGAGGGGAGCACACAGATAATCCATCTCCCTGCTGACAAATTCGTTTGGAACCTGTCAGAGTTCACAGGGAGGGCATTCTTATCAACTGAACAGAGAGCTGAAAAGAAGTGAATTCCAAGAAGTAGCTTTTCTTAGCATTTCAAAAAGATGTCAACCCGACTATGGAAAATGTTTGTTTTGTCTAGAAAAAAATATCAATGTTTGAGCATTCACAGACCACAGGGAGGTTTACAGTCGGCAGCAGTGAAGCTCTTTCTAGGGTGTCAGTGAACTGGGTTGTATCGACAAAGGTTTCTAGCTGGCCTTACCCACAGATGTGAAAACGCCCCTATGGTATGAAAGGCTAATTCCTTTTTTCAAAACGTTCTGTGTAGTCTTGCTCTGTGGATATAAAGATGCACAGAGGCTCAAATTTCAATCAGAAATGGACTCTCTGACATAAATTCTTTAGAGACACACTCTGGCAACAATGTGCAGACTGGATCACACCGACAAGAGGCTGCAGTAGGGAGGTGGGGAGGCCAAAGAGCTGGTGCAGAAATTGAGGGGTGGCAAAGAAGTCAGAAGGAGGACAATGACAACAGGGAACGGTAAGGAACAGACAATCAGCACACTGACTTAATGCTGCTAGTCCCAGGGAGCAGACCGGATAAAGGGGGACGAACATTTCTAAGTCCACTTGAGTCAAGAGAATCAATACAACTTAGGGAAAAGGCAATTTCTCATTAGCATTCAAAGTTCAACATAGTTTCTGAAAACAAACCCAAAATAACACTGCTCACTCTAGACTAATGTGCTGGCGTGAGAGCATTAGTGTGCTAACGATCTGTGGGTGCAGGGTGCCTCCTTCAGCCTGGTGCTCTACACTGTCCCGGTTTGTGTCCCACCCACCTACTCACGCACCCACCCATACTACAAATAAGGAGAAGTTTCTGTATAGAGACACTAATCTAGGGGCTGAGAAGTAAACTCATAAAATGGATACACTAGGAATGGAGAATGCCCAACACTGTGCCTAACCCGAAGTTGATTCTCAAAATACTTTCAATAAATAATGCCCAGGAAGTTGAAGGTCAGAATAATAACTCATACACAGGTAACATTTCCTTGCCTCTCAACTAAGGACATTTCGTCATAGCACCCTCAAACCTACTGTAAGCAATTATTTTTCTGTCTGTTTGCTTTGCTTTTGTTTTTTCTTTCTCCCTTAGTGATGGGAATCAAACTCAGGGCTTTGTGCATGTCAGGTACCCACTCCCTCACGGAGCTGTATCTCCGACTGTTTTCCCCAACTTTAAACCAATCCCAATTTTCTCCTGCAAACTGCTCGCCAGACTTAGCTGGGTGACTTGGGGGAACTGATACAATTTCAAAAAGGGCAGTTTTTCATTACCTTTCAAACTTCAATATGCCAGCTAATAATAACTCTGACGTACAACTGCTACTTTAATATCGTGATCTACGGCGGGAGGCTGGCGGCCCATCTGCTAGACCTTCAGCTTCCTTCCACCCAGCAATCTTCAATTGGTCCTTCTTTAAAATCCCATAAGTTGCCGTTTTAAATATTAATAAAAGGTTCCATATTAAATGAAAATCTTAACAAAACAGTTCACAGTAGAAGAGCTACACAGAGCATTGACTGACAGGCCATCAGAGGACATTATTTTAGCCTCCAATCCAAATATCAGAAGTCAGAGTATTATCCCCAAGGAGAATCATCTCTGCAATCTAAAATCAGCACCAAAAGAAAAGTGCTCTTTGGATGAATTGTTTGATCGTCACAGGTACCTTAAAAGTAGAAAGGCAATGAGTGGCACACAAAAACCTAAGCGGTCCAGCCTAAGTACCAACGACAACACCAGCTTCATGGTGACTGAGCGCCTTCTGCTGGCCAGTGAGGGAAGTTCAGTTACAGTAAGCAGCCAACTGTTACTGCATTTGTAAGCCAACTGTACTTCATTAATACACAATGTGTGCTTGTAAACATGGCTAGACATAAAATGTGCAATAGTGACCAAGACGCCCACACAATATGGAGATCCACATCTCTGGACACCGTTCTCTGTTTCTCATTCACTCGGTTCTTTACAATCCAGCAGTTATCTGGTGAGGGCCCAGATGAGGCGAACAATACATATTTTGCACTTAGAAATGTCACATGCCTAACATGTCAACTCTGCCTCAACATTATCCTTTGCCCCCATTCAGCACGCCTGTTTCCACTCCACTGCTTTATAAAATAATGCTAAAATGCTCAATTAATTGCGCACACCAGCACTCTTCTGGGAACAAACATGCTATGTGTAGTGTCATGAAATCACTGGTTGGCAGGCAACAGTGGGACAAATCTGTTTGGCAACCGATGTATAAAAATGCAAATATGGCACTAAAAGACTAATTAAGGGTGTCAAATGGTAATGTATATACAATCAATACACACAGCGCCAAGGACCACCTACATGGCCATCACTTTAACCTCAACAATCCAATTTTTTATTATACTGATTCAGCCAACTCACACCTACAGATGTGAATTAATGAAACAGAGGCCCATACTTTTAACCACAGCACCCTTTGCCTGAGGGACAGAACCCAGAGTCTGTAAGGCCCCTTGGGTGATTTTTTAAAAATAATTCATTTATTTTATGTGCATTGGTGTGAGGGTGTCAGAACCCCTGGAACTGGAGTTACAGACAGTTCTGTGAGCTGCTATGTGGGTGCTGGGAATTGAACCTGGGTCCTCTGGAAGAGCAGCCAGTGCTCTTGACCATCTGATGGCTCCGAGCCATCTCTCTAGCCCCTTGGGTGACTTTTATGCAACCATCTGGGCACCAATCTACAGACTGGCATGAAAGCTACTGCTTCAGGGGCAGTAGAATCCAGGGAAGCATAAAGTAAAGTGGGCAGGGTGGCACACGCCTATCTGTTTTCCATAACTTAGGACCCGAGGCAGGATTCTGCAAATCTAAGGATGGCCTGGGGTATATTCGAGTACACACAGGCAAGCCCAATGGCCAGTCTGGGTTAGAGGGAGACCCTGACTTAAGAAATATATAAAAAAGGGGCATGGTGTACAGACTGTCCTCATCTTTCAGGACTATTCACCTCTCATGCCTTCCTGCTTCCTCAGCCTCCTTCCCCTGGCACCTTCTTCTTCTAATAGATTGCAAAGCTTTTACGACCCAGGCCACATGATTCTGTATAAGAACATCTGCCACTGTGTTGTTCTCTAGACATTTTGTGAAAAGACAGACTTTTGTACAACATGCAATCTGCCTCTTCTTCTGCCAACATTAGAGAAAGCACTCACTCACTCCTGGTCCCGGGGCGCTTTCCAGCCCACAAAGGGCCTCCACATGGACCTATCACATATGAGCTTCACAAGCTCCAAGAGTCATGGCTATCTTCTCAAACCCAGGTTTTCTGATAATCGTTTGCTCCTTCGCACAATGCAATGTTGGCGATAGGGTGCTGTGGGTACAACTGTCCACAGATGCAGAGAGCAGGAGAAAGGACAGAGTACTCAAAGCCAGTGAGGAAAAGACAAGCCACAACCCCTTGTCGGGGCCACGCAAGAGTGGTAGGAAACCAAGATCAAGAGAGACAGGAGACAAAACCTAGAGCAAAGGATGCTGGCTCCCTCTCTGAAGCTGGTTCAGCTCCGACACAGCAACGTTGAGACTCTGCATGGTCATCTGTAAACCAAAGCGCAATCCGTCCGTGTCCAAACAAACAAGAAACAAAAGCAAAACACACGGGGTATTGCAGTACCATGCTTTATTGCTAGTGCTGGGAGTGGGGGGATTGAGGCAGGAGGCTCCCTGGGGCTCACTGGACAGCCATTCTAGCTGAGTCAGTAAGATCTGGATTCAGTGAGAGACCCTGTCCCAAAATATAAGATGCAGGGTGGTTGGGGACGACACCAGGTGTCAATCCACGGTCCTCATGTGCACACGCACAAAAAGAATGGAAAAAAAAAAGCAAAACCTGGAAATTGTTCAATATATTTAAAAAAACAACAACAAACAGGGCAATGAACTAAAATACAGTGTGCATAGTAATTCTTCCTTCCTCCTGCTTATTAATGGGCTGGGATTTTGCTCCTTTTCAATTCCCAAATAACTTTTGTAATTTAAAATTAATACATGCAGCTGTAGAGATCTTTATTTTCCATGCCCAAAGTCATCACTACGCCATTATAATACCAAGTACTGAAATGCAAAACAGACTCTTTTCTTTCACCCGTAGATTAAAAAAACCCACCAAGTTCGGGGACACCCACTGATGGCTAACAGGCTGGGAAACAGGCCCTCCCACTTCCTTTAGGCAATACAACTTTTGAGAAATAGACAGGGTGGTTCCTTTAAATTCCCAGCACACGTATCTTGGGGGGTTCTGTGTTCTATGAGAACAGAGGTCACAGTGCCCATAGTATTTGCCTTAGCCATGTATATAATTACAGAGAAGAAAACAAACCAACCCAACAACAACACATGGACAGTGGCTACGGGAATGGTGGCATATTGACAGCTGCAAAGTACTCACTTTGCATAGACCGTGTTAAACCTATTGATTCGGAGGAATGACCAAGCAAATTTTAAAAAGTAAATTAGAGAAATACATATGTGTGTGTGTGTGTGTGTGTGTATCAATTGTTTTCAGAAAAAAACATACATTTCTAGTAATATAATTATAAACAGCAGGAAGTGGGATTAAGAAAACTCTCCAACATTACCATTGGAGGCTGGTGTCAGGGAAGGGAGAGACAATATTAACAACCACAGTATAACCACAAGGTTTGGTATATCAGCCAAAAAAAATACATTTAAAAGCCAGATAGTGGTGGCACATGCTTTTAATTCCAGCACTTGGGAGGCAAAGCCAGGCAGATCTCAGTAAGTTCAAGACCAGCCTGGTCTACAAAGTGAGTTCCAGGACAAGCAGGAGTGCTAATCAGAGAAACCCTGTCTCGAAAAACAAAACAAAAAATTTAAAAAAGGGTGACAACCTATGTGATGTGGAAACTATTAGAAAGACATATTGGAAACATTCCTCCTATTTTAAAATCAAGAACAACAAGAGCATAAGAACCAGGCCTGGTAACACATACATGTAACAAGCACTTGGGAGGAAAAAGCAGGAGGGTCAGGAATTCAAGGTTATACTGTGGTTGTTAAGACCAACCTGGGCTACTTGAGACTCTGGAGAGAGGGAGAACAGTGAGAAAGGGAAAGAGGGAGAAAGGGAGGGAGGGAAAGAAAGGAAAATGAGGAGGAGAGGAGGAGCAGAAGGTGGGTAGACAGTGGCAGGGTGTGTGTGCTTGTCAATTTTTTTCAAAGGGAAAAAGCGATGGATAAAAAAGAAACCTAAGTGAAAACCACAAACAAACAAAAAGCAATGAGCAGACTGGGCTTGGGGCAGACATAAAAATGACCAGCGGTTTGCAATCCACACAGAGGGAGGGGAAGGGCTAGAGCGAGACCAGGACTGTGCTGTGTGGTGTGATTGCTTTCCTCGCCTTTAGGAAGCACAGGCAGTTCCTGCTTTCTCTCCTTGTTCTCAGGGAAGGAAGCAAAGGAAGGTGGGTGTGCTTCCTCTTCTGTTGACTTACATCTCCACCTTGTGGTCTGCTCAGGATGTTTTTCTGCTTACATATGTGTTAGAGCATGTATGTGAAAACATACATTTGTATTCATACACACATTTAGCTCAAGTAGCACATATAAAATGAAAACCTGCAAGCATACAGGTCAAAAAACACTGCAGTGACCACCTTCAGGACAAGAAACAGCAGCATCCAGAGCCCAGAAGCCACTTCCTTGACTTCTGGGAGTGTGGTGGGGCCGTAAACGCTCCAACTGCACATGGAGATCAGAGAACACCGTCCAGAAGTCACTTCTTCTTCCATCTTACCGGGGCAGGATTTCTTGTTTCTGCTATTGCATATCATACTTTAGGTTAGCTGGCCTGCAGGCTTCCAGAAGATTCTCCCACCTCCACCTTCTTATCTCGCTGTATTTTGAGATTACAGATGTGCAACACCACATCTGGCTTTTTACATAGGTTCCCAAGATCAATCTTATGTCATCAGCCTTGCATGGTAGGCGCTTTTACCCGATGAGCAGTCTCTCTGGCCCAGAAGCCCATTTGTTCCATTCTGCTCACTTCTTCCTCCAAAAGGAACCACTTGCTTTTGTGATTCATAACACTATAAATTTCACCTTTATAGGAATGGCAGCGTACATGTGTACTCCTGTGTCTGGCTTATTTCACTCAGCATATTTGTGCGATCCATCCACAGTGTGGTGTGCACCTGTAGACAGTTCATCCGCATCTGCTGTGTAGTATCAATGTCTGAATATGCCATTATACTACAGAGAACACTGGGGTGTTTCCAACAGGAACTTGCGAGAACGGCCCTGCTGTAAACATCCTTTCCGTGTCCGTGGGAGAGTTCCATCTGAGTGGGTGCACGGTCTCTAGAGAGACTATACTTAAGCAGTTCCACTAATAGTATATGAGAATTCCAGCAACTCCACATCCTAGGAATATTCCATATGCCTGGCACTGTATGCGAGCTGTTCTGGTAGGTATGGCGGTATGATATCATGGTTATAGTCTGCAATTTCCTGATGACTAACAAAAGTCAATGCCTCTGCATACATTAATCACACAATCTCTTTTGCAAAGTCCAAGAGATTTCACATCCTCTGCTGCTGTCTTTCTAATGGGCCATCTGCCTTGGAGAGCCTTTATTTATGGTCACTAGAGTTCCTGCATCAGATGACTATCCTGCAAATACTGCTTTCCACTCTAGTTTGTTTTAACTCTTGGTATTTTCTTTGAAAAACAGATTTTTTTCTTTTCTTTTTTCTCTTTTTTTTAAAAAAGATTTATTTATTTATTATGTATACAACATTCTGCCTCCATGTATGCCCACATGCCAGAAGAGGGCGCCAGATTTCATTACAGATGGTTGTGAGCCACCATGTGGTTGCTGGGAATTGATCTCACGACCTCTGAAAGAGCAGTCAGTGCTCTTAACCACTGAGCCATCTCTCTCCAGCCCCCTTTGTTTCTTTTCTTTTGTTTGTTTGTTTGTTTCAAGACAGGCTTTCTCTGTGTAGCACTGGCTGTGCTGGAACTCGCTCTGTAGACCAAGTTGGCCTCAAACTCAGAGACTGACTTGCCTCTGCCTCCCGAGTGCTGGGATTAGAGGTGTGTGCTACCATCGCTCGTTTTTTTTTGTCTTTTTTCCTTTTCTTTTGTTCTTTTTTTCAGGGGGAGCGGGGGTGGGGGGAACCACGACAGATTTTAATGAAGATTATCCATGTACTTTCTTTGTGTTTAGTGACTTTGATGGCCTAAGAAATCTGCTCCTACATCATGGTCATAAAGATCTTGGGTTTTCTACTAAACGCTCTTGTGTGACCTCACTTTTAAGAGCACAGTCCCTCTGGAATGGCTTGTTACTTGGGTGGCAGCAGAGGCCAAACTCCTTTTTCCCCAGTTGACCTAAAGCCACTTCTGAAAAAAAGCCACCTTCCCACTGCATTATGTCACCTCTGGGGCAGTGAGGTGGCGACGTGTGTGTGACTGATCCTAAGCAGCCCACGTTGTTCTCCTGGCTCACTTGTCTCTCCTTGCGCAGCACCATGCTGCAGCCTCACCTCAACAACACTGCTGTACCCTGCCCTGTCCTCAGTGCCGCCTTGGCTCTGCTGGGTTCTTTTTTTGTTTGTTTGTTTTTTGGGTTTTTTTGGTTTTTGTTTGTTTGTTTGTTTTTGAGACAGGGTTTCCCTGTAGTTTCTAGAGCCTGTCCTGGAACTAGTTCTTGTAGACCAGGCTGGCCTCAAACTCAGAGATCCACCTGCCTCTGCCTCCCGAGTGCTGGGATTAAAGGCGTGCACCACCACCGCCTGGCTCTGCTGGGTTCTTCATGGCACATAAATCATGGCAGAAGCCAGCTTAGCAAGTGACAACACAGAAACAAAGATCCAGATGAAGACTGTAAGTGGGTTTGCTCTGGAAATACAATCCAAAGCATCTTTTTTTATTTAAAAAAAGATTTATTTATTATATATACAATATTCTATCTATATGTCTGCCTGAAGGCCAGAAGAGGGCACCAGGTCTCATTACAGACATTTGTGAGCCACAAAGTGGTTGCTGGGAATTGAACCGAGGACCTCTGAAAGAGCAGCCAGTGCTCTTAAACTCTGAACCATTTCTCCAGTCCAACCTGATGGCATCTTAACCACACTGACCTTTCTAATCTTTGAACACATCCAGCCCTCTACTAGGTTTTTCTTAGTTTCTCTAAATGATGTTTCATGGTATTTGGTGCTAAGTTCTCATTAGGTTTATGCCTGCATATTTCAAGTTATTTTGTGGGGGCGGGGTGAGTTGTGCAGGTGGGTGTTTTGCCTGCATGTACATCTGTGCACCAGCTGTGAGCTCGGTGCCTATGGAAGCCAGGAGAGGCCATCAGCTTCTCTGGAACTGGAGTTACAGATGGTTGTGAGCCACCATGTGGGTGCTGGGAATCAAACCCCGGTCCTCCGGAGGAGCAGTTGATGCTCTTAACCACTGGGCCATCTCACCAGCCCTTGTTTTAAGTTATTTTAATAAACTTTCCTGCAGGATAGTTAGAGGGCTAATGCAGAGCCTTGTTGGTAATAGGCAGGGATCCTGCTACTGAACTACACCCCTGCTCAGTTACTTTAAGCAGCAAAATGAAGAACAACTTAAAATGTTTCCCATTTTCGTTGTTGCTATTTGGTCTGTAAACCCTTGAGAAAGCCCCAGGTTGCTGCTTCTAACCAGTCCTAACAGACAGCTTTTTTATATTCCCCATGGTAATAATGGATACATCAGTGACTTGATCAGTGATCTGGAGTTGCAATGACTAATAGTCTGTCAAAGCCACCGGTCTCTGGTTTCACTGCTTGATCAATCATCCAAACAGATAAGGTCTCCCCATGGTTTTTCTTTGGAAGGTAACTTGAATTTGCGGAGAAAAAAACTAACCCACAGTAATGACTACAGAGAACCCTTCAAGCGATAACCGGTCTCAGAAGTGCATACATAAGCCAACCGCTTCAGGCAGCTACTCCACCACATTCAGAGTCGGCTGCAGGCTGCAGGCTGCAGGCTGCTCAACTCTCTTTAAACTCTGCTCCATATTTTCCAAGGCACAGAGCAAAGACACCACACACAGCTCAGAGTACAGAGTACACATCTGTGTGAAGAAACAGAGGTTAGAGATGGGCCTGGAGGCATGTTTGCAGCCATGCGTGCAGAATCTCTCCAGAAGGACACACAGACAACTGTTCAACGTGGCTGCCCCAGAGGGAAATGGGAAAGCACGTGTCAGGGCTGAGAACCCCGTCTTCATTGATAGTTCTTTTACAGTTTGACGCTTGTCACCTAACACAGCACTTTCAATTTTCCAGGTCAATCTGTAAGTGGTGCGAGCACAGAAGCAATAGTATACACTTTACTATTCTGCGAAAACAAGTAGTTTATTAAATTACCACAAGCTACTGCACTACCCCAGAGCTTCATCATTCTGCCCGAATAATCTCAACCAAATTGCTTATTTCAAAAGGGTCACAGAAGGAGGGTGTGGCTCCGCAGGGAAGCACTTGTCTGGTATGCATGAGGCCTTGGGTTCGAGCTCTGGTAAAGGGCGGAAATCATGAGTCAGAAGAAGGGCTTTGCCACATGGTGGATGCAATTTTCCTCCTCAAGAAAAACGATCCCTAGCTGGGGCAGTAGCTCAGTGGCACAGTGCACTTGTCTAGTGTGTGCGAGGCCCTGGACATGATTCCCAGGGGCCCAAAGCAAAATAACAAAACTGTCCACCGTGTCCAGAGTGTGGCTAGTATCAGACCACTAGTTAATAGAAAACAACGAAAACAGGAATCCTAGGGGCAGGGTGGGTTCAATTCCCAGAAGAGCATAAAAAACTAGGCATGCTTGCATACAACGGTCACCCCAGCACTTGGGAGGCAGAGGTCAGAAGTCCCAAGGCCATTCTCGGCTACGGAGTGAAAGGCCAGCCTGCACTACATGATATGACACCCTGTCCTGAAACAAAAACAAACCAGGGTTTCGAGCCCTCCCTTTTCCAAACACTCCTTCTTACTGCAATACTGTATCAATCCATGCAACAAATTAATCTGCAACATTTCTCTCACTTCTGAAGACAAAGTCAGAAACTGCTGCTTCTCAAAAAGTTAAACAAGAATTAACACCCAATGCACAAAACCATCTGCCTACTGAAGAAACCAGCACTATGAAACTGCGCACACGTGTGTGTGTATGAGTCTGACTGTACATGTACATAAATGTATTGTGAGCATGATAGTGCCTGTGTACATGTCTGCATGTGTGTATGCATGTGTGTGCACATTACATGTCGGGGTGCATACATGTGAATGTGTACGAGTGTGTGTGCTGAAACTGGGTTGCATTGCACAAGTATTCACCACCTCTTGAGGAAGAAGTAGAAAGTGGAAACAGCTCAGCTTCTTACAAAGACAAACTGGGGGTTAAAAGCAATGACCTATTAAATAGACTTTAGCCTAAATAAAATAACCCAAAGGGCCAGTGAGCTATCACTTCTCTAGGACAGAGCAGCAGGAGATAAAAGTTCCTTCTGAAGTCAAAGAACTGGAGATGAGTCTCTGGCTCCTTGGGAAACTTCATACTCATGAGAGCTGTGCCAAGGGAGCTAGGGAGAACACTGAGGAGCGACCAGAGTCCACTAATTCACCCTCCTCCCATCTCTTCCCATTTGCAGAACATCAGCTCTGGTCAAGACGCTCCCCTGGAGAACGTGACAGTCTTCATTTCAGTTCAGAATGCTACCTACCTCAAATAACCAATCCAACCATGGCAATCCAGAGCCTTTTTGGTTTATATACAGATTATTAAAAATGGGTTAATTTATATGTAAGAGCTAGCTAATAAGCCTGAGCCATCGACCTAGCAATTATAATTAATATTAAGCCTCTGAATGATTATTTTCTAAGCAGCTACAGGGACCAGCAGGTGGGAGAGAAAGTGGTCCGGTGGGACCAGGCAAGACAGAGAAAAGCCTCCAGCTACAAACATATACACAAATAAATAAAAAGGCAATTTTAAAAAAGCAAAGCCTTTTTTAATGGCTTGATGGCAGGCAATGAGTCCCACTTACTGTGTGCTAACATTGGACCCACCAACAATTAGACTGCAAAGCTGGCACACCAACAGAAAGAACTGACAGACACCTACAAGGTCCAGAGGTGGACCAGAGGAACTTATCACCCAACAAAACCACCACCTCCACCCACATAAACTTAAGATGGCCAAGTTAGAGGACAGTGGGGCTCAAAATCTCCATTAGTAGATGCCAAATGGACAAGATACTTAACAGTTACAATTGTTTTTAATTATTACTATTATTACTATTACTATTGTGTATATAATGCAGCCAGAGGACGCTTTGCAGGGTCAGTTCAGTCCTTCCTCCACCTTTAGGTGGGCTCCAGGATCAAACCCAGGTTGCTACACCTGTCTGACAAGTGTTTTATCCACTGAGCCATCTTGCCAGCTCAATAGTTTTTAAATACTAAAAACTGCAAAACCTTAGGTCACTAAAACTACATGGAGTAATTACATACAACTGTACCAAGAGAGTAGTATAAAACTCTATTACTTTGGAGAAGAATGCAGAATAACAACTCTCCTTGGGGAAGCTGAGTGCATAGGCAAACAGGTGCAGGAACTGAGGGCACAAGTCTAAACTGGTTCTAACCCAATGGGCGATCATTTCCAAATGTCATCAGCATTTCCAACACATATGCCCTCAAGACCCAGCCACCCACTTCTGAGATCTTCTCTAGAGACATTGACACATGGGCGATCTCTTGCATTTCAGAATATCTGCTCTGTATTTGTGGGGGCTGGAGGGAGACAGCCTCACATATCCCAGACCAGTACTGAACTTCTGTAACAGAAACTATTGAACTTCTTTTGTAATTTAAAAAAAAAGGCAGAGAACAGATGTAACACATATATCTTAATTAGACAGTAGTTAAATTAATTATGGTATTGTGCATGACAAAATATACTAAGACTCAAAAAAAAAATCAACCACAAATCTCCTGACTGGGAAAAATCTCTAAGATATAATCAGCTATAAGAAGACATTGTCAAATGGAATACATAATATTTTCCTACTTATATGAAAGACTGTAGATAATAAGAGAATATACCCGTTTATTGGTGTAAGAGTCAGAGAATCCTAGGATATGCAAAAACAATAATTACTTTGTGTGGGAGTGGAGGACAAAATGAGAGGACCTTCCCTGAATCCTGGTAGATGCTTTATAGACTTCCTAGCCATATGAATGTTTTACTCATGCAAAGTATCTTCTTCCTCTCCCATGGCTCTGCCCAGAGTGCAGCTAGAAACTACTGCATCCATCTGGAAACCATGAGAAAATTCAGGCTGAATAAGGGGAACACTCTGAGCAAGGCAAAAGAGGCGAGTGTAGGATGGCAGCACCAGGCGGCTGAAATAGTCAACTTTCTAACGTGGAGCCTCCAACATGGGAACATTTTCTTTAAGCAGCTTTGGTAGCATTATGTTCCCTGTGGCTGAAAGGATCCCAACTGCTAGACCAGCATAGTGAACCCAACTCATGCCCTCTGTGGGTACCTAAATTCACGTGCAAACACATGATTTCATTTTCTTGCAAACAGCCTAATTTCATTTATCTTATGGCTTATAATATTTCGATACAGCTTCTACTCATGCATCGCCACCTAGGTGGATTCCCAAACACAGCCACTATGCATAGTGCTGGGATAACATAGGTTCACAAGCACCTAGTGTATGGTGATTGACTCCTCTGGGTACGTCCTTAAGGAGGGTACTGCCGCAGCTCTATTTTTTTCTCTGAGGCACCTCCACAATGTTTTCCACAACAGATGGAGAAATCCACCTCTCACCGGCAGCTACCCTCACCCTTGCCAGTATTTGCTGCTGTTTGTTTTCCAGATGTCAGCAATTAGGATGAGACTGAGTCTAATAATTTGATTTGCATTTCCCTGATGTCTAAGGATGCAGAACTTTCTTTTCTTCATGTGTTCAATAACCAGTCATACTTTTGAAAAGGGTTAGGTTCATCTGGCCTTTTATCAACAGGACTATTAGTTCTTTTGGTGTTTACAGCTCTGTCAGAAGAAAAGCTGGCAGGCTGTCTCATTCTGGAGGCTGCACCACCACGGTCTCCTTTCCAGGGTGGGTTTTTTTTTGGGGGGGGGGCCAGGAGCTGAACCCAGGAGTTCAGGCTCTACTCCATTCTCCTGGTCATCACCAGCCCCTAATTTCAATGCCCCCCTGTCAAATTGTCCTATCTCTGAGTCATCAGAGTCTGTTTAGAAAGGTCTGCCTATGCCCATATTTTGAAATGTTTTCTTCTAGATGACTCAGAGTTTGGGATCTTAAAAGTTTTTGATCCACTTTTAATTGATTTTTGTGCACGGTGAGAGACGGACATCTAGTTTCTGTCTTTAAGATGTAGTTCTCCGGTTTTCCTAGCACCATTTGTCAGAGACGCTGGCCTTTCTCCAGTCTGGAGAATCAGATGGCTGCAGCTGTGTGGGTTTGCCTCTGGATCCTCTATTCTGTTTCCCTAGTCCACAGTGTGTCAGTTTCTGCACCAGTCCTGTGCTGGCTTGCTAGAGTGGCTCTGGAACTTAGATCTGCTAGTGGAACCTCCTGGGTGCTGACTGGAAAAGTAGCAAGACTGCATTTATCTCCCATTCCTCAAAATAACCAGGGAGTCACGGACCAAGTCCATACTTCCTCCAAACCCAGTTCAGTACCTTATGGAGCATCCATAGGCATTATAGTCCTCAGCGTCCCTCACAGGAAAGCTAGAGCCATGTGATCACCTCTGGCCAATGGGCAGAGTGTAAGATCTTTGCAGGACAAATCATCCAAGAGGTGTTTAGTACTCCATGACTCCACGTTCTCTCTCTACTCCATTCCCAGGGTACACGGAGACCTGGTGTTACAGCAGCACAGCCCTGTGAGAGGTGGCCTGGGCCTCTCCGTCACTGTCTGACTAAACAAGCTGACAGGATAGGAAGAAAACTTGTGTGGGAACACTTTTGACATTCCCAGCCGTTCAGTTCCCAAAGCATTCTATCACACCTGGATTGGCTTTTCAATCAAGGAAATTTAGCTACATTAAAGTGCGCCTGCTGTATACCCAACTCTAGGATCGGTCTTTGGGGACACATGGGGAGTAGAGAGGTATTCTTTCACTCAGCAGAAACTCTTTAAGCACTGTGTCGTCTTTGGTCCCTGTCATCAGGATACTTACAATCTCCATCAAGAGAGAAAATGCACACTTGTTAAGAAAAGAAGACCAACGATGAGCGCTGAACCTGCGGCCTCGCTGGCTCACCAGGCTCCCCACTCACACAAAGGACAATGTGCTTTTCTGCTGAGTTCCCTCTACTGTGGACTTTTAATTTCCTACCATGGTAGGTGTCATGTCACTGTATGGGTCCGCAAGGGGGACAACTCACTGAACTATACCCCACTAAGCTACAGAAAGTAGGTGCTCTCTGTCTGTGCTGGCTTCAGGCTGCCTCTTCCCCAGACGGCACAGGACACGCACTAAGCGTTGTGTGCTTTAACACGGCATTCTTGCATCCTTTCCCACCATTGATTACGCTGTCTCAATGTTCTTAGCTGCCTTCCGTGCCCCCTTGGCTTGACCACCCTGCGTTTACTTAAACAGAGAAAAGCAAAGCTTCGCCGAGGTCAGCACATCCTTCCAGAAAAGCTAGGTGGCTACCATATTTCTGGACATAAATATAAGGGATAAATATTCGGTTTACATAATGAACCAACTAATGAAGTGACTGCATATTCCTTAGCAACTTCCTACTAACAGGAGAGTTTCTGGTCTGAGTTTCTGCTCATGAGTTAACACCACTACTATCAAGCATAAATGCATGATTCCTTAAGAAATCCATGTACTATCGGGGACAATTTTCTTTTACAAACCATTAAGCTGATAAAAGACATTCCATAATTTAAAATGAGAGAGGGTGTATTTTTTCAATCTGGGCAGATTCACCCCTCCTTGTGCAATCTGGGGTCCCTCACTACCAGGAGGTTACCATAATGATGCCAAACTTAGCGTAGACACTTGATTGGCAATAACAAACTCAGCCCAGAACTCCTGGACTCCAGCAATCCTCCTGCCTCAGTCTCCTGAGTAGTTGGGACTACAGGCATGTGCCATTATGCCCTGCAAGAGAGGTTATATTTTTAATTAAGATTTAATGTGATTTTTCTTGTGCATAGTTGGGCTGCCCACACAATGATAGAATACATACTATATGGTCCATAAATTTTTAGTAGCTCAAGAGAAAAGTATGTTTAAAATTAAGGTGCTTGTACTCCCAGAAAATGTGACATTTTCTTACCATCGCCTTTTGATTCTAGAAGGCAGCCATCTTGTAAGCATCCCCTTCCAAACATAAAACAACCAACACAAACCCCTGAATAACTTCCTCTTCCCCATAATCCTCTATATGGTTGGTGGTGTGAAGGTTTAAGCTCGGCCAATTAGCCACCCACAGCAGTTAATCGCATAATCTCAGAGAATGTCATGGCGCAGTGGAGGATGCCGTGATTCTCCTTTCGCTTTACAAAGCTCTAGCTAATTGCGAAGCTCAGCAATGCTCCAGATGCAAAGGGCAGCGGGCTTTCAAGTCCGAAGCGGTGTCATGGCTTATCGTCTTCCAAGGGACATTGTTACACAGAGGCTTCTCTAACAACTGTCCAAATACCTAAATTAGCCAACCATTGCTTATTTAGAGCCAGGCTTACTGCTCTGGAATAATGATGGGCAATCTGCAGGGCAAAAATGAAGATTGTGTCACATGATGGCTACACATTCAATTATGTGATCCGCAAATTAATGTCTGCTTAATGGAAGTGTTAATCCAAATTGACGGTTGACAATATGCTTCTCTCCTTAATAAGCCCTGCCTGTGAAGAGGAGGAAGGAGGAGACGCGGTAGGAGACTCCTGGGAATGAGGGCCAGGGGCTTCACAAAGCACACAGCAGTGGGGGGCAGTGGGAGGCGGGGGGGGGGGGGGGGGGGGGGGGGGGGGGAGGGGGAAGGAGGGAAAGGGGGTCGCAGGGGGGACTTCGGCTTAGGCATCCCTTCACTAGCTGCATACCTTAAGGCTTCCACAGCAGCAGTGGTGCCATCTCCCTGCCTGGGAGTCAGTTCCAGGCACTTCCCTAATCATATTGTGGAGCAGCTTTGATCTAGTATGTGTTTTCTTGCTGGGTGGACTTCCCCATACTGTCCACAAGACTTGCACTTTTTGAACGGACACACAGAGATATAATCCTGTTAAGATGGGCACAATGGAGCTAACTAACCCCAGCCCAACAATAATTTACTAAGGAACTAAAATTCACTTTCTAATCTACCATTCTCTTTCCTTTGTTTCTTCACCTGCAATGATTTTACATTTTCATGGTAATTGGCACCTGTTTGCCACACTGATTTCTTACACAAGCCAGGGGTCATGCTCTGTGAAATGGGCCGCCACCCCTCAGCCACCACTTCTTGACAGTGCTTGTGTACTTTTCCAATACAACTTCTCTGGGAGCTTACTGTATGAAAGCTGTGTGTGCATGCATTACTCTTGACTCAACCCAGAAAAAACAGAGATAAGTTCAGCCAGTGACTTTAAATGCTGCAACCTCAAGAGGTCATTTATTGTTGTTTCAGTTTCTTCTTGGTCTGGTCTCTGGGCCAAGTCACCCCAACCATTTACCAATAAACTAGTATGTAACTACTTTAGATCCTGGTGGATCAACCTTAATGCACAGGACCAACAGGAGGCAGTCCTAATGACAGGAATTAAAAGGTCCTCAGGCCTCCAACCAAAACCAAAACTACCTTTGCTCTGAACCTGCCAAGTTCCCTAAAATTCTCCTAACAATTCGTCTGCTTTGGTTTAAATCCTGGAAGCTAAGGAAGCTTTGATTAACATATACACAGAAGCTAAGCTACTACTCAACACCGATCCCCTAGCTGGAACTAATTGAAGTGTCTGTTAAGGAATAAGACCAGAGGCAGCATACTGGGTCCTGGAAGGGACAGTCAGGAGGGTGATTAGCAGGGACAGCATATGGAAAAGGCTGGCTGGGAAGGCCAGGTCACTGAGAAGTGAAGCCTGTGACAGGTGAGACAGACGGTCCCCTAACCCGATGGAGACACGCTGCTCCAGTGATGGCATCTTCTTTATAGACATTTCGCTGTCTGCAGACCTCTTACTGGCAGTCACCCCGCCTGGACCTAACAATAATAAAAATGAGCAGAACACAGGTCCAGATAAAAATCAATGAGTTTGAACCCCAGATGACTGAGGGACTAGTAAGCTGCCCGGTCCAGCTCTTTATAGTATGTAAAAGTTACAATTTGATATCTAGGGGCTGGAGAGATGGCTCAGAGGTTCCGATCTTATACTGCTCTTGCAGAGGACTGGAGTCTGGTCTCTAGCACCCACACTGGGTGACCTAAAGCCATCATTAACTTCAGGTCCAGCAGGATCTGATGCCTCTGGCCTCTAAAAGCACCTGCACTCACGTGCATATATCCACAGATACATGTACACATTAAAAAATGATAAAAATCAAATTTTTAAATAAAATGGTAAAAATAATTTGGGGGGTGAAACAGGATTCCTTTGAGTAACAGCCCTGGCTATCCTGGAACTCACTTTGTAGACCAAGTTGGCCTCAAACTCACAGAGATCTGCCTGTCTCTGCCTCCCAGGGGCTGGGATTAAAAGTGTGCACGTGCCACAACCACCTGGCTAAATAAATCTTTTTAAAAAATTTATGTCTAAAATCCAACCTCTCCAGCAGACTGACTTTAGACCTGACTACCCTTCCCGCTCCTTCTGAAAGGTGGCACTGCACTGAGCTAGCAGTGTCTGTGCCTAGAGAGAGAACAGAGCAACGCGTGGGGCATCGCTTCACTCTGACAGGAGGCAGAGGTCTAAGCCGCCGCCTACTAGACACCTCGCGGAGCTTCCCCAGGCTCGCTGACATCTAGACCTCGGTGAGCGCATGGCAGACAGCTGCACTCCCCCCTCTTCCTTTCTCTGCCTGTTTTTGGTGAGCCTTTTGGGTGGCTCTATTGCCAAGTGCTAGTTATGAACAAATGATACAAAGCTATTTATTAGATATGGTGGCACATGTGTTTAATACCAGCCCTAAAGGAGGCAGGAAGGAGTCCAGCCTGATCTACACAGAGTTCCGGGTCTTCTAGGACTACAGCCAGATCCTGGCTCAGAAAAATCGGGGGAGAGGGCGGCACAGAGCAGTAGTGTTCAAATTGTGCAAGACCCTGTGAAAGCAGACACTAGTCCCCAAGCTGGAGCTGTGATTCTGAATGTTAACTAAGGTGCTGACACTCATGCTCTGAAACAGATAAGAGATACAGGGACACAGAGATTCTGAGACACGGAGAAGCAGAGAGGCAGAAACAAAGAGACGCAGAGACACACAGACTGCATGCGTAGAACTAGAAGACAAGACGGAACAGAAAGGATAAAACCCAAAGCACAAAGGTTCTCATTCTACTGGACACCCCTTGGCATCATCAAATGACAGTCAATGGAGAACAGTCACTACAGTCTGGAGCTTGCAGCCTCCCAAATGGTAAGGATCACTACCCCCATGACCATGTCCACCGTGATCACATGGGGGAAGGCTCTCTCCCCTTGGCCACCATCCTCCACGAAAGACTTCTCCCACCAACTGCCTCTATTAACTTCTTATTGAGACAGTGTCTCACTCTGTGGTCCAAACTGGCCTACTAATCCCAGCAATGACCTCGGTCTCATAAATGCCAAGATTACAGGAGTGAGAGACTACGCCTGACCTATTTCTTCTCTTCCTCACGGTGAAGTTCTTACTGGAAGAAGCCATTTCTTCTCACCTTGAGTTCCTCTGCTTACCTGTCTTGGATCACCAATCTGGATCAACATCTGCATCACTTCACCCCCTTGTATCACAGGACTGAATACTGCCAGAGAGCTCTGAGGGGCCTCAGAAAGCTGGCCCCACGAGTGAGTTTTTGCCTCCTTTTGGAAACCTTGCCCAGGACACCACTCAGCGTTCCCTAACCCAAGCTTTCATTCGTCACAAAACCAACTTGACTTCACCTGGCTTCGTACATTTTGTAAATGCTTTCTGACACCTGGGCTTGCCTGCTCCTGAGAAGCACGGGACCAACAGGAATGAACTTCTGCCCCTCCCCCCAGCAAATCCTAACACAGTTGTTTGCAAGCCTAGATGTTTATGACAATCACCGGGGACCACCCACCCCAACCAGCTGCACTAGGAGTGAAGTCTGAGGTGGGGCCTGGCAGTGTGGCCCTTGGGAAGCTACATCATTCCTAAGACCTAAGTACAAAGCTGATCCCCCTGACCTCCAGCCACTGCTAAAGGACAGAAAAGGAGACTTTCTCTTCTGGGCTTGTTTCCTTCTAGGATGTTCCCGGCCTGAACTTCCAGAAGCAGGGAGAGGACAGTGCTAAAGATGTAACAATTTCTCCATGGTTAGCCCCAGTAAGGGAGGCTGAATTCAGGGCAGCTGTCCGCTATATGCAGAGCCAATCACTGGCTGGCAGAGAACATGGAGAAGCAGCCCAGGAACCTCTGTGGCCTCGCCCTCGTCTCACCAGGACACCATTTTCAACAAGCCAACCAAACTGTGGCAGCTTCGGGCGTTTACAAGCCAGAAATTCAACAACTGCGAAAGGAAATTTCTGACCGTATTCTCCATAAGAACGCCCCACCTAGCATGAGCTTCAGCTGAACACCCAGAGCTTGCTAAATCTGGAAAATTAATGAAAACTAAACTCAGTAGGAAAATACAGTCAGACACTGTAAACGAGCAGATTTTTTACACAAAATGGAAACCGTGCAGAAAACAGCTGTAGCAACTCTACGTGAGTCTTCAGGGCTGGGGTGTCCCTGTAAAGAAAAGCGTCCTACCTGATCAGATCTGGCTCTGCACCCTCATTCTTAAACGATGCCAGGAGCAGCCGTTCTCGGGTGACAAGGTCATCCAGCAGGTTCTGTCTTCGATCCCCCTCCAGTTGTGTTCTGCAGATGGTTGTTAAGGTCCAACAGTGGGTGGCTTAGCTCACTTTCCCCAAGACTTTATTAACTCTTCAAGTCACCTGCAGTCACTAAGGCTCCACCCACAACCACCCGGGGAAGAGGCTGTTTTCTTTTCCTGACTTCCGTCCTGCAGGGAAAGACTGTACCACTGCAGATGGAGCATAAACACTGACAGTGCTTTCACTGAAAAGCACACTAGGTAAAGCTTTATGTTTTGTTTTTTATTTCTTTTGCCAGTGAGCAGCCAACCAGGGCCAGGGCAATGTGGCTGCTGGAGTCCCTAGGCTTAAGCTACAGGTGTTCATGGACATGTTTGCACACTCATCAGTACCCTCAGGTGGGCCAGAAGGAGGCTTGCCCAGTAGGAGCGAGGCCTCCGAGTCTGACTCTGGTGGTGCAGAACCAAACCCCAAACACCCTCCCTGAGACCTAAGGTTTGGAAGCAGGGGGGGGGGGGGCGCCCATCGTACGCAATAGCTCCGACAGAGGCTTCATGAAGGCTGCTGGGATGCCACAGTGTCCTGTAAAAGCTGTTTCGGTCCGCTCATTAGTTAAAAGTACTATGGATCTTTGTGGGGAACTACAAATGAGTTGTATTTCATGTGTTATTCTAGTAAATGTGGCAGACTAGGGGAGCAGAGGGCAGAGTTTCACCTTTGGAGCCAGCTGCTCCTTTGTTGGTATGTGTGAATGTGGGTGTCAGTGATTGTGTGGGTGGTACTTGTGTGTGACAGGAAGGAGAGGGGTTCAAGTCACAGAGTATGTAAAGGTCAGAGGACAACTTTGGGGTTGGTTCTCTCCTCTACGTTTACATGGGTTCCAGGGATCCAGCTCAGGTCTCCAGGTGTGCAGGACAAGTGCTGTATCCACTGGGACGGTCCCTGGTCACGGCTGTTTATATGGAACTCAACATCACTTACATCCTTTGGTAGGATTTTAGTACTGGGACTTGAACCCAGAACCATTGGATTTACTGCTGAGCCACACCCTCACCCCTAAATCCAAAATTCCTTTTTGTCTTTCTGCAACAGAGTTTACTATGTAGCCCAAGCTAGTCTCCAACTCCTGATCAGCTTCTGGAGTGCAGAGATTACACAGTTGTGAACTGTGAACAGCCAAGGCTTTTACACTACCTTTCTAGAAACATATTAGATGCTGAGTTTCTTTCCTGTGTGTTCTCAGAAATGGAGCTGAAACGATGGCTCAGTGGGGGAACTGCCTGCCCTGCAAGCAGCTTGGATTCCCAACATCTACGAGCATGGCAGTGTGCACCTGTAACCAGAGCACTGGTGGGAAGTAGGAGTGAAGACGGGAAGACCCCAGAACTCCTTGGCCAGCTGGTCTAGCCAAATACAAAAACTTGGAGTTCACTGAGAGGCCTCTCTCAAAAGAAGAGTGGGAGGCGATAGAGAAAGATGCTCGACGC
The DNA here is from genome assembly GCF_903992535.2 of Arvicola amphibius. Taxonomy (NCBI): domain Eukaryota; kingdom Metazoa; phylum Chordata; class Mammalia; order Rodentia; family Cricetidae; genus Arvicola; species Arvicola amphibius. Next base: position 53,049,539 of record NC_052050.1, read on the forward strand.
CGACCTCTGGCCTCCACATCCATGTATGTGCATAACCACACATGTACACTCACACCAAAAAAAAAAAAAAAAAAAAAAAAAAAAAGCAAAGAAATGTGAAAGAAAACTCCACCACATTTCAGGGTCCAGGAAGCCAACAAACAGTTTTGAAAGGTTCTGTCTGACCTCAGACATAAGAGGAAAACAAGTCACTCTAAATCTGTTGTGTCTGACTTTCATTGGTTTTTTTGTTTGTTTGTTTCATTTTGGGGTTTTTTTGTTTGTTTGTTTTTTAAATAACCAAACGGCTGAATGGCTGGCATTATGAAGCAGGACTGGCCACTGACACCAGTTCTAGCAACAGCAGTAAACACGAGAGATGGATGCTTCAGATTAAAGATTCTCTTGTTTTTACAAAGTGATCACAAGATGGCTCACCAGGAAAGGGTGCTTGCCACCAAGTCTAAGGACCTGCGTTTGATCCCTGGTGCCCATATGGTAGAAGACGAGAACTGACCCCTTCAAGGCCTCTAACTGCCACAGGCACACCACGGTATGAGTGTGCCCACACAGGCCTCTAACTGCCACAGGCACACCACGGTATGAGTGTGCCCACACAGGCATATAACACATGCACAAATAAATAAATGTAATAAAACATTTTAAAGGGGTTACAAAACATTGTGTTCAGGCTCCAGAAGTTTTGACAGAAGCAAGGATTATAATGACGGTTGCCTGAGAGGGAAATGCATGGTTCAGGGATCTACAAATTCAACTGTTAATTTTGTACAGAAAAGTGCTGGCTAGCTAACAGGAACAGTAAACAAATCCTGCCCCCCCCCCAAAAAAAATCTCCCTCAGTAGCAGAGTTATTAGGAAAATCATAAATCTAAACCTAAGTCTTGGAGTCATAGTCACTTTACATATTAAAAAATAATAATGATAAATGAATTCTCTCAACATGCCGGCATGCCACACTTCCTCGGGTCAAATCACTACCATTACTTTTCCATTTTCCACTGACGGTGGCGGCAGTCACCAAGTACCCCATCTTGGAAATCATGAAGTAGCAACTGTAACTAAGAAACAGAAACCTCAAATATTCCTCTTCTTTAATAAAAAGGGCCAATCAAGAACAAGTATCTATGTCTTTTCAAATTATGGATAAACTGCCAGTAAAGCAGAAAACTCTTATTCAATTTAAACAAAGTTCCTCGGGTGCTAGGGCAGGGGGAAGACAGAAGCGGTGATGAGAATCACAGAGAACGAGACAAAACGGGAATTCTGCATTGTAGGGCTGTGAGCTGAGTCCCGATAGAGCGAGCCTTGCCTACACGCTCTGCTCAGCTACCCTGTCAGCCTCCCATTTGGTAGAGATTTCAGTATCCAACCACCCAAGAAGACAAACACTGGACATACGCTGAACATAAACCCAGTGTTAAAATTATGCACAAATTCAAATGGTTCTGGAATTCAAACAGAAGAATATTTTAATAATCTTGAGTTTGAAAAATCTTTCCAGGCAAGAATGAAAACCTACAAATAATGAAGAAAAACCCAGAAGTTGTGACTACATTAAATGTGTGTGTATATATACGTGTGTGTACATGTGCTGCATGTATGTATATAAGTGTATGTATACATGTGTGTATAAACGTGTGTGTGTGTGTGTGTGTGTGTGTGAGATATGCCTGCATCAACAGTTCATGGGCATGGGGAAACCGGAAGTCTGCCTTGGGTGCCCTTCTCTGTTGCACTCCACTTTATTTCTGAGACAGGTCCTCTCATTGAATCCAGAGCTCGCTGACCGACTAAATTGTGGCAAGTTTTCATGTGAGGGCTGGAGGTCGGGACTCAAGTCCCTGTCCCCACGCTTGCACAGCAAAGCACTTTGTTCACTGAGCCATCTCCCTGGTCCAATTAGATAAAGTTGAAGTCTCTGAAAAATAAAATGACTAATGGCAAAAGGTAAGCAAAGGACATAATACAGCAAAGAAAGGAGACGCTGAAAGCTCGGGTGGAAAGCTGCATGTGAGTAAAAGAAACACAAACTCTAAGACACATCCTGACCTACCAGACTGGGAAAATGACAACTCTGGAGAGGACGCAGGAAGTTGGTACTTGCCTCCATTCCTGAGGGAAATGCAAACAGGTTTAACCGACTGCCAGGCTGCCTTCTATGAACCAAACCTACAGTGATATTCCCAACCACGCAGATGCACGGACTTGAGAGCACAGTTCACTGCAAAACTATTTAGACAGATTCTGGAAGCGTCCTAAGTACCCACCAATAAGGAACTAAGGCATCCATGTGATGATTTCAGGCAGAGATGATTTCAGGACGCTGCTTATGGAGAGATGATGGTGTAACTGACAATTTTAGGTACTTACAAGGGCACAAGGGAATGACTTTACATGGCATAAGCTCCAAAATGCACAGTGCTCAACCAAAATGGAGGGGAGGAGAGAGGCAGCAGCAAGCTAACCAGTGGATAGAGGTCTCATAAAGATCAGGCTGAGGAGTGCGCGTGTGCGTGCATGCAAGCATGTGTATGTGTCTGCGCATGCATGCCTGTGGGGGGGGGGTGTGGGTGTGCAGAAAATATTTCAGAAAGCTGTAAAAAAAAACTTCCCTAAGGAAAAAGAACTGGCAACTCAAGGTGCAATAAGGATTGAATACCATCTGAACTGTTGCTGGCTTTTCCTTTTATCTGTATGCATGTGCACGACCATGGGGAACGCGGTCAAAAGAAATGAAAGATCCAGGAATACACCACAAAGTAGTCCATTTATGACCTGAAGAATTTCATATTCATTTTTAATTAGATAGATAGACAGACAGAAAGACAGACAGACAGACAGACAGTCTAGGATGAGAAACTCCAGCCATTCACATTGTTTGTGTTGAAAATGAGATGGGACAGGATGGCATTGTGAGAGAGAAAGTTCTTGGTTAAAAAAAAAATAAAATAACAAGAAGTGTATTCGTAGAAAATATTTTTAAGACTATTTTATGTATATGGTGTTCTATCTGCATTTAATACCTGCAGGCCAGAAAAGGGCATCAGATCCCATTATAGACTGCTGTGAGCCACCATGTGTTTGCTGGGAATTAAACAGGAACTCTGGAAGAGCAGCCAATGCTCTTAACAGCCAAGCAATCTCTCCAGACCCCCCAAAAATATTTTTTATAATTAATAATAATAATAATAAGCCCTCTAAAGGTATGTTCTGAAAAATAACAGACACAAGTTACAGATTTAAAACAATGCTCAGAATGAGCCATTCACCCCAATGTGGAGAGCAGCATGAGCTGGTGACTGGGTCTGCTGATCAGTAACTGAAGACACCTTACCTACAGGAGTCACAGGGGTCCCCTGGGCCAGTTCTCACCGTTTTCCAGCACAATCTATCTAAGTTAGAGCCCTACTCTTTCCTTTCTACACCAGGACTTCCTCCTCGGCACCTGCGGGGCACTAAACATCTGGGCTGTCTCCACGCCAGGGTGCTGGCACTGCTCACTGCCTCCTACCACTGCTTACAGCCCGGCATAAAGCAATTCGCCCAGTGTAGCAGGAGCATCCCTAACCCAAATCCAAATTCTCAAGTGCTCAGAAATTCGTTAGCTTTTGGCGCTTTCATCAGGATACCACAGGTGGAGAATTTCACAGCAACCAAATTATTTTAAATAGTCTATAAAATTAACTCTAGGCTACGTGTAAAATAAACACACATTTATGCTTACACTTGAGTTCCCTTCCAAGATGTCTTATCATGTACATATAAATATTCCTAGACCTGAAATATTTCCAATCCCATGAAGTTTTGACAAGGAACAAAACCTAGTATGCCGATTCAGAATATCCCTGGAGACTTCTGCTAAATCTTGGAAAACTACAATTAGCCAGCCACTCTGCCTCTTTGTTTTATGCTTTATTTTAGCAGACTGAAACAACAGACCCCCAAGGAGATGGGAGGGGCTGATCCCATGAGGAACTTAAAAATACTTCTTCAACTTCCCAAAGCAGATTAGTCCCACCTCTGAAATATTGAAACTTGGTGTGGGACATATAACCTTGCTATGTTAAAGTTAAAACCTTCCTTTTTATTTAAACAGAAAAGGGGAAATGGTGTGGGAAGGTCTTCTGTAAATGCGTTGCTTTTATTGGTTAATGAATAATGCTGCTTTCAGCCCATGGCTTAACAGAGTAAAGCCAGGCAGGAAATCCAAACAGAGCTGTAGAGAGAGAGTAGGCAGAGTCAGGGAGAAGCCATGTAGCTGCCACAGGAGACAAACGCCTCTGCCGGAGACAGCTGAAACTCTGCCAGTGGGCCACAACCTCATAATAATGCACAGATTAATGGAGATGGGTTAGTTTAGGATATAAGAGCTAGCTAAAAATGCACTTAAGCAACTGGCCAAACAGTATTGCAAATAATATAGTTTATGGGTGATTATTTTGGGTATGAGCAGCCAGGAACGAACAAGCAGGACCCCCCCCCCAACAGAAACTCAAGCCCATGGAGGCTGAACTGGTCTCTGGCCTCAAGGGACAGGGTTGGCCCTCTGCCTCAGCTCTGTGTGGTCCCCGGGACAGTGTTGATCCCTCAGCACATGATGCCAGACTTCCAAGTCAGGAACATGGGAGAGCAGCTACCAGTTACTCATGTATGGACTGGACGCTCAAAAAGAAAATCAACAACAAAACAAAACTACCTACTACTGTGGAGAAAATGACAAGACTTTAATACCAAAACCTACAAAGAGATCTAGTGACAGACAAAATGATAAAATTTCTCCAAACACAAGAACCATGTCCTTATTTTTCCCTTGTTCCCAGATGCCATTGAAACTATCACAGAGTCAGTGCTGGAGACCCTCAGCTCCACTGCAGGCCCAGTGCTGCTTCCAGAACCTCCACATCTCCCCACTCCACAGTCACTTGGGTGGTTATCACATCTACCCATCCACCCACCCTTTTCCCCAAAACACAGAGTTGAGGACCACTAAGAGATGTCTAAAACATTATCTGCCCAGGCCCTCTCCTAAGGCACCAAACACCTCTGATACTGAATACTTTTGAAAAGAGGTTGTTCTCACTCTCCTAGAAAATGGCAAAGGCTGGGTCTGGAGAGATGGCTTAGCAGTGAAGAGCACTTTGCTCTAGCAAAGGACCTGAGTTCGGCTCCAGGCCACATGTCAGGAAGCCTCCAGGTGCACTAGCACACACTCACACAGACACAGACACATTAAAGAAAAAAATAAAAAGGGTGAAGGTGATGGTTTTGAAAAGCTAACAAAGGCCAAGCGCCATGAGAAGCCGACTGAGAGTATTTTTAGTACTGCATAAAATCCACACAATGCCTCCCACAGCACAAGCTATTATTGCAACCTGGTGAGGCAACTAAAAGAAGATCTGGAAATAGAAGTGACTGGCAGCGCACAGTGGCTCACACCTGTAATCCTGGCACTTACGAGGCTGAGAAGTAGAGGGCTTGCCTATAGAGCTACACTGTTAAGTTTTAGGCCTGCCTGGGCTACAGAGTAGATTAATTAACTCCTTTGGAAATGTATAAAGCAGATTTGAGCATCCTGACTACAGGACTCTGTCTTGCTGATCAATTACAAGCTAACGGAGTCAAAATGCACAGCTTTCCTTTTGAAAACACAACATCAAAACCACTTTTCAGGAAAGAATGTGACACCTCAGGCCTGCACTCATGAATTGAGGTGTCCTCATCTTGTACCTCCTGTAGTTTCTGGGGAACTTTATGAATACAGGAGGACAAAACCATGTCACAAAAGTCCTGCCAGTTCTTAGTTACGCGGCACAGTAAGGGAGCATGCCTCTCAAATGCTCACATTCCAACAGGCACCCAGTGCTGGGTGTGGTGCTATTCACTAGAGGCAGGCAGGCCTCTGTGAGCTCCAGGTCTGTCTGATCTACAAGGCAAACCCAGCCAGAGTTACACAGTGTCTCACAAAAGAAAAGTCACCCAACTTTGTTTCCTAGAACTGTTTTGAAAAGTCACCCTGTGATGTGGGAGGCCCCTCTGTGTGTTGCTTGTATCGGTTAATGAATAAAGAAACTGCCTTGGCTTGATAGGGCAAAACTTAGGAAGGTGGAGAAGACAGAACTAAATTCTGGGAGGAAGAAAGCAGAGTCAGAGACGCCATGGATCTGCCAGAGATAGACGCTGGGAATTTTCCCCGGTAAGCCACTGCCACATGGCAATACACAGGTCAATAAAAATGGGTTAAATCAAGACATGAGAGTTAGAAAATAAGAGGCTGGAGCTAATGGGCCAAGTGGTAATTTAATTAATACAATTTCTGTGTGGTTATTTTGGGGCTAAGCTAGCCGGGTGGCCAGGATGAACAAGCAGCCTGCTCCTTCCAACAACCATGTCCAGCTGGAGAGATGACTTGGTGGTTAAGAGCATTTGCTGCCCTTGTACAGGACATGAGTTCAGGTCTCTGCACACACACTAGACAGCTCACAACTGCCTACAACTCCAACTCTAGGGGATCCAACACCCTTTCCGGCTTTCTCAGGCACTGTGCACACATATACACACAAACACAAAATTAAAATAATTTTAAAGAGGCAGTCTTTTGATGATTTGTGTTTTTTTTTTAACTAAGGATCACAATATCTTAAGATATAACTAATATGCCACAGTGAACAGAACACTGCATCACCCTTTGCGCTTAAGAAGGCTCCCGTGGACCTGTGACTGCAGCAAGCAGTTGTCAAAGGCATGCCAGGGCCCAGGGGAGAGGAGACTATGTCTTCTACTAAAGAATTCAGCTTCAAGCCGGGCAGTGGTGTCTCAGCACGCCTTTAATCCAGCACTAAGACCTCTGTGAGTTCCAGGAGCCTGGGCTACAGAGGGAGTCCCAGGACGGGCACCAAAGCCACAGAGAAACCCTGTCTCGAAGAAAACAAAACACAAATAAAAATCAGCTTCAAACAACAGACTAGACCCAGATAGTCATGTGCTCGAATCTGACTCTTGTGTCCCGAGCTATAGGGTCCTGAGAAAGTTACTGATGTATCCAGGATTCTTCTCTATAAGATTAAACTCCCTGTAGGAATGTTGAAATCTCTCCACCTGTATCCATGACACGAGGTGACAAGGTTGACCTGGTCAAGTTACCTTTTTCATAAAGAAGAAAAGATATTTCCAAAACCAAGCATATTCAGTGATTAGTACCAAAGAGCTTCCATCTGAAATTGCTTAAATTTGGAGGAAGATTTGAATTATTAAAAATGTTTAAGAGGGAGGACGTTGGAGAAATGCCAGGGGCTAGAGTCATAGAGCATGTGCTTGGCATGTCCAGGGCTCCAGGTTCAATCCCCCGCCCCAAACCAGCCAACACAAAAAGGTTGTTAATACTATTGAAGCCACCACTGCCTTTTTCCTTCTAGTAGAAGAGGCTTCCCTGAAAACAGGTTTAGGAGCGCCCCCGTGTGGTGTGTGACCTGAATGTCACCTTCTCTACCAGCAAAACTTAAAATTGGTGGGGAAAAGATTATTTTTAAAAGTTTTTATAATCCAGTTGGGTTTTTATTTTTAATTTTTTAAATTTTCCATAGGAAATTTCAAATTATCAATATTTGTGTTCTTATAAATTTTTTGAATGTTTTAAATAATGAGGCCAGTGTGTTTGGTGGGTAGTGCTTAACATGGAAGTCTGGGGAGTCATGCTGAGAACACAAAGCCAAAAGTCTATTACAACAGACGGCCAGACTGAAAGTGTTTAGGAAAATGAAACCAAATATTACACACTTAGTACTGTCTGTCCACTGTGTAGCAGGGGCTATTAACAGGAATCAGAGTTCTTGGGTTATATATCTCTCTTGCTCTATGGGTCGTACGTGTGTGTGTATGTGTGTGTAACTGTTATAGTGTGATATATATATATATATATAATATACATAGTGAATTAGAATGAATTATCTTAATGAAGTTAGCAAACAGGAACTAAAAGTACCATGAGACAGTATTTAACTACCTTTCTAACACATGTGATTTGGTTACACTAAAATGAGTCCATGTACCTCCATGTACCTTGAATGCATGTGCAAACTCCCCAGCACTGACTTCTGAAAGAAGAGAAACTAGCCCCGCCCACTGTAACCCACTCAGGTCTATGGATTAAGACCTGTTGACTTGGGTAAAATAAAAGCTCTTTATGTAACACACTAGCGGGCGGTAACAAATGATACCATATGGAGGGTAAAATTACAAACCAGAATATTCCAGCTGTGTTTCAAAGAAGGCCCCATTGTTTGCTAAAATTAAACTTTTATTTGAAACCTCAGCAGATTAATAATTAAACATTTCGATGAGCATGCTATTAAGCCATGCCAACCTTCCTAACATAAAAGAGCTCATTTGGGAGAAAACATGTTTTTGAAACACCTTCAATTGTTTTGTCAAAAAAGCTGGATTCCTACATTCTCCCACATAAAAGCCAGGCTATGTGGTTTCCTCTGACACCAAAAACCAGGTCTTTGGCGTGAATTACAGACAATTTAAAGAAATACAACCGTGGGGTCAGTTTTCAACTCATTATAAACCAGGTTTAAAGACTCAGTTTAGGTAACAGGTCCATTGTGAATTTCTTCCTAAAATGTTTGTTTTGAGGTGGGGGGTGGAGTAGGGTAGGGTGGCTCATTATGTTGCTCAGGTTAGCCTCAAAATCACTATGTAGTCCAGGCTGGCTTTTAATGCTCTGTCTTGCTTTGGTCTCTTTGGTGCTGGGATCACAGACATGTACAACCACAACCACACACACTTCAAAAGCGGCTTGAGCACGTGATACCTCACCAGGTTAAGATGGCCCAGCCTGCTTTAATCAATTCCTAATACACTTTTCATCCCAAAAACTCCCAAACGAGGGGCACTTGTCTGTGTCCCTGAAAGAATGAAGCGGCCAAACCATATCTCAGTAGTCTACAGCTAGATTTTTTTTAAAAGCAGGAAAGACATGTAGCCTCTACTGTTACCAGCCAGAAAGCAGGTGACTAAATATCCTGAGGGCTGAGGTGTCGCTCAGCTGGTGGAGCATCTGGCTAGCAGGCACAAGGCCCTGGGTTCCACCCCCAGCACCTCAGGAAACCGAGTGTACTGGAGTATGCCTGAATCTGAGTGCTCAGGAGGTGAGGGCGGAAGTTCAAGTCATCCTTGGCTACAGGTGAGCTCAAGTCCAGTTTGGGCTACTGAGACCCTGTCTCAAGAAAACCAAAATGCTCTGGAAAATCCAGCAGGGAATCAGTATTCAGAATTATCATGGAAGTCCTGCGGCTGAAGTAGCGGCTAGCCATCCTCAAGGCAGTAAAGAGCTGAGGGAAAGCATTAGCTCCCTGCCCTGTCAAGGTTACACCCAGACAAATTCATTCCTTAGGTGAGTCTTCCCTTGCCAGCGCAGTTACTGCAAAGCCGTGAACAGACACTTAAAACAGAATTCAAGACTATAGGCAACAGTGTGGACCAAGTCCTCCTTGAGCTGCGGGAAATGTGATGGCCCAGATCCCTTCCTCTCTTAGATAAGATTGTTTCTCCTCCCTCCAGGGAAGGCGGACATGGTTACATGGATACATCTGACGGGTTGACACAGCTCTTAGCAGTAAGTCCTTCAGAGTGTCGATCTTTACCTTCAGGTTCTTCAACAAAGTTCTGATGGTCAGGGTGAGCTGGAAAGAGGAGAACACAGCCTGAGTCCAATGTCCAGAGGGGTAGGCAGCATCTGCTAAGGAAGGAAGGCCTGGGAGACAGGCTCGGGTTGTGAAGTTCTCAATGGGGTCCTCGGGTTGTGAAGTTCTCAATGGGGTCCTTGTCTAGCCACCAGAGCTCTGTCCACCCGGAGCGTGTACCCATGGTGCACCTGGTCCACGCAGGAACAGAGCTAGTGAGTGGAAACGGTCAGCCTGCAGTCATACTCAGCTGGAATTCTGTCCCCAGAACTCCCACATACTGTTTTACCCACACTGGAGCCATGCAGGAAACTGTGTTCCCTCAGTCCTCACTCAGCAGCAAACCCCACGGTTCCCTCAACCATGCTTCAGATGACAAGGTGTCAAGTCCCATTAGCATTCTGACTGGTCTCAGAACACTCTGGTATATTTATAGCCCGTCTGACCACTGGAAAGTAATGCTCTTTTTTCACAAGAGGAATGTTAACCACGCATGACTCTTCTTCTAGGACTGAGGAAACTGTCTCCAGTCAGCCTAAAAGCCCAGAGAGAATGTCTGTCTGTGACTCTGAAGATGAAGAGATGGGGAGAGCCCCTCCCTGACATCTGGAAATATGAAGAACAAAAGTACCCATCTGAATGAAAACATATTTGACCACGGAGGAAATGAGAGGAATATTAGAGAGGCAGACTGCCACTGTTTTTACTATTGCTTGCTAAAAGTAGTAGTTAACTGGGCATGGTGGGGTACACGTGAGATCCCAGCACTGGGGAGACAGAAGGATCTCTAGGACAAGGTAGCCAGCAGGGTCCACAGTGAGTTCAAGGTCAGCCAAGGCTACATAGTGAGAGCCTGCCTGACCAAACAACAAAGTAGCAGTGTATAACCCAGAGAGAAGCAGGAGGCCCTGCTCTGATGAGCAAGGTCACACATGTCAAGCAACTGTCAATGCAAGCAGTTAGGAAAGGCTTGGCTTTGTTCTAACACCCCAGGAAACCAAAGGAGCCACCCATGGAGCTGATAGGAAGCAGTCTGCCATGTATTTAAAGAGTAAAGAACAGAACAAGAAGCAAAAAGAATGACTAGTTGGGTGCTGTAGTTTACACCTGTACCCCACATGAGGCTTCAGCACCAGGTCCACTTGGATCCAGGAACTCGGGGCCAGCCTGGGCAACAAAGGAAGATACCCCCCCCACCTACTCTATAGCAAAAAAATACACACACCTAACACACACACACACACACACACACACACACACACCACACAGAGAAATGTAATTTTAAAATGTTTAAATCAAGTCATAAAATGAAATTTCACCCCAAAAGAGAATATCTAGAAACTTACTGTAATGTCAAAGGTAATCATTACTTAGTATTAAGATTTCATATTTTATAGGAAAATATTCTTTGCCAGGGCTACGCAGCAAACCCTGTCTCAAAAAAAAAAGAAACAAAAAACATGAAGAGAAAGAAAATAATCTTTTATCATCAAAAGTACCTTTGTTATAATTAAACAGAAACTTTCAGAACAAAGAAAAAAAATGCAAGACCCAATTCATACTTTCGGTAACACAATCCCAGACATAGCACTGACGTAAACAACTGGAAACAGACAAAAAAAAAAAAAAAAAAAAAAAAAAAAAGCCTCACACCAACCATGCTCAAGGATAACAAAAACTTTTTTTCAAACATCAGCAGACTCAGAATTGCATTAAAAGGACAGGATGCTACCACAAAGTAGAATTTATTCTTGCAAGTATGGTTTAGTGCTAGAAAACCTCAAAGGAAAGCCTATGGTGTTACTGATTAAAAAGAGAACAAACATATGATTAATACAGTGTGGGGAAATTAAAAATAAGACAGGAAGAACAACTAAGAATAGACACTACAGTCTGCTTAAACTGTGATCTACACGTTCTTACTACAGGAACGAGACTAAGGAAATATGAAGGGCTCAAAGGAGATTAAAATATTAATTGCAGACAGAGAACAATCTACTTGGGAAAGATACAGAGAATCAGTTTAGAGCTGGGGAGACGGCTTGGCTAGCAGAGTGCTTGCCACACAAGCATGAAGACCTGAGTCTGAACCCCAAGCCCCCAGGTAAAAGGCCAGGTGCAGTGGTGTCCCCAGCACTGAGGTGGGGACAGGAGGGTCTACGGGGCTTGAAAGTCATCTAACCCACCCATATTGGTAAATTCCAGGTCCAATGAGAAATCCTGTCTCAAAACAACAACAACAAACCAAAAAAGTAGAAGAATTCAGTACAGTGATCAAGACAGGCATGGTGGCTCACACCTACTATATCAGCATCTGGGAGACAGATGCAAGAAGATAAAGATCCCAGGGCCAGCCTGAGCTACAAAAGGAATTCCAGACCAACCTGGATAGCATAAGATTCTATGAATTAATTAATTAACTAAGTAAATGACATTTTAAAAAAAACAAAAACAAAAATAGCAATACCAACAAAACCTAAAAAATGTGCAGACTGGTTTTGCCCCGCAATAACCACGCACTAGATACTAATGGAAGGTGACTAAGAAGGAAGCACTAAGGATTATTTAAAAAGTCAAGTTGAGCAGTGGTGGCACACGCCTTTGAACCCAGCCCACAGGAGGCAGAGGCAGAGGCAGATGGAGCTCTGTGAGTTGGAAGCTATCCTGGTCTATAGAGCAAGTTCAGGACAGCTGGGGTTACACAGAGAAACCCTGTCTCAAAGAAGCTCCACGCCCTCCAAAAAAAAGTCAAAACTCCCCTGCTTAATCCATAAATGCACTATATGTCTATTCAAAATCTTGTTATTGATCATCAGCCACAACACCAATTTTTTTCAGTGATATTTCATAAGATTACACTGAAAGTCAAACATCTCCAATCCCAGTGCTCAAGGGACTGAGACAGAAGGACCATGGTTTAAGATTAGCCGGAACTACACAGCAAGTTCTAGGCCAGTCTGGGCTACATAGCAATACCCAACTCAAACACAAAGAAATAGAATTGCAAATGACAATAAAAAATAAGACAAATGGAATATAATGAAAAATAAGACAAATAAAAATAGGACAAATTATATGTATGTAAAAGGGGCGTGCAAATCTTTTGAGGGGGAGTTTAAGACAGGGTTTCTCTGTGTAGCCCTAGCTGCTCTGGACTAGCTTTGTAGACCAGGCTAGCCTTGAACTCAGAGAGCTGCCTGCCTCTGCCTCTGGAGTGCTGGGATTTAAAACGGATTAAAGGCAAGCACCCTGTTCTACAAGCTACCACCACCACCCGGCTACTATGCAAGTGATAAAATGCCTGCATTCATTTCTTTGGTTTGTTGCTTAATCTGTTGTTGTTGGGATAAGATCTCCCTACCTTGCCTAAACAACTGGATAAGGAGTTATTGTAAACAAAATACAAGGCTGGGACTTGGCTTGGTAAACTGCTTGTTGCACAGGCCTGAGAACTAGTGTTTGATCCCAGCAGCTGCACAGCCAGTGTCAACCTCTGGCTTCCACATACACACAAACATCCATGAACACACACACAGGCAGATCCAAGAGTATGATGCCCGCAGCTGCCACAGTGTCAACACTGCAGCTCTATGAAAAGTCAGTGAATGAAATGTAGACTATTTTATATCTTAGGGCAGGAGTCATTCATAATTTACCAAATGGGGAAAAAAATAAAATTAGATACAACATACCAAAACACACTCCAAAGATTTATACACATGAACTCGCACATGCACACACGTGCACACAACACAACACACACACAGCATGCCCCAGATCTAGAAATGCTTTCAAACTTCAAAGATGAGCACATCAATTCTTCCGTGGTATCACCTTAGGTGTCTTTTCACCTCTCCTTTCGCACTGATTTCGTTGTTGAATTTTCTCAGCAATTTCTTGGGCAATTTGACAAGTAGAATCATATGTGGAGAACCTGAAATCAAAGTCATACAGAGAGAAAGAGGTTTAAAGTTCTTTAAATAAAGTCCTGGCCAGGGAATGGTGGTGGCGTATTGCCTTTAAACCCAGCACTGCAGAGGCAGGCAGATCTCTATGAGTTTGAGGCCAGCCTAGTCTACATTGTGAGCTCAAGACCAGGCTACATAATGAGACTGTATTGAAAGGAAGGAAGGAAGGAAGGAAGGGAGGGAGGGAGGGAGGGAGGGAGGGGGGAGGGGATGGAAGGATGAACAGGGACAGCACTGAATGTCCTGACTCTTCCTGTATCATTTCTTACTGCGTCCCATTCCTTCCTTACGTCCTTATGTATTCTCCCCAGGTCTTTCTTCTCTTTCGTCGTTCTTCTTTCTTTCCCTTCTCTTCCTCTCTTTCTTCCTCCTTTCTTCTTCCTTCTCCCTCCCCCTTTCCTCCCCTTCCCTCCCGGCTTCTCTCTCCTCTCCTTCCTCCTCTCCTTCCCTCATCTGTCTTCTTCCCCTCCCTCCCCTCCCCACCCCTACATCACGCCCCCGCCTGGACCTTCATCCATCATTCCTGAATGGTGCTTCCTATGTACCAGGCACCATTCAGAAAGCTTCACTAATGACAACTCGGTTAATCCACACAAGAACACTGTGGAGCAGGGAACATGGCCTCCTCCACGTAGATAGGAAGAAACCAGGTACAAAGAAAAGAGGCAGAGCTGACTTGCTCAGAGGGGACAAAGGAGAGCAGCAACCAAGGGTGCTTGGTCCCAGAATCTGGGCTTTCAAGGACTTTACTATTATGCACATGATAAAACATTTGCATTTGTACTTTTGGCTTGATGTTATTTGGTTCGGGTTGTTTTGTTTTGGGGGTTTACTGTTTTTGTTTTAACAGGATCTCTCTACTAACCCAGGCTAGCCTTGAACTCATAATTCTCCTGCCTTCCCTTCCTTAATCCTGAATGCTAGGATTGCAGGCCTGCAACACAAGGGCTTATGCTAAACAAAACATTGTTCCTGGCACTGTCAATTCGAAAGAGCAATAAACGAAATGGACAGAGTTCCTGTTTTTAAATGAGCATTCCAGTGAAAGGAGAAGGGCAGACAATAAATATATGGTTGATCGGATGCTGATTTGATCTGCGCTATGAAACATGGAAGATAAAGGAACACAGTGACAAGGAGGTGCTGGATCAGAGAAGGAGACACTGAGGCAAGGTGAGAACTGACAACCAAACTCACACAGCAGGGACAGCAGGAACTGTGTATCTGCAGCAAAATGCTCCAGGGAACGTGGAAGCCTGGCTACCTCCTAACCCCACCACAGTTCTCTCAGAACACGGGCCTTCCACTTGCCACTCAACAGTGTGGGGGCTGGAGAGACGGCCCAGGGGTTTAGAGCACTGCAGCTCTCCCAGGGAACCTGGGTTTGCTTCGAGCACCCACAAGGCCGTCTACAAGTGTATCGTGCCCTCTTCTAGCCTCTAGGGTACCAGACAAGCATGAGGCACAGACATACATGAAGACAAAACACCCGTACACTTCAAATAAAAATAAACATCTTTTTAAAAAAAAAGATTTCTGGGCAGTGGTGGCACACGCCTTTAATCCCAGCACTCAGGAGGCAGAGGCAAGCGGATCTCAGTGAGTTAGAGGTCAGCCTGGCCCACAAAGCCAGGGCTACACAGAGAAACCTTGCCCCCAAAAAACAAAATTCAAATAAACTCCTACTAGCACCCAGAGTTTTCCTGATTATAGCATTTTCACTTTCTAATTTTCAGAAAACACATGTGTGCACATACATCTCATCTCTTGTACCCGTCGGCTCCTGAGAAGCAGGGACTCTTGTGCTCATGAGAACAATGCATTTTCCAGGACTGTCCACTGCAAAATACTGAAAACTGTTGTTTGCCCTAATGTCCCAGTTTTATGCATAAGAGAAGAAATAATTTATTTCTTTAAAATATTTCAGTACTGGACATGCCCATTATCCCAGCTTCTTGAGGCTGAGATACAAGAGTCTTAACTTCAAGGTTAGTCTACTTGAGGCAGCTTAGGTAACTTTGTGAACTGTCTCAAATTTTAAAAGGTGATTAAAGGCATAGCTCAGCGAGAAGCATTTGTGCAAGGCACTAGGCCCTATCACCAGCATCAGGGGAAAAAAAGCATCTAGCTTGGACTGGGGATGTGGCTCCAGGTCCTACACAGAGAACCTTATGTTGTGAACTTCACAAGCACCTCAGAGGCAGCGCCACTCCTAACCCCAGACTCATACATCAATATGCATCATTCAGTACATTCGGGTATAGGTGTGTATGAAAAAGACCAGGTGGTTAATATACATATTTATATATGTTAACATACATAATCTTTTTAAAGTGGAGGTAATAAAGAAAATAGCCCAAGTCCCAGACGCCCTCCATTTTACTTGCTTGCCTCCACACTACCAGTTATGAAGACAGGGGCTTCAGTCAGTCTCAGCAAACACAGATCAAACATATAAAATCCGTAACAAAATCCTGTCAAATGCAAGACCTAAATCAAGTACCTCCAGGGTTAGGGGATGGGAGAGATTACTGATGTCAGAGGTGCTCAGAAGGGCTGGGCCACAAGAGGACATCTTGGGCTGACTTCAGACTCAAGCAGATGTCCGTACGGGAAGGAGGAGCAAAATCTAAACACCGTGGAAGGCACATGGCACAAGCAAAGACGAATGGAAGAAAGCATGTCTGGCCAAGTGGTAGTCCTAGTAGGAGGGTACATTTAAACAGGACAGATGAGTGGAGGTTAGTTTCTTCAGAGCCTGGTCCAGATCAAACTTACAGGAGAATTGCACCCCAAACACTGAAGCGTTTGAACTCTTTTACTGTTAGCCTCCATTGTTTGACTCCGTGGCTTTCTCATTCGACAGTTGAAAGCTTTCTTGTCTCACTGGGGACCAAGCCCAAGGCCTTGCGTGTGGTAAGCTCGACCACTGAGCTAAAGCTGAAATAAGTCATGAACGTTCAGATGATGTACTGATACGCATGGAAAAAAATCACGTTTTTAAGACGAGTTAATGATATGGAGAGATGCTCCCTGTTGTGTAAAATACATGCAAATAAAGATTCAAACAAGAAATGCATTGGGGAAAAGTTAACATTGGTTGTTTCCAAATGATAAAGATGCTATTTATTTTCTTTCCTGCAGATGATACTCAGTAGTCTCTAAATTTTCTACCAGGGATGTGGACAATTGTTGAAACTTGATGGGGGAAAAAAAGAAGAAGTGTTATATTCAGCAATTGGCTGGGCATGGTGGCAGCATGCAATCACACCACTTAGGGAACTGAAGTAACCGATCAGAAACTTAAGGTCGGCCTGGGCTATCTGAGACAATGGAAACAAAACAAAACAAACAAACAAAACCCAAGGAAAATTTCAGCAACTAGCCCAAACAGCCTAGATCCCTAGGTAACTCTAACTCTGACCTTGGGAGCCGCTCTCCTAATATTCAAAATTGTCTACCATCGAACAATCATAAACTGTACCAGAAACACCAACATAAGGCATATTCTCCAACAAGAACTTTATCGAAATATAATAGTATAAATTATGAAACAGGAAGGTCAAGACTGTATAGCAATGTGTTCCTTGGACAAGGATATTTTTCATCATTCTGTCTTTGGAGTTTCACTGCTGAATAAACGGCCCTTATCGGGTGCTGATTTCTGCACTAATTCTTGCTGACATAAGTCTTCAGGATACTGACGCAGGAAAGGGTAAAATGCCTACCACAAGTGCAAATTTCCATCCCAGATTACTACAAATCTTTTTGTGAAGAGCCCATAACACCTATGCCTGGCTAACCACTAACTAGCTAGTGACCATGGAGTCTGAACCTCGGTTTCTTCCCTTTTGGGGGGTTGATGGGTGAAGGAAGGGACATCCCACTAAAGGGTTTCTACTTCACTTTTACAGGACCCAGGGGAGTCTGCACAAGCAGGACGGGCGAGAAGTCCCCACAGAAGGTGGAGGAAACACTCGATTCTGTTCAAGTCTTAGCTCCTCCAGGTTACTGTCTCCCGCTCTGACGGCCGAGTTAGCACCGGGGAGGCGGGATGTGGCTGAGTCCCCACAGCAGGGGAGGATCCTCACCCGCTTTGCTCATCCCTAAAAGCCGCCAGCCTCAAGTTCAACGATGGCCAGGGTCTGTGCGAGTCCCTGGGAGCCACTTCCACCCCCAAGTCCTACCACGAACTACAGCCAGCACAAGCAACTCACCAGGGGTCCGGGGCCATGGTGCAGTCTCGGCCAGCAGCTGGGACACTTCCTGCTCGCACCAGCTGACTACGGCGGCCCGCGCGGCTCATTCCCCGCAGTTCGGAAGGTGCGCGACCCGAGCCCAGAGTTTGCTAAATGAAACGTGTGTCAGGAACCTCAGAACAACGCCAACCAAAACTCACCCTGGGGAAGGGGGTGGGGGGACAGTGGATTGAAACAATCGATTTTCGTTAATTCACATGAACTGCTGGACGCAAGGAAAATGGTTACATTATTGAACAGACTCAAAACCTTTTCCCAGGAATGGAAGCGATCAAGACCCCTGCTCTCGAAGTTCTTCGCATTTTTTTTTCTGATTGAAAAACAACAAAACAAGCCCGGTGTGATAGCTCGCACCTGAAAGCCCAGCACTTGGACGTTTGAAGCAGGAAATATACATAAAAGCAACATATATACTTACATACATAAAAATAGTTGCATACGATTCTAAAACTTTTAAAGTCTTTTTAAAATTTTTCTTTTACAAGGTACTATCAAGTCCACGATTTTTTTGTAACAGACCACTCATCAGAGGCAATTCTCTGTGCTCAATTATTTTTAAGAATCATCATAAGGGGCTTAATTTTATAGTTAAGACAAAAGTCGCT
Organism: Arvicola amphibius; assembly: GCF_903992535.2. Lineage (NCBI taxonomy): Eukaryota > Metazoa > Chordata > Mammalia > Rodentia > Cricetidae > Arvicola > Arvicola amphibius. The sequence continues at coordinate 53,068,054 of NC_052050.1, forward strand.
GACTTTTGCACGGGAGACGAGGGAATTCATTCTACATATTTAGTGTTCACCTACCACCTAAATTTCTAGAATGAATGAAAAAAATAAGAAGGAAGCCCTTTCCTACATTTGCAAAAGGGTAAATCAATTTGAACTCAGCGGGCTGGCGTTCTGCTCGAGCGTAAACATAGCACGCATGCGTACGCCAGTTACCATAACGACCAGTAGACGCTGCACCCTGAAGTTGAGGAATCAATAAGCTGAAATTCTCCACGATGGAAGAACAAATTTTACCCGAGACCGACGTGGCTGAACTGGAGCTTGAGGCTGTGATCGGCTTCAATGGTGAGGCCTGGAGTATCCATGATACCTCAGGGGCAGTGAGACGCTTACTTGGTAGCACCTGAGAGTAGTGGGGACAGTAGCAAGAGCCTAGCCCGGCAACACCAGCCCCGGGATGATGATGATCTTGGTCTCACTCCCGATCCTCAGAAACTGGAATGGGATAACAGCTCAGATAAAGCGCCACATCCAGGGACCAAATGTGCCTAACTTAGTAGGAAGTATGAATAAAGGTCTCTCTCTCTCTCTCTCTCTCTCTCTCTCTCTCTCTCTCTCTCTCTCTCTCTCTCTCACACACACACACACACACACACACACACACACACACACACACACACACGCGCACACACATTCGCACGCACCCCTGGCAGCAATCCTTGGCTCTGGACACCACTCCCCTCCCCACCTCGATCCCTCAACGACTTTAGTAACCACCCAGCCTAGAGCAAAGAAAAGAAAAAAGGAAAAGAAAAAAACCACCTTTCCACACCTCTCACTGATCTGCAGTGGAGAAAGGGCTGCGAGGAAACACACATCGCTCTAGAGGTGCTCTGTGTCCTCTGTCCCAAGTAAGGACTCGGAAAGGTTTAAAAGATCCGAGGGAAGGAGGACAGTAAGGGAGACCTCCAAGGGAGATTCTGGAGGGGCCAGGTCATTGTTATTACTTGTGACTGTCATTGTAAACATTGCGAGAAATTGCTGTGGTGGTGGGGGTTGTGTTTGGGGAGTTGAGAAAAGGTAAGGAATCAAACTTTGGGGGGAAATCAACTTTTTAAAAAGCACGTTGTGACACCTGGTGGTTGTAAGGATGTGGTGCAGAATGATTACTGAGTTAAGTTTTAAGCACTTCGGGTCTTAGCTCCCGGGTCTTCATTGTAATATACAACTCTGAAAGCCAGCATTTCCTGTATCCGAGCCAGCGTCTTTAGAGATGGACAGAGATTACTGAAAAAGAGTGACCCCCTAGTGAACTGCAAAACATCCTGGAGAGCCAGTGCAAAGACACCCCGAGATCTGAAACTGAATTCTGGTGAACTTACTGGGGTTGTCTGAAAGAAAACAGCACCCAAAGGGAGTGGCACTAACGGGAAGTGTGACTTGTTGGAGCAGGTACGGTCTTGTTGGAGCAAGTGTGTCACTGTGGAGGCTGGCTTTGAGGTCTCATATATGTTCAAGCCATGCCAAGTGAGTCAGACCACTTCCTGATGCCTGCAAGATGTAGGACTCTCGGCTCCTTCTCCAGCACCATGTCTGCCTGCGTGCCACCATGTAGCACCATGATAATAATGGACTAAACCTCTGAAAATTCAAGCCACTCCAATGAAATGGTTTTCCTTTTTAAGAGTTGCCCTTGTTGTGATGTCTCTTTACAAGAGTAGAAACCCTAAGACACCTACTAACTAGCTCTCAGAAGAGGGAATCGGAAACGTTTTATTAAAGTCTGGATGAAAGGTTGCTTTTTTTTTTTTTAAACGGTGTATGAATGTTTGGCATGTCCTTGAGTTGTGCCCAAGAAGGCCAGAAAACAGCATTGGATCCCCTGGGACTAGAGTTACAGACCAGTGTGAGCCCCATGACCAGAGTGCTAGGGATCAAACCTGAGTCCTTTCGAAAAGAGGCCAATGTTCTTAACTGCTGGGTCAACTCTCCAGTTCCCTATTATAATTATGTCTGGGGCGGGTGGGGGGGGGGGTATGTAAGTGCAGTTACCCTTGAAGGCCAGAAGAGGGCATGAGATCCCATGAAGGTGGAGTCACAGGTGGTTGTGAGCCGCCTGATTGTCCTGGGAAGTGAGTTCCAGTCCTCTGCAAGAACAGTGTATGAACTCTTAACTTTTTGCCGAGACTTCTCTTAAGCCTGTGGGAGAAAGCATTTATTGAGGACTTGAAAGAAGTCAAGGAAATAGTGACCTCTTTGACCTTAAATAGTCCAAAATTGGGTAGGAATCAGTGGCTGAGAGTTGAGGTACAGATGATTCCAAGTAGTCAGAATAGGGGAAAAGGGAGAAATAGAGAGTGTAAGCCTTACTTGGTGAATAGCAAATGGTGTAGCATGAATTCAAATTGGTCTTAATAGTAAAAACTCGGGAGTCAGCTATCGGGGTGAATGCTGAAGATCAGAGAAGCAGAGCAGCCAGCCCACTAGGGTTCTTACCTCTACCAATGGCCAGACCAAAGGTGTGATCCTGTCCTCAGACTGACTACAATGAGCTCCTGTCTCCCCCCTCTTCACCACCATCTGGCTGTTTCTCTTTTAGACTGGATCATTATCCCGTAGCCCAGGGTGGCCTTGAACTAACAGAGATCTGTCTGTTCCCTTAGCCCTGGGATTAAAGGTGTGTGCCACCACTGCCTGGCCTCTATGGCTAACTAGTGTGGCTAGCTCTACACTCTGATCTTTTGGCAAAGCTTTATTTGTTAGATCATACACAAAATATCACCACAAAATAGTTTGCTTGAAGTTCAGGACTGGAAGGACAAGAAAAAGAACCTGGACCCAGAGGTCAGAGGCCTTAACCACTAGGTAATGGAGCTTATAGTTCCCATGGAATTAATCCAAAATTGAAAGCAACTGGGCATGATGGCGTACACCTTTAACCCCAGTACTTGAGAGGCAGAGACTAGTGGATCTCTGTAAGTTTGAGGCCAGCCTGGTTTACATAGTGCGTTCTAGGCCAGCTAGCTAGAGCTACAAAATTAGACCCTGTCCCCCCAAAAATACAAAAGTTGAAAGCAAAGCAAAGTGACAGTAGAGCTCATCGTAACTGTTAAAGTATTAAACTTGAATTTGAACACAATGATGCACATGGGTAGCTGTATTCTACAGTTCTAGGTATTATACTTTGACATGAATTTATCATGTAAACAGACCAAATATAATCATGTTGAATATGAAAACATCAGACTGTAGCTATTGAGTTCAGTCACATTCAACTGATTTTCCATTATGTCCAGAGCTCTTATAAGTCCAAAACAGCAGCGGCAACAAATTGGTCAGGAATCTGCAGGCCAGATTTGATGTGGGAGTCCCCTCTGTATGCTGTAAATGCCATTGGTTAATAAAAAACCTGCTTTGGGCCTATTGCTGAGCAGAATAGGGCAAGGCGGGAATTCCAAGCAGATGGAAGAGAAGAGAGTAGATGGAGTCAGAGAGATGCCACGTAGCTGCGGGAGACAGACACGCCCAAACCTTGCCAGTAGCCACGAGCCTCGTGGTAAAATGCAAAATAATAGAAATAAATTAATTCAAGATGTAAGAGCTAGCCAGGAATACACTAGAGCCACTGGCCAAGCAGTGTTGCAATTAGTATAGTTTCTGCATGATTATTTTGGGTCTGGGCAGCCGGGAAACAAATGAGCAGTCTCCTTTTACACAGATTTGCCTTACTGTGTGTTTTGTAAATAAAGTTTTATAGGAACTCAGCCATGTCCTTTATTTAGGTGTTGTCTATGACTACTTTCACAGTATACTAGAAGAGATGAGTAGCAGCAACAGAGACCATATAATTCAAAGAGTCTCAAATACTTATTTTCTGACTCTCTATAAAAAGCTAAACTCGGGCTGGGTCGTGGTGGTGCATTTCTTTAATCCCAGCACTCAGGAGGCAGAGGCAGGTGGATCTCTGGGAGTTTGAGGACAGCCTGGTCTACAAGAGCTGGTTCCAAGAAAGGCCCCAAAGTTACAGAAAAGCCCTGTCTCCAAAAACAAAAAAAAAAAAAAAAAAAAAACCAGAAACCTAAACTGCTGAAATAGGTAATGACAATAATAATAATTATTATTATAAATGGCTATTTGCTAAAAATCTAAAAGTGTTATTAAAAGTGACATCACTTTTTATTTCTTCAATTGGCAAAGGCTAAATATATGGATCATACTTATGAAGGTGAGAATAAGGAGTTTTCGTTTACAATTGCTAGAAGTAGAAATTGCAACACCTTTAGGAAGAGGCGTTGGCTTCATTGGTAAAGTGATTGCGGTGCAACCATCAGGACCCTGAGTTTGGGTCTTCAGCTGTCACATAAAAAACTGGGCACAGTGGTGGACGTCTGTAACCCTACAACCAGAGTGCTGGGGGAGGAGACAGGCAGATCCCCAGAGTCAGTCTAGCCAATCAGTATGTTCTGCATTCATACACACACACACACACACACACACACACACACACACACGCATACACACATTTCCACTCTTGAGGGAGTCATGCACTATGGGTGTCAAATGTTGCCTTGACTGCCCGGCATTATGATCAGGAACGTTTAGGTTCTGTGGTGTGGTCTTGCTTTCTCATTACCGCTGTCCGCTTTTCACGTATATTTTTCTACACTTCCTATTGATTTTGTGTTCTTTTCCTGAAGTTACTTTTCTGCTCTGTTTAGCCAGAATTGACTCTCTTTGTTGGCAACCAAGAATCTTAACTATGTATGGTGGTTTCAAAGAAAATGACCCCCCACCCCAGGCACATAAGGAGTGGCACTATTAGGAGGCATGGCCTTGTTTGAGTAGATGTGGCCTCCTTGGAGGAAGTGTGTCACTGGGAGTGGGCTTTGTGATCTCAGATGCTCAAGTTAGGCCCAGTGTGTCTCAGTCTTTTCCTGTGTTGTGCCTAAGTTTTGAGACCCCCCAGGAAGACCGCCACACTCTTCTGAATGCAAAAGCAAGGTTTTGTTTATTGGATAGGAGCTAGCACAGGTCCCCCGCCTCACAGTCTGACTCAGCAGACAGAGGGAAGAGGACCCCATCTACTATTGTTTGCAAACGGGTTTTAAAAGACAAAAACAACAAAGCAGTCACAAGATTACAATTTCAAAGTACAAAATTGCTCATCCTATATCACAATTAGCGAAAGGTTAGGTAAGGCTTAGCTGTTATTTTCTGATAGGCTGTCCTTGCCTGGGGCAGGGGAGGGGTTGTTCTCCCAAAGTAACTGTCCCTTGGTCACATCCTCAGGACATCTGCTGACCCTTTGCTAGCCAAAAGGGCTGTCTGAAAACTTATCTGATTGGTCCATTGTTACTCAATGGATAGGGGACCTTAGGTAGTCAACATCTTTTGTGTAACCATGGGTGGGGGTATGGGTGGCAGTCAGCAGTTTCTGAGTATCTCGTGTTTTTCCATTAACTAATACTTCCCCTAGCAGGGGCCTAGTGCCTCCTGGCTTTTTTCCGGGGTGTTGGGGTGAAGTTCGAAGTCCCAAAGGACCCAGGCACAAGAATGGAATCTTTTTCAGCCTCAGTTTTTCTGGTCTCACACCTGCTGCTGTCCGATCCGGAGGTGGCGCTCTCAGCTACCTTCCCAGCCCCACGTCTGCCGGCGTGCCACCATGCTTCCCGCCACGATGACAGTGGACTGTGAGCAGCCCCTGAATATGTTTATGTTATATGTTTATCGCCGTCATGGCGTCTCTTCACAGCGATAGAAGCACCAACTAAGACACTATGTAACTGAAGACACGCACACCTGTCTTAGCTACTGTTCTATTGCTGTCAAGAGATAACTGGCAGCAAGGCAACTTATAAAAGTAAGCATTTAACTGCGGATTGCTTATAATTTCAGAGGGTGAGTCCATGACCATCGTTGTGGGGAGAATGGCAGCAGGTAGGTAGGTACAGTGCTGAAGCAGTAGCTGGGAGCTTATATCTTATCCACAAGCAGTAGACAGACAGAGAGAGAGAGAGAGAGAGAGAGAGAGAGAGAGAGAGAGAGAGAGAGAGAGAGAGAGAGAGAGAGAGAGAGAGAGAGAGAGACTGCTCCTGGCATGGGCTTTCAAACCTCAAAGCCTACCCACAGTGACACATCTTCTTCAACAAGGGCAACCTTCTAAATGTTCCAAAAACTGTCCCACAAACTAGGGACCAAGCATTCAGACATATGAGCCCATGGAGCTAGTCTCATTCAAAACACTACATCCCATTCTTTGGCCCCGATTAGACTTAGTAGTCATATCATAATGCAAATGCATTTGCATAACTCCAAAGATCTCCACAGATTCCCACAGTCTCGACACTGTTTAAAAGTCCAAAGTCTCTCCTGAGCCTCGAGGCAATCTCTTCACTGTGAACTTCTGTAAAATCAAAAGCAAACTGCATACTCCAACATCCAATGACACAGAATATGCATTACCACTCCAAAGAGGAGTCAAGGGGGCATGGCAAGGAAATACCAAAGCAAGACTGAAACCCAAGAGGGCCAACTTCAAATTCTGTAACTCTATGCCTGCTGTCAGAGGGTTTAGATGGCTTATAGGGGCTTTCCTTAGCCAGCAAGGAAGGCTCCATAGCCCCTTTACCCCTGCATTCATACTGATAAAGCCAGAACCAGGTGGCTGAAGCTGCCAAGTATTGCAGCCTGTTTGGGATAGAAGCTGGTCCCTCCTTGCATTATATTTTCATGTGCTTTGACTTGTTGATGCGTTCCTTTGTGGCACAAGCTTTCCTTTTTGTGAGTTGCTGATTAACTGGGGAGGATATTAGCCTGAAGGTACCACTCCCTTCATCCCATTTAACATCAGGTCTGTCTTCACATCTTTGAGCACAGGACTTGACTCCAACATCACTTTTCCTGATGCACTTTTTCTCCTCACATGTACATTTTGTCCCATTTGTCTTTTTGTCCCACTTTCTCTTTTTCTTTATAGATCTGTATAAGAGTGACCACACTGATAACCACATACACAGTCAATACTAACTTGTCTTGACATCTTCTAGACAGTCATCCAGAACTCTTCAATTTAGCCTCTGGAAGTTTCTTAGAACAAGAGTAAAAAGCCACAACATTCTTTGCCAAAACATCACAAAACTGGTCTCTAGCCCATTTACTAATATTACTCTCCTCTAAAAGTTCTTGAGCTGGGCCTTCATAGTCCACATGGCACTCAGCACAACTATCTTCCATGCTCCTATGAGAATGGCCCAGGAAGTCTTGCTTACAGAATGCATCTTCTGTCCTGATACAAAGTCCCAAAGTCCACATTCCACTAATAAGCAGCATGGACGAGCCTGTCATGGCAATAAGACACCCCCTGGTACTGTTCTGTTGCTACGAAGTGACATCATGACCAAGGCAGCTTATATAAGAAAGCATTTAACTGGGGGCTTGCACACAGTTTCAGAAGGTGAGCCCATGACCATCATGGGAGGGAGAATGATAGGAAGCAGGCTGGCACGGCACTGACAACAGTAGCTGAGGGTTTATATCTTATCCGCAAGCAGTAGACAGACAGAAAAAGAGACTGTGCCAGGTGTGGGATTTTGAAACCTTGAAGCCCACACCCAGCAACACACCTTCTCAAACAAGGCCACACCCCCTCCAACAAGGCCACACCTCCTAATCCTTCCTAAACAGTTCCACCAATGGAAAACAAACATTCAAATATTTGAGCCTATGGAGATCATCTTTAAACCACCACATATCAGACCTCCACTCCAAGCCCAACTCCAACCCCAAAATCAATCCAATCCCCAAAGCATCCCCTACTCAAACACTAACTCCAATCCCAACCATAGCACTAACCCAAACCTCAACCTTAACCCCAGCCTAACTCTAACCCCCAAATAAGAGGTCATTTTTTCACATGCTTACCTGTTTTCAAGGTTCTTTGGTATAAACTTCCCATTCATGTTCCTTGCTCATTTTGTTGCCACTGTTGGTGCATGTTCGTTTTTCTTATTGTTTTGTAGAAGCTCTTTGCTTATTAACAGAGAACCACTTAGAATCTCTGTATATTACAAATCCCTTCTGGTCTGGGCTTTTCATTTGCTTTTTGTAGCTAGAGATTCAGTTTTAAACACAACTGGATAAATAATCAGCCTTCGCTGGTTTTTGTGCCTGGTTTTTAAGTCATTTCCTACATCTGTGTAAACATTAGGTCCTGGTTTTCACATTTAGACCTTGGATCCACCTGGAAGGGGTTATTCATGTGCAGTGTGAACAGTGATCTTATTTTACTGTTACCATATGGGTAGCCATGCGAATGTTTATAAAGAGCCCGAAATTAGGAACAAAATTATATAGTTTTAGCAGGAATAGATGAAAGATATTAACTCTACTTTCATAAGAACTTCATAAAAAGGGGGCCAGGGCGTGGTGGCACATACCTTTAATCCCAGCCCTGGGGAGGCAGAGACTTTAAACTCTCCCTGATCAGCTTGATCTACATACATATCAAGTTCCAAGACACCCAGGAACAGGAATTACATAGTTAGATTTTTTTGGGTTTTTTTGTTTGTTTGTTTGTTTGTTTGGGTTTTTTTTTTTTTTTTTTTGGTCTTGAACTCAGATATTTGTCTGCCTCTGTTTCCCGAGTGCTGGGATTAAAAGCATGTGCCATCACCACCCAGCATAAGACCCTGTCAGAAAGAAAGAAAGAAAGAAAGAAAGAAAGAAAGAAAGAAAGAAAGAAAGAAAGAAAGAAAGAAAGAGGGAGGGAGGGAGGGAGGGAGGGAGGGAGGGAGGGAGGGAGGGAGGGAGGCAGGCAGGCAGGCAGGCAGGCAGGCAGGCAGTGCTGCCATATGGTCCAGTAATACCACTTTGGGGTTTGTTTTTGTTAGGGTTATCATTGCAGTGATGAAACACCATGGTCTAAAAGCAACCTAGGGCGGAAAGGGTTTATTTGGCTTTCAGTTCCACATCACTGTTCATCATGAAGGAAGTCAGGACAGGAAAAACAGCAGGTACCTGGAGGCACGAGCTGATGCAGAAGCCATGGAGGGGTGCTGCTTACTAGCTTGCTCCTCATGGCTTGTTCAGCCTGCTTTCTTACAGGACCCAGGACCACCAGCCTAGGAATGGCATCACCCACAATGATCTGGGCCCTCCCCCATCAATCACTAATTAAGAAAATGCTCTATAGGCTTGCCTACAGCTTGATATTGTGGAGGAATTTTTTTTTCAATTGAGGTTCCTTCCTCTCAGGTAACGATAGCAAGTTAACATAAAACTAGCCAGCATGGGGTAAATATCCCAAAAGAAATGAAATTGCGTTTTGAAGTAGTATCTAAACCACCATGTTCATTACAGCATTATGCACAATAGCCAAGATATAGGAATGACCCACATGCCCATCAACAGATGAATGGATAAAGAGAACACGAAATGCGCACAGATAAACTGTGATGCTGTTCAGCCTTTTAAAAGAAGGGCATCATGCCATTTGCATAATGATGAATGAGCCTGGAGGACATCATAGCAAGTAATAAGTACTCACATTCTCCCTGTGTCAATGGGCCATCCCCTAACAAGCTGCCTGTGCCCTGTACACCCATGCCTCTCGGGATTAGAGAACCTGCCCTAGGGCTTTGCTGTCCAGAGTGGGGTTTCCAGACAACATCGGCATCCCTTGTAAGCTCACTGGAAAGGAAGAGCCCTGGCTCACTCGGAACCTGAAACTGGAATCACTTTAAATGCCCCCCTGCGGAGTTTTAGGCACATCAAAGTCTGAGGAGAGATGTGCTACACCAGTTTCCTTGGTCATGGGATAAGATCACCTATTACTCCATATGTGTCCCAGTTCAATTAAGGTTTATTTCAAGAGTGTTGTCTCGTGTACTGTGATTAAACAATGAACACACAACAACCAACGACCAGCCACATCTGCACCTGGTTATAGTTATTATTGTTTATTGGCTATAATTATTTCAAATCTCTCTCTTTTAGGGCACGTTCCCAACGGTCTCAAATGCCACCCTGACCAGGAGCACCTGATCTATCCTCTGGGCTGCACTGTCCTCATCCAGGCAATAAACACTAATGAGCAGAAATTCCTCCACGGCCATGGTAACAACGTCTCCTGTGTGGCCATCTCCAAGAAAGGAGATTATATCGCCTCTGGACAAGTCACGTTCATGGGGTTCAAGGTGAATAAAATGCAAAGAATTCACTGGACTGACTTACTTAAAGGTGCCTCCCTAGAAGAGCTGCCAGACTTCCTAGCTCTGTGTGCACGCACGTCCTCCCATCATCCTTTGCCTCCTCTCATCAACCCATCAAGCTGTCCCTGAAAGCCTCTGGTGTCTCGGTACCAGATGCTGTGACTGGTGACTGCAAACGCTTAGCTTAAATCTGCTTCCACTTTGTTGCTGTCTGTCGTGTTTCTACCACAGGGTCTAACACGGGGCAGTGGCGTCACTGAGTATTTCTCACCAAGAGAGGCAGTCACCCCTCAGGTTCTACTAAAGCCTGTCTAGGATCTGACAGTGTATCTCACCCCTCAGGCAGACATCATTCTGTGGGACTATAAGAAGAGAGAGCTGATTGCTCGGCTGTCCCTGCACAAGGGGAAAATCGAAGCCCTGGCCTTTTCGCCCAATGATTTATACTTGGTTTCACTTGGAGGCCCAGATGATGGAAGGTAATGAATGAAGCCTACTTTTATGCTTTGTTTCTTCTTTCTTTCTTTCTTTCTTTCTTTCTTTCTTTCTTTCTTTCTTTCTTTCTTTCTTTCTTTCCCTTCCTTCCTTCCCTCCTCCTCTTCCCTCCTCCTCCTCCTCCTCCTCTTCCTCCTCCTCCTCCTCCTCCTCTTCTTTCTTCTTCTTTGAGGGGGAAGTGTCTTGTTTTGTTTTAGACAGTGTTTCTCTGTGTAGTCTTGGCTGTCCTAGAACTCACTCTGTAAACCAGACTGGCCCCTCGAATTCACAGAGATCTGTCTGCCTCTGCCTCTGCCTCCCAAATGCTGGGATTAAAAGCATGCACCACCACTGCCCAGCAGTGTTTCCTACCAGGTGTTGCAGACATCAAGTATATTGTCCCTTCCCGGGTCCTCTGTTGGTCTGCCCATGTTTGAGTATGCTGCTGTATATGACAAGTCATGAGAAAACGTGGCTTAGAAAAGTGGTCCTCAGCTCTGCCACCACGTGGACATTACCTGGCCAGCTCCCTGCTGCCAGGGCCCACCTACAGAGAGTCTGATTTGATCAGTCTGGGCTCTAGGAGTCCCAAAATCTTCCTGGATGATACTGTGTGCACCTACAGTCAGAAACCAATGCTGAAAGACATCATGACCACAGCCATGATAACAGTCATTGTCAAAGGCAAATATGCTTTGAGCAGGTACTGCGTGACAAGTGTGTGCTGAGAACTTTCACTGCAATGGCTCTCTTGAGCCTCATGCCTACTCTTTAGAAGGAAGCCCATGGTGCCCAATGGCAACTGAACAACTGAAGTCACTAGTGGGTAAGTGGCAGTGCAGGGACACAAACTCCGGTAGTGTGACTGCAGAGGTAATACTTTTATCTCCCCAACAAGTCATGATCTTTGCCCTTTGACGGACTTGGTGATATTTGACAGAGACCGTATATAAAGTGAAACTGGAAGAAATATGCGCACACCTAAAAACATCATTTTCAGGCTGACCTGGGCTATATAGAAAACAATGGCAGCACACTGGGAAGGGCAATTGATGAAATATATACTCCTATTTAAATGCTAAAGAGCATAGGTGGTAGACAATAATATATGATCTGTGTAGAATCTCCCAGGTGTATTTCCATAGCTGGCAAGTTCCTGGCCATTCCCAGGTCCTCTGTTGGTCTGAACACCTCTGAGTGGGCTGGTGTGTGTGAAAAGGTCGTGAGAAAAGAATTTCTCAGGAGAGGTCCTCAGCTCTGGCTGCACATGGGCATTAACACTTTGAAATAACTTTTGCATAGACAGTATTTTCTTATTTGAGCTTCACAAGTGCACAATGATACTTAGTTCTATGTCCCCTTAACGTACAGAAATTCAACAAAGTTTTCATTACTTTTGCAACTTTGGTAATCATTTGTAAGTGGTTCCCGCCATCTCTGGGCCATTTCCTGTTTGACTGGTTTTTTTCCATAACAGATATAGTCAGAAGTTTTCTGTTAATATTCTTACCTCTGTTAAAAAGCAGCTGTTCTCAGGCATGCGTGCATACCGAACCACCTGGAGAAATTTCAGAAGTCCTGGTGCCTGGGTTCTATGCATGGAGTATCCTGATGGCTGGCCATTGAGCCACCATACCTCCAGAGGTCTTACGTGGGAAAATTCACCTCTGTAAAAACGGCTATCTTTGGTTACCTTAAGCTTGCTTTTTGACTACCTAAAATTTGCTTAAAGAAAATGAGAGTGTTTGAGGAAAGCGATGGATAAACTTTGCTGGATCAGGAAAATGCAGGATGACCATCCCTGGTTGATCACTGTGGCTCTGACAGTTGTCTTCAGACAATTGGTCCAATTTTAGGCTGTGGAATTGGTCCAGTTCACCCAATCCTCCCAACTTGGTGGTAGAGGGAAGACAAAAACTCCAGTTAATAGTAATGAACATTCTATGGCTTGCCTTTCTACATTCACAATTTATATTTTACAACTAATCTATTAATTTTTATCAATATTATCATACTATTTTTGTTACAATGTGACTCTGTCTTAGTTACTTTTCTATTGCTGTGATAAAACACCATGATCAAGGCAACTTATAAAAGAAAGTGTTTAATTTGGAGCTTACAGTGCCAGAGAGTTAGAGTCCATGACCATCATGGCAGCCATGATGGCAGGAACATGGGCATGGTACTGCAGCAGTAGCTAAGAGCTTACTTCCTGAGACACAACCACAAGGCCAAGAACAACACTGGGAATGGTTTGAGTCTTTTGAAACCTCAAATCCTACCCCCCCCATGACACACCTCTTCCAACATGACTACACCTCCTCATCCTTCCAAAACAATTCCACCAAATGAGGACCCAATGTTCGAATATAGAAGCCTATGGGGGCCATTCTCATTCACACCAGCAAAGGTTTTCACTCAGAACACCTATGTATACCTATTCTTTTCAATGACTGTGGAGTCATACTGTACACATGTACCACAAATTCGAATTGGCCAACTCACTACCTATGCAGGTATGCACCATTCATTTAAAACCTTAAAATTAAAGCTTTATTTGACTGAGATTTATAAAGATACTGTGCTGTCCTACAATGGAAACAGATCTAGAATTCAAAACTGTAAGTCTCCCTGTGACTTTTCTCTCATTCCCTTATTATAAAGGGTTCTATTGGCTGAAGCCTCTAATTAAAATAATTTATGAGTTTTTTAAGTAGTGCTTGGAATGACGGGTTTCATCATGACAGTTCTATGTCTGTATCTCATTGTACATTGTTCATGTTTGTCTCCTCACAGCCTCCCTTATTCCTCCCTGCTGTCTTTATTACTTTCTTTTAAAAATTATTTACTTATCTGTTTGCTTGGTGTTTCACCTGTATGTATCACTGTTTGTGACACAGGCCAGAAGAGGGCATCAGATCTCCTAGAACTGGGGTTACAGCCAGTTGTGAGCTGCTGTACAGATACTAGGAATTGAACCCTGGTCCTTTGGAAGAGCAGCCAGTGTTCTTATTGCTGAGCTAGCTCTCCAGCCCTGAGACATATTTCATATGCTATAAAATACACTCAGACCAGGTGTACAGATGGTTGGTTTTTAGTATATTTACAGAATTTGGAGCCATCACTAGAGGCAACTTTATTTACAGCACCCAAGAAAGGAAGCCCACAAGCCATTAGCAGTCACCCCCTCACCCCATCCTCCTCTTTCCAGTCCCAGGCAATCACCATGCTCCCTTCTGTACCTGTAGATGTGCCTATTCAGGCAATTCTACATAATGGAATCGCACCATCCTCAGTTTCTTGAGCAATTTTTTTTCCTAAGCTCAATGTTTCCAAGGCTCACCCATTTGTGACATGCTATCAATATCAATATAAATAATATTCAAACTATATTGTATGGATAAAGCACATTTTCCTTATCCATGCATCAACTGATGGACTTTTGAACTATTTCATTTGTGTGTGTGTGTGTATGTGTGTGTGTGTGTGTGTGCATACTGAAGGTTGAACCCAGGGCCTGAAACATGCTAAGAACATATTCTAGCACTCAGCTACACCTCCAGCTCCCAAGGCATTATTGATTGTATAATAATTATTAATACTTCACAGTGCTGAGAATACATACACACACACACACACACACACACACACACACACACGGTTTTGTATGGAAATACATTCACATTTCTTTTGAGTATGAAGCATTTGGGCTTTATTCTGTTTAAGAAAGGTTGTCCATGTAGCCCAGGCTGGCCTCAAACTTAGTATTTAGCCAATGGGGCTGACCTTGAACTCCTAGGCCTCCACCTCTCAAGGTCTGGAATTAAAGACGGAGGCACCCAGTTTTAGGACCTCTGTTCTCTGGCTCATCACCTAGTTCAACCTCAAAAGTGATTCCCCTCAAGCCGGGCGGTGGTGGCGCACGCCTTTAATCCCAGCACTCGGGAGGCAGAGGCAGGTGGATCTCTGTGAGTTCGAGACCAGCCTGGTCTACAAGAGCTAGCTCCAGGACAGGCTCTAAAGCTGCAGAAAAACTCTGTCTCGAAAAAAAAAAAAAAAAAAAAAAAAAAAAAAAGTGATTCCCCTCATGTTTCCAACATCACATGGCAACAGTCAGTGTCCACTATGCAAAAGAATCGATAGCTTTTGCATCATTTCCTCTTCCTGGTTGCTGGTGATCTGTTAGGCCTGGATTTTAAGTTGTGAATAATAATAATAACAATAATAATAATAATAATAATTTATTCTATAAGCAGAAAATCAGGGCATATGTGCAGGCCTACTTTTATGCTGACAAAGGCCTATAACACTTGCTTTAATTATTTTGATTCACATACTTAACATAATTCCTATTTCTTTGCTCAGAATTCTTGATATTCTCTTGCCAATATTATTCATCTTAGGACTAAGTTGTATGATTATATCCAGGAAGATGGCAATGCCACCGTCAAGCGGTACTTCTCAAAATATGTTTCCCAGAACAGCAGCCTCGGCATTATTAGAAGCACGTGAGGAAAGCAAAATTCCAGTCCTTCTCTCTCAGCCTGCCTGAGTTAGATACCCAGCTGACCTCGGCTAACATGTTTATTTGTAATAAAATGTATTTAAAAAATCAAAACTTGGCAGGCATTGTGGTGTACACCTTTAATCTTAGCACTTGGGAGATGGAGGCAGGTGGATCTTTGTGAGTTTCAGGTCAGCCAAGGCTATACATACATAGGGAGACCCTGTCTCAAACAAAATCTAAAAATGAGTGGTTAAATAATTCACTATATGCAAATGGTGTACTGATCAAATAAGTCTGTCTGGTTGATTCTGGTTCTATTGTCTCTTTAAGTTTGGAAACACTACCTTATATCATCTTGTTTACAGTTGTCTTTACGTTTTCTTCTTTTTATTTGCTGGAACACCTCCTTAAGGCATGAGAAGCCTTTATGGGATCTGACGTCCACACTGGAGGTGGGGTAGTATACAGGACTGAGGCTTCCCAGACTAACTAGAAAAAAAGGGGAACTTACGGAGCACCCCTGTGAAGACCTAAGAAATCAATCATCTGGGTTTTTAACTATGTGTATCTATGTGTCTGTCTGTCTGTCTGTCTGTCTGTCTGTCTGTGCCACAGTGCACATGTGGACATCAGAGAACAACTTATCCATATTTTCCTCTCACCGTGCGAGTTCTACAAACTGAACTCAGGTCACCAGGAGGCTTGGCAGCATCCCTCCCTGAACCCATCCCTCCCTGAACCATCTCACACCCTGGGGGAAGAAAAGGGATTTTTTTTTTTATTGTCGTTCCTTCATTCATTTGCTTTTGTTTGTTTCAGCCAGCAGAGGTAAGAAGAGGCCATCTCAGATCCTACAGAGTGAGTTACAGGAGCTTGTAAGACACTTAATGTGGGTGCTGGGAACCAGCCTGCAGTCCTTCAGAAGGGCGGCAAATGCTTTTAGCTAACCACTGAGTCATGTCTCCAGCCCCAAGGAAAATTTTTACATGAGATGAGTACTTGTTCCACTTGATGCTTGTGTGCCTGAAATGCCTTGATTGATGGGTTCACTGGCTTCCAGTCCCAGAATAATTTTCCTTCAAAGCTTTTAGACTTTTTCATCACACCTTTGTCTTGCAGGAAGCAGGGTAAGCATGGAGGAGATGCTTGTGGGTGGGGAGGGAGAGGCCAAGCGTTTCCTCACTAGGACCGTTTCATTTTGTTCTTTTTCTTTCAGGAACCATTAAAAGAGTTGTTAACGAGGAACGTCTAATTTGCCCTGTTGGTGTCTTTTCCCCTTCTTGTTTGACAGTGTGGTGGTTTGGAGCGTAGCCAAGAGAGATGCCATTTGCGGCAGCCCCGCGGCGGGCCTCAATGTCGGCAATGCCACCAACGTGGTCTTCTCTCGGTGCCTGGATGAGATGTTTGTCACTGCTGGAAAGTAAGTCTGTGCGGGTGAGGATGTCGGATCCAGGTTACCCTGCCACCTACCCAGAAAACATGTGTGTGCCAGTTCGGGGTGTGGCAAAGGGAGAAGGATATGTCTTGCGCCCTGGGCAAAAACTACATTGTAGTTTTCGTGAACTTTGAAAAATCCTCTCAGTTGGATGCATTTTAAGTGAGTTCCTTTGAAAATGTTTGAAAACGTCGTTGAGGTCTATTGGAAAGATGACTCGGAATGGACAAACACTTCTTTGAAAAATATTTTATTACGTATTTACTTATCGTGTATATGTGTGTCAGCAAGCAATATGGAGGTCAAAAGACAACTCGTGGGAATCTGCTCTTCCCTTCTGTCGTAGGCCCAGAGAACTGGATTCAGGCTGGGCAGCTCCTTTATCCATCCACTCTGCCACCTCACTGGTCCTGAACCCTTCTTAGGATTCTTTATGTCATTGAAAAGACATGATTTCCAATCCGTACTTGCCGAGTAATTTGCACAGTTGCCTGGTTGGTATTTCTTGCCACGTGTTCTTGATTTAGGCCTAACGAAGTGATATTTTGCAAAAGAACCATGTCAGTACATTTCCAATGTTTAAGCTGTTAGCCAGGGTCATAACTCAGGTAGGGTCAGCTTCGGTCAGCTTAGGTCAGGGAGCTGAACATGCAAACAGAACCTCCCCCAGCATGAACTAATTTACAAACTGGCACTCACAGCCCTGCTTGATGTCCCGAGGGGAAGATGAAACAGACATAAAAATGTCCTTTTCCACATCCCCCACCAGCTTAAAAGGAAGAAATCCTAAACTTTAAGGTAGAGGGATAAGTTCAGGGAAACTATCTTTGCAACTCGGTAGCCTCCCATCCGTGACAGGTACACGCTGTCCGCTCCTTTCTTGGCCAGAGCAAATCGGTGCTGCTCTGTTTCTGTAAAGTCTCCTGTCCCCACTTTGGGACACACAGGGTACATTTGTTCCATGGCTGAGTGAGAATGGACTCACTGAGAGGAGGTAAATTCCTTGGCATCCATGAAAGCCCTCACCGGTCAGGCAAACCACGCCGGGACCCAGACAGCCCAGACTCGGAAGCTCTTCAGCCCCCTTTGGGTCTGCAGAGCAGCTTGTCTCCTTGTTCTGCTGGGTCTGGGTTCTTTGGTTCCTTAGCAGCTGAAGGCATCAGTCTGTTCTAACTTCTGTGGGCAGCATTTCTCCAAAAGTCAAACCTTAAGTTTTATATGAAACAATCTTTTTTCCGCATCATTTGTTCATGTGCTACCTGCACTTAAGTATCATGTGATATTTAAGAGCGCTCCACAATCTTAAGATTTTTGTTGTGACACCAGGATGCCCTACTTTCTCTGTCACGGTCATGGTTTTGTGTATTCCACTCTAAGTTCTCCTTGAGACAGCCCAGCACCCCAGTTTCAGCATCTACACTATACCTACCAGTAAGACCATGGGCGCTCTCTCTCTCTCTCTCTCTCTCTTCCTCTTCACTTTGAAAAATACATTTTAATCTTACTATGTGTACAGTTCTGTAGGCTAAAAGTAAAGAAAAACTAAAGTTGGCGTGTTCTAATTAATACTTTCTGATTGAGATGTTGGCGGAACTCTTTGCAATATTTCCTTTTTAAAATAATACTTTCACTAATTCCTTGGGACTTTCACACAATGTCTTTTGAGTATATCCACCTAGGATCTACTATTATTATTACAGAATTACCAACTCAGTGGTGAAGTGCCAGCCACGTATTAAGTGTCATCTAATTACTAACTTCAACTCTCACTCACTTAGTCTCATTTCTCTTTCCTTGGAGACAGGAACCTCCGAACTAAAAGAGCCTCCATTAAGCAAAGGTCTTATTTGGCAGGAATTTTAAGGCCAGCCTTAGTTACACAGTGAGTGAGGTCAGCCTGGGCTACATGAGACCCAGCCTCTAAAAGAAAAAAAGATATCACTCTTTTAAATGTTTCAACACAGCTGAACACCTTGACTTACTTTTCCTGACTAAGATGTTGTGTCCCAAGCCAACATCCTCCTCTTCCCTCTCCCACCTCAGCCTCTGGTACATTCCATTTAGATTCCACATGAGTGAGATCAGGCAGTATTTGTCTTTTCTGTGACTGGCTTATCCCAGCCAGGATGATATTCTCCAGATGGCCACTTTTCTTAAGGCCGAACAGTTTTCCTTTGTATATATACACACTTTCTTCATCCATTCATCTACCGATGGACACTCCGTTTGTATACCCTACGATGACTACAGTTCATAACAGTATACGCACATGGTATGTATTAAATAACACTGAAAGTTGCTAGGAGTGGATTTCAAGTGCTCTTACTACAAAAAGATAAGTAAAGTAATACATATGCTTAGTAGTTTAATTTAACTATTCCTCAATGTATACATGTGTTAAAACATCATGTTCTATATCATAAATGTATATAATTGTACTTGTCAGTAGGAGGAAAAGAATAAAAATGAAGAACGCTGATTTTTTTCTACATTTATTTGCTTGATTATTTAATTCACTCATTTATTTAAGACACGGTCACACTATGCAGCCTTATCGTAACTTACTAGGTAAACCATGCTGGGCTTAAACTCACAGAGATCTGCCTGCCTCTGTTTCCTACATGCTAAGAGTAAAGGCCTGTGTTATCATGCCTGGCTCAGATGCTTTACTAAATACATGCTTGTTTTCAGTACAGTGGGAAGAGTATGCACTTCCATGTCTGAGATAGCTGGGTATGAATCCTGTTCTGCTCTTATGTAGTAGGAAGCGTGGGGCCCCTTTGTTCCATCCCACCCAGCTAGCTTACATCCGAAATAAACACACAGAAACTGTATTCATTCAAATACTGTCTGACCCATTATATCTAGCTTCTTCTTGGCCAACTCTCACATCTTGATTTAACCCATTTCCATTAATGTGTATCGCCACTTGACTGTGGCTTACCAGCATGAGTCTAACCAGTGTCCATCTTGGGCAGGAGAATCATGGCGTCTCGACTCTGCCCTTCTTCCTCCAGCATTTTGTTCTGTCTACTCCGCCTACCTAAATGCTGCCCTATCAAAAGGCCAAGGCAATTTCTTTATTTAACCAATGAAAGCAACACATAGACAGAAGAACTTTCTACACCACTCTTACAAGCTCTGTTTGCATCACCTCACAGGGAGATCACAAAACCTATCCCTTAGGTTGCCGAGAGATTGCATGGAAAGTTCTCAAGTTGCACAGTGGGCTACAAAAATAAAAACCCTCAGAAATGTTTATCTCTCTTCCTTTCAGCTTCTACTTCAAGAGCAGGGGGAGGGAGACCTAAAAGATGTGAAGAAAGAAAAAAAAAGACACAAAGGATCAAGAAACTATAGGATGAGTTACTGACACTGTGCTTACAGCCCCAGCCCTTGTTGAAGGGTGAGAGGAGGGGCGCTTCCTTCCTCCCTAGAAGAGCTAGTGAACTTACTTGATGGTGGTTAGTTGGTAGGGAACAGGCAGGAAAAGATTAAATTAATGGCCGCCGTAGGTATATATACTCTCAGCTTGTTGAAGCAAGCATTTCTTCTACTGACCAGATGTGGGTCATGCTCAAGGAAAATAGTTGGTCTTGCCTTCCACCAGACAGCTGACAGTTAATACAGAGAGACTCCCAATGGTCAAGGTCCATAGAATAAGTGACTGTGTAACGCTATGACCTAAATAGGACATCGATATCACCTTCCCCCTGCCACCCACACTTGGGGAACATCATGAAAGAGGGTGTAGGCAGATTGTAAGATCCAGAGGTAAGGGGAGGTTTCTGTTAAGTAATGTGTTCTGGATATGACAGGGCCATTGTACTCATGAACTCCCAGCGGCTTTGGTTGCCTGCCCAACACCTTCATAAGATCAACCCAGTCACCTAACCTAGAGAAGAGCCCTAACATGTCCTGACTTTAGCTGCAGCCGTTGGCTCCTGGTGAATGGGAGTCAGTTTTCTTCAGCTGTGTGGCCCCTAGTAAGCTGTCTGTGTTCTAGTGGATGGTCCACAAACCCATGCAAATATGGGCAGCACTCGTTGCTCTTAATATGCTATGTAACAAGGAGGAGGAGGAGAAGTTGGGAAGGAAAGTGTATGTGTGTGGGATTGGAAAAAGAAGTAGGAGTGGATATGATGTTAAAACAGTGTACCCACACATGAAATCACTAAAGAATAAATTAAAGTTTCTTTTACAAAAAGAGTAAAAGTGTTGGTTCGAGTTTTGCCCAGAAGTGTTCTTACTAGGGTTTAAGAAAAGCACATTGGTCAGGGTCCATGGCATTACAGTGTTGGTGGCCTCCTGGTTGCTGTTTTGATAAATGTGCTCTTTTCATTGCTGACAGTTTGTTATCCCTCTATGCAACAGGATGGCACAGTTCCATCCCTAGCCTTCTCTCCCTAAGTCTATTGCCAGTCTCCATCAGAGGCTATGTATCCCCGCACTGCAGCGGGAAACAGAGGAGGCTGTCACGCTGGCACCTGGTTGATGTTAAATCAAGGTCAGAATTGTGATGCAATTTCTTGACTGCACATTCTAATTTTCAGAGTCAAGTTGCTTTGTGAATTAACGAGATGTCTCACTTAAGAACTGGTCTGATTTCAGACCAGCTGCAATGGAATATAACTTTAACTATGGAAAGATGTGTTACATTTGTTTCTGCTGCATTTGTTTAATTATGTAAAGATGTATTGCTGCTTCACCTTGCCTATCTAAGGAACCTGATTGGTCTAATAAAAAACCGAATGGCCAATAGCTAGGCAGGAGAGGGTTAGGAAGACAGAAAGAATAGATAGGAGGAAGAATCTAGGTTGGAGAGAGGGAAGAAGAGAGGAGAAAGGGACTCACCTGGGGCCAGAAACCAGGTAACTGCCTGCCATCCAGACATAGAGACAGCAGGAAAGTAAGAAATACAGAAGGGAAGAAAGGTAAGAATCCACAAGACAAGATGTAGATGAAGAGAAACAGGTTAATTTAAGCTAAAGAAAGCAAGCTAGCAGAAATGAGCATAAGACCCAGCATTCAAAATTACTAAGTCTCCGTGTCATGATTTGGGAGCTGGTTAGTGGCCCAAAAGAAAAAGCCTGGTATAGCCAGTCCTCTTCATCTAGTCCTGGGGACTGCTCCTGGGGTCTGGTTGTGCAGAGTCATCCTGAATGACTGCTAGGAACACACTTCTACCAGAGAGCAGAGAAACCATGGGCCTACTAGGAGTTCCATTCCAATGATGTTACAGATTCTAACAGAATTGAATAATAAAATTTCTAAAGCATTGGATGAAATGTAAGATTTTTTTACTTTTAATGCAATTTAATGTGATTGTTTCCATGGAATCATTTCAAACATATTCACATTCTTCAGTACATTTTAGCAGTCTCATCATTTAGATTTCAAGGGGAAAATCCAATTAAAAATATGCTAGAATAAGGTAGGAATAAAAGACCATTAAGAGATGAGACTAATTAAGAAGCTAATAATTATTTTTTGGAAAGTTCCTCAAATTACCAATTATGCATCAATAATTAGTTATTAAGTACATACATAGTGGGCTATATATGTCCCAGTGAGTTTTTTTTTAAATGAAATTGAATGGGTAGGATGAAATAGAAAAGACAGAATAGAATATAAAAATGTCAGAGTCAACCCTCTACAGTGAGATTAAACATTATTTAACCTTGCTTTTGTTTGTTACATGTATGTTTGTATGTGTCTACTGAGCTGTGAGATTAAAGGTTATTTAACTATGAAAAAAATATATGTGAAGCAGCATTTAGAAGGGTATTCATTTGGTTCTGATTTTTCTTTGTAGTGGGACAATTCGAGTGTGGGAACTGGATCTCCCGAACAGAAAAATCTGGCCCACTGAGTGTCAGACAGGACAGAAGAAAAGAATAGTCATGAGTACTGGAGTAAGTGTCAGCTCATCCCTTGCTCTGTTAAGTGGCTCTAGTAGTGCAAGCGCCTGCCAGCAGTTCCGAGCAGGAGAGTGTGCGCAATGGGTCAGGCTAGGGAGGACAGCCTTGTAGAATGTCGGTGAGGAGGTACAGATCAGAGGGAGCACCACAGCTGGGAGGAGCTGGACAGCACTAAGAGGTCCCATTGTACTAGGACCTGAGCAGTCATCAAACATTCAAAGCCTGGCCTGGCGGGAAGCAGTGTGGCCAGGTGATACTGAGAGCATACAGCACCCCCCCCCCCCCACCTCCCACCACCATTGCTATTTCTTCCATTGAAAATAAAGTCTTTGATAGTAAAACTCATTGTCGAAATGCAGACTCTTTCACAAAGAGATATTATTCATAGGTTTGGATGTGGAGTCGTAATTCGTCCGTGGACCTCTATGCTCCATTGACTTAATCTTCTTTTCACATGTAGTCCTCTTTTTACGAACGTAGCCTCTGGAAACTGTGAGATAAAGTAAATGTGCGTCCTCCTAGGAGAGGCACATCTTTATCCTAGGAGCCCTTTGGAGGTGACTCAGCAGTTGGCACTGGCCATGCATGTGAGCCTCAGCCCCAAACGAGTGTCAAGTACAATCCATAGCCATCTCCAGCTGCGGGTGGCTCTGACCCTGCTCCTCTCACAGCTGTGCTGACCTAGCCTTGTGTCTTGGGAAATAGCTGTTATCGTGAGCTTCTTGGTCAGTCATCCCAGAATTTCATCTCCTCCCTAGCCGGGGCTCCATATACCACTGGGGAGCCTCGGGTCTTCAGGTTTCCGTTTCTGACCTCCCAGATGGCTGACGACGACAGCTTTTTCTACCTCGGCACTACAACTGGAGACATTCTGAAAATGAACCCCAGGACCAAACTGTTGGCAGACACTGGGCCTGTGAAGGACAAGTTCAGCTTGGTGAGTAGAACCTGTCAAGGTATGGTCTGGTCCTTCCCGGCGTCATTTTCTTCCTTCTGCTGACAGCAAAGACTTTTGTTATGGCAAAGTCTGTAGGGGAAAAAATAGGCAAATTAGCAATGGATGCAAAGCCACACCCAATTGACAAGCTGCACTAGCCCATTCTCCAAGCCCTACGCTCTGGTTTTCTTCAGGGCAAAGACATCCCTAGGTGTTACTGTAGGGTATCAATCAGTACTTTGCTGTTTCCCCCCTCTTCAAAGCACAGGATCGTCTGTTTCTTTATGAGCTGAAACTGCATTGGTTACAGTCCAGTTGTCATCTATGAGAGACAGAGAGAGGGGTGCTTTTTGACTTGTGTGTGTGTGTGTGTGTGTGTGTGTGTTCAACTCTGATAACTCTACCTTAGATTCTAGCCTCGGTGTTGCTATAAGTCTTTCATGAGACCAAGAAGTCATCAACAGTGCTAAGTTGCAGGATTCCCAACAATTCTTGTCAAAACTCCAGTAAGCAATGCTAACATTTAAACAGAAATAAAAGACCCACCACTGAATAATGACTTTATACTAAGGACAGCTATCTCTCATGTGCCCGGGAAGTTCCAGGACTGTTTCCACTAAACTTTGAGTTGGGAAATTGGTGTGCGAAGTCCCGCACCTGCCTGTCTCATTTCTGATATCAGAAACAGATGGTTCCTATGGAAGCACAGCTACTTTCCCACTGAACAGACATTCTCAAGAAACCGAAATACTATGCAGGCCTTGTGGGGAAATGTCAGTTTCCTTAATCATATCACCATTTAATAGTCAACTTTTAAAAGAAATCCACAAAAATGGGAAGAAACCATGGTACAGGCAATACACATAGAGGACTATTTAGAAATGATTCTCTAGGAGATCAAAGCGTGACCTAGATTGATCTTTCTTTTGGTTATTTAAGAGAAACAGATTCTAATACTAAGCAGCTAAAACAAGGCCCATCAGAGGAAAGGGAGACATAGCCCAGAACCCTGCCAGTTCCAACGCCTGCTAGGCCTCCAGAGGCCGTCTGAAGACACTAGTGGAAAAATATTGATAGGCATAGATCCTGTTTGTTTGGTTGGTTGGTTTTGTTGTTTGGTTGTTTGCTTATGCCTAGACAGTACTTGGAAGCTTAGTTCCTCTACGAAGCAGATGCCAGTGTGGTAGTGCCCCTCAAACCGCTGGCATTTAAGCCTCCTACCAATTCCTGTGCGGCCGATCCTCTCAGGACTAAGGATTCACCCCACAAAGAAAAGATGGCTTGAGGGATGAGAAGATAAGAGGTGTCACTGAAGATGCCTTGCTTGAAAAATCAAAGGACCTTGGGCAGTTGCTCATTCTGAAACTCTACTCAAATGGTCTCTGAAGACAGAGGCAAAGGTTACCATGGTTTAAAATTGGCCTATTAGATAGACATACAGTTCTACATTGGAAGGAGTTGACCGCGATGATGATGATGATAGCAACAATAATTACAACAGGGTGTTTTACAAGGTGTCAACAAGAAAACCACAAAACAAACAAAAGTAATCAGAGAAGAAATAATAGAGAACTATTTTGTGTTTGTGGATAGGGAAACTCACTATTGCTAAGGTTTTGAAACTTGCACTGGTGGGTTCGTGTCTGGACTCCCAGCTCTTGGGAGGTGGTGGCAGAAGGATCAGTAGCTGACAGTGAGTTCAAAACCAGCCTGAGCTTCGTGAGAGCCTTTCTCAAAAACCAAACCAAACAAAATAAAACAAACAACAAAAAACCCAAAGCCAAATCACAAAAACAACACACACACACACACACACACACACACACACAAAGAGCCAGTTCTTCCAACTGGATTTATAATTTTAATATAATCATGACCTAAACCCAGAGTTAATTGTAGATGCTGAGAAACTGATTCAAATGGTGACAAAAAGCAGCAAAAGATCCAGAGCAGCCAACATAGCACTGAAGAGCTAAGTTGGAGGAGCTCGAGGGCCCGATTCCAAAGCTTGCCCTAAGTCTAAAGTAATAAGTTGGTGTGGTTTTAATGAAAAAGCAGACAAAACAGCCCAGAAATAGACCTGCATGAACACTCTTAATGTTATCTGACAGAGGAACAAAGACACTCCAGTGGAGAAAAGACAGTCTTTGCACAATTGGTGCTGGTACAAGTGGGCACTCATATGTCCAAAACATGCTCCCCCAACCCTCACAACAACCCAGACACCAAACTTAGCCCTTTACAGAGGGGCTCAAAATGAATCACAGAGTTAAATATAAAGTATATAACTTACAGAAGATGGTCTAGGAAAAAATAGCATGACCCTAGGGGTTAGTGATGACATTTTTTTTTTTTTTTTTTTTTGGTTTTTCGAGACAGGGTTTCTCTGTGGCTTTGGAGCCTGTCCTGGAACTAGCTCTTGTAGACCAGGCTGGTCTCGAACTCACAGAGATCCACCTGCCTCTGCCTCCCGAGTGCTGGGATTAAAGGCGTGCGCCACCACCACCCGGCTAGTGATGACATTTTAAATACAACATGTAAGGCGCAATCCAGGAAAGATGTTGTATTAGAGTCCTCTAAAGCAACAGAACCAATAGAAGAATATAAATCTATAAGAGGATTTATCTGTGTGTCTTACAGGCTGTGGTCTGAGTAGTTCAATAATGTCTGTCTCCTAGCAGAGAGGCCGAGGATCAAAGTCCACGACTCTGGTTGTCTCAGCAGTGCCAATATGGTGCTGGAGTCCCAGGGAAGTCCCAGACAGCTCAAAGCCTTCATTCTGCAGTAGAACCCCAAAGAAGTAGGCCCTGACACCAGCAAAGGAACACCTCAGGAGCAGAACAGATGAACCTGCTGGAAGAATAAGGGCAAGCAGGCAAAAAGCAAAAACTTCCCTCATCTGTCCTTTTATATGGGCTGCCACCAGAAGTGGTGGCCCAGATTTAGAGTTGGTTTTCTCATCTCAAAGGACCCAATCAAGAAAATCCCTTATGAGCGCACACGTGATCTTAGTGGATCCCAGGTGTTGTCAGGTTGACAACTACCACAGCCATCCCAGAGTTTCTTAGTGGAGCCTCGATATCGAAGAGTTTAAGCTCCGCACAGGCATTACCAAGAAGCTGAGAGATCAAGCCACAGAGTGGGAATATGTTTCACAAAGACATGTGTGGTAGTTTGAATGTAATTGGCTGCCATAATCCCATCATCTCACACTATTGGGTGTGGCTTTGTTGGAGTGGGTGTGGCCTTGCTGAAGGAAGTGTGTCACTGTGGGGGTGGGCTTTGAGGTTCCACATACTCAGGAAACCCGCCCAGTGTCTCAGTTGATTTCCTGTTGCCTGCAAGATGTAGTAGCAATCTCAGCTCCAGCACCACTTCTGCCTGCACACCGCCATGCTCCCTGCCATGGTGATAATAGACTGAACCTCTGAAACTGTACATGAGCCCCCTCATTTAAATGTTTTCTTTATAAGAGTTGCCATGGTCATAGTGTCTCTTTGCAGCAATCAAAACCCAAACTAAGACAACAGGTCTGCTGAATCACACAGTTGCCACCTCTTCCTTCTCATTCTCAAGCCTTTGTTTTTCTTCTCAGACCCTGTGGAACGCCTTTCAAGTCAGAACAGGCAAAATCCAGCTTCAAGAAACTTGAAAGGATGTATTTATTGTTTGATATTCAAACCTCGGTTTTGGTTTTTTTTTTTTTTTTTTTTTTTGGTTTTTCGAGACAGGGTTTCTCTGTGGCTTTGGAGCCTGTCCTGGAACTAGCTCTTGTAGACCAGGCTGGTCTCGAACTCACAGAGATCCGCCTGCCTCTGCCTCCCGAGTGCTGGGATTAAAGGCGTGCGCCACCACCGCCCGGCTTCGGTTTTGGTTTCTTATGATGCTATGGATCAGACCCAGGGCCTGTACTTGCTGGGCCAGCACCCCAATCACTGGACTGTAAGGTCAACCTTCAAAAGTCTTTAAGACATGAGCTCATTGAGTCATACACTAGAGATGTTGGATATTTTAAAATAAAATATTAACCATTATCTTAGTTGGTTTTGCATAGCTGTAACAAAATGCTGGAAACTAGGTAATTCATGAACAATGGAAGTTCAATCAGTTCGTGATCCTGGGGGCTGGGACTTCCAGAAGCCCAGCATTCACATCTGGTGAAGAACAGTGGGCTGCATCATCCCATGAGGGAAGGCCGAATATGAAGATAACCTACAGTGAAAAAGCAAGGGTCACTTTTTACTAAGTCTGGGCACCAAGTGCTCTCCCTTTGTGAGCCTGCAAGTATCTAGGAGCACAGACAGGCAAGCATCTATGTGATCTATGTGCTGGACCACTCTTGATAACCAGTACCATCCCTATCTGTGGGGAAAGAGGCTTTATGACTTTTTTTTTTTTTTTGAGATAGGGTTTCCTTATGGATGGCCTGGAACTCACAGAGATCCACCTGCCTCTGGCTCCCAGTTGCTGGGATGTAATCTCAAGGATCTGCTTCCCAACACTGTTGCACTGGGATGTAGGTTCCATCATAAACGCTTGTTGGGGGTGGCTACACTCAAACCATGGCAATCACGCCCATTTTAAATTAGAACCTTATGGAGTATGTTATGAACTGTCAATCATTCCTCCATATCTTTGAAGACTGTCTGGAATCTTAAATGTGTTTTCAACTGTTGGTAAGATTGTATACCATATGTCTTAGCTCAGAAAATACAGTCACTAAGAAATCTCCTGTGCTGTCTTGGGATGTCATATTGGACCCTGCATTTATAGGAATAAGTTCTGGTGGAAACCATGGCAACTGGAGAACTAGCTTACAGAGGCTGTGCTTATGCCTCCTGCTGGAACTGAACTTGAGCAAATGGATAGATGAGCATTACTATGTGTACGTTCAAATGCACGGGTGATCTTAGGGAAGAAGGATGGCAAAGCTTGACTACTTCTTGCAGGACCAGGAAGGCTACCTCCCAAGACATGAACTTGTGGTTGTAATTGAATGCTCTTGGCCAACCTGGAGGTACACTGTGATCTTCACCAAATAATAAGTGCAGATTTGAGGTGACCTCCGCCATGCTCTCTTGTGTCAGGTGTTGCATTGATGTTTAATGACAAAACCCTTGGGGTCTCTCACAGCCTTGTTTCTTCCCCTAGGGAGTGTCAGCCGTCAGGTGCCTGAAGATGGGTGGTTTGCTGGTCGGCTCCGGAGCTGGCATGCTCGTCTTCTGCAAAAGCCCCAGCTACAAACCCATCAAGTGAGTTCTGGACCCAGAGAGTCGGAGTAGATAGAGACCCACTAGAGCTGCGGGTCTCAGTCTGGGTGTTACCTAAGACCATCTGCATATCAGAATACATTGCGATCCATAACAGTAGCAAAATTACGGTTATGAAGCCGCAACAAAATAATTTTATGGTTTGGGGATCACCACAGCACGAGGAGCTATATTAAGGTGTTGCAGAACTCAGGAAGGTTGAGAACCACTGCACTAGAGAAACATTTGCTCAAATCCAACAGCTAAACACTAAACGAAGAACCATATTTGCCAAGCATGTGACCCACACCTTTTAAGCCCAGCACTCAGGAGGCAGAAGAGACAGGAAGATCTCTGTGAGTTCCAGACCAGCCTGTTCTACACAGAGTGGCAAGCCGTTCAGAGCTACATAGTGAGGTCCTGTTTAAAAGGAAAATCATATCTGGTTAAAGAATTGCATCTTACTATTAAATGAGTAGCTGAATCACAAGAGCCAGTGGTTTCTTCCCATGAAATAGTTCACGTGAAACCAAACCAAAAGCCATTCGCTGTGACCCAAAGGCACACCATCCTTTGATAATTCACATAAGTTGGTTGTATACCACACTGAGACATAACACCAGGCCTATATCTGACCTTTCCCTGTAATTTTTCAGGTTATCTTTAGAAACGGGTTGCCCTGGGCATTGGTGCCCAGGAGCCTTCCTGCCTTGTACAAACCATTTCAGACCACATCACCCTGATAGACCTTCTCTGAGTGTTTAAACCTATAATGGTAAACCCTTCCTTCCTGATCATGGGTGTGCAAGATTGTGAATAACTCACGACTTCCCACCTGTGTCACTTCCTTGAGGGCCTGTCCCACACCAATAGCTAGCTTGTGTCCTCTGCGATCAGATAAGCAAATGCTTGCTGGTTGAGTGACTCTGTTTCCCCTTTATTCTTCTCTCCACAGGAAACTGCAGCTGCAAGGCGGTATCACTTCTATCACACTCCGGGGAGAGGGGCACCAGTTCTTTGTAGGGACAGAGGAATCGCACATCTATCGTGTGAACTTCACTGACTTCAAAGAGACACTCATTGCGACGTGTCACTTTGAAGCTGTCCAGGACATTGTCTTTCCATTGTAAGTAGAAGAGGAATGTTAGAACATAGAGGTCTGATGCAGTGTGCAAAGGAGTTTCATTCTAGTCAAGGACTCTCAAGATGCATTAGTAGAATTATTTTCCCGTTGAACCTTTTCTAATGTACTGAATTATTTTATAGGACCTAGAAAGATTTATTTATTTGTATTTTAAGTGTGTGGGTGTTTTGGCTGCATGTATCTCTGTGTTCCACATGTGTACAATACCTGCAGAGGCCAGAAGAGGACATCAGATTCCCGGGAACTGGCATTAAAGACTGTCATGAGCCACCATGTAGGTGTCCGGAATCAAACCCGGGTCCTCTGGGAGAGCAGCCACTGCTCTTAACTAACTGCTGGCCATCTCCCAGGATTTCTAATGGATGCTTTGGTTTGTTTTTAATTACCTTCATAGTTACATTGGTTTTCCTTCCTCTAGTTTGTATTTTTATTTTTTTAATGTGGGATTTTGGGCAAATGAGATGGCCTATTGGGTAGAGGCACTTGCTGCCAAGCCTGATAAGCTGAATTTTAAAAGATCCTTGGACCCACACAATAAAGTTCCAGAAGCTCTCCCGCAAACTGTCCTTCAGCCTCCACACATCTGCTGTGGTGCATGCTCACACACACACACACACACACACACACACACACAAATAAATCAATACATATTATGATTCGGAGCTCGTTATTACATTTAGCAAAGTCCCATGAAGTCGACTAGTTCTTTGCTCTCAGTTTCCTGGGTTTAGCTTGAATTGCAGACACCAACATCATTGCTGGTCAGATGCAAGCCTGTGTTAGAACTCAGTTCCCAGTGCAGTGAACTGCAGCATTGGTTCCCTGAGTCCTTCTGGTTTAGGACTTCCGCTTTTTCTAAGGGCGGGGGGGGGGGGGGGGGGGGAGGGTAGGGGTGAGAAGCTGGAGCTTGCCATTGAGGTGAATCTTTATTGGGAAGTGGGTCACTTTCTTACTAGGTTTAATTTCCACTCTTTTCCCAAGAAGTTTGGTGGACTCAGACTCAATCTCTAAAAATTTCTGGTTTTAGTGCTTTTTATAAAAATATATTTAAGAATTTTATTCTCTCTCTCTCTCTCTCTCTCTCTCTCTCTCTCTCTCTCTCTCTCTCTCCTTCAGTATGTGTGTGTGTGTACATGTGTGCCATGGTGCGTATGTGGAGGTCAGACGATGACTTTTTTCTGTTTGTTTTTTGTTTCTTTGTTTTTTTCGAGACAAGGTTTCTCTGTAGCTTTGGAGCCTGTCTTGGAACTAGCTCTTGTAGACCAGGCTGGCCTTGAACTCACGGAGATCCACCTGCCTCTGTCTCCCGAGTGCTGGGATTAAAGGCAGGCGCCACCACTGCCTGGCCAGAGGATGACTCTTAGGAGCTCTTTTTGGCTACCTAATTTCAACTCTGAACTCTACTCTGAGTATGTAGATGGGATCTACTTGGGTGTTTTTTCCTATTACTTCTAAAGTGAGTAAACCTTAAAACTGGAGAGATTCTAGCATCTTTTGAAATAAGTTTAAGATGAAATGCTTGAGGAGTGTATAGATCAGTGGTTACCTTTGGTCTTCCCAGTGACTAAGGAGAATTTTATGGTTAGGATGGTTTTTCACCCAAATGCCACCCCCTTTCTTATCAAAACTGGAGTCATCTATAATCACCTGGCATCTTGGCAATTTACATCCCATGCAAAGAAGCCCCTTCCCCAGCCCGACTGACCAATTACTCAGATACTTTTTTCATTCATGACTCCTTATTTTCTCAGAACTGAACAAAAAAGGGGCAAATGTGAATTTTACTGTATTGCCATCTTATGTGTAATTTTAATAAAATTTTTCAACTCCATTGGAATTTCTTCTTTTAATAAAGATATTCCATGGATATATTTGTCTCACAAAATGCTACTTGGCTAGGTGTATACAGGGCCTCCAGAGTAATCCAGATCCATACCTCACTTGCGTAGACATTTTTGTGTGAGTCAATCATATTCCCCCCCCAAAAATTGTTTAAAATACAGAACTGTGACCATTTCTTTAACTTATCAAGATTTAGGAAGATTTCAAGTCTATTTTTTCTTTATAAACAACTTTGTACCAACTCTTCCAAAAGTGAAAAGATGGCGAAAGATTTCCCACAGAGGCTGTGAGGAGTCGGCTGAGTGTCTCTCCGCACGAGAGACCTCTAAGCCACACCCTCGGGTAACTGGTACGCAAAGGGCAGGCTGCCCCGCAGCCTTATGAGGAACATTTGGTACACACTGAACACTGCCCCTCTTTGACGGCTTGTCCCTCAATGACTTCTTCGTAGTGGTACTGCTGAGCTATTTGCTACATGTGCCAAGAAAGACATCAGGGTGTGGCACACAATGTCCAACCGGGAGCTGCTTCGGATCACCGTGCCCAACATGACCTGCCATGGCATCGACTTCATGAGAGACGGTCGGAGCATCATCTCAGGTGACAGGATGTGCATGGTGGCATACGCCTGCAAGGTGGAGGCAGGAGGACCAGGAGTTCAAGGCTATTCTTGAGTTCTAGAGGCCAGCCTGTGCTACATGAGATCCTGTCTCAAACCAGCAACGAAACAACAGAAAATTTTGATAGTTGCTCCCAATGGAAGTTTGGATCTAGGGTCTGGCTGGGGTTTCAATTCTTGGCATCCTCATTCTCTACTAATGTCTGACTGTGGATTATCAGGGACAGCCTTCTGTCATCTTATCCTCCTTTCCCTTAGGGTCTAGCCTCTCCTTGGAGTTCTGGTCTACCCAGGAGGGTTCTCCTAGGTGGGAGGAACCATGCCTCTCACGCTGTTTCACTTACCAGGGATGCTTTGCTTAGTAGGAAGAATAGTTGATGCAGAACTGGATGGGGGCATAGTATGCACAGGATTGTGGATTAGAACTCGTTTGTATAAGAGAGAAAAATCCAACCCAAACTAAGATGTCTTCAAAGAATTTATTTCCTCCCCAGACAGGGTTTCCTTGTATATCCCTGGCTGTCTTGGAATTCTTTCTGTAGATCAGGCTGGCCTTGAACTCACAGATCCACCAGCCTCTGCCTCCCAAGTGCTGGGATTAAGAGGCATGCACCAACATGGCAGACCCAAAAAATTCTTTTTAATTTTACATTCATGCATATACAATTCTATGTGCATGAACGAAGTTCTGTTCTGTTTGTTTGTTTGTTCTAAGAGGGCTCCAGTAACACACACTGGTCTCGAACTTGCTGTGTAGCTGAGGATGGCCTCGAGCTCCTGCTCTTCCCGACTCTAACGTGGGAGTGCTGGCAGAAGGGAAGGTCTTTTAACATCACTTATTTGTTTGTTTTGTTTATTTATATGTTATGGGTGTTTTGCCTGCATGTGTGTCTGTGTGTACCACATGCCTGACTGGTGCCCACAGAAGCAGAAGAGGGCACTAGATCCCCTGGAACTGGAGTAACAGACATATAGGTACCTGGAAAACAAACTCGGGTCCTCTGGAAGAGCAGCCAGTGCCCTTAACCACTGAGCCATATTTCCAGTCCCTAAACAGAAAAATTTAAAATACAATTTATGCCAAACTGACGTTCTAACATAAGTGATAGATGCTATAAGTTGATAGATACAGGGTGTGTGTGAGACCTAGTATTCTGACACTTGGCAGGTAGAGGAGGGGGGATTAGGAGTTCAAGATCATTCTTGTTATATAGCAAGGTTGTTGCTAGCCTGGGCTATAGGATACCCTGACTCAAGAAACCAGCCCCCTCTCAAATTATAAATACCACATATTCCTTCTCTAAATATTTCCATATATATATCCCTAAAATATTTTCCTATGAAGCAATAATTTCTTAATATCATGAGTAATCTATATCAAATTTCCCTAGCAGTCAAAAATAAATGTATTGGTTTACACTAGGGAAAAGTCAAGCGGCTCTGAGTGAAGCTATTAAAACAGAGACCTAGGAGCCCCTCCTCTCTTTCCTTGGCTCTGTTTCCTCCTTCCCCTGCCCCTATGTCTTCTCCCCCGAGTGACTTACATTGTGCCCAAGTCCTTGGACAAGGGAATCTTAGAGTCATCCTTGCCTCTACTCTGTTTCTCTTACACCTTTATCAATGTGCCCCAAATGACCCCATCTCAACCAACAGCCGTAGGTCCATTGCTGGTCATCTTCTCCATCCTGGTCCAGGCCACTGCCAGCTCTTCTAGATCGCCCCAGTAGTTCCTATTACTCCTGTCTG
Source organism: Arvicola amphibius (assembly GCF_903992535.2). Classification (NCBI taxonomy): domain Eukaryota; kingdom Metazoa; phylum Chordata; class Mammalia; order Rodentia; family Cricetidae; genus Arvicola; species Arvicola amphibius. The sequence continues at coordinate 53,102,115 of NC_052050.1, forward strand.
CTACTTCTCTTGCCCACCAGTCTTTTCTCCCCACAGAAACCAAAGGTCTATTTTCAAATGTTAAATTAGGTCTTGCCATTTGCTGGGCTTTACAAGTCTCGTCCCCCAGCAGTCACCTGCAAGGCCCTGTAGGACCTTCGCTAGTGCCCTCCCCACTTCTCATCTCTTTTTCTCAACCTGCTCACCTCCCCTGCCTAGCTTGTGTCTCCCCTGTTCTGCAAACACACTGGGCATGCAGGTTTTACTCTAGCTGTTCAGTTGGCCTGGAATGTTCTTGCCCAAGCTCCTGCATGGCTTGTCCCTTCATTCCCTCTGACTTCCTCATGTCTCTGGTGAAATGGGATCTACCTTGAGCAGCCTATTTAAAATTGCTAAGCTCAAGAGACAGAACTAAAGTTGACCAGCAAATGCCAGCCGCACACAGACCTGGGGAAATGTATTCCAGGTGGAGGGAATAGAGAGTGCTGCAGCCCGAGGTGGAAACTCGCTTGATGTATTTAAGGAATAGCAGGAGTGTTAGCGTGGCTGGAGCTTTTTAGTCACGGGAGGGGTGGGGCCTCAGGAAGAGTGATAGCAGAGGAAGCTGAAGAGGTAGGTGGGTGCCACGTATGAGGTAGCATGTAGAATAAAGAGCTGGATTTGGGGGCTGGGGAGAAGAAGAGCACATACTGACTGGTCTTGCAGAGTTCAGTTCCCAACACCCACGCCAACCATTTATTAATTCATGTCCTGGGGATCCAATGTTCTCTCACACACATTTTTTTTTAAATCAGTATTTTTTTTAAGTTGGATTTTAATTCTAGGACAGTGGGGAAAATATTGTGGAGGTCTTGATCGGGAAGGGGCCTGGGTTTTTAAAAGTGGCTGATTGTAAGCAGGGGTGCAGGGGAGAAGCTACTGAGAGGGCTCAAGAGAGAGGAGGCTGCGGCTTGAATGGGGCAGTGCCAGCAGAGGTGGGGGAGGAGGTCAGAGCCTAGATGTTTGTGACAGTGGAGCTGAAGGGACTTCCTGACGGATTGACTGTTGAGCTGTAGGCTTGGAACAGAAAGGAATCAAGAATCAACAGTGACTCCGAGGTTCCTGCCTTGAGCAAGGCTTTGGTTGAGGTGGGAAGATGGTGAGAATCAGGGAAGGAGTATCAGACTTAAAGGTAGGGGAAGCAGGGTGTGGATTTGAGAGGCTGAGGCAGGAGGACTGAGTTTGAATAGCTTGGGCTACACAGTGAAACAATGATAACAATGAAAACGAGAAGGCAGAGGTTATTTGGAACTGTGAGCCAATGCATCCTGGGTGTGGTAACAATTACACGGGTAACAGGCAGTGGTGGAGTATTACCTTCAATCCCAGCACTCAGGAACCAGAGGCAGGAGGTTCTCTGTGAGTTTGAGACCAACTTGGTCTTCAGAGTGAGTTCCAGGACAGCCAGGGCTACAAAGAGAAACCCTGTCTGGAAAAAACCAAACCAAACCAAACCAAAAAATCCCAGTGATGATGATGATGATGATGATGAAGAAGAAGAAGGAGGAGGAGGTAGAGTCTGAAGAGGCTTGAGTAATGATAAACAGCAGAAGAAGCAGAATAACCATAAATAAAAGAAGAAAATAAGAAGAAGAAGAAGTAAAGAAGAGAACGTGGAGTACAAACAGTCCTCCTTCACCTGCTGTGAGCTACACTTCAGGCCAGCGCACCCCAGACTTCTTTCCTCCGCTTTCCCAGGTGTGAACCAGTTTGGGAGGCTGGAGAAAAGGCCGCAAGGGGACTGGTCCTTGCTGAGGTTAGCCTCTCCTTCCACTCCTGTTTCTTCCACTTTTCTCTCTCACTGGTGATACAGGAGACTGTCAGTCCTCAGAGAAAGGGGGCAAATATACTGACAGTGTGCCTTTTGTCTCCTTCCTGTGCCAGCATGGGATGATGGGAAGATCCGAGCCTTTGCTCCAGAGACAGGTCGGCTGATATACGCCATTAACAGTGCTCACAGGATTGGAGTAACCGCCATTGCTACCACCAGTGACTGCAAACGGATCATCAGTGGCGGAGGAGAAGGGGAGGTACACTTCTAAATGACATTTAAAAAAAAAAAGTCTTTAACTTAGAGCAACTAACTCAAAGGAGGCTATCCATTTTTCATTTTGATTTTCTTTTTTAGTTTTAAATTTTATTTATTTTTTATGAGTATGGGCATTTGCATGCATGTATGTAGAAGAAATTCTAATTGTTCTTATTAATAAAAACTCGGACTCAGATATTAGAGGGTAAAAGCTGAGAGATGAGAGGAGCAGGGCGGCCTGAGGAGGCAGTGTGAGCAAGCAGTCCGAGGATCAGTAGAGACAGGATCGCCCCTTCGGTCTGAGCACTGGTAGAGATGAAAGGTCTCTCTAGTGGCTTTCACCTGATATCCGATCTGGGTTTTATTCATTAACTAGAATTCGTGCTCCACGAGTATGCCGTGTGTGTGCAGTGCCCCAAGAGGCCAAGAAGAAGGCATAGGATCCCCTGGGACTGTAGTTACAGGCCATTGCTAACTACCGTTTGGCTCATGGGACTCAAGCCCAGGTCCTCTGGAAGAGCAGCCAGTGTTCTGAGCTGCCGAGACATCTGCCAGCCTCTGCATTTTACTTTTAAGTGTGTACCCGCACTAGAACTCAGACGGGGTCAAATTAAGATTTTGGCGAGATCGTAAAATACATCATAAATTCAAGTTCTAATGCTTTAAACAGACATTAAATCTACCTGTTTACAGAAAGGGTGAGTAAGATACAGACAGGAAAATAGCCTGTTTGGAACCAGGCTGGGAAAGCAAGTTAATGTGGTTCTTTTCCCCCAAAACCTCAGCTGAATCGGCTGTCTTCATCTTACCTCTTAAAGCTGGTGATATAGAATCAGTTCGTTAACACAGGTATTAATTTTAACTTTTATTTTTTTAATATGTTTTTTAAATTTTTTATTTATTATTTATTAGTTTATTATGTATTCAGTGTTCTGCCTGCATGAATCCCTGCAGGCCAGAAGAGGGCACCAGATCAGATGGTTGTGAGCCACCATGTGGTTGCTGGGAATTGAACTCAGGACCTCTGGAAGAACAGCCAGTGCTCTTAACCTCTGAGTCATCTCTCCAGCCCTAATTTTAAATTTTAGACAAGAATTCACTATGTAGCCTCTGGCTGGCCTGGAACTTGCAATGTAAACCAGAGCGGCGGCCTTGAACTCACAGAGATCCACCTGACTCTGCCTCCCAAATGCTGGGATTAACGATGTGTGACACCATGCCAGCCTTGGTTATTGTTTTAATGTTGCTATACTAGTTTTTTCTCTGAATTATTTTGAAGATCCTAAAAACATTTTATTCTCAGGTTTATTTGGGGGTCTCTCTTTCTATGCCCCCATTTTATTCTTTTGAATCCCAAAGCCTTGTTTTTGTCTACATTTTTTTCCCCTTTTGAATCCCAAAGCCTTCTTTTTATTTACCTAGAGGGTGTCCTTCTCCTTTCTCTTCTTAGCTATCATAGGAAGAATTTTTTTTTTTCAGAGAAAAGACCCAGCATCTTGGGGAAACCCTTGGAAGAATCTGGGCAAGTGAAGTCAATGACTGGGCTGAAATGTCCCCTCGTCTAGTATGTGAGGCAGCTGTGACCTCTCTGTGCCTCGGAGCCCTGAAGTGCACTGAAAATAGCAACACTCTTACGGAAAAACCATATTCCTCTCTGAAATGTGTGTGTGCATTTACCATTGGAGCCCTGCTACCTGACCAGCCCATGTCTGCTCTGTGCCCCCGAAGCCTCCTGCTGGCTTGGTCCCCTCCCTCACCACTTCCACCATGCTGGCTCTTGCTCACATCTCCACATCCTCACTTGCTCCCTCACATGTCAGGAGCTTTTGTCTTGCTGACGTCCAACCTGTCCAGACCATGGGAGTTACAGGCACCTGAGCTCACTTTGGGAGAAAGAAATCGCACTTTACACTTGCATTGTGTTTGGCCTGCTGGTTAGACTTTCCAAGCCCCTCCCTCAACTCTTGCCCCTCCACATTCAGCCACTGTAGATCCCCTCATATACTTTCCAGACTTTTAATATTTTTAAATTTTAACTTATTTTTTTTTTACTTTTTGAGACTTCTTTTCTTTTCTTTTCTTTTTTTTTTTTTCATTTTCTTTGTGTAGCCTTGGCTGTCCTGGAACCCTCTCTGTAGACCAGACTGGCCTCAAACTCAGAGACCTGCCTGCTTTTGCCTCCTGAGTTCAGGGATTAAAGGTGTATTCCACCATACCCAGCCTCTGTACTGATTTTCTAAAATGCTTTCATTTTGAGATTAATATAATGACATCATCACCCCCTTCCCATTCTTCCCGCAAAACCCTCCCAGATCTGCCTCCTTACACTTTTTCAAATTCATGGCTTCTTTTCCCAGTAATTGTTATACGTGTATGCATACATACATGCATATATATATTCTTAAATTTTAAAATTATGTGTGTAGGCAGTTGTATTACTTATAAATTTTATTTCAGGAGAATAAGCAGGCATTGGAAAACATTTACCATAGAAAATGGATATTGGGCTCCAGTTCAGTGGACACCCCTACCACTGCTCAGGAGCTCACCCCAAGTCCAAGGAGCAGGGTGGGCTATATAGTGGGGCTCCGTCCCCATATATAAAAGACAATGGCGATTAGATTCTCTGAGGCTGAATATCATTGGTTTCCAATGACTAAAAACCGAACAGCTGATGTGAAAGTTTAAATATGGCTTTGGGGAGCAGGAGCTTTCCTGATGGCAGGAGAAATTTGAGAGCAATGCTCAGCAGAAGCGAGGAGACAGGTTCTTCCTCTGGGCTTAGCAGAAGCCCTTGCGATATTGATTCTCGTAGTGGGAGCCTGATCATTTTCTCTGTCTGAAAGTAGAAGTAGGTCTGAGATTGGGAGCAGCGCCATCCACACCTGGCGAGATGAGGGTCACATCTTGTACACGCCCTGCCCCAAGTGTTGCATTCCCACCCTGCCTGGCTGAGATGGGAAGAGGGAATTAAACAGTCATACCCAGCAGAGAGGGAAACACTCCCCGGGTCTTCCTCCATCCCTACCAAAGTCCCGGGTTTGTGTTGCTAGCCTGTGCTTTGGGGCCCACAGGTAAGGGTATGGCAGATAGGCTGCCAGACCCAGAAGTTGGAGGAGGCGCTGAAGGAGCACAAGTCTTCTGTGTCCTGTATCAGGGTGAAGAAGAACAATGAGGAGTGTGTCACTGCCAGCACCGATGGGACATGCATCATTTGGGACCTTGTGTAGGTACCTGGGATGGCTACGAAGGCTAACACAGCACTTAAAAAGATCCCAGCATCCTGCTGAGCACAGCAAAGATCCCAGAGGAGCATATTAGTTTACTTCCTTGCTATTGGGACAAAATATTTAACAAAAGCAACTTAAGGAGTTGGGAAGTAAAGGGTTTATTTTGGCTCATAGTTTGAGAATACTGTCCATTGTGGTGGGGAGGCATAACAGCAGGGTGTGAGGTTTCTGGGCATGTTGTGTCTGAAATGCATGTGGTTCATGACTTGCTTTCTCCGGTAAAGGTTTTTTGGAGGGGGACTGTATTTTTATTTATTTATTTATTTGGCTTTTAAGACAGGGTTTCTGTAGCTTTGGAACCTGTCCTGGCAATCTCTCTGTAGAACAGGCTGACCTTGAACTCACAGAGATCTGTCTGTCTCTGCCTCTGGAGTGCTGGGATTAAAGAAGTGTGCCACCACCGCCCGATTTTGTATTTTTATTTTACACCTATGGGTGTTTTGGCTGCATGTATGTCTATGTGCCACATGTATGCCTGGTGCCTGCAAAGACCAGAAGAGGGCACTACATCTCCTGCAGTTAGAGTTACAGACAGTTGTGAGCCACCATGTGAGGTCTAGAAACTGAACCCTGGTCCCCTGGTTCTCTGAAAGAGCAGCCAATGCTCTTTACCACTCATAGCTCCATTCCCTCACTCTGCTTTTTAGATAGTTCAGGATCCCAGCTCATGGAATAGTGCGCATCCAGGGTGGTCCTTCCTACTCAGTTGACCCTCTCTGGAAACATTCTCAGAGACATGCCAGAATGTGTATCTCCTAGGTGATTCTAAATCCAGTCAAGTCAACGATCAAGATTAACCATTCCTAATAAAAGCTTCTTAGAAGGCTTTGGACTCCCTGGCTGTCCAAGGGTTATAGATGCCAGTGGGGGAGATATGGTCTCCAGGAAGAACCAAGTATCAGAAGTTTCTGGGCAGACAGGGAAGTAGTGTTCCAGATACATGCAGTGAAGCATGAGCTAATGCAAATCGATTCAACTTAAATGTTGAATGTTAACAAGGAAAGTTATAGGGCAGGCAGTTCCTCATGTCATCTTGCTAGGTCATGAGCCTGCCCTGGGAGGGAGAGGCATCCCCCTCATTTGACCACATTCCAGGGACTGCTTATACTATGAGTAAATCACAGACCCATAGAAGATGGCAACGCCTAACGGTGTGGACCAAAACATGTGAACTTCATCAAAGGAGCATTCAGAGAATTGTCAAAGATGATTTTTAAAAATTTTTTGGCTGTTGGGATTTTTGCTCTGTTTTTATTTTGGAATCAAACCTTCGCCCCACCCCCACCCCAATCCTTCGACCCATCCATCACCCTTCTATCACTCCGGGGATGCATGGGATTTGCATAATTGTCTACTAAAGAGTTTGAATTAAGTACAGAGGGAAAAAGGAGGTAGAGTTGGTCAAAGACTATGTTCCTCCTTTTTTGAGATGGGGTACCATTGTGATGTCTAGGCCAGTCTTGAATTCTTGGGCTCAAGAAATCCTTCCATGTCAGCCTCTCAAGTAGCTGTAGGTAAAGGCATGTGTCACCATGACCAGTTGGAATGTTCCCACCTAGAGAGAGGAGACTGAGGACTGAAAGAAAAGTAGAATACTTTAAATTAATACACTAAAAAGTGCAAAGCACGGCTGTGGATACAGTCTAGCTGGTGGAGTGTAAGCACAAGGACCTGGTTTCAAATCCCCAGAACCCACATAAAAGCCAGGCATGGTGGTGCGTGCCTGTGATCTCAAGCACTTGGGAGGTAGAGACAGAGGATCCCGAGGGTTTGCTCTAGCTGAACCAGTCAGCTCTAGGAGAGAGAGAGAGAGAGAGAGAGAGAGAGAGAGAGAGAGAGAGAGAGAGAGAGAGAGAGAGAGAGAGAGAGAGAGAGAGAGAGAGAGCTAGAAGAGAAGAGGAGAGAAGGATAGAGATCGAGAGGAGAGAGGGGAGGGAGAGAGGAGAGGAGAGGCGACTAAGAGCGTTAGCGAGTAGAGGAGAGAGACTGAGAGCACCTGTCTCAAAAAGCATAAGGTGGAAGGTGGCTGAGGAAGACAACCAATGTCAACTCTGGACAGTCACACACACGCATGCACACCTGCACGCACGAGCAAAGCAAAACAAAGCAAAGTCCCAAAGCACAGTGAGCTCTTATTTTCTAGGTGGGCCTGGCTCCCTATTCGGATCTCTAGTCACTGTGGCATCTTGTTTATATGCTCTTTTGTTTTTTGGTTTTGTTTGTTTGTTTTTTAGACAGGGTTTTTCTGTGTAATAGGCTGTCCTGGAATTTGTTTCGTAGACCAGGCTGTCCTCGAACTCAGAGATCCACCTGCCTCTGCCTTCCAAGTGCTGGGATTAAAGGCGTGTGCCACCATACCCAGCTCTGTAGACAGTTTTTCATTGAATAGATTTAGAAGACACCTGTGCTTCTGCATGTCTAATAAATTCCCATGTGGTGTCGCTGGGCCAAGGCCTAGACCCATGGACACATGACTTCCATTGGGAAAGTGTGTACTGAGAAGGGGTATCTGAGTTTATTTTAGTGGCGGCTTGTGACTGCTTCACATCTTTAACACCTTCCTTTTGTGAAGCAAGCATATTTAATTTGTGCCAAAAATCTTTAAAAATCCTCTGCTCAAACCCTGTGTTTGAAAGCTTCCATTATGAGAAGAAACTGCAGAAGGTGCATTTTCAGCCAGGAGCTGGGCCCGTGAGACAGCCACCGGTGTACCAGCTCTGGAAGAAGCAATACAGCCATGATTCTTGGACAGGCTTAGCATCCCTAATCTTAAGGTCCCAAACCCCCTAAAATCCAAAACCTTTACATTTCTTTTTGCGTCATTGTTAGTACTGACAAAAGTTTCAGATTTCCACTTCCATTTTTCAGATCAGGGATGTTTAGCCAGAAAGCCTATGCATATTCCTGAATCCACCAAAGTCTGAAGTAGCCTAAGCTTGTCTACGGTGTCTACGGCAAGAGGTTCTCAAACTTGTATGCACATAACTATCGGTGGGAAGGCTGGTTTCAAACACATACAGATCTCTGGGTCTCCATCACAACCTTCTGACTCCAGAACCTTAGGGGTGGGCCCAATAATATCCATTAGAACAGTCTTTCCCCACACTTTGCCGCTCAGCTTACAGGGGTGCCACTTGGCCCCAATGGTGGCCTTGAGAATTCAGATTTTGTGACAGGTGGTAGTGTGGCTCTGAATTCAGCATCTTCTACTTCCTTCTTCTTGGAACTTACGGTCTCTCTAGTTTCATGCTCTCTCTCTCTAGAAGGGGGATACCATCCTTAGCCCTTGTCTTTTGACTCTTGCTGACACTTGTGGTGGGAGGAGATGTAAGAACAGAGCAGAATATCCAGAAGTCTACTTTAAAATTTTCTTTTTTTAAAAAAAACATATGTGTGTATACATGTGAAGCCAAGAGAGAGCATCATATTTCCTGGAGCTAGATTTATAGGCAGTTGTGAGCGGCCTGATGCCAGTTCCAGGAACCAAACTCTGGTCCTTTGCAAAGAGAAGCACATGTTCCTAAACTGAACCTCCAGTCCCCAAGTGTCTGTTTTTGACAAAAACCAAACCAAACCAAACCAGGTGCTACTGCATGAGCAGCAGGAGAAGTCTAAGAAAAACCAACCCCATCCAAGCTCGCCCAACTGCACGGCGCATAATAAAAACGTTTTCTAGGGGAGGGAAAAGTAGAGTTCCAGAGTGTTTGAATCTACTTTTCAGGCGACTTAGGAGGAATCAGATGATCCTGGCCAACACCCTATTCCAGTGTGTTTGTTATCACCCCGAGGAATTCCAGATCATCACCAGTGGCACAGACAGGAAGGTAAGCACAGATGGACCTCCACCGTCCAGTCTCGTGTCTGCAGATTCAATCAACTGTGAACACCTGCAAATGCTTGAAGTGGGGTGAGGGGGTGGGTGGATTGCATTCTTACTGAACAATTTATTAAAGTATACAGATAGAGGATGTGCATAGGTTATACGTAGATAGTGTGTCACCTCACATAGGGGCTAGAGCATGTTTGCATGCTGACCCCCATGGGTGATACTATGGCCCTACATTAACAGTCTAGAGGACTGGTTCCCCATTTCAGCACCCATCTCTCCCAGCTTGGTGTCCCGTTTCCAGGCAGAGAACAAGGTTAGGTGTTCAGTTTCTTTAAGTCCCACCCTATGGAATATGTTGTTGCTTTGGGCCAGAAAGGCAAGTGACGGATAAAGATGAGACAAGCTCCAGTCGGACTGGCACAAATCCCCTGTCCCCCAAACCCTGCCAGAAAGAACTCTCCCTCCCACCAGGCCTGCAGTTTGGCCCTCATCCTCAGAGCGCAGAAGCAGATTTCCCCAGTGGTACTTCTCTTCTTTATTTTACATGTTGCAGCAGACTCAATCTGCTTCGCCTTATCAAAAATCTCGTTCTGTCACTATCCAGGTTTATGGCATATCAACATCTCTTTAAATAGCATGCAAATTTCAAAACCAATACTAAAAATAATAAAATGGTTTCTCCACCCACTCGCCATGGCCTATTTATAATTCCAACTGATCCCCTCCCAGGGTGTATTTTTGCTACCTTCTATATAAAGTGGAGGCATCTTTTGCGAGCATGTGTGTGGATGATTCCACTGCACCAACTCCTGTCTGATGCCCTTCTGTATTCCAGATTGCTTACTGGGAAGTATTTGATGGGTCAGTAATCAGAGAGTTGGAAGGTTCCTTGTCTGGGTCGATCAATGGTATGGACATCACTCAGGAAGGAGGACACTTTGTGACAGGTTAGTCCCAGTCCCAAATAAGGTAAGAAAACCCCCAGGGTTCCTTATTTCAGAGGTCAAGGAAGTCTTAGGTGAGAGTCAATGAGAAGAGCCAGTAGAGGGTCTCAAGGACACCTTGGGTAACAGCCCAAACAGCCCGCTACCATGGCTGGAAAAGTCACACTTCAATGAGGGAAGACATTTGTACAGGGCAAACAGAAAAGACGAGCTAGACATTGTGAGGTTTGCTTTTTGGGGTAGAAATGAGCCTTCAAATGTCCCCGAGCCTTCAAGTTGCTTTCCTCTACATTTTTTGGTCATTTTTTATTGTTTTTGTTTTGAGATAGGGTCTTGCTGTATGTAGCTCCCACTGGCCTCAAATTTGTGATCATCCTGCCTCAGACTCCTGAGCGCTAGGATGTGAGGTAGGTAGGCCACCATTCCCAGCTCCTCTGCTGTCTTTTTTACTTAAGTATGAGCCACCAGTTTTTTTTGTTTGTTTGTTTATTGTTATTGTTGAAGAACGTGATGCCTCAATTCCTTCCTGTGGATGAACTAGTTAATGTTTTGGGGGCATTTACCACAGGACAGGGCCACTAGAACAGCACTAATACAACTTCCTGCCAGGCTCTTTGATTCTTCAGGACATTAATAAGCGCTTCAAATAAATCAAAGTTTCATAAACACACTGTTTTAGAAAAAGATATTAAAGCAGACACAGTGGGATGCTAATACATACACAGGTGTGCGTGTGCACCTCTGCATATGTGGAGAAAGGAGTGGAAGGGCCAACAGTTAGGGTGTGGTTAGTGGTTAATTCTGGGTGGCATTTTCCCTTCCATTCTAAATTTACTACAACATACAAAGTTTTTTTTTTTTAGGTCAAGAAAAAGCTTTATATAATAATGGATTTTTCTTCAAGTTGCATCATATGGGGGACTGTGTTGAAAATGAAGCAGTTATGTGAGGTCGGGGCTGGTTCACTATTCTGTATCAACCATGTCATGTAATTGTTTTTCAGGGGGACATGACCATCTGGTCAAAGTTTGGGATTATAATGACGGTGAAGTGACTCACGTCGGGGTGGGACACAGTGGCAACATCATGGGCATCCGGGTAAGTCCAGGAAACCAGTACATCATCAGTGTGAGTGCAGACGGAGCCATCCTGAGATGGAAGTACCCATTTGCTTCATGAAGCATGAGGATTCCCCAGCCTCCACCCTGTACCGAGTACAGTCCTGCCCAAGACCAAGTGTGGGTCGACTCCAGTCCCAGTCTTGATTTCTCATGGCTACTTTCATCCTGTAGTCAAAATCCTTTATCTTGAAGTTTCTCCTTTCCTTTATAGAATAATTTACAATCTTACATTGTACATTGAAACTGAACTGTTATAGAAAAAAATTGTCCAGAATATAATTTGTTGAGTTTTTAATTATTAATAAATTTGAAGGTGCTGTCTTCTGGCCATAATCTCTTTTTTATGTCTCCCCAAATCCACAGGCATACTTCCTGATCTGTCCCCAGGGAGGGATGCTATTTTCTTATAAAAATAAAATGAGCGTGTGTGGTCATGGGGAAGGGACTCAGGCACGACTAAGTAAGTGTGGCTCCACTGGGTTATCTCCCCAGCTCAAACTGACCCTTTAATTTATCAGTGCACTGGTGAAGCAGCGTGAGCGGTTAGGTTTGGGCAGGTGTATTAGTTCCTTTCGTATAGCTGTCCACATACCCGACAGAAACAACATAAAGCACGACTTATTCTGGCACAGTGTTTCCCATGATTTGATCCATGCTGGCTTTGCCCCAGGCTGGCACTTGAGCGGAACCTCACAGTGAAGCTCACGGAAGCCCGTCACCCCAGGCAGGAAGGAGAGAGGAAGCCAGTGCTCACCCCCTTTATTTACTCCAGGTCCCTGATCCATGTGACGGTAGCACTCATATTTAGAGTGAGTCTTTCCCAACTTAATTAATCCTCTCAAGAACCACCCTTGCAGTCTCACCCAGAGGCACCCTTGCAGTCTCCTAGGTGATCTTTAAAAATTATATTTCCTTGTTTATTTATTTACTTATTGTGTGTGTGTGTGTATGTCCACGCTACAGCACATATATAGAGCCAGCAGACCATCTGAGTGGCCAGTTCTTTCTTTCCATCACGTGGTTCAGAGATCAAACTCAGGTCCCCAGGCTTGGTAGCAAGCACCTCTACCTGCTCTACCATCCCAAAGGCCCTCCTAGGTGATTTCTTTTCTTTTTTTTTTTTTTTTTTGGTTTTTCGAGACAGGGTTTCTCTGTAGTTTCTAGAGCCTGTCCTGGAACTAGCTCTTGTAGACCAGGCTGGCCTCAAACTCAGAGATCCACCTGCCTCTGCCTCCCTAGTGCTGGGATTAAAGGCATGCGCCACCACAGCCCGGCCTAGGTGATTTCTTAATGTGATCAGATTAACTATCAAAATTAGCCTATACAACGAGCTCATAAAACAATTTCAGCTTCAGTTTTCTACTTGGCCAAGTAAGAATAAATTTCCACTCAGACCTTTATTGTGAGACGTGAGGGAGCTGAACTGGTGATGTATCGGTGGCATTCCCGACAGAGTTAAACACCAAATGCTTCCTAAGTTGTGTTAGCCAGGTGTGAAGGCACACACTCGGGAGGCTAAGGTTGAAAGACTGGGTGTGCCAGACCAACCTGGACTACACAAGTGGAGATAGACGCCATTTCACCAACCCCCAAGCCAAAACAAAACCAACAAAACCCCTCAACTGTTACCAAACAACCCCCCTCCCCAATACATTCCCGTGTGTTACTGAGGATCTTGGAATCGTCTTAAAGGTGAAATTCTGGAGATGACTCATTAGAGCCGGCCAAGACCACGACACCTTCAATACTTACCATCGGCAGGGCGATGAAATGAACCTTATGAATTAATCAACCACGTGGGTATCTCTTGTGGGGGGTAAATGGTGACCTTTTACACTTTGAGTCTCGGACACTACAGGCTATTCTTTAACCTTAACTTGTGCAGCTTTTTGGCACCGGGTAACTGCTGCAATTCTATGTGAAAGATCGAGGAGGATATTTAATAAATGATGACCACTTATTAAATAGCAAGTCACATTTCTGGGTACCGACGTAATACTGACTCCAGAAAGCTGCTGATCTCTTTTTGAGCTAGAAACTGATGAGAAATTCATTTTGCAAGACCTTGCCTGATTAATTATAAACCTGACAGTTATAGGATAAAAGGAGCCAAGGCCTCCAGGGTTACCCTGGGAATAAAGGGCGGGGCAAGGCCAAACTAATTCTGATTGGGTGACGATAACGCCAGGATTTTGCGTAGAGGAATGAAACAGCAACCGAGTAGGGGGCGCGCCTGAGACCCGACAAACTTGCTGCCGAGCAAATTCTGGGGTTGTAAAAGGCTGGAACTCGGCAGTGTACCCAGCGGGGATCGAGTTCCGGTTTCTCTCATTTCGTTGCCTTAACCTCTCCGAGCTCCCTTCACCGATGAAAACCAGGACGATCAAGTCTCCCAAGTTTTTGGAAAATGACTGTATCCTAGTGTGAAAACAACAACAACAAGAAAAAGAAAAACAAACCCCTAACCCACTAGTACTCCCAGTTCTAGTGTAGAGACCGGTGCAGGCAAAGCCTGCAAAGGAAGTGGAGCCACCTGACCGCACACACCTGAACCTGGGCTCCCCACCGGCACAACTCCCAGCACGCTCCTCTCGGCAAACCTGAGTCACCCGGGACACCACTCGCCGGTTGATTTTTCGTCGTCTTCACCTGGCTCCCAAGACCAGAAAAAAACTTAACCAGAGCCTGGGCTTTGCTTTCCATCCCCGGGTTGTCTCCGCAGCTTAGGGATGGGCGGAGAAGGCGAACAGAAGGGAAAGGCCTGTTCCAAGGCGGGAAGGAAGGGCGGGCAAGTCCACTAGGCGGGCTCCAGGGGATTGCATTCTCAGCCGGGGCCGCGGGGGCGGGAGCCAAGCGGCGGGCGCTGCCCCAGGGCCGGATTCCCGCGCGGGGCGGGGCGGGGCGGCGGCGGGACGGCCCCGCCCCTGGCTCCGCCCTCGCCCGGTGCCCGCACACCTGGCTCTCAGGTAGCCGGCGCCCCACGCCTCTCAGAGGTGGTGAGGATCGGGGAGTTGCCGGTCCGCTTCGGACCCCGGGGGCTGTGCTCCCGGACCACCGTGCTCGGCCAGCATGGATCCCGGAGTCGGGGACGCACTGGGAGAGGGGCCGCCCGCGCCCCGGCCCCGTCGCCGGCGTTCCCTGCGCCGCCTGCTCAGCCGCTTCCTGCTAGCTCTGGGCAGCCACTCCCGCTCAGGGGACTCGCCACCCCGGTCCCGGCCCCCGGCCCAGTCCGGCCCCTACGATGGCGATGGAGACGGGGGCTTTGCCTGCGCCCCGGCACCGGCACCGGCCGCTCCCGGGAGCCCAGGGCCGGATCGTCCTCCGGGACCCCAACCCCAGCTGTCTGCGGGCGACGGGGCGCGGCCGCCCGGCGCGCAGGGCTTGAAGAACCACGGCAACACCTGTTTCATGAACGCCGTGGTGCAGTGTCTCAGCAACACGGACCTGCTGGCCGAGTTCCTAGCTCTGGGGCGCTACCGGGCGGCGCCGGGCCGCGCCGAGGTCACCGAGCAGCTGGCGGCGCTGGTGCGCGCGCTCTGGACGCGCGAATACACGCCCCAACTTTCCGCTGAGTTCAAGGTAGGCAGCGCCAGCAGCGCCGGCGGTCCACAGCCTCCACCGATCCTTCTGGTTTCGGTTCCTGAAAAGCGTGTGAACCATCAAGCCGAGCCGGGTTCTCTGGCGGGTGGGAGGTGGGGGGCCCTCTGTAGATACCACTTAGCTAGTCCAGCCACCGGTTATCGCCTTTGTTTTGAGGTGATGTGTTTTAACATTGTCACTTACAAATGCTTTCTTTTAGAATTAGTTTCTCCCTGGTATTTTGAGCTGGGGTGGAGAGAGCTGGCAGCCTTAAGTTTATCCAGCAGTTTTGTGTTTAGCAAGCAGTTGTTGAAGGAGTGTGGATTTGCGGGACACGGTGAGTTAGAGCTTCGGATCTGGAGGGGTGTAGAGTGGGAAGTTTTGAAGGCCAAGGTTTGGGGAAGGAGTGATACAGGCGTGGAGAACAATGTTGAGAAGGACACAGCCAGGCCAAGAGCTAGGGAAAATCCAGGCAGAGTGATCAGTAAGTAGAAAGGGGATAGGCCTGAAGGTGATGCGTGTTGAAGGCAGGCGAGGTTCTTCAGATCATGTATGACCTTGGACATCGTGGCTTTTGGTTATTTAAGCACAATAGCTGCTGAGAACCAGTGGGTCAGGTACTGTGACAAATGGGGGGGGGGCGGCGAGTCAGCGAGATCGCTAATTTAGAGATGATATCCCTTAATTTAATTCATATTAAATCCCGACAGTATGTGAGCATTTGTTATCTGCAAGATCACAGCTGGGGATGCTGTGAGGGCATGAGAATGGGTTAAAGTACAAAAGTCGGATGAAAGCGGTCCTGATAATTGGTGCACAGGGCTTGCTTCCTGCTGTAAAACCGCAGCTCTGCACAGAGAGCTGAAGCATCCCGAGGACTAGTGATTGTTATTGAGGCGAGGGCAAGCATGACTGTCAGTGTTCATTCCATAAACATCTTGAGTTTCAGCCGGAGAAAGCAGCCTTTGTTGTGTCAAGGGCTCGGATGCGAGCCACTGCCTTCCTCTCCCACCTCCATTCCTGGAGAAGCACCATGTTGCAGTAGTCACACGATGTCTTTAGTGTCACTTTTAGGTCACAGTTGCTTTTTCAAATATAGTAGTGGTGTAGAATAGTGGTCTTGTGGGCAGTGAGTGACTCAGTGCTTGGCAGAGTGCTTGGTGATGCAGGCTTTGAGGCTATGAGTTCTGGCTCCAGAACCCAGGTAAAAAGGAAAAAAAGGTCAAATGAGTGACCTAGTGCAGACCTGTGTTTTCCCTGTGGGCCTGTAGTTGCAGCGCTAGGGGGACCAGAGCAGGTGGATCCCTGGGGCTTTCTGGCTAGACAGTCTAGCCGACTTTTGAGCTTCTAGATTCAATGATAGATCTTGTCTGAAAAAAAGCCGCGAGGAACACACTTGTTTGGTGCTCATATACGCTTGAACGCACTGGTGGGCGCACACACAGAAAGAGCAAGGTCTCTGGGGCTTTATGATTTTTATGCAGGTTAATCTTTCCTCGTCTGTAAAATCGAACTATATGACCATTACTTCATTATAAGGTAGTTGTGTTAAGTGAGCTATATATAGAACGTGCCTGGTTCCTGGGGAATGTTTATTCTGGAATTACACTTCCTTCCTGCAGAGAGCCCTGGGGCAGGAAGGGAGGTGATCTTTGAGTAAGCTTGCCTTTACCAGATGCATTCCCACCCCATTGCTACAGCAGTGAGAGTGGCAAGCGGCTTGGAAGAACGCTCACATTTGTAATCACGCTGGTGACTCACCAGGAATTCCTCTCTTCTGCTGTCTGCACCCCCAGGCCCTGGGAGCTCCCAGTGCCTTGGGGGAACTGAACGATAACCAAGTTGCTAATGAAGGGGATGTAATCTGGGGTTCCCTTGGGACTTTCAGGTGACTAGATTTGGAAGGTAGAGGAGATTTTAGAATCCCGACTTTTAAATATTAGTGATGGAAATCTAGGTGAGCTCTTATGGGTATTGAAACTTTCACCTAGTAAACACGTGCTTATTGAACGTGGAGACAGTCTATCGGGAACAGGGACTCTGTGATGAGTGGCCAGTGCAAACCCAGATCCAGGGACCGAAGGCCAAGTCTGAGTCCAAATCTGAGCATACTCTCCTGAAGTTTACTCTCTAGAGGAGAAATGCATGTTGACACGGGTCATGCAGGCCCTCAGTTAGAACTGGTGATAAGCTGAAAGGAAAACTACAAGGCGCTCTGGGCGTTGTGGCAAGAGGGTATGATTTGTTTGGAGGAGCAGTTCGGCCTTCCCTGCTGAGGTCCCTTTGCCCTGAGTTGGGTTATGAAAGATGAAGTGTCAGGTGAGGACATGGAAGACGGGAGAGAGTGACTCCAGGCCTGGGAAGGAAAATGACAGCCCAGGAGATGGGTGGAGCAGGAGCGGAACGAAGACCCAGAATCCTTTTGACAAATTCATCCATGAAGGCTCATGTAGCTGAGGAGGAGAGTGGAGAATTAAAGATTTGATCTTGTTAAGGAGATGGTCTTGACCCTAGTTAGCTAGCTTCAGACCCAGGGAGAGTCCAGCTAGCTTCAGACGCAGGAAGGGTCCAGCATGTGGGGCTTGACCCCACACCTACAAATAGGATGGGTTTACAGTATTCTCCCTTCTTGAGCCGAGAGTCACCAGTTTCCCACACGTAGCAGGACCAAGTTTCAACAGAAAATGAATTAAATACACTTTTAAAATCCTCTCATTGTCTATAATTATTTTCTAATGATATAATTATGTGTATTGCAAAAAAATTAGAAAGTATAAGAAGAATCTGTAACTCCTCAGAATCATTATAGTATAAACCACTGTAAACTTACTGGTATGTTGTAAACAATCAGAAATTCTAGTTCTGGCTGGGCAGTGCTGCTTGCATACCTTTAATCCCAGTATTTAGGAGGCAAAAGCAGGTGGATCTCTGTGAGTTCAATGCCAGCCTGGTCTACAAAGTGAGTTCTAGGACAACCAGGAATGTTACACAGAGAAACCCTGTCTCAAAAAACAAAACAAAACAAAACAAAACAAAACAAAACAAAACAAAAAAACCCCAAAACACACACACACACACACAAAACCAAAACTCAAAACAAAACAACACCCCTCCCCTACCCCAATAAAGAAATCCTAGTTCTGCATTCTGCTTGTTTGTTTTTGAGCTAGGGCTTTGTGGACTAGCTAGCCTGGAACTTGCTATGTAGACCAGGCTGGCCTTGAACTGATGTACCTAACTCTGCAACCAAGTGCTAGGTGCACACCCCTCTACACCCTGCTGTATTCTTTCTTTCTTTTTAATAATGTAAGTATTATTACAAGACCTTTTGGCATTAGAATAATGTTCAGAACTTGACTTTTAATAATTGAATATATCATCAGATGGGCCAATCCTTTGTGGAGACACTGTTGTCCTATTGCGTTTTCCAGTGAGCACACTGTAGTGAAAATGCCTGTATTTTTCTAACTTACTTTATTTAAAAATTATATTTCTTTCCTTTTATGTAAATGGGTCCTTTGCCCGCATGTATGTCTGTGTGCCACATGGCACCCAAGAGGGCCTTGAAACCCTGAGAATGGAGTTACAAATGGTTGTGAGCCATTATCAGGGTGCTGGGAATCAAACCTGAGTTCTGAAGTCAGTCAATGCTCTTAACAACTGAGCCATCTCCAGCCCCAATTTCCCTGTATTTAAGTCATTGTTCTCAGCTCTGATGATTTCCAAATACATAATTCCATGAGTGGATTGTGTTTTCAAAACAAAAGGAACAACTCTTTTAATGACTTTCTGGTTTTACTTTTGGAGGTGTAAGTTGTATAGTGAGGTGCATCCATTTCAAGTGCTGAATTAGTTTTAGGAAGTGCAGGTACCTGGATAGTCATCATCCCATCTTAAATGTGTACCCTCCATCCCTCCCTTCCATTTTTCTTTAGTTTTTAAGACAGGACCTCACTATGTAGCTGTGGTTGGCCTCGAACTCACACAGAAACAGTCTGCCTCTGCCTCCCGAGTGCTGGGATTAAAGGCGTGTGCCTCCAGACTTGGCACCTTTATTTTTTTCTTCCTAAATCAACTCCACTGGGTTTGATTATTGTTCTTTTTTTATTATTTACAATCCTCATTGGTTATTTCTTTCCAAACAATAATGTCAGGTTGCATATACACATTTAAGAACTCTCCGGAGCCCACTGGCCCCGGTTTTATAAGACTTAACAATTGGCAAGAGAAACTCTGTGTCAATAGTGCTTAGCATGATGCTTTGAGGTGTGTACACAGGGTAAGATGGTTAACTCAGAATAATTACATAATCACCAACATCAGGTACTTAACCCCTTTTCGAGGAGAGAACACATAATGTCAATTCTCTTTGCAGTCCCAAATCTCTAGCACCTCATTACCCTTACTGTGAGCAGGCTTGGTAATGGACCTGACTTACTTGATTGAAAAACCGGCTTTACTTTTAGTCTTCAATTAGGAATGAGGTGGAAGTACTTCCCCATGTTTCTTCTTGTCTAGTTTCTTCTACTGTTTGTGTATCCTTTCGGCTTTGTTCTTAATGTTAGGTGTGCTTCCCTGTGCTCTCAGTATTCTCTACAAATGTTTTATACAAATTGTTTCTTTTTCTCCTACCCCAATGCTAGAAGCTTTATATTTGTTTATGCTATGCCTTTTTGTAAAAATACTTTTTTTTAACAGAGTCTTACTGTGCAGCCCTGGCTGGTCTGGAACTCAGGGTTCTCCTGTCGCCGTCTCCTGCATGCTGGGACCACAGGCATGCACCGCCACACCCAGCTCCCTCAGGCTCTGATATGTCTGCTATTTTGTGGCATTCTAGTTTTTCTATGGTTGTACTGAGGGCTTCAGCCATCTGGAATTTCTCTTAGCTTAAAATCAAATTTAGATATACTTGTGCTTTAAATCAAATTTAGATATACAACCATGCACTAGAGGCATTTTCTTTTATTTATTTTAACTTTTTAAGTTTTCTGTCTTTTACTGATTTGCAACTGGCCTGGCATCCGACTCACTAAGTAGACAAGGATGACCTTGAACTTCTGATGTTCCTGTAGAGGCTCCTCTTTCTTGAAACAAAGATTCATTCTTTTTCTTTTTCTTTTCCCTCCCGAGGTGCTAAGTATTGAACTCAGGCCCCCTGACACACTACGAAGGCTTTACTAAATACTGAGCTGTATCCCCAGTTCCCTCACTTTTGTTTTGAACGTTATGGACAAAACAGTAAGAGGAGAAATAGGAACAGTAAAAACTATTGGGCAGAAAAAAATAACCATTAAATAACTAGAAGAAATGTTGAAAAATCACCAGTATTTGGGAGAGAACACATTCTCTCTCATACACTTATACACACACACACACACACACACACACACACACACGCATCCTCATACTCTCATACACTCACATGCACTCTCTTACATACACTAACAGTCTTACACACACACTCACCCTCATATACACACTTATGCACACACTCACATGCACACAGCAGACCAAGCTGTGCTGTACTGCAGGATAGACATACCAAATACCATTCTCATCTTTTGTGTATTTTTGCTCCTGCGCCGTCTTGTGGTGCTGGGGATCCAACCTTGGGTCTTTCACAGGCAAGGCAAACTTTCCACATTGAGCCACATCCCCAACCCTTGGTTTCTTGGTGAAAAGGTCTTGTTGTATAGCCTAGGCCAGCCTGGAATTTAAGATCTTCCTGCCTTAGCCTTTCAGGGTCCTGGGTACAAATGTGAGGCTCCACCACTAGCTTTCTCATGGACACTTTTGGTCCATAGAAATATCCTTGCTTGTGTCTCTTATCTCTCCGAGTTACATTCTCCAAAGTGAAATTACTGTGTATATACAGAGAGACTTTACTTTTTTAAATTTGATTTTTACTTATCATTAATTGTGAGGGGGTATACACACACACACACACACACACACACACACACACACACACACACACAATGCCAAGGACTGGTTTTAGAGATTCAGAGTTGAGGGACTGGCTGCACAACAGGAAGGTCAGTACTGTGAGGCAGCTTTGTTGGTGGCTTAAGGGTAGGGTAGGGACACCCTGTTAATAGTATCTACAGATAAACAATGAGTAACTTTTTAGTACAGTGTCTCCTTCCTTTTTTCCTCTTCCTTCTGCAGTTGTGGGGATTGAACCCAGGACTTTGTGTATTCTAGGCAAGCATGCTACCACTGACCCACAGTGCCAGCCAATATGCTTTCAGTTTTGTTTGCTAAGTCAGGTAGCCCTACCCATGTGGATGGTTCAGCTACAGGGAAGCTCAGGGGAGACTCCAGCTGAAGTGATCAGAGAGAGGCCCCACAGCCAGCATGTTGGTGAGGGATCTACACACATGTATTTTACAGCCGGCATGTTGCTGAGAGAGCTACACACGTGTGTATTTTATAGCTGGCATGTTGGTGAGGGAGTTACACACATGTATTTTACAGCCAGCATGTTGGTGAGGGAGCTACACATGTGTATTTTACAGCCAGCATGTTGGTGAGGGAGCTACACACGTGTGTATTTTACAGCCGTCATGCTGGTGAGGGAGCTACACATGTGTATTTTACAACTGTCATGTTGGTGAGGGAGCTACACACATGTGCATTTCAGGAAGTCAGTTTTGCTGTCAGTATGGTCGTTAGCAAAGAGGGGAAGCCTTGAGAATGAGCGCTGTCCACTCAGGAGAGCAGAGTGAGAAGGGCGTGTTCCTGTGACCTGTGAGAGAGTGTGGAAGTGGAATGATGGAGGAAGGTCAGCGGTGCATGGTGTCCCCGTGATCAGAGGACAAGGGCTTCGGGGACGATAGATGGTTGATCGACGTTATAAAAGTATTTAGCAAAGAGCCTGGAGAGATGGCTTAATAAAGTGCTTGGCACGTGAGGGCAAGACCTGAGTTTAGATCTCCAGCCCTCGCATGCATGCACGTGTGCACGACCACACACACACGCACACACACACGTAAACACACACAATTTTATAGAGACAGCCTCATGGATCTTCAAGGTCTGGAACTGCCTTCTTTTCAGAGGACCCTTTTGCTAGCTGAGGGTGGGGAAGAATATTTCTACCTATGTTGTTTCCATGTTAGTATTTCAGGTCAAGGCTGCATGATGACCACTTGATAGCTTGGTGTTTACAGACCTTCCTTCGTTTGTGTCAAGGCCCAAGGTGACTTTTGTCCTTGTTTCCTTTCAGAATGCCGTTTCCAAGTATGGCTCTCAGTTCCAAGGCAATTCCCAGCATGATGCCCTGGAGTTCCTGCTCTGGCTGCTGGACCGTGTCCATGAGGACTTGGAGGGCTCGGCTCATGGACTGGCGTTGGAGCAGGTGAGCCACTCTCTAAAGAACATGTGTGTTGATCTTCCTTCTCCCCGTGGGCTTTTACTCAGCTCTTTAGATTCCAGTGTATTCTGGTCATAGTCTACTCCTTCTGGACTTGCTCTCTTTAGCTCTTGCTGGTTTTATATAGGCATTCCTGCCTATTGCAGTATTTCTTGTCTTCCCTAATCCCAGTGGTAATTGTGAATAGGACTTCATTATGCCTTTTAATTTGGAAAACAATTTTCTCTGTATGTGCGTGCAGGTGCAAATGTGAACGTCAGACAGAGGCTGGTGCCAGGTGTCTTCTTGAACCATGCACCACTGGATTTTTTGAGACAGGATCTCTCGATAAACTGGGAGCTTGCTGATTTGGCTAAACTGTCCTGGCAACAAGCCCCAGGGACCTTCCAGCTGATCCTTCCCCTGTGCTGAGATTGCAAGGGCACATTGCCATGCCTAGCTCCTACGTGGGGACTTGAATTCACTTCCTTATGCTTGTGTGGCAGGCTCTTTTCTTGGGAGGCATCTCCCAAGCCCCGCCCCCCAATATTTTCCTTAATTTTTTTCCCTGCCTATTCTATGCATTCCTCTGGGCATCTGGAGCCATGGGAGTTCTTCTTTGTTATTTTGAGGCAGTTCTAATTCAATCAACTCTACTCTTGCTTTCTCGGTTAATGTATTTCACAGAGCAGGTTTTTTTTTTTTTTTTTAGACATGGGTGTGTAATTTCTGATTTTGAGGAACCCTCAGGTCTTGGGACAAAGAAAGCATTATAGTGCTGTGGGTTTGTTTCTGTTGCTGTTGGCTTTTGTTTTGTTTTGTTTAGATGGTGTTTTGCTGTGTAGCTCAGGCTTTAACTTGGGGCCCTCCTCCTAGCTCACTCTGTCCCTGTAGTGCTGGGGGTTGGAGCTTGGTCATGTGTAGTCCAAGCTGGTTTTAAACTCTTAAACTCCCTTTGCCTCTGCTTCTCTAAGTTCTGGGATGACAGTGTGTGCCACCACACCCGCCCACACTGTAATACTTTGTAACAGTTAATTGGCACATCAACTATGTTCTTTATGAGCTTTCCTAAATTAAGGCCAATAGTATCTTGTACTTTATTACGATCTCTTTATTGCTCAAGGAAAAGTGAATGAAATTACATTATAAGTGGGCCAAGTTATAGTAACCAGATCCTCAAATAGTACGTAACCTGTGCACCTTGTAATTAGCCAGAAAGTAACACGTTTTTGGTGGATTTCACAGAAAAATTCAGGCCTAGTTCCCAGAACTGCTTTATCTTTTTTTTTTTTTTTTTTTTTTGCTTGCCTTCTCCCCCATCCTCACCCCTCCCCCACTCAACCTCCCCACCCCACCTCACAGTACTGAGAGCTGAACTTCAGCCTCAGGCCTGCTGGGCAAGTGTTCTACCACTGGTGCTACACCCTCAGCCTTTCTGTTTTGTTTTATATCCAGACACCGGATTTCCCATCCTTCTCACGAACCCACTAACACTAACAACAAACCCCTTGGGAAGTCACGACTTGACGGTGCACGGCTATAATCCCAGCACAGTTAGAGGAGGGCCAGTCTTGAGGCTGGGGAGATGTTTCAGTGGTTAAGATTCAGTACTGCTCTGCCAGTGGATGGGAGTTCAGTTTCACAGCAGGCAGCTCACAAATGCCTGTAAACAGCTCCAAGGGCTCTGTCTCCTCCTCCTGACCTCTGGGCACCTAGCATATATGCACACAGACAGACAGCACAGAGCATAAGTAAAATTAATCATTAACAAAGGGGAGGAGATTAATCAGGATTCTAGCCCAAGAGACTCTGCCTTGAAAGCCTATTTCCTTGTTTGAAAAGCAATCACTCCAATGATTGGAGGACACCAGAAAAACAAAACCAGCGGTCACCCTAGCAAAGCTCCAAGTAGAAGCCAGGTATGGTGGTGTATGTATTTAATCCCAGCACTTAGGAGGCAAAGGCAGGTGGATCTCTGTGAGTTAAAGGCCAGCCTGGTCTACATATTGAGTTTCAGGCTGACCAAACAGCCAGACCCTAGGGAACCACACACCAATATGGTGCTGTTTCACGGTTGGGAGGGGAATGGGTGATTTTTTTTTCCCCCTTTTATTTATAGTCATTTTTCCATGGATCTTTTTCAGATCTTTCTGCTTTTATGTGATAGAAATTTAACTTCATCTGGCTAACCGAAAGAACATTTGTTGTCTTTTATAACCTGCAGTTCTGGTTGAAGCAGCTTTGGGTGGGAATGCATCCAAGGTCCCAGGTGATGTCACCGTGTCTCCGACTCTGTCTCTTCATTCTCTTTCTGGCTCTGCCCACGTGGGTAGCAAGAGGGCCTTCTGCATTGCTCATAGAGTCTCCAGAACTGGCATGCCAGAGCAAACACTCATTGTCCTAGCACTGTTAGCATGCTCATTCCTGGGCTTGTGGTCAGAAGAGTGGAACAGTCTGATTGGACTCCCCAGAGCCAGAAGCCTGTGGGAGAACATGTGCTAAGGAAGGCTTTTACAGAGGCCGAATTAATTGCATACTTCTGTGCCTTCCATAAATTTATTTTTTTCTTTTTTTAATATTTATTTATTCATTATCTATACAGTATTCTATCTGTGTGTATGCCCGCAGGCGAGAAGTGGGCACCAGACCTCATTACAGATGGTTGTGAGCCACCATGTGGTTGCTGGGAATTGAACTCAGGACCTTTGGAAGAGCAGGCAATGCTCTTAACCACTGAGCCATCTCTCCAGCCCCCTTCCATAAATTTAAAGAACACATTTTCAAACAGACACACACACACACACACACACACACACACAAACACACACACACACACACAGGATACCATTTACTGAGATTTCTATATTGTATATCTAATTTGACAATTTTCATTACCTGGCATATAGTAGGTACTCAGTAAACTTATTAAATGGTTGTCTTATTTTAATATGCATAATGACAATTCGTATTCTATAGTTAGTAGAAACATAGGTTAGGTGTTTCCCAGGGTCACTCACTCTTTGATAGTCTCATGTAGCTTAGACTGAACTTGAACTCGCAATGTAGCTAAGAATGGTTTTGAACACTTGATCTTCTTACTTCTACCTCTCAAGTGCTAGGATTATGGGTGTGCACCATCATGCCCCTGGGGGGGGGGGTCATCGTCTTCTACCTGGTAAAATAGGACCGAGTCTGGCTCCATCTATCTCAGATCCAGTGTGTTGAACCTTCTTTTTTGGAAGCCTCTGTGTTTTCTCAGTTACCTAGTAGAGGAGAGATATGAGATATGGACAAGTGTCTCTACTCCCTCTTGCTGTGTAAACCAGGACTGTTCTCTTGTTCTTTCTCCTTATATGCCAGGGAGTAGATGGGAGAGAGAGCTGTGTCACTTTCCTGTGACGGTCCCAAATGGCTGTGATAACCAGCTTAAGAGGAAGAAATGTTTACATTGGCTCTGGGAGTTTTCAGTCTGGATTTGGGGAGCGCTTCATGGTAGGAACACATGAAGAGCTGTTTATCCCATGTTGGCTGAGGAGGGCTGGATTCCTGCAGTTCCCTTCCAGAGCATGCCCACAGTGACCTAGGACTTCCCACTAGACCCCGCCTCTTAAAGGTTCTACCAGCTAATAGTGAAAACCTGGGACCGTGCCTTAACACATGGGCCTTTGAGGGCCATTCCAGATCTAGACTTCAGCAGCAGCCTTCCAAACTGCCTTTCACTCCTCCTCTCTATTCCTTTGATAGCAAGAAACATCATTTGGCTTAAGGACACAGAGAGGGTAAGAGATGTATATCCAAGTCACATAGCTAGGAAACGGGAGAGCCTGTACACAAAGAAGGAAATCCCACTCTATATCAGACTTTCTGAACCTGAGCACTCTTGGCATCTGGGGCTGGATAATTTTCCCTTTGCAGGGCTGACTTGTGTTGCTAAATGTGTGTGCAAACATTGCCAAATGTTCCCGAAGTGGGGACCCAAATCACCCTTTAGTTGAGAAGCTCTGCTCTAAAATCTTTGTTCCCTATGAATATGTGCCACCCCCAAACTGTTCTTTGAGACATTTGAATTTATTTACGTCATTAGGGCCTGCCAGTCATCTTCATAATTTCAAGATACAGGAAAAGTAGCCATGATTAAAAGTCTTTCAGCTAACTTCTTTCCCTCCCTCCCTTCCTCTCTTCTTTCTTTTGGGCTGGGGATGGACCCCAGGACCTTGTGCTTACTCTCAAGTGTTTACCTCTCAAGCAACACTCCCAGGCCCCAGCTTCCAGTATTGTCCTTCATGGCATTCTCCACACTGAAGTCAGATCTCTTCCGAAAGGGAACAAGATGATGTCATCTCCTGTTTGCCTTGCTCTGGTGACTTCCTAAAGACCTGGAACCAAATCCTCCCTTCCTGGGCCTGCCAACCACTCAGTCTGATTTCAGGTTCCCCTCCTCGCTCCCTGTCCTTACAATATCAGCTTTCTGTCCCTCTGTGGAACAGGTGTGTTAGGAGCCAGGCATCCCTGGGCAAGGTCTGGAGGTGGCTGTTGGCCAGAGTAAGGGACTTACTCAACCTCTCTCTGACCCGGTGACACCAACAGTGTCACTTTCTTGGCCCTCCTGAAGTTGCTTCTGGAAGGTGGGCTGCTTCGTGGCTGGGTTGTTTATCCTGGAGGCAGTGGGCAGAGCCTCTCAGTTATTTAGCAGGAAACTTCATTTTCCCTTTCAACAAAGAAAGCTCCTGCCCTCCGTGTAAAGCTGAGTGATTTTCCCTTGTGAAGGTCTTTCGGTACCGAGGACATAAGGAAGCTTGTAACGAGATTTGTTTGTAAGGGGAATAGAAAACGCAAGGGCCACTCTCTTTTCCATCACTTTAACGATTCTCAAATACTTCATCCTGCAAAGGCTGTATTTTCACTGCCCCCTAAACACCAACTCATAAACAATCTTTTTGATAGTTTTCTAGAAAGTGCTACTTTTGCAGAACAAAGGTGGGAATGAGTCTAAGGAGAGAAACAGCAGACATGTATCAAGAACCCATTGTGTGCTAGCAAGAGTCTTCCCCTCCCCCTCCTTCCTTTCTGAGACAGAGTTTTTTTTCTGTTGCTTATCCTAACCTCAAACTCACACTGTAGCCCAGACTGGCCTCACAATTCAAAATTAGTACAACGTTCCTTTTGACCAATGATCTTCCAGTGTTAGCTCCCAAGTGATGGGATTACAGGTGTGAGCCTCCATGCTGGTGTGTACCTCATCTCTTGATTTGCAGCACAGTTGCACGCTAGGGGATGCTGCTCAAGCATCCCCCCGAAGCTCTGAGGGCAGGAAGGTTTGCTCACCTGGGTCCAGATTCACGTTCCTCCAACCTCACAGTCCATGTTTCATAAATGATGTCCTACTGCCTCCCCTCCTGTCTTGCTCAGCATTTTTTTTCTACACGTCAGCCCATGTGACCCCCATCTACAGTCATGCCCAGTGTCTCAGCTTGTCATTTCTCTCTAGAACTCTCCTGTGTAAGTTCCTGGTTGCACGGAACTTAAGCCTCTCTAGGAGGGGAACGTACATGGTCAGCCAGGGAGAAGTCACAGCATTCAATGGGAAAACTCGTCCAAAATGAGACAGCTCTGGGTTAATGAGGAGCCTTGATGACAGGAACGTTCCTGTCTAGTCTGACAGCTAGAATCAGTGTTTTTAGCTTTGGTCACGCTGCTCATGTCCTGGCAGGGACATCTCAGTGCAGTTTGAGTCATGGACCTGTCTCTTGGTAGGGAATTAAGCTTTTCCTGGGAAGACATAAGCAAATATCTCTTTATCCCAGCCAGGGCACCAATGGCCAACCAAATTATTCATTCCATCCAAGTCTAGCTTGGTGACCCAATGAGTTTATTGGGCTCAATTAGAGGAGCATGGGTGAGGGGCCTAGAGATGTGTGTGAGACCTCAGAAGAGCTGTTATCACCGAAGGGTTCTTCCCAGTGTGGGTAACGACCTCCTAAAGCTACTCACATGGAGTTGCCTACTTTTCAACCTTCCAGCTCCTCTATACTCTAGAACCACCTGAGACCACTCACAGCTGGGTTGGGATTACAGCCAGGTGACAGGACATAGGAAGTGCGGCCAGAATCTCAGCGAGGGAGGACTAAATGACTCTTTCAAGGTTCTCTTTTTATGAGGGAGCAGCAACAAGCTGGGGGTGTGGAGAGTCTCGTGTGGGTAGTCCCAGCTGTGCTCCACTCAGAGGACAACATTCTACATATTCCCACCCAGGGACTGGACTCAGGGGCTCATGAAGGGTAAATCCTGGGGAGCCAGAACATTCCTGTGTCCACACAGTGCAAGTTCACCCTTCTCGGTCCTTGCAAACATCTGCCACTCGGTGTAGTTGGTTGTCTTTTACTCCAGCCCCACGCTGGAACACCAAACTGGTGTTGTTTCCCTCTTTTTCCTCTTTTGGCTTTTTGGGGGAGCCCACCACCCAGATCCCAAATAAATCACATACAGAGACTTATTATTATTTATAAATGCCCAGCTTTATCTTGTCTTCTTTCTTGCCAGCTTTTCTTAAATTATCCTGACTACCTTTGCCTCTGGGCTTCTTCCTTCTCTTCAGTCTATATATCTTATCTTCACTCTTACTCTGTGGGTGGCTGGCCCCTGACATCCTCCTCTCCTCTTTCTCCTTCTATTTATCCTCTCTGCCTGCAGCCCCACCTATCCTTGCTCCTGCCTTGTTACTGGCTGTTCAGCTCTTTATTAGACCATCAGGTGTCTTAGACAGGCACAGTAACACAGCTTCACAGAGTTAAACAAATGCAGCGTAAACAAAAGCAACACAGTTTTGCATCATTGAACCAATGTTCCACAGCATAAACAGAAGTAACACACCCTGAAATAATAATCTACAACAAGTCTACTTCTCTGGCTGTTGAGTCACCCTTGAACTTGGTATGTCTTTCTCCAGCCCCATCTCCTTTGACTTCTGTTAATGGAACCCGTGTCCAGCCACCCCTGAGTGGTGACCATGGAGTTGGTGTTTTTACCCCTTTCTTGCTTCTCCCTGGTTCTGCTGAACTAAGAGCTCCTCACGCAGGATGTCTTGATTTTCCCCTCCCAGCTCCTTTCATCTTCATGGCTTCTTCTCAGGTCACCTGCTTGTTACTTGGACACTTAAATCTTCTGCTGTCCTTCTTTTCCTAGGAATGGCTGTTGAGTTAAAGCATCCCTGTAAGCATGGAGCTACCATTCTGGTTAACAAACAAACAGATACTTAGCCTGACACATACTGAGTGCTCTACAGGTGGTGGGTGTTACATATTGGAATATGATAGTTTTGTTTGTCATCTATCTGCCTATCAATATCTGTCTGTCTGTCTGTCTATGTATGAATGTTGTATGTATGTATGTATGTATGTATCTGTCTGTCTGTCTGTCTATCTATGCTGGATAGTTTTATGTCAGCACAAACTAGAGGTGTCTGAGAGGAGAGAACCTCAACTGAGAAATCGCCTCTGTAAGATCAGGTTTTGGGCAAGTACATAGAGTATTTTTTTAATGATTGGTGGGAAAGGGCCTAGCCCATTATGGGTAGTACCACCTCTTGGCTGGTGGTCCTGGGTGGTATAAGAAAGCAGGCTGAGCAAGCCATGAGGAGCAAGCCAGTAAGCAGTACCCCTTATGACCTCTGTACCAGCTCCTGCCTCAAGGTTCCTACCTGGTTTGAGTTCCTGCCTTGGCTTCCCTCTGTGGACTGTGACTTTGGTTATGTAAAGCGAATAAACCCTTTCCTTCCCAAGTTGCTTTTGGTCATGGTGTTTTATCACAGCAGCAGTAACCCTGACTAACACACTATCTATGAATGACTGACTCCTCAAGACATGCCTTTTCTCAGATGGGTGCTATCATGACTCCCATATTAGAATTAGGAGACTGTTCGCATGCTGGAGACTTAATCCCCACACTTGTGTGCTGATGGTATTTTGCAGTGCTAGGAATGGATCCCAGGGCCTCACACATGCTAAGGAGTAAGCAGCTCCGTGCCACTTAGCTCCAGCCTCAGTCCTGCTAATGGTATTTGGAAATAAGCCAGGCCCTTTGGAGAATAATTGAGACAGATGAGATCATGAGAGTGGGGTGTGCCCATGATGGGATTGGTGGCTTCATAAGAACAGGAAGAGATGTCTGCTTTGTTGTGAGCCCCGAGGCCCTTGCCAGGTGCTGAGAAGATGTAGTGCCATCTTCTAGCCTGTAGAATTACAAGTTAAACCAGCCTTTCTCAATATGACCAGAGTAGCTGTACATGCCTGTAATCCCAGCATTTGAGAGGTATAGGTAGAAAATCTTAAAGTCTTAAAATCTTAAAGTCTTAAAGTTAGTCATGGGTCCAGAGTGAGTTTGAGGCCAACCAGAGCTACACAAGATCCTGCCTGAACCCCCCTATTCCACCACACAAGACTCTACCCAAACACAAACAAACAATGACAGCACAAAACAAGAGAGAATAAATTACTCAGTGGGGCATCTCATTATAGCAACAGAAAATGGACTGAGATTAAAAGCCTACAAAGCAAGTATTTAACTGGGTTAGAAAAGTTGACTATATTAGCCACGTGTGTTAATCACTGTTAGGAAATGCTCAACAGAAACAATTTAAGAGAATAAAGATTGCTCATGGTGACACAGAAGCAAAGGGAATGTGTCCAAGGTCCCCAAATGCCAAGAACTGGTCTAGGAGATAAATATTCACATAACACATAGAGGTGTGCACAGTGTTATACTATGGTTTTGTGTTGGAGGTGTTTTGAAAAACATGCCTAGTTGGAGAGGAAGCTCAGTGGTAGAGTACTTGCCTAATATGTGTGAGGCCCTGGATGCAATACCCAGAACTCCAAAGATGGGAGTGGGAAGGGAAACATGTCTAAAATGACTCCTCAGGGTAGTGAGGAAAAAAAAAAAAAAAAAAAAAAAAAAAGAGAAATTGAGATACAGTGTTGGCAGGCAAATTATATGTCTGGTCTTACATGGATGCTCAAATATTTACTCAATAGCTTTGTATTTTGAGGTACTGTGATTGGAATTGCCCCCTGGACTGCCCTACCCAGCAGCATGGATCCTGTGTAGCAATTATGTCCCCTGTGTGGTGTGGAGTGGGCTGAGAGTAGGGGTACCTAGGGAACTTGGGAAGCTGAAGCAGTTTGTATTGGGAGTGATAGCCTTCTAGAGGAGACTGGGGATATTGGTGTGGACCAGAGCCCTGAGGGAGGAGAGGTGAAAGATGACCCAGAAAGATAAATTAAGGATGCAGGGATTTGGATCTGATGTTTGCAGATGTGATTAAGAGTGTTGAATTAGGGTAATTAACTTGGATTATCCAGGTGGTCTCTTAGCACAATATTGAGTGTTGTTATAACAGAGGCAAAGGGAATTTGGAGACCACAGAGGACAAAGCAGCATAAATATAGAGCAGAGAGAGATTTGAAGATGCTGGCCCTGAGGATGGTATGGTGGGGCCACAGGATAAACAATTCCAACAGCCACTGAATCTGGAAGAGGCTAAAGAGAAGATCCCTGCCTAGAACCTCTGGAGCGGGTAGCACCTGTCAACACCTTCCTTTTAGACTATTGATACTGATATTGGGTGTCTCCAAGGCCCTCGCAGGACATAGGTGAAGAGCCCTGCCATCAACCCCAGGGCGGAGTCGGACCTGGGTGTGTGTGTGAGCTCCCGCTATGCTCATCTTCAGTTCTGCTTTTATCTACCCTTTCTCATGGACTTGGTGGGGGAGCGGGCAGCAGGATTGAAAGAACACTGAGGGATGGTAAAGGTAGTATTGAAGATCATCGCTCCTCAAGGCTCAGGAAGGGACAGTATGGGCATTGGGTGTAGGTTTAATGGGCTCCATGGTCTAGAAGCAGCTGTGTGACATAATGTTGGGAGCAGTGAGACCTCAGATCAGGGGATTACAAGAAATCTGAGCACGAGACCTTCAGGAGGTCCTGATGGCAGGAGAGTGGCTTCTGGTGGGTTTGGCTGGGGCGTGGCTATCTCTATATAATCTGCCCCTGAACACAATAAAGGGGGCATTCTTGGGGAATTCAAGAATGACCCGTGTCGTTGTCTCTCGGTCTGTAGGTGTCTGCGTATTTTAACCTCCAGCCCCTTGCCCAAAGCTCGGTAATGCACGGGGGTGGGGGTGGGGGTCGGGGGTGGGAGGTGGGGGTGGGGGTGGGGGGGGAGTTGGTGCGCGGCACGCGGCGCGGCACCGAGATATCGGCAATATAATATGGACAGGATGTCACTGGATTTCTTTCCTGTTTCTTTGCAGCTGCCCCCAGATGCCAGCAAGGCCTCGGAGGACCTCCGGCTATCTGCAACTCCTCTCCCGCTAGGCCCCAGCTTTGTGCAGAGCCACTTTCAAGCACAGTACAGGTGAGAAGCGCCATGTTCTTCAAGTGTGGTCCCCAGGGGCTCTGCACGGAGGTCACCTGTGTCTCATGGCCCTTGACCCTGCACAACAAAAGACACGAAGACACTTCCCTTTCCTGTTGTAGCCCCAGTCAACCTCCTGTGGACTCCAACCTTGAGGATTTCTTCTTTCCATTCTTGGCTTCTTGGAATGGCCCTCTGCACCCCCCCTTTTTAAAGGAAGGAAGGCGTGGCTGGGGGGTGGTCCTGTAGAGCAGGGATGTGGAAGCCAGAATGTCACCAGCTGACGTCATACCGAAGCGAGGGGACCCTTCCTGTTTGCGCAGCATGGCTTGAGTCAGTCACTGTGAGCTCAACACAGCATGGGGGAGATAGAAATCATCACATGTGTATTTCTGTAGGAAAGTAGGGAAGTTTGAAAGAATTATGATGTTTAGCAAAAGTACCTGCAGCAATGAGACTTCACAGAGGAGACCCTAGCCACAGACTGTTGGTTTTCATGTGTCTTTTCATGGACTTTGATAGTTGAGGAGGATCAAATGGGGAGGGGAACATACTCAACAAATATGACTACAAGCTTCAGGGTGGGAATGAGCATAGAGGTTGAGACTTACGGAAAGCCATTGGATACAGAAAACCTCTTATGTGAGATTCCCACCTCTGTGTATATCAATTTCAAACATTTTAAACTCCATATTTTAAAGACTGGAACAAAATCAGAATTGAACATGTGAATGGTATGATGATTTGACATGTGTCCTGTAATATATAATGTCATGCTAAATATATGTTTCTTTAAACATTTATCATTTGTTTATGGTAAAGATCTTATAAAATGTATAATATTTAGGTTTTTTTTAATGATTTCACCTATATGGTTAAATACAGGACTTCTTGATACCTGTGAGTTCATGCCCATTGGTCAGCATTTCCTTGTTTGCCATCCCTTCTCCCTGATCTCTGGTCATTGTCATTCTATTCTCAACTTCTGGAAGAGGGTTTTTTTTTTCAGTCAATGTGTAGTGTTTACATAGGATTTGATAATACATTTTTGTTTTATATACTATTAAAATATAGTGCTTATGATCTATGTGAACTTAGAATGAGGCTATAGCTCAATGGTAAAGCACAGGCTTGGTGTGTGCAAGGTCATATTCTTGAATCAGTTGGATACGATACAACCGTTTGAAGTTTGATACACTACAACTCTATGGGTTTGATTCTCACTTCTATAAGATAATACATACATACATACACACACACACATATATGTACATACATACACATATAATACAAATAATTAGCTAATTACTTAGATTTTTTTCCCCCCAAATCTCACATCTCTTGCTACCTGAGATAAATTCAGGTAATAGAAAGGTCACATTGGGGCAGGAGATGTGGCTCAGCAGTTAAGAATACGTCGCTCTTTCAGAGCACGAGTTTGGATCCCAGCACCCACATCAGGCAGCTCACAAACTCCCCATAATTCCTGTTCCAAAGGATCCAATAGCTCTGTCTGGCCTCTGCAGGCATCTGCACATGCTCACATGCACACATAATACATTTAGAGAAAATAAGTCAAGGTCATGTTCTTGGATGAGTTGGATACGATGCAACTCTATGAGAGATGACATGCGCCTGCTTTTTTGTGGAGGCTAAAAGAAGCAAAGAGTGAAGCAGGGATTAGGATGCTTTCCAAACCCAAGAATCTATCCTGTGACCTGTTGCACAGCCTGGCACACGGTGATCTGAAGAGGTGGGAGGATCTGAAGAGAAACTGGACAGCAGAGGGAACCCCACAATGCCAGCCCAGTGGCCAGCAAATGCTGAGGGACACGCTGCTTTTTATCAAAACACTACCTTGATTTTCCTGGGTGAGTTCAGCAGCAGTGTGAGCTGGGGTCAATGTTAAAGAGAAAAGACTGGACACTGGGGTGTGATGTGGTGTAGACAGCATGCCTACATGTGTGCTCCTGCACTACCAGCAAGCAAGGAAACAAAAGGCCATGGGGACTGTTTTCTAAATCACTGCTAACCTTCCGGTAACTTCTCTCTAGATAACTTGTATTCCCGAGGTCTAGCAATGAGCAGATGCTTCAGGTGAATCCATGGATTTATCTTCTCCTATATCATTATTATTGTTGTTGCTATTATTTTTATTGTCATTATTATTTTCTTTGAGATAGTGTCTTGCTATATAGCCTAGGCCAGCCTGGAGCTTTTCCACCCTTCCACCTCAGTTTCTCGAGTGCTAGGATTACATCTGTGAAACACCACATCTGGCTCTTGGGACGCTTTTTAACTTAAGATGCCAGAGACCCTCCTTTCCCTCATTGGAATAAAATCCATGGCAGAAAAACCTAGAAGTCTGGACCTTGAGAAAGTGCTGGTGAGCTAGTGCAAAGGCTCAGAGTAAAGGAACTTGCTGACAAGCCTGGTGACCCGAGTTCCATGCCAGAACCCTCATGGTGGAAGGAGAGTACTGTCTCCCAAAGGCTGCTGTCTGACTTGACGTGCATACCATGGCATGCCCACCTACCCCCTATAAAATAAATAAATGTAATTAAAAAAAATGCTATTTGTGCATTTTGGGGGCTCAGGGAAGCTAAGTACCAAGGATAAAAAGACCCTGAGACCCCTTTGGCTTAAAAGTTGGTATGCAATGCTTTTTTCCATCCTTATATATACTGAGACATGAGACTAAATCTGCTCCTCGCCTCAAAAGGGGAATGTCCTGAAACATAAAATTAAGTATCTGACTTCAGCAAGAATCCACTTGATTTTGTTGTTTGGCACATCCTGGCCTTGAACTTCTGGAGTCTGGTGTTCTTCCAGCGTCTGCATCCACACTCAGCTCCATTATACATTTAAAATGTACAACCCAACGCCATGTATGCTCACGATGCTGGGTAGCCATCCTCTCCTTCTGGCTCCTGAAAACTTTTATCACCCAAAGAGAAGATCTGGTACCCAGGTGTTAGTCACATTCCACTTCCCTTTCTCCCAGCTTCTCTAAACCATCACTTGGCATTGTGTCTCTTTGGCTTTCCTGTATTACATTATTTCATACCAACAATGATACAGTAGGTAGCCCTGTGTGTCTGTGTCTCTCTTGGTACTTGACACGGTACTTTCAAAGTATCAGGGCTCTGTTTCTTTTTTAATGGCTGAGTTGTCTTCCACCGTGTGGATGTACCACATTTTGTTTACCTCTTTTCTATCGCCAGGTAGCTTGGTTGATTCCCCTCTGCCTCTTGTGAACAAGGCTGCAAGGAACATTCACATATAAGTTATGAGCTGAGCACCTCTCTTTCTATTCTTCTGTGTGATGAAGGTTCGTCTCTGTTCTTTGCCCTCACAGATCTTCCTTGACTTGTCCTCACTGCCTGAAGCAAAGCAACACCTTCGATCCTTTCCTGTGTGTGTCCCTTCCCATCCCCTTGCGCCAGACGAGGTACGTGACTGTCCTGAGTGTCTTAGCATGCCTGCTGTACTTGACCCTTCCCTCTTTCCGGGGTACCTTCTGGTTCTCAATCTGCCATGTTTCTCTAGAGACCAGTCCTGCAGTCAGGTGATTCTCAGTACTGAATGGGTAAGTAAAGAGAGAGGAGTGTCCATTCTTTAGCTGAGGAAGGAACATGAACAGGATTCTTGTGCATGTCTATGCTGTGTCCGATTTAGATCATTGGCCCTCTCAGGAGCTGGCACAGGCTCCACCCCCCATCAGACAAGGGCCTCTGTTGCTGCAGGCTCTTCCCCACTGTACCTAAGATCCCCTTCCTTCTTTATAAAGGGACAGGGAATTTTTTATTCGTTCATTCTTTTTAAAGACAGAGACTCATTTCAGTAGCTCAAGCTGGCCATCCTTTTGCCTTAGCTTCCCAAGTGCTGGGTCTATAGGTGTGAGCTACCACATGTGATTATTGGAGAATGATTTCATGAAGGAGCAAAGAAAGAGGAAAAACAGCTTTTTTGGTAAAGATGAGAAGAAAGTGGTGTTGGGATGAGCGAGCAGTGGGCTGCAGTATCCAAAAGCAAGGAACTGGAGGTGCGGTCCCTTTCCTGGAAGCCCATTTTGCCACCAGCGCAGATGGCCAGGCCAGTGTGGTGGAAGGTCGGTGAATCTGATGTAGAGCCAGTCTTGGCATGGAGATGGAGTGCTTATCACTGCGGCCCCACCGTCCTCGGTCCTATCCCTCCTTTGTATTCCTGTGGACATCTTCATGTTTAGGGTCCAGCAGAGCACAAGTCCTCTTCACCAGGCCCACTCCCTCTGCTCAGACCTGCCGTGATCTCTGCCATCAGCGCCACAAGCAGAACTGCCATCTGGTTTTTTTTTTTTTACTTTAAATTTTTTTAATGATTTTTATTGAGGTCTACATTTTTCTCTGCTTCCCTCTCTGCCTCTCCCCTCCACCCTTCAGCTCTTCCTCAAGGTCCCCATGCTTCAAATTTACTCAGGAGATCTTATCTTTTTCTATTTTCTACTTCCCATGTAGATTAGATCTATGTAAGTCTCTCTTAGTGTCCACATTTCTGTCTAAGTTCTCTGGGATTGTGGTTTGTAGGCTGGCTTTCTTTGCTTTATGTTTAAACACCACCTATGAGTGAGTACATATGATAATTGTGTTTCTGGGTCTTGGTTACCTCACTCAAAATGATGTTTTCTAGCTCCATCTATTTTCCTGCAAAATTCAAGATGTTATTTTTTCCTGCTGTGTAGTACTCCATTGTGTAAATGTACCACGTTTTTCTTATCCGTTCATTGATTGAGGGGCTTTTAGGTTGTTTCCAGGTTCTGGCTATGACAAACAATGCTGCAATGAACATAGTTGCGCACATGTCCTTGTGGCCCGATTGAGCATCCTTTGAATATATACCCAAAAGTGGTATTCTTGGGTCTTGAGGAAGATTGTTTCCTAATTTTCTGAGAAATTGCTACACTGACATCCAAAGGGGCTGTACTAGCTTGCATTCCCACCAGAACTGCCATCTTAAGCAGTAATATAGGTCATACCGCCACTGGCAGCCTTGGAAAATGTAGGATTAGACTGAGGACCCTTGGTAGCACGGTGGTTAAACAGTGACCCTGGGGCAGACTTCCCAGGTTCTTACCCTCGCTTATGACTTGGCTAATTACCACAGCATGGCAGACTCCCCCAGGAGTGGCCTCTGAGGGCTGTGGGGGGGAGTGAAAGCAGAGATTGACAAGGGAAATTCTCACTGAGGACAAGTCAGCAATGCAGTTGATTTCTTTTGGAAGGAGCAGCTTGGATGTTTTGTTTTACAAAATACAGGTTGTTTGTTTTGTTTTGTTTTGTTTTTGAGACAGAGTTTCTTTGTGTAGCCTTGACTACACTAGAACTAACTCTGTAGACCAGGATGGCCAGCCTTAAACTCAAGAGATCCACCTGCCTCTGTCTCCCAAGTGCTGGATTAAAGGTGTGCGCCACCCCCGCCCGCCCGGCCTTGGTGTTTGTTTTTTAATCCTTTCTATTTAACTGTTACAGTCATGGGACCAGAGATTTATGCGATTTGGCTTCTACTCAAAACCCTTTTATGTTCAGACCTCTGGAAAAGCAGTTTGTGAGATTTGGCTCTTTTCTGCCACCTATTGGAAGGGTACCTAAAGTGCAAGGACCCAACTAGCAAATTGTGTATAAATGCTGTAGGTCCCCATGGTCCGCGGTGCTGGTGACCGTTTCTGTCACCTTAACGGACATTAAGGATTTGGGCTCCTCTTCTGTTTTCCAGGTTCTTGAGTGTCACTTTGGTCTTCCCCTCCAAGAGCCAGCGGTTCCTGCGGGTTGGCCTGGCTGTGCCGATCCTCAGCACCGTGGCGGCCTTGAGGAAGATGGTTGCTGAGGAAGGAGGCGTCTCTGCAGAGGAGGTGTGCTGGAACTGCTGGGCCTGACCACTGGGAGACAGCATGCTGACTGGGCCAGCCGCCCAGGCTAATGTGTGGTTCCCAGATGACTCAGCATGACTCACTGGCTTCTGTTTGATTAGTTGTCCCCTGGGTGTTTGTGGTGACCTGGCCTTGACATCTCCCTGCATTATTTATCACTCAGGGTGACCGCAAGGGA
The DNA here is from genome assembly GCF_903992535.2 of Arvicola amphibius. Classification (NCBI taxonomy): domain Eukaryota; kingdom Metazoa; phylum Chordata; class Mammalia; order Rodentia; family Cricetidae; genus Arvicola; species Arvicola amphibius. The sequence goes on from NC_052050.1 coordinate 53,140,773, forward strand.
ACACTTTGCCATTCAGAAGGTGACGGCGATTGCCATCCAACAGCAGCTAACCAGTCATACTTACTAAGTGCGGGACATTGTCCTGCAGCTGAGCCCTCTCTCCCTCCCTTCCTGAGATAATAGAGTCTCAGTACATGGTTCTGGCTAGGCTGATACTCCTGTATATAGTTCTCAAAGTGGCCTTAAATTTGCAGCCACCCTTCTGCCTCCGCATCTCCAGTGTTGAGATTATAGGCATGCACCACTGTGCTCAGCTGTGCTCAGCTGACTCCAAGAGTCAGTCCTATCTGCTCTTGTAGAGAAGAAATTACAAAGGTCTTCATCTTGGAAGTGAGGAAAAGGTTCAGAGGGATTAAATGAATGGCCCAAGGTCATATAAACAAGGAGGTGGCTAAGCTGGGGTCTGAATGCATGTGGATTTATGCATCTCTACTTCTGAGAATATCGGCCGGGTACCGAAGGGATGCTCAGTGAGATGCAGACACTGAATGTGATGTGAGAGAAGATGGAAAAGGTGGGGACAGAAACAAGAAAGAAGACTCTGTTTTGTCTTGTTTGTTTGAGACTACCTCACTGTATAGCCCAAGCTGACCTCCTTCCCTCAGCCTCACAAGTACAGGGATGAAAACGTGTGTGCCACTAAGTCTCTCTTCTCCCTCCATCCCTTCTTCCCTTCGTCCCTCCCTCCCTCCCTTCCTTCATGAGGCAGGGTCTCACTCTGTAGTTTAGGCTGGCTGTAGAGCTCACTCTGAAGCCCAGCATGGCCTTACACTCGTGGCGGTTCTCTTCCCTAAGCCTCCTGAGTGCTGGGGGTTACATGTGTGAGCTGCCACGCTCAGCTTGATTTTGCTTTCTGAGGAGTCCTGGTGATGAACTGGCTTAACTGTGCCTGGAAGACCCCTGTGACATGGTGGGATAAAAGTGATCCAATGACAAGCAGCCTGGCAAGACAAGAGCATGCATGAGTTTCCTCGTTGCTGTGACCAAATATGTAGCAGAAGGCAACTTCTGAGAGAAGGAGTTTATTCCTTCTCACAGTGTGAGGGCTACAGCCTGTCCTGGCGGGGAAGGTGTGGTTGTATCCATGTAAGGCAGCTGCTCACACTGCTGTCTGCAGTCAGGAAGCAGAGAGAGATCAATGATGGTGCTCAGCTTGCCTTCTTTGCATTCAGTCTGGCCCCAGGTCACAGAATGGTGCTACTCACATTCATCATGGGTTTTCATCTTCAGCTAAACCTTTCTAGAAACACATTCTTGAGCATTTTCAGGTATGTTTCCATGGTGATCTGAAATCCAGTCGAGTTGACAGTTTAGATGAATGTCGCAGAGGGGCGCCGAGTAGGGTTCTAGCTGTGACTCAGCTGCTCTCTAGCTCTCTGGCTTGGACCCTGCAAGAGGCTGATCAGCCAGAATTCTGTTTAACTATAAAAGTTATGCTTCCCAGATAACCTGGTAGGACCTTTTAAAATTAAACAAACGAAAACACGTGTAACCTTTTTGTTAAGTACTAGTGTACATACGACGTATATATACACCTTACAGTTGTGGCTGTCTGTATTTGTATAACCACCCTGCTTACCAAGGCTTCCACCATTCCACTGGCTGCCTCATGCCTCTACCTCAGGAGCCCTGACCTCCATCTCTACCTGTAGCATTGCTATGAAACTCTCACACGGGGGAAAAAGAATGCATATTTTCCTTGTAAACTCTGGAGTGGAGCTTACGAGATGGCTCAGAAGGTAATGGTGCTTGCCGTCAAGACTGATGACCCGGGTTCGATCTGCCAGAGCCTACATGGAAGGAGAGAACTGACTCTGGAAAGTTGCCTTCTGACTTTTAAACGCATGCTGTGGTTGACCTTACCCTTGCAAAATAAATAAATGTAAAAATGAGTGAACTTTTAAGTGTTCTAGGGAAGGGTGTGTGTGTGTGTGTGTGTGTGTGTGTGTGTGTGTGAAGAGAAAGAGGGAGAGCACTTTCGGAGAATTGACAGTAACGAAAGGGTCAAAAGGGACAGTCTGGTAGAGGCAGAGGTTGAGTGGCAGCGAGACTGTCAGCAGTGTGAAGCACCAGATGCTTTGCGAGGGGGATGGGACTCACATGATGTCAGTACAGCATGGACAGACTGACTGGAGCTTAAGCATCCCTATTGATGTTTTGGTTTCTTTGATTGGCATGTTTGTGTATGGGAATGGAAGTATCTGGATGCATTTATTCTATATCTTGTGATTTGGGATACATATATTAATTTATTTTTTATTTACCAAAGCCAGTGTGAATAATGAGCAAAACCTAATGTTAAAAATTCTCGAAATGACACAGAGATCTTGGATTTGCTTCAATTCCCTTACACCTTTTTGGTTTAGATATTAGTGCAGATAGAAGCCAGGTATTGGTGTTGCATGCCTATAATCCAGCATTTGAGCGGCTGAGGCAGGAGGATTGTTGTAGGTTCCAGGTCAGGCCAGCTGAGGACATGTACTCAGGGCTTGTCTTGACTCTGACCCTGACCTGACCCCCTCAAAAATAAATTATTGTAGATAGTAAGATAATATTTATTATTGTTCTATAATATATATTTCCCCTCCCCTTACTTTAGTTAAATATAGTTTTATTTGGTCTTATGGTTTAAATGTAGAATAAAGATTTATACTTAATGTGTACTATTTTCCTTGATTCGTTTCTTTTTTATAACTCAATTATTTTCTGATTCAGCTTTTTTTTTTAAAGCCTGAACTATATCTTTTGTAAGGGAACTTTCCAGCCAGTATGTCTCAAAGGGGCTCTATGCTATGTGTATACTGAGGTGCTGAATTGGTTTCTGGGGCAGCCAGGTCTCTTTTCTGTAGTGTAAAACCACATGCTTCTTCCTGTGTTCCATGAACTTGTTTTTCAGGCATGACATTGTATGAGAAAAGTTAGTAACCCCATATCTAGTCCCTCTTAATTGAACACTGTTCATGAAAAACACTTTATCCAAAGTGCTTTTTTTCTACTTGTGCTGTGGTAGGTTAGCTAGGTATAAAACTTTAGGGTTTGTGTGTGTGTGTGTGTGTGTGTGTGTGTGGTTGCAGTTAAGATGTCTGTGGTTAATCTATTATGTTTGCTATATTTTATGATTTAAATATGTAGGCTCTTGGAAGGAAAGAAGAAATGAGTTTTAAGACTGCGTTGTTTATTTTTTAAGCTTTATCTTTATTGTGTGTGTGAGTGTGTGTGTGTGTGTGTGTGTGTACACGCGTGCACATATATGGAGTCTAGAGGACACCTTGCAGGATTCAGTTCCCTCCTTCCATCATGTGGGTTCAAACAGGCTCAAACAGGCTCAAACAGGATCAAACAGGCTCAAACAGTTCATTAGGTTTGGCAACATGTACCTTTCCCCACTGAGCCATCTTGCTGGCCCTCTTTTTGGATTCTTATCTGTTGGGTTCTTTTTGAGAAAATGATCCTTCTCATTTCAGGTGATCTTGGTTGAACTGTATCCCAATGGATTCCAGCGGTCATTCTTTGATGAAGAGGACCTGAATACCATTGCAGAGGGTGATAACGTGTATGCTTTCCAAGTCCCTCCCTTTCCCGGTCCAGTGACGCTCTCAGGTACAGTGTGCCTGGAATAATTTGTTTTGTGTGAGTTATAGGTTTGAGGGGGTCTTCTCGGGGTGCGGAGACTGCTGATCTTTAGCTTTAACATTCCGAATTGTTAGGCTCATTTCCTCTGTTATTTGATCTACAGATGATAGATATTAAAATCTCAGGGAGTATTAGAATTACAAGGAAGGCTACTTAAAGCAGATTTCTGGGCCCCTTATTCAGAGTTTCTGATTTAAAGATCTGAGGGGGATGCTTGAATATCTGCATGTCTATCACTGGAGCTCAAAAACCTGCCTGTCAATCACGTTTCCTGAAGATGCTGAATATGCAGGTCCTGGGACCATTCTCTGGGAACCACTCACTGCTTAGCAGGAGGTCCTGGTGTCATCTTTGTCTCAGGACTGCTACAATTCTCAGTCCTTATCAGATTTCTACCAGTTGAGCTGTAGATAGGCAAAGAGATCAGACAGGCACACAGACAGACAGACAGACACATACACACATGTACACATGCACACACACACACACACACACACACAGCTGTTGCCGATAGCAGTTCTTATTTCCCAATGCTTGTAATTTTTCTGAACCTCTAACTGGTGAACGTGGTCATTTTCTTTTTCAGCTGACTTTCATTGTACATCAGTGTACATTTTAACACAATTAGCTAATTTAGAAGGCCATGTTTTAAAACCCCATTGCAGCATGCAGCTATCATAGGAAGGCAGCTTGTTTGTTTCTCAACTGCCTGGCAGCTCAGACCCAAAATAATCACATAGAAACTATACTATTTGCAATACTGTTTGGCCAATAGCTTAAGCATATTTCTGACTAGCTCACATCTTTTAAGTTAATCCATCTCCATTAATCTGTGAATTGCCATGTGGCTGTGGCAGAATTTCATCATGTCTGTCTCTGGCGGCAGCTCCATGGCTTCTCCCTGACTCCACCTTCTATCTCCCAGCATTCAGTTTAGTTTTCCCTAGCTCTGATCTGTCCTGCTTTAGGCTCAAAACAGTTTCTTTACTAACCAGTGGTATTCACAGCATACAGAGGGGGAATCCCACATCATGCAGCAGCCTTCACTTACTGGCAGATTCCCTTTTTTGAGTTTCTGTTACCTACACCCCTATGCTCTAAAAACATTAAAAGAAAAATTTTGGAAATATCCGTTGCTAATGTGTGTGTATCTGTTTTGAGGTAGTAGGGAATGGAACCTGGGGATTTATGCATGCTTGTCAAATAGTCACTCCACCACTGAGCTATGCCCCAGCCTCACAACTAATGGATATTAAATAACCTTTAGGATAGTAACTTATTATCCTATTTTATTGTTTTTTGTTATTATTCTCTTATTATATCTAACTTACAAATGAATATATATCATAGGTAAGAATGGCAGGAAAAAGCATAGGGTTGGTAATGTGAGTGGCAGCTGCCACAGCTCAGACGAATCCTGTGCTCTGAGCATTTGATTTGTCCTGAGGTAGCCTAGGCAGTGAGCTGTGGGAAGCAGATGTTTTGATGTTCTCTGAGTCAACAGGAGAATTCTGGGCTGCATAATCCAGAACAAAACACTGATTGACCTTGACTGTTTTGCAACCCAGGGAAATAAGCTCTAACTTCACATTCAGTCATGGGTGACACATGTTTTCCTTGAAAAAAAAATCAGTATTTCAGAATTGACAGGAACAAGAGACTAGCTCAGGTCCTCTCCTTTGTCTCTCGTAGTGGGTGCTCTAAGGTTCTTTTGGATGAACACATAAAAACAACCCAAGTAATTTTGGGGTATTTTCCAGATTCCTTTTGCAAATTGCTACTTAAATCCTGGTTCATCTTTTAAAATCATTGACTGACTACAGCCACAAAATCATATCATATGTATATGTATTGTATATGCCAGATGCCAACAGACTCAATGCTGAGAGCCTCACCATCTCCCTTCAGAGTCCCCTAGTGTCGTTCCCCCGTGGTGAATAGATGCTCTGGTGTCATTCTCTCCTCCAGCTCATCCATCTGGTCTGTCAGTGTCACCGCGCTTGGCAGTCCGTGACAGCCAGCGGTTCTCGAAGCCTCCCCATGGTGAGAGGGTGCTCATCCTCTTCTGTAACCTGGTAGGGTCAGGGCAGCAGGCAAGCAGGTATGTGAGTCTCTTTCCTATTGTCATGTGATGAGTGGGGTTCCTCCCTCCCTTTCTCCCTCCCTCCCTCCCTCCCTTTCTCTCCTTCTTCATCTCATGTAGCCCAGGCTGGTCTTTTTTTTTTTCTTTTTTTGGTTTTTCGAGACAGGGTTTCTCTGCAGCTTTTTTAGAGCCTGGCCTGGAACTAGCTCTTGTAGACCAGGCTGGTCTTAAACTCACAATGTACCCAAGATTGACTTAGAACTTCTGATCTTCATGTCTCTATTGCGCCGGTACTGGGATTACAGTGGTAGATCACTGTATTGAGCTCTATCCTTGGATTCTACCTAGAATAATTTTAACTGGATAAAGTTAAGTATCTATTCCCAGTGTTAATAAAGCAGAAGATGAGAGAACAGTGCTTCTGAGCTAGTGGATTAGCTATAATTGCCTTGAGCAGATGTCTGACACCATCCTTAATTAAACATCAGAGGCTTGCTGTTAATTGCAGGAGAAACTGATTGCTCACACCACTATTTTACATTGTGTCACGAGGTTCTAGCAGCAGCCACACAGTGCAGAAAACTGGCTACAAGAGGCAAGTGAGCCGTGGCCAGGCACACCTGTAATCTCAGTCAGGAGGCTGAGGCAGGAGGATTGTGAGTTCAGCCTGGGCTACATAGTAGACCCATCCCTGGGGGAGGAAAAGGGTGGTAGAAGTAGAGATAAAAACCCCACTGTTTGTTGTTTGGTTGTCTGTCTAGAAGACATGAGCTAGAAAGTGATTCAAACTAATTAAAGGGTCAAGAAAGTGATTGGTTATATTACAAATATTTAAAAAATAGACAACTTTCTAATATAATCAGATAAAGTGTTTTGAAGGAAGCTGTGGCTGTTTGGAGTGATGGCTATTACCCTGATTTGTTCGCTCTACAATGTATGCATGTATTGAAACATTGCATTGTGCCCTACACATACGTTTATTTATCATCGGCCAACTAAAATGCAAACATTCTGGGGGCTTGAGGGATGGCTCATTGGTTAAGAGCACTTGCTGCTCTTGAAGAGGACCCAGTTTTGTTCCCAACATCCCCGGTGGCTCACAACCATTCATAGATCCACTTCAAGGGGATCTGATATCCTCTTCTGGCCTATACAGAAACTGGGCATGCATGCTGTACACGTACATGCATCCAGGCAAAATATTCATACACACAAAATAAAATAAGAAATCTTTATAAAGAGAGAGAGAGATAGATGGGGGTGGGGGATGGAGAGAGAACTCCAGTATGGCTCAGTGATACAGTGTGTGCTTCGTGTATACAAGGCCCTGGAACCAGCCTCCAGCACTACACAAGCAATAAAAAACAAAACAAAAACGAAGTGTGAGCCGGGCGGTGGTGGCGCACGCCTTTAATCCCAGCACTCGGGAGGCAGAGGCAGGCGGATCTCTGTGAGTTCGAGACCAGCCTGGTCTACAAGAGCTAGTTCCAGGATAGGCTTCAAAGCTACAGAGAAACCCTGTCTCGAAAAACCAAAAAAAAAAAAAAAAAAAAAAAAAAAAAAAAAAAAAAAAAACGAAGTGTGATTCTAGTGAGGTAGGTTTAGGTTGATAAAATAGTTCTAAAAATGTATCTGGGATCTTAAGGTAGTAGGAATAACCGGAAAATACTGGGGAGGAGGGAGCGGAGGATGAGAGATGGTAGCAGCCACACTGACACTGCTGCTGATGTTGGTTTTTTTTTTTTTTTTTGAGACTGAGGTCTTACTCTTTAGCCCAGGCTGGTCTTGAACTCCCTGTGTAGCTCAGGCTGGCCTCACACTCATGATCCTCTGCCTCAGTCTCCTAGTCCCTAGAATCATGGGTTTGTAGTGTGATAGTCAGGTCAATGAAATTTTAATTGTTAAAATATTATGATATGGGTAAAAGAATATGAAAATAATCGACAGAACGGAATAGGCCAAAGTATCTTTAGGTATTTACTATTTGATAAAATGGCATCTATTTCATAGTCCTAGGGATGGGTACATTATCCAATTATGGCTGAGCAAATCACTTCTTTTTGTTTTAAATCATTCCTTCCTCTTGTCATAATTTGTACATATAAATTCCAAATTAATTAAAAGGGTAATCACAGAAAAAAATTGCCACAAACTACCAGAAAAGCAGTGTAGGTGGCATGCTCCCCTGACTGAGTCTCTTTTTCTCAACAAAGCCAACAAAACAGAAAACCACCACGGAATATTTATGTCTTGGAGTAGAAGGAGACCCCTTTTGAAGCACATAAAACAAGGGACCATGAAGGAAAAGGCTTATGCTTTAAATAAATTTAACATTTTAATCTGAAACCAAATGTAAAACCTTAAAGGCAAAAGAAAATGAGGGAAAATACATATGCCCCATGAGAGGTGAAGAGTCACATACATCATAGGAAACCTCGCTCTCCTGCAAAGGAGTTAGCATGTCTCGTACGTAGTAAAATAAGTTCACTGGATATGCATAGGGTAAAAGATTCAGTGTCATTGGCAAGGCGAGAATTCTTACTGCAGTGGTGAGATTCTATTCCTAGCCCTTCAGATTGCTAAGGAAAATCTGAACTACTCATTCTGAACAAGAATGAAGCAACTTATGGGACAAGATGGTAAAAACAAAACAGCAGCAACAAAAACCAAACAAACAAAAAACCCAAACCAAACAACCCAGCTCTTTATCCGGGGACCTGAATAAAGGTGTTTGCTTCCCTAGTGGACTGACTTGGCCTTTTTGTAGGACAGTTTGGAGGTCAAGTAGCATTGGCTTTGCCTTTCTGCTCATAGAATCTCCATCCTAGAAGAACATGGAGCTGAGGGTCTGTGCCTAGGCTGTGTGTAGTTCCTGCTGTAAGCAGCAATGTTTAATAACAAACTGAAAGCAACTCAAACTGCATAACAACACAGGCCAGGTTGATGAGCTGACCCGTCCATTCAGTGGCCACGCGGGGCGCCCTTCCCCATCCAGACAGGTTCCCTCTGTGATGCTCAGTTTTAGCAATGTTGATTCAGTGGTTTCTCATTATTCAGTCAGATCGTCCCACAGCCAGGGTAAGGGTGACTGTGCCAGAGCAGGGGGCCATGGGTATATCCTGTGCTCACTGCCAAGCCCACTGCTGGACTTTCAGTGGGTTGGGATATGGGAAACTTCCCAGTAATGGGAATATTCCTGAGATAGGACAGTGTGTTATATGGATGCTTTGCTCTGGCTCCCCTGCACTGTGCTGTGGGAGCCTGTCCCTTGGAACCGTCTGCAAGGCAGCAGCTTATGTGTGTAATGTATAAGCAACTGGCAACTCCATGTAGGCCTTGGCTCCTAACCGTTCACTAATCCGTTGGAGAGGAACCAGAGCGAAGCAAACATACATGACTCTTGTTGAATTTCCCTCTGCAGAAATAACTTATTACTTACTTCCTTACATTTTCAGGTTTGGGCCACCGTTCCTGATACGGGAAGACAGAACCATATCCTGGGCCCAGCTACAACAGTGTATTCTCAGCAAGGTTCGGTGCCTCATGAGGAGTGAAGTCCCTGCACAGGTCTGTGTGTGAGTTCAAGAAGTGTGTGTGTGTGTGTGTGTGTGCGCGCGCGCGGACACGCGCACAGTTTGTGTGCAAGGATGTGTGGCTTCTGATGTTTTCATCTCTCACATTAGGAGACACTTTCACAACCATCACTGAAATAAAGCATTTGCGTTGTTATTCTCAGCTCCGTGTTTTTGTGGCTTTCCATAGTTTTCGCTAGTTGTAGCTTACATATATAGATCGAAATTTGAAGATAATTGTTAAAATTTTCTTTTCTCCTCCCCTCCCCAACCTTCTTTCTTGAGACAAGGTCTTTCTCTGCTGTCCAGGTTGACCTTGAATTTGTGACAGTCCTCCTGCCTCAACCTCCTCGAGGGCTGAGGTTACAGGCACAAGTTACACCTGGCTTGAGATAGAATTTCTTTTTTTTTCTTTGTTTTTATTTTAAAAATTAAAATTACATTTATTCATTCATTCATTTATTCATTTGTTGCGTGTGTTTGTGTGCCTGTTTGTGCCGTGAGACCCTTGTGGGTGTCGAAGGCCTCTGTTGTTTCTCTTCTTCTACCTGTGAGTCTGGAAGGTATTGAACTCAGATTGTCAGGCTTGGAAGCGATGCCTTTGCCTGCTGAGCCCCTTGACATGTAATTTCTGTGGAAAATGAATTGTTGTTGATGATGATTTCCACGAGTGAAGATCTAGATGAGAAAATAATTTTGTTTTAAGAAACCGAGTTTAAAAATTCAAGGAAAAATACTTTCTTGTCTTGCTCCAAAAACATTTAAAAGCTTAAAAACTCACTGACTTCCACCATAAAAACATTGGTTTTTCACTTCAGTGTCTTGAACTGCTCTGGCAGGGAAGTGTTGGAATTTTCAGGGTTGCATCAGTAGTCTTGAAAATCTTGTTTTAGAAACTGTGTAATAAGAGCCTTTTAATGGGGTTATACCAAATTATTTCATAGATAATCTGCCACATGGCTATTTCTTTCTCTCAAAGACAGCCTCATACATTTGATTTAGGGTTCATACCAAAGAGCCACTTATTAAAGACCTTCACTATATTTGTCCAAACTTTTATGTCTAAAGGATTTTGTTCCTTATACCACAGAGCCGGAATTAGAAGCTAGCTTCTCCACAAGTAGGTCAGGCTCTCTAGTAATAGTGGTAGCTATCCCCCAGACTGCGCTAGGGATTGTTGAAAGGGGGTGAAACCACTTTCATGTGGGCATTGATTCCAGCTGCCTCCCCCTTCCCCAGCTACCCTTGCTCCTTGTTCCTTGTATGTCGCATGCATATACTTTTGCTTCTGTGCCCTACAGTCTTTCAATGCTAGAAACTAATCAAGCCATCCGTGAGGCTAGTCTAATTCAAGTGCATACAGCCTCAGCCCGGCCCTGGGTCCTTTTCCTTGTTGGTAAATGTGCAGCTGGGCATGATCTGCTCCAGGAATCACGTGCTCAGAATGCTTATGCTCTCAGGATAGCCCTCCTCCTTAATCCATACTCTGTTTTAAAATTTTATGATTTATTTATTTATGTATATGTGTGTGCCTCCTTATCTGTATTTACACCACACATGTGCACTGCATGGGGAGGCCAGAAGAGGGAATCGTATCCCCTGCACTGGAGTTCCAGGTAGTTGTGAGCTGTCTCATGTGGGTGCTGGGAATTGAATCTAGATCCTATGCAAGAGCAGCAACTGCTCTTAATCACTGAGCCATCTCTCCATCCCCCATCCTTAATCCTCTTAATGCTGTATTAAAGATTGGCTCCACGAGGCAATAATTTGAAAAGAATGTATTCAGAGTTCTCAAAACGGAGCTGAAGAGATTAAGCGTAGTGAACATACATTGAAGGCTCTAAGACGAATCTGTTTAGCCTAGAATAGAGGACAGGAAAGTGTTCCTTACAAAAACGAGCCATTTGCTGAGAGAATTAATTTGCATGAATTATGGGAAAAAAAGACTTATCACTGCAGAAACATCTTTTTATGGTCTCCATGTAAACTCGGGTGTGAGTGCAGCACTCTTTCTTTATGCAGGGTTGGCTGCCTCCACATAGATCTTGGGATCTGCCTAATGGGGGGGCCTCCCTGTCAGTTAGCAGTGACAAAGGACAACTCTTTCTCCCAGACTGAAGGGAACATTCTTAGAAAGTGTACAACCTTCCATGGCCAACCTGAATCAAAGCCCCCGGGGTTAGCAGGCTCCAGCCATTGATTGGCTCTTGTCAAAACTATAGAAAACCATAATCGACCGCACATTGTAATTGTACATTTATTGTTGCTGGATACATGAGGGGTTTTGTTTTGTTTTGTCTTTTGACCATAGTCCAGAAGCTGGGCAAATTCCCTTGAAGTTCTCTGTCTAGACCACTGGTTCTCAACATTTTTAATGCTGTGACCCCTTAATATAGTTCCTCGTGTGTGGTGGCCCCAACCATAACATTATTTTCATTGCTACTTTATATATAACTGTAATTTTGTGACTGTTACAAAATTGTTACAAAATGTAAATATCTGATATGAGATGGTCTTAGGTGACCCCTGTGAAAGGGTCATTTAACACCAAAGGGGTCATGACCCACAGGTTGAAAAACATTGGCCTAGGCCCTTGTGCTGGTCAGTGTCACATCCCTGCATTTAAATCCCACAGAAACTGGCTCAGGAAGAAGAAAGGCGTATAGGCCTTAGTGTAGTGAGGAGCTGCGGGCAGGCCTGCTTTTCATCCTGCCCAGCTCCCGGCCACCGGCTAGCTTATACCCCGAAATAACAACACACAAACTGTATTCTTTTAAACACTGCCTGGCTCATTAGTTTCAGCCTCTTCTCACATCTTGACTAACCCATATCTAATTATCTGTGTAACACAACGAGCAGTGTCTTACCCGGAAAGAGTCAGCATGTCTGACCTGGTGCCTGGCTTCATCGCATCTCTCTCCCTGAGGAGAGGCAAGACAGTCTGACTAACTTAGGAGAGGTGTGGCATCTGACTGAGCCATCTACCTCACTTCCTTCTTCCTGTTCTGTCTACTCCACCCACCTATGTTCTAACCTATTAGGCCAAGCAGTTTTCTTTATTAATTAACCAATGAAATCAACAGATTGATAGAAGACCCGCCTCCATCACCTTAGAGTGTTGGGGGTTCAAAGTCATGGCAGGAACATATATAGAACAAAACCATCACATCTCAAGTGTAGCATGGGATGGGGGAGTTGGAGAACTAAAGTCTCTTTTGAGGATGCCTCAGTAACTGAAGGGCCTCTCACAAGACCCCCCCGCCTCCTAATTGGCTGCCTTATAGACCAAGTGTTCAGTGAAAACAAACACGGGAAGACAATCAAATGACATCCAAACAGAGCGACCCTCGACAGCTCTGTTTTATCCCCTGGCCTGCCTGCCCTTGCACATGGCTGCTGCCACAGCCACAGGAGCCCCTCACAGTTGTCTCAATGTGTTTTGGACCTCTTGGTCTTCTGAAGTGCTGGCCATTACTCTTTCCTGGAGTGATAATGCGTTCCTCCTCATCTCTTGCTAGACAGAATTCATCCAGCCTTACCCATGATTTTAAGATATCTGTCATCAGCTTTAATTTAGAAGGAAATTTTAGTGTTTTCTAATTGTAGCCAAGTTCTTGAGTGACAGCTTTAAAAACTATATTTCCTTTATTTGAATGAACTACACTGATTTTTTTTGGCAAGATATATGAACTTAACCATTCATAAGTAAATGTTAATTGCATTTGCAATGCTATGTAACTTGTACTTCCATACTTTCAGGTTTTTAAACAATCCTCCTGCAAAAGCTCTGTACCCATTTAATAGTGGAATACCTGTGGCATGTGCTAGATTTCCCTCCAGATGGTGCCCAGATGGACCCCAGTGTGCCCGAGATGGACCCCAGGGTACCTGAGATGGACCCTGAGGCCTTGGGCACAGTGAAGCTCTCTCAAGCTTAGAAGTTCAGGCTAAAGATAAGCGTGAGGAGTCACTAACACATAGGTGCTAAATTTCTTACTTCTTGTCATATTATGATCTCTGTGTAAGTGTGTGTGTGCAAGTGCATGACTTGTCAGACCCAGAGTCTGCTTAGAATGTGCTCTACTACCAAGCTACCTTTCCCTCCTACTCCTTCATTTTAAAATCTGGGTGAAATTGAGTTGTGTCTATCTACTGCATTTCATTTATCCACTTATCTGCTACCAATATGTGAGGTGTTCCCATCTTTTGACTATAGGAAGCAATGTTGTGGCCATGATTATCCAAACATCTTTGGAGTCCCCTGTGTATAACGGATAAGATGGTAGCTGTGGCTACAACCTCGTGGGAAACTTAGAGTCGATTGCCACAGTCCTGTTTTACCTTTTCTCACCAACTGTGCATGTTCCACATCCCCCCCAACACATATTCCTCTCTTCTTTTAAAATTAGAAGATAGATAGAAGTACAGTTGTTACGGTGGGTTTAAATGACATCTCATTGTGGTCTTGGTTCATTGGTTCTCATTTCCTATCAACAAATGGTAGTAACCATCTTCTGTTGTGCTTTTCTTATCTGTATGTGTTTGGAGAAGCTCGCAGTCAGATCCTCTGGCTACTTTTGAACCGACTTGTTTGTTCCACTGACTTTTTTGAGGCATCTATAATATAAGCATATCTTACATTAAGACTTGCTTCAAGCCGGGCGGTGGTGGCGCACGCCTTTAATCCCAGCACGTGGGAGGCAGAGGTGGGCGGATCTCTGTGAGTTTGAGGCCAGCCTGGTCTACAAGAGCTAGTTCCAGGACAGACTCCAAAGCTACAGAGAAACCCTGTCTCGAAAAACAAAAACAAAAAAAAAAGACTTGCTTCAATTTCAGAACTGCTAGGATATCGTAGCATGTGTATATGAACTTGTTTTTGCACAACCTGTCTCATCGTGGTGATGATAACCATGTCCATAAAGAAGGTTGAACTACTTACCGATAATTAATTAAAAATAGATTTTACTTTCCACTTACTGTATCAGTATCTGCTCCAGTTAAACACTTGTTTCTGTGTATGCTGTGTTCATTGTGCAAGGGGTTGCATTCAGTATAGCGAGCATGGCATAAGATCATTGTATTAAGAGACTGAATCTTCAAAGCAATGAAGCCTCTGTAGCTCTCTATTTTAAATACCAGCCATTAAGAGAATATTCAAAATACTGCAGGAAAAAAAAGTGCTTGCCCTTTTGATTAATATATGTGTCACAGAGTCAATTGCTCAGCCCAGGGACTATGTGATGAACTGTCGCCTCTGGTTTTGTCATGGCAGGACCTGGGGACTCTGTTCTCCATCCGGGTTGTGGGGCTCTCCTTGGCCTGCAGCTACTTATCTCCACAGGACAGCCGGCCCCTCTGTCACTGGGCAGTTGACAGGTAAGGGAAGGGATGGCTTGTGTTCCTACTGAGCTAGGCTTACCGAAGAAGTCTACAGAGCAGTAAAGTTACTAACAATACTAGCCATTCTATATCAGTTCCTCTCTAGTTCTAGCCACCTCGTTGGGTCCTTAGACATATTTTGCTCCTTTATTTTTCTTTTTTAACCCCATTGTCCAACAATGGCCACTCAGAGATGAGAGAGCAATGAGATTACCAGAGATCAACTTGCTCGTACTTACACAGCCGGTAAATGGAGAAGCCTGAGTTTACACCCAGATTAGTCTAACAAATGCACCATAATCATGTGTTTAGGTCATACTGTGGACCCCAGTGGGAATGAGTGTTCCCTCTGAGGTGGGTGATAATGCTAAAGCTGGATCGTGGGTCCTAAACTGTAAAGGGTTGTGGACTACAGCTGGGGGATAAAGCCACTGTGGCACTGCCCTGTGTTTCTGGTTTCATGACGTTCCACATGTCTGTTCAACAGCTTGTCACAGTGCAGCCCCGTCTATACATCTGATTTTGCTCTGCATCAGTAATCTGATACCTTTGCTGACATTCCCATAGAGTGCATTCCCATAGGCCATAGTAAGGGTCTCTGGTTTCCTGATGGGTCAGCTTGAGGTGCTGAGTCTAGAATGTTGAGATAGACCAGAAGGCTCTCCAGCATGCCCTATTTCTATCCCCCTTAGCTGCTAAGTTAGGGAGAGGGGAGCCATCCATGTCAGCCAGGACCTGCTTTAGTCTGACAGGAAAAGGAAGCACTAGGGAAGAAGGGCCCGTGGCATTCAGTGTTGGAGATGACAGTTACATTCCTCAATGTGCACTCTGCAGGCTGGAACCAGCCTATAGCGAGTTGTTACCAGGCCATGACAGGAACTTGAGAGGAAGCACCTAAGTACATGAGAGCAGGAGGGCAAAGCAATGCAAAATCTATTGAAAATAAGGGACGGAAATTGTCCTTTGCACGTCCGCTCTTACCGAGTACGCAGTCTCCTCTCACTTTGTGTCTTATGTGAGTCCGGAACTTCCTATTGAATCGTCTTGGTGACAGTCTTGCCACAAATCCTAAACAGTATTTTGGGTGTGAACTCAGCGACTACTTGTGCCTGCTCTTCTTTTTTTTTTTTTTTTTTTTCTATTTTTTTTTCTATTTTTTTTCTATTTTTTTTCATGGTTTATTATTTTTTTTTTAATATTTAAAAATTTCCATCTCCTTCCCTCCTCCTCCCCCCTCCCTCCCCTCCTCCTCCCCCTTCCCTCCCCTCCTCCTCCCCCTTCCCTCCCCTCCTTCTCCCCCTTCCCTACCCTCCCCTCCACCCATACCTCCCCTCCCTCCCTCTCAAGGCCAAGGAGCCATCAGGGTTCCCCACTCTATGCTAAGACAAGGGTCCTCCCAACTCCTCTTGATTCAGGGTAAAACTTCCTACCCTCTACTTTCTTCCTTCGTTTCTCCTGCTTTTTCTGAAATGGGTGGAGCCCCAGAAGGTGGGAGGGGCCTGTCGTTTGACTCACTGAGATTGTCAACACAATGAGGCTTTGGAAGCCTTTGGGTGGGTGGGTTTACAGGGATCCTTCTGCACTGTTGTTGGGGGCGGGTGTTAGTTCTCCTGGGGTGCCATCAGTATTGACTTTTTGTGCAAAAAGCTCCTCAGGGTGTTCTTCTGACTTGGTGCTGCCGTGAGCCAGTTACCTGACAGGAAGACCTTGAGGGAAGCAAAGATTGACTCTGTCTCATGGTTTCAGTCCATCATGGCCGGCTCTGTTGTTCTGGGGCCTGTGGTGAGGCAGAGCATTGCATACTTAAGGATCTTTTTAAACTCGTGTTTGACCGGAAACAAAGAAGAGATACAGGAAGAAATCAGAGATGAGATACACCCAGTGACCCATCCCCCATGACCTACTCCATCTAAGCTTCCCTTTTAAAGAGCAATGTTACCAGCTGTGGGAGACATTTCGTATTCAAACCTAGCAATGTGTAACTTCCCTGTAAACACTGAAACCTAGCTGGTCTTCAGTGGAGCAGTTAACTGTGTCCTAATAGCGAGAAGGACGCAGCTGCTACATGGACTCCCACCTCCAGGGAGGATCAGTAGAGAGCGTTAAGGGGTAGACAAGAATTAAAGCCTTCAGCCGACTTAGAACCCTTCAGTGTGGTTTTTAGTCAGTTTGGGGTGTTTTTGTCTGGAACATTTCTCCAGAGAAGCCTCGGGAAGCTGACTGCAGAGCCCTGAGAACTGTGGGAAGCTCGCTCTGTTTTCTGATAGGTTTCCTCATTCTGTCCTCAGGGCTTTGCACCTCAGGAAGCCAGGAGGCCCTCCTCATGTCAAGCTGGCTGTGGAGTGGGATAGCTCTGTCATGGAGCGGTGAGTTAATGGAATTTTACTCCTATAGAGCTGGGCTAAGGCATGCCTCCGCCTACAAACCTTTCCTGAACACAGTGTCCCCTAGTTAGTGTGTAAGATCCTGCATACACACCTTTAGTATGATGGACCCCATTCCTCTGAGAGAACTTAGAACTGCCTCTATAAATAACCACAGTGGGCACGGTGATCCTGATGGGGACCTGTGGGGTGTTTGGAGTAGTAACCCTCAGCCTGGGCCACGCATTGCTCAGAACACTTATTTCCCATGAGCTGTTGGCTTCATCTTCATCACACCCTGTAGGGAAGGACTATGAACTTATCACTACCATTGCCTAAAGGTTGAAACTGAGATGCACAGAGGTTGAGTGATGCACAAGTCACAAGGCTCATATACACAGAGCTGGGGTTTGAAGCCAGGCTGACTTGAATCTATGCTCATCACTCTGCTTGGCTGCCTCTCATAGCACCTCAGCACATCAGCCAGACTGTAAGAGGACATGTTTCAATCCATCAGGTACTATGACTAGTGCTAAGTTGGGTAAGCCTAGAACTTGGTCCTTTGAGGAGCTGGTAGGGGAGACAGGTGATTCTCTAAGAGTTAGTTGCAAAGTCAGGGCTGCAGAAGGTTTCAGGAACCCACGGAGAGGGTAGCTTTGCCTGTCCAGTGCCCGGCCTGGTTTCTCTGTGTGGAGACAGTTAGGTCCTTCTGGGAGGGAGAGCTCTGAATGCTGTGCCTTCTCCTTCCATCCAGCCTGTTTGGCAGTCTCCAGGAGGAGCGGGTCCAGGATGCAGACAGTGTGTGGCGGCAGCAGCAGGCACACCAACAGCCCAGCTGTACCCTGGATGAATGTTTTCAGTCCTATACCAAGGAGGAGCAGGTCCCGCCCTGGGAGAGGGGCTGGCTGCCTTGTGGTGGGTTGGTTGTGCACTGTGGTGGCCTCACAGTCCTGATGGCTTCCTTTGCAGCTGGCCCAGGACGATGCATGGAAGTGCCCCCACTGCCAAGTCCTCCAGCAGGGTGTGGTAAAGCTGAGCCTGTGGACCCTGCCTGACATCCTAATCATCCACCTGAAGCGGTTCTGTCAGGTCGGGGAGAGAAGGAACAAGCTCTCCACGCTGGTGAAGTTCCCACTATCTGGGCTCAACATGGCTCCCCATGTAGCACGAAGGAGCACCAACTCTAAGGCAGGGCCTGGACCCTGGTCCTCCTGGAAGCAGCCGATCTGCCTCCCCACCACCTACCCAATGGACTTCCTCTATGACTTGTATGCTGTCTGCAACCACCATGGCAGTCTGCAAGGTGGGCATTACACAGGTGAGCCTTGCCATACCTCTCTGCATGCAGCAGCCACAGCTACGTGAGTTGGCTGTAGCCAGTGCCTCAAGATGTCCCCAGAACTGGTGCTTCTTGAAGGCCAGCACTCTTCCCATTCACTGTGGTTGGTTTGTCCCCCACTGCACACAGGGGGAAAAGAGACAGTGCCTAGTCCCCTGGGAAGCTGGTGTTGACTCAGGATGATGGTGGCACAGAAGTTGGTAACTACTTGTATTTCAAGCACAGCAGATATGGGAAGGTAGTACCAGAGCCAAGACATGGTGCCTGCCTTCATTTATGATTCAACACAGAGTCTTACTCTCCAGGTTCTGCATCCCTTTACTCTGTGGGGTGCTTTTCATTTCTATTTACCTGGGGAATTTAGAAGCAGTGGACACACAGAGAGAAACAAACTGCCAAGCGCTTCTCTCAACGGCTTGCAGTTGTCCCTGTAAGTATTCTCAGTGTTAGCATGGCTGACCGCTTCTTGACCAATGTCATTCCTTCGAGCCCATCTTGGAGGTCACAGAAGTCTGTAGGAGAGCTGTTGGCGGCAGCAGTTCAGTGGCCAGTGGGTACACAGTGTGGAGGCTGATCCTGTGAGCCTCATGGGAGGTGTGTGCTGTGCTCTCTGACGGCGCGCGCGCACTGCTGGTACAGTGCCCTCAGAGAGGAAAAGAGAGAGACGAGGACCTTGTGGGTGAACAGAGAAGGGTTGAAGGATGGGTCTTGACTGCGCATATGAAGGTTACAGTGGGCACCAGGTGACTCTTGCACTGCCCTGCTCTGCCACCCCACCCATTCTTCACAGCTGTCCTGCACCAGGTGAGGGGGCCACCAGTTTCAGTCTGGAGGACCCTGTGGTTAGATCCCCAGTCTATTTCTGCTGCAGCACAGATCCCGTGAGACCCATGTGTATGTATATGCGTTTGGAGAGGCATCCTTTCTGCTGTTTTCACCTGGGATGTTTTTTAAAAAATTATTTTTACTGTTTTGAAATTAAAATATCATTATATCATTTGTCCCCTTCCTTTTAGTCTTCCCGACCCCTCTCATGTAACCCTGCCTTGCTCTCTCAAATGCATTCTTTCTTTTTCTTTGTGTGTGCGTGTATGTGTGAACATATGTGTGCATGCACACATATATTCCTAAACATGTAAATACATTGTATTTAGTCTATATAATGTTAAGTATATATATGATTTCAGGTCTGACCACTTGGCCTTAGATAACCAACAGGGTGGGATGTTCCCTAGGAAAAACTATTTTTTCTGCTTTCAGCTTACCTTAGTTGCTTATAGTTCTTTGTCTAGAGTTAGGGCCCTATGAGTTACTTCCTCCCTGTTATCCTGTCTATTGGTCTTGTTCTTGTTCAGGTAGCCATGTGGTGGTGACTTCGTGGGTGTAGCTTCCCTGACATTTCCAGGAGACACAACCTCGCAGCAGACTTTCCGTTTCTCTGGCTGTTATAGTCTTCCCACCCCCTCTTCCTTGATGTTCCCTGAGCCTTGGTGCAGGAGTTGTGTTGTAGGTGTGCCAGTTGGGGCTGGGTGCCACGTGGTCACTTGTTCTCTGCAGCTTGATTGTATGTGGTTTTCTGTACTCCGTCTCTTGCAAAGAGAAGTTTCTTAGATGGGGGGTGAGAGCAACTTATGTATGGGTTCAAGAATAGATGTTTAGGATGCAGTTAGGAATTATGCTGGTTTAGTAACGTGTCAATAGGAAGTTCTCCATACAGGGTACCATAGACAACCACCAACTTCTTCACTTTGAGGAGCACACCTTCTAGCTTCCTAAGAGAGGGCCATGGAAGTGTGACATTCTGAGTCACTGCACGTCTTAAATGCTTTGCCTGCTGCCCTTGACTGGCATCCTGGTTGGACATAGAATTCTAGGTTGATAACCATTGTCTCATTGTCTTTGGACAGGGATGCTCCTCAGGGATTGGAGGTGAGGAACAGTCTCTAGCTTTGGAGATGGGGTCAGCCAGTTTCTTTTTCTTTGTCTGAGATCTAATTCTTTCTGGAAGCTTTTAGGTCCTTTATCACTGGTGCCCTGGAATTTCGCAGGCTGCCCCTTTATGTGGGTCTTTTCATTTACCAGGACTCAGGAGGCACTGTGCTTGCTCTTTAGTTCTGGAAAATTCTTTACTTGTATTTATTTTTTAAAATTGAAAAAATATCTTTAAAAATTGACAACATAAAGAGAGACTTTTAGGTTTTACTCTATCGCTCATTTTTAAGCTCAAGAGTTTAATACTGTACATATAATTCTGCAGCTAGATTTTTTTCATTTAGTAATCTAGCTTAGAAGTTTCCACACTAGTAAATAGAAGATTAGGGCATACACTGCTCATTCTTCCGCTTTGCAGTATTGCTTCTGTAACCTTTGACACGTGTCATTTCCTATATGACAAGCTGGGGTTTTTGTTTGTTTTGTTTTGTTTTTTGAGATGAGGTTTCTCTGTGTGTCTTTGGCTGTCCTGGAACTCACTTTGTAGACCAGGCTGGCCTTGAACTCACAGAGATCTGCCTGCCTCTGTCTCCCGAGTGCTGGGATTAAAGGCGTGTGCCACCACTGCCCAGTATATGACAAGTTTTTAATAGGGCGAAATCTCAGAAAGGCAGTAGCTAGCTAGCTGGTGTGTGTGTATGCTTGTGTGTGCATATCAAGACCAGGGCCTCAAGCAGTGTAGGCTGGCTCCCTATCATTGAACAAGGCCCCCACTCTGGATCTACGGGCACTCTAACATTGAACAAGGCCTCCACTCTGGATCTGCATGCACCCCACCATTGAACAAGGCCCCCACTCTGGATCTGCATGCACCCTAACATTGAACAAGGCCTCCACTCTGGATCTGCATTGTGACAAGTTCTGTTAAATACCCCATAGACTGGGCGTGTAGGAATTTGTTCTCCTCCCAGCAGTAAGAGAGTGCTTGCTTCTGGCTGCTAAGATAGCTCAGTGGCTAGAAGTGCTTGAGCACCTGAGTTCAATCCCTGGGGCCCATATGGTAAGAATTCCTTGAGTTGCCATCTGACCTCAACATGTGTGCTGTGGTATGGATGCGTCTGCACGCATACATACAAACACATTTTTAAATTAAAGTGTAAAGCTGAGTGTGATGGCGCACATCTTTAATTCCAGCACTCAGAAGGCAGAGGCAGATGGATCTCTATGAGTTTGGAGGCCAGCCTGGTTTATAGAGTGAGTTCCAGGACAGCCAGGGTTGTTATACAGAGAAACCCTTTCCTTTGAGGGAAAGAGGGAGGGTGGGACAGAGGAAGGGAGAGAGGGGGAGAGAGAGAGAGAGAGAGAGAGAGAGAGAGAGAGAGAGAGAGAGAGAGAGAGAGAGAGAGAGAGAGAGAGAGAGAGAGAGAGAGAGAGAGATTGCTTCCCCGGAGGAAAACTCACCACATCCTGCACAGATCCACTTTTGGAGTTTGTTTGTTTGTTTGTTTGTTTGTATTTTTTACTCATTTTACATTCCAACCATAGTTTTCCCTCCTATCTCCCCCAAACCATCCTCCACCCACTCCTCTCAAAGGGTAAGGGCTCCCATGGAGAGTCAACAATGTCTGTCATATTAAGTTGGGGCAGGATCAAATCTCTCCCCCCCAATCAAAGCTGAGCCTGGCATCCCACCAAAGGGAATGGACTCCAAAAAGCTAGCTCATGCACCAGGAATAGATCCTGGTCCTACGGCTAGGGGACCCTCAAACAGACCAGGCTACACAACTGTCTCCCACATGCAGAGGGCCTGGTTCAGGCCTATGCAGGCTCCACATCTGTCAGTCTAGAATGTGTGAGTTCCCATGAGCTTGGTTCAGCTGTCTCTGTAGATTTCCCCATCATGATCTTGACTCCCCCCCCACCACACACACACCACCTGCCTTGCTCATATAACCTATCTCTCTTCCCTCTCTTTGACTGGATTCCCTGAGCCTGGTCTGGTGCTTGGCTGTGGATCTCTGCATTTGATTTCATCAATTACTGGATGAAGGCTCTATGGTGACAGAGTATTCCCCAATCTGACTACAGGAAAGGCCAGTTCAGGCACCCTCTCCACTATTGCTAGGGGTCTTAGATGGGATCATCCTTATGGATTCCTGGTGATTTCCCTAGCACCAAGTTTCTCCCTAACCCCATAATGGCTCCCTCTATCAAGATATCTCTTTCATTGCTCTCCCACTCCATCTCTTCTCCAACATTCCTGTTCCCTCATGTTCTCATCCCCCATCCCCTCCCCTCTGTTGCCCCCACCCCCAGTTTACCCAGGAGATCTCATCTATTTCCCCTTCCCAGGGCCATCCGTTCTTCCCTCTTAGGGTCCTCCTTGTGACCTAGCTTCTCTGGGGCTGTGGGTTGTAGTCTGATTGTCCTCTGCTTTACATCAAGTAGCCACTTATGAGTGAGGACATAGCATGTTTGTCTTTCTGAGTCTGGGTTACGTCACTCAGGGTGATTTTTTTCTAGTTCTATCCATTTGCCTGCAAATTTCATGCTGTCATTATTTTTTGAAGCTGAGTAATACTCCATTGTGTAAATGGACCACATCTTCTTTATTCATTCTTCAGTTGAGGGGCATCTAAGTTGTATCTGGGTTCTGGCTCTTACAAGTAATGCTGCTCCTTTGGAGTTTTGCCAGTCAGAGCGATGACGTCTCAGTTCTAGCCTCTCCCCTGCTGAAGAACTTTGTGCACCTCCTCTGTGAATGCCTCGCCCGTATCCTTGACTGTTTCCCACATGGCTGTTGTTAATGGTCTCCCTGTAACGACTGTGCCAACAGTGCCTTAGGTCACTTGTCTTGCAGAAGGCTTACATTTTGTTATTCTAGGTTAGCCAAATGGCCAATCATTTCTTTAAAGACTTGTGGATTTCGAGGTGTGATTAGAAAGCTCTTTTCATGAAGGGCTATGAAGCAGTTGTTCTATGTTGTCTCCCAGGGCTTTTGAGGTTTTAGATTTTCACATTTAAGTCTGTGCTCCGAAGTTTCTTGATGCCCCCCCATATACCCCATGTACCAATTACTACAAGACCATTACTAATTGAAAGGTCCCCCTAATTCCATGAGGCTACGTTTTTGTGTTTGGTTCTATCTCTGGTCTTTGGCTTTTTCTCCTCTCATTGCCCCAAAGTCCCAACCTTAGCTTCCTTGGTCTCCTCAAGACTGACCTGAAGTCACTTGGAGGCCACAATCATCACACAGATCACCAGCATAGACAATGACACTTTGGAGCATCCAGGGGTTTCAGGAACCGTTTTACTGTGTCACAGTGGGCAGCTCCAGGCCTTAAGCTGAGGAGCAAAAACATCACCTAGTGTGCTTTTCAGAATGGCTGTTCTGTGGAGACTGGAGGAGCAATGCAAGTGAGAATTTCAGCCTGAGGTGGTTTCTGAGCCTCAAGAGAGAGTTTGCACTGGGTACTGGCACGGTCTTCTAGAAATAGTTTGGGAGTTCCGTTAGTAAGAACAGCTTTGGGTGGGGTATGGCAAAAGGGGAAAGAAAAAAAAAAGATGAACTCCTGGGTGTTTAGCTGCAATGTGTGAAAAGGTCAGCAAGCTAGAGCCCGAGGAACCTGTCCAGCCCAGGGCCTGGGTTTGCATAATCCGTAAATTTGAAAGGTTGCCTTCCTGCCTTCCTGCCTTCCTTCCTTCCTTCCTTCCTTCCTTCCTTCCTTCCTTCCTTCCTTCCTTCCTTCCTTCCTTCCTTCCTTCCAATAACATTTTAAAGGTGGTAACAACAAGAATAAGACAGATGTAGCCACCTGTGTCCTGTAAGCTTCAGGACCAGTGTGTTTGGGTGCTGCACACTGAGCTTGGAGGGCCAGGGGGAGGGTCTCTGTAGCTGGTTGGAGGCAGTCAGAATGGTGTTCATCTTTCTGTAATGTTGGACTCCAGTCCTTAGGTAGGAAAAGGTATACTAGGATCCCAACCAGGAGTCCCATTTTTCCCTTCCATGCCATTTAGAGATGGGTGAGCGGTGGGTTACATTACTGCCTAGCCTTGTCCCGTGAGACTCTGTGTTAGGGGTGACTGTGCCTGATGAGATGGCATTGAGCACTCGAGTAAGATCTTACTATCTGTGAAACTGCTGTCTTCTGGTTTTCCAGAAATCAATTCTAGCTAAAAATGGGTATTTTTGTCACCCAACTTTAAGCGTGTCCATTTTTGAGTTTTGCTCATGCCTTGGGGCTCTAAGCATTGAACTTGGGGTTTGGTCCTTCGCAGCCTATTGCCGGAACTCCCTGGACGGCCAGTGGTACAGCTACGACGACAGCACGGTGGAGCCCCTGCGAGAGGATGAGGTCAACAGCAGGGGAGCTTACATCCTGTTCTATCAGAAGCGGAACAGCATCCCGCCGTGGTCAGCCAGCAGCTCCATGAGAGGTGTGTGCCACAGCTCAGAGGGGCATGAGGTTTGGAGGTCACGTGAAGAGTTGGAATGTTCTGGGCCAGTGAGATGGCGCGGTTGTAAGGATGCTTACCACCAAGCCTTGGCAACTTTAGTTTGATCCTTGGAACCTGTTCCTGCAGGTGTTCCTCTGACCTCCACACATGCGCTATCGCACCCATGTGCACAGGTGCTTCCCTCCCTCTCTCTGAGTGGCTTGCGTGTTGTGAAGGAACTGGAATGCTCACCTGAGTATCTAGGAAGGTGGACAAGAATCAAAAAAGGAAGCTCTGTCTGCCAGTGTGAAAACAGGGAGTTCTCTATTCCTCAGTCAGTTGCCATGTCAAGAAATGGGGAAAGCGTACATTCCTTTTTAATCTGGGGCGGCTGGTGCACGTGGGAGTCTCACTGAGCCACATGCGATTAGCTGTGGGCCTTGTAAACCTGTGTCAATACTGTTAGAAAGGGAGGGGCAGGTGAGAGCACAGGGCCTTTCGAGAAAGTGTGGCTGCCTAGTGCTTCCCTGCTAAGTGGTTTATGAGCCTCCACGTTGTTTGGAAGTACGGGGAGAAATGTGTAACACTTTTAAGTGATTTGTCACACTCTGAAAAATAGTTATCCTTATTTTGGGGACAAAAGAGCATCACAGATATTCATCAGGACTGGATAGATGTCCCCTCGGGTAAGAGTGCTTGCTGTGTAAGTGTGAGGATTTGTTTTAAAAAAGAAATCTGATCTTGCCTACATATGAACCTCTGATCCCAGCACTGTCAGCAGTGGAGAGCCAGCCTAGCTCCAGGTTCACTAACTAACTCTACTCAAAGGGATAAGGAGGATAGTGATGGATCAGAGTACCCAATGGTTTCCCCTGGGGGGAGTGGTGGATCAGGGTACCCAACGGCTTCCCCTGGAGGAGAGTGATGGATCAGGGTACCCAACGGCTTCCCCTGGAGGAGTGTGATGGATCAGAGTACCCAATGACTTCCCCTGGCCTCTGTGAATTTATAGATACTCACACCTGCACGTACTTTTGTGTATATACCACATGTATACACTGCATTCACACACATATGTTCTCATACTTTCTCTTTACCCCCTTCCTCCTTCCCTTCCTCTTTTCCCTCCTTCTTTTCTTCCCTCCATTCTACACACAGACACACACACACACACGCACACACACACACACTCTAACTACATCTTTTTCCTAATCATTATTGGAAAATAGACAGAGAAAATAAAGAGTCCTCCAGGTTTGAATCAAAACTATCACAAGCCTGCTTTCCATTTTTAGAAGGCAGACATTGAAAGAAGAAAAAAACACTTAGATCCAGGCATGGTTACATATGCCTAAATCTCATCACAGGGGAAGCTGAGACAGGAGGATCATGAGTTTGGGGCCAACCTGGGATACACAGTAAGACCCTTAAGTAATATGCAGTTTAATAATAATAAACCTATTAGAGACGGCCAGAGGGAAGCTAACCTTGATGCCCCTTATGAAGATTTGGCTCCTTTGAACTTGGGGTGTGTTCACTGTGTGTTGTCCTACAGGATCTGGTGCCATGGGTCCTAGGGATAAATGCTATCACTCTGACTATGGTTTTTGCTGTGACTACTAAAATCCTAGACATCTGGCTCTAGAAAAATAATCACATTTAGGAAACCAGAGTTGGCGGCAAATAATTTCATGGAAAACATTTGAATGCACCAAGGAACCATCTTTCCTGTGCTCACTAAACACCGTTGTTCCAAGGGTGTCTCACTGCAGGCTTCTGCACATCATAGTTGAGGGTGTCCCATTGTAGGTCTCACCTAAACACCATGGTTCTGAGGATGTCCCATTGCAGGCTTCTCTGGCCACCTACCACCCCTGCCCCCCGCCTTTTTTTTTCAAGACAGGGAGGGTTTCTCTGTGTAGCCCTGGCTGTCCTGGAATTCAATTTGTCAATCAGGCTGGCCTCGAACTTGCAGAGATCCACCTGCCTCTACCCCCGAGTGCTGGGATTAATGGTGTGCACCACCACCGCCTAACTACTTTTGTTTTTATAGTTCCCCTCTTGTTCTGTTAGTCCAGGGCTGAGGGATAGAGGTCATCTTGGGAATCTTAGGACTGGCCTGGAACCCGGTAGAGGAAGGACTCTGCCCCTACCTGCAGGCTCCTCTGGGATGCGCCAGGTCCAGCTTTCTCCTCTGCTTCTTCTGCAGGCTCCACCAGCTCCTCCTTGTCTGACCATTGGCTCATGAGGCTTGGGAGCTACAACAACAGCACAAGAGGAAGCCTGCTGTCCTGGAGCTCTGCCCCTTGTCCCTCCGTGGCCCGGGTCCCTGACTCTCCTGTCTTCACCAATGGTGTCTGCCTCCAGGACAAGGGTATGTGGTTAGATTGGCTATCTTTTCTTTTCCTATGCTTCTTCATTGTGAAAGTGTTGGCACCTCCTAGCTGTGAACAGAAAGAGCCGGTCCTGACAAGAAGTGTGTCATCTCTTGGGGTCTTCCTACTGCTCACCCGCTTCCCCTCCACCCACAGTAGCCCCTTTGATCCACAAGCTGTACATCAGTGGAGTCAATCAACCACTGATGGAAAATAGAAAAAAGGTCGTCCCTGTACTAAACAGCTGCAGACTCTTCTCTCATCATCCCCCAACCTTCACACTGCATCAGGGATTATGGGCAACTGGGTGGTGACTTAAAGCACACAGGAATGCACAGGAGTATAAAACGCATGGGAGGGTGTGTGTTAGTTACGTACAAACACTGCAACATTTTCTTAGATCCCTATTTGAGCATCTGCAGGAGCTGATACCCATGGTCTCTGAGGAATGACTTTGCATCCCTTTTCTGTTCCCACAGAGCTTGTTATGTCATGGGGCAGACAGTAAACTAAGGCAGCAGCGTGGTTTAAAGCAGGGGCAGAGGTAAAGAGCTAAAAAGTCAGGGAAGGAGATAGCAGAAACCAGGGAGGGGGAGAGGGAGGTACAGAGATCCCTATGTAGTACAGCGAGCAAAGTGACATTGAGGAGGGACCTGAGCAGGGACCGGGTCTCATGCTGTGCAGGAGGCTGGGAATATGTGCATCGCAGGTGCTATGAAAGATGAACATGGCGTGGTGTGAGGAGCAGAAGCCACAGCCTTCGAGCAGAGTGAGGAGGAGGAGGAGGATGGGAAGTGCATGGCACAGCTTATGGTATGCCATTTGGACTTCACCTCAAGTGCTGTGGCTAGTGAGGGAGAATGTGGAGTAGGGCAGTAGTCAATACGGTTTACCTTTATGTTTATTTTATGTGTATGGGTGTTTCGCCTGCCTGTTTGTCTATGCATCACATGTGTGCAGTACCCTCAGACTAGAAGAGGGTGTCAGAGCCCCTGGGACTAAAGTTACAAACAATGTGGGTCACCTAGGGAGGACCATCTAGGTCCTCTAGAAGAGCAACCACTGCCTTAATCACTGAGCCATCTCTCCAGCCCCGGGTTTTTATTTATAGCCTGTCTACTGCATGAAGAATCAATCTGTCCTCAGGGGTGGGCTTGTGTGTCAGGTGGTGCGCCCACGAGGAGATTGTTTATGGTTGAAGATTTGGAAGAATGTATTGGGGACGAGATGGTCAGATTGTGGACAGAACTAACAGAGTTTAGTGGTGTTGGATGCAGCAAAGAAGGAAATGATCCAGGATGCTTTGGCCTTTGTTTAAGGTATAACTAACAATAGGGCTTGTTGTACTGTCTGTAGGATGGGAAAGCACTGGGAAGGAGCAGGGTCAGTTTGGAACGGAGCCGCATACCTTTAGGCATCATGAGAATGACAGGGACTAGAGCTGGAGACTGGAGAGCCACCAGCACACAGGTGGAAGTGAAAGCCACAGGCTGGCTCAGCTCCCCACGGAGATTCTGAAGATAGAAAAGAATGCAGATTCAAGACCAGGCCTGGCAGCTCTACGGTGTTGGGCTTGAGTGAAGGAGAAAGAACTGAGAAAGAGAAGCCAGGACTAGGGGAGCAGCAAGCAGAGGTCATTCCCAGGTGCTGGAAGCTTCGTTCAGAAGGAAAGGGCCAACTGTGTTCAGGACTGAGGGAGGCTGGGAAGAAATGGAAGCCCAGCTGCGGTGCAGGAAGTGACTGCACAGGCGTAAGTCATTTTGCAGCATGGTGAAAGGCCAGTAGCCGTGCAGGAAGCTTGCTTGGCTCAGGGCGAGCTTTTCCTTCGCTGAAAGAGAGCTAGCAGAGCATGCTCACAGGCAGGTGTCCTCCCTAATGGAGAAACTGCGGGAAAACAGGGACAGGATGGTTACAGAAACCAGTCCTAAAACAAGAACTCAGTGTGTTGGGAGCAGTGAGACCCCAGATCCTGAAAATTTCTTGTAATCCCCTGATCTGAGTGCCTACAGCTGCTCTGAGCACGAGACCTTCAGGAGTTCCTGATGGCAGGAGAGTGGTTTCTGGTGGATTTGGCTGGGGCGTGGCTATCTCTATATAATCTACCCCTGAACACAATAAAGGGGGCATTCTTGGGGAATTCAAGGATGACCCGTGTCTCTGTCTGTATGTATTTGTGTATTTTAACCTCCAGCCCCTTGCCCGAAGCTCGGTAACTGGGTAATAGTGCACAGAGCGCAGACACGGGGGCGCGGTGCACGGCACAGTGTGTGGGTGGCTGTGTCTCTCTGTACATGGGTGTGTGTATCTGTGTAGGTGTGTTTCCTTCGGCAAAGAACAGTGGTCAAATATTTAAATTTCCAGTGGGGCGTGGAGACTCACACCTTTAATCCCAGCACTTGGGAGACAGGGGCAGGTGGCTCTCAGTGAGGTCAAGGCCAGCCTGGTCTACAGAGTGAGTTTTGGGGCACCCAGGGCTACACAGAGAAATCCTGCCTCAAAACAAACAAACAAATAAATAAAATTTCAGGTTTTATTTAGTTCCTAATTTAGGTTATAATATAAAAATCTTAGTATAAATGTTTTACAACTATAAATATCACAGCTATAGAAACATTAAGCTAGCATTTCTGTTTGTGGCATTAAGATGTATACTTGTGATGCACTTTGTCATGTATGAGCATATACATTAGCAGTGCATATTCTATAAAGCATGCAGATAGTTTTACTAATGTACTACTAATAAATATGTATAGTAGTCATGTGTGCACATCTGATGAATTATCATAATGCGGACATATTCATGTGCTAGATTAAGACATAGAGAGTTCTGTGTTGGAGGTGTGGCTCAGTGGCAGAACACTTGCCTACTGACACCAAGGAGGAAGGAAGGAAGGAAGGAAGGAAGGAAAGAAGGAAGTAAGTAAGGAAGGGGAGGGAGGGAGGGAGAGAGGAAGGAAGGAAGGTGAAGGAGGGAGGGAGGAAGGAAGGAAGGAAGGAAGGAAGGAAGGAAGGAAGGAAGGAAGGAAGGAAGGAAGGGAGAAGAGCAGGCAAGCAGAAAGGTGACTGGTTCTGGAATTCTCCTTCCTCATACCTGTCTCATTCACGGCTTCCCACTCTCCCAGGATCTATGCCACGTTAGTTTTACTGTGTTAAGTAAAAGATGGACAGGTGCCAACTGTGACACACCCGTTGGACTTTATTCCCAGCACAGTGAGTAGCTATTGGAGAGTTTGGAGCAGGCTATCATCAGTCTGGTTTATATTTTAAAATGTATGTTTACAGAGATGAATTTTACCTGTGAAGCCATATGGCGTGCAGACTTTTGGTTTGGCTTGTTTTGTTTACCCTGTTCTTGTGAGGTGCCTCTGGCATACATAGCAGTGGGTTGTCCTTCTCTTTTATTTATTTTACTAGTAAATAAAATCAACTCAGAGATGCAGAGTTCTCTGTGCAGAAGTTAGCTTACGTGTGTGAGAGGAGGAGACTAAGAGCAAAGGCAGGGATTAGGAAAGAGTGTACAGGGTGAGCAGAGCCTGGTGTAGAGCCAGCCCCGGAGAAATCTGGCCTGCTTCTCAAAGTGTCTTGAATGAGTACGGGTTTTCAGTTTCTGAGAAACCAGTGGATTTTTTGTAAGTCCATGCAGTTTCTCTGTGGAACCCGCACGGTGGGTTGTCTCTGGATGGCATCTGCTCCTTGGCAAATGGCACTATCTCCCTTGTCAGTATTTCCCACATTGTTCCGATAGGTCACTTTTTATTTTACTGTGGCAGATTTAGGCACTGTCTCCAGTTTGGAGTTATCATCAATGCTATCCGTTGAGCGTGCTTAATGTGAAAATCCCAAGTGCTTGAGAATATAAAAGTTCTTACTAATATGATGCCACTATCAGTTGAAAATTTTACACCATGAAATCTTATCTTGTGCACTAATAGGAATATTACATAAAATTGCCTTTACTCTTATGCATGAAGTATACTTGATGCATGAGGGTTTTGTGTTTAGACGTGGGTTCTATCTCTAGGAAACCACCATATTCTACCTATTCCAACATCTGAAGAGATTTGAAACCTTCCACACTCTGGCCCCAACCACTTTGGATGGGGGATAGCACCCGTGCCACTGTGAGATTCGAACTCATGTCTTCTGCTGTACACATGCCTGTGTTTCCGTTGAGTCTATACCAAGGGGTGGAATTGCTGGGCCATGGTATATGTGCCCACTTGCCAGCTGCTTCTTTCCATGTACTTTAGTCATTGTTGCTGAGAACCCAGCACAGTCCCTGGCACATCCCAGAGTTCCAGGAGATACTAGTGAGTGGGCCAGTGTGATGACGAAGTCTTCAAGATGCCCTCTGGTTTGTAGTTTGAGTCATAGCTCGTGAGTTTACTCCCCCGCATCTGGCATTTGGGGCTTCTACCATTTCACCATCAGATGGAATGCTGCAGGAGTGTGTATGTGTGTGTAATGTGAACTTGTCCAAGTCCTTAGAGTTCACTCCCATGGGACTGAATTGAATGCAGTGGGTTCTGTCTTGCTTTCGCCAGGTAGGTATTTCTTATTCTCTTACACTGTCCCTGCTGCACCTTTGGGAGAGTGCCTGTAAACGAGAGGCTCTTCCAGCCTGCGCATTCCTGCTGGTTCTGCTTGTGATAAGTCATTGATTCATCCCAGCCCCGTCGAAAGGCATGGCACCATGGGCCGCCTCTCTCCCAAGGGGAAATGTTTTGGTCACCCTTCCATGAGGAGGCAGCTCCAAAGAGTGATGCAGCTTTTCAGAGAAGTGGCAGGCATGGCCTAAGACGCTGTGGAGACAGACAGCAGCAGTGCAGGAGTGACAGCTGTGCCCCAGGCTCCTCCTACTGTCCATTAAGGCATGTGCCCAGAAATGGTCCTGTTAGTAAAGAATCATGGAATGTACAGGAGTGTAAAATGCACAGGAGGGTGTGTGTCAGTTTCGTACAAATACCACACTTCTATGAGATTTGAGCATCCAAGGAGCTGAGCATCTGCAGGAGCCGATCCTCCATGGACTCTGAGGAACGACTCTACATCCTTTCTCTGTTCCCACAGAGCTTACATGTCAGCAGCCATCTGCGAGAAACACAGATGGCCCAGGAATGTCATCCTTCCGGGAGTTCTGGCTGTGGGATGCTGGGATGACACTTTACACCTAAAGGAGTGGGTCAGTGTCCTGGCTAATTCTGTGTCAACTTGACACAAACTATGGACATCAGAAAAGAGGGAACCTCGATCGAGAAAATGCCTCCAGAAGACCAGGCTGAAAGCAGACAAGCCTGTAGGGCATTTTCTTAATTAGTGATTGATGGGGTCGGGCTCAGCCCATGATGGGTGGAGTCATCACTAGGTTGGAGGTTCCAAATGCTCTAAGAAAGCAGGTCGAGCAGGCCATGAGGAAGGAGCAAGCCAGGAAGCAGCATCCCTCTGTGGCCTCTGCATCAGCTCCTGCCTCCAGATTCTTCCCCTATTAGAGTTCCTTCCTTGACTTCCTTCACTGATGGCCTATGGATATGCACGTGTGAGGCAAATAAACCTGTCCTCCCCGACTTGCTTTTGGTCATGGTGTTTATCATGCAGTAGTGACCCTGATTAAGACAAGAGTGTTACAGGGTTTATAACTAACAGAACTGGGGGGGGGGGGGATCTGAGAAGAAGGTGCTATTCAGCTGAGGGAATATAAAAACACTTTAATTTCATAATAACTGGAAGATGCGACTATTAAAAAAAGAAGAAGTTCTTCCCAGAGACCCTTGTGAATAAAGGGCCCTGGGACTTAGGTTCCCCAACTTGTCAGGACAGGTCCTCCTGCAGGTAATGTCCTCTGTGGCTTTTCTTGGGTGTCAGAGGCTTCAGTATGTCTTATTCCTTTCCAGATTTTCCAGACAGTATTTTATTTCAGCTTACATATTCCCTTTTTGATGGTATCTGGGAGTTTCAAGTATTCAAGACTGTGTGGTCACCTTTTTATTCTTTGTTTCTAATTTGATGAGTTATGGTCCAAGAATGAGCTTTTCAAGTTACCTTCTTTTGTGATAAAGACCATTTTGTTATTTTATAAGTGTCTATGTACATATAAATTAGATGTAGTCTTTCCGAAGGCTCAAGTACTTTGTGACATATGCGATATTAAGTACTGAGTGCTTTATTCAGCCCCCCTCTGTCCTTAAATGCATCTCTTTTTGTTATTGTTGTTTTGCTTTGTGAAAGTATTACAGCCTAGGCTGGTCTTGAACTCACTACTCAGCCAAGGATTTTTTTTTTAATCCTGAATTTCTGATCCTCCTGCCACCATCTCCCAAGTGTTGGCTTTACCAGTATGAGCCACTGAGTCCGGCTTTAAACTCACCTCTGACTATGCAGGAAATCCATTGAGGTCCTCTGCGGAGGTGGGCTTTGACCATGTACTCTGTAAACGTTTATAATTGTTACCTTATGTTGTGAGCTGTTGTTAGTAGGTGTCTGAAAGCTCATGACTATTGGATCTTTTTTTTATGAAGTGTGCTTTTTATCATTGTAATTGTTCTTTATTGCTCTCTGGTTTTAACCATAGACTCCACATTGATAATTTGTCTCTTCTTTTTGTCCACACTTGCCTAATATTTGCTTCTGCCCTTTTTTTTGCTTTCTTTTTTAGTTCATTTTAAGTGGCTTTTGGCAAATAGATTGCTGTTTAAAAATTTATTTTCATTATGTATATTAGTATTTTGCACATGTGTGTGTGTACTACATGTATGCATTACCACTAGGTGCCAGAAGAGGGCGTTACATCCCCTGGGACTGGATGATGGTTAGGGTGTCATGTGACTGTTGGGGATCAAACCCTGGTCCTCTACATGAGCAAACTCATTACTGACCTTTTAGCTCCTAGCCCTTCCCCCTTTTAAGGTAAAAAATAAAGAGCTACTTTTTTTGTTGTTGTTTTCAGTGCTGTTCTGTGAGGTAAAATCCAGCACCTCATGCATACTAGGCCACACTGTGCTGCTGAGCCCCATCCACAAAGCAATCCACTGGGAGGGAGGGAACCGAGTGCAGTGTTGTGGTACAATGTTCCTTGCTGGTGTTCTTCCTTTCCTGCTCCCTCATCTTGGTTGACTTGGTTGCTGTTTGCTTCCTTTTCTAATTAATTTGCAGATTCTGCCTTTCTTCTCCCCTTGTTACTGTCTCCTTTCTCGCTGTTTGCAATCAATCACATTTCCCTGCCATTAGGAGGCCCTGAGAAACCAGCTGTTTCCTGCCGGGCATTCTGTTTCATCTTTGCCTTCTCTCTTTACTCCAATAACCAGGTTGTGCTTCCGCGGCCCCCTCCCCACTGACTTTCCTCCCACAGGGAGAGCTTTGAAACCCTTTATGCCTCTGCTCTGTTGGGGAAGTACACTCCTCCCTCACTTCAGATGTACATTTCAGAGTACTGTTAGAATCCCTGCCCCATGCACCCCGACTTAAGATGACCTTCTGAGACTGCCTGGCTGTCCCGAGGAGGGAGGGCAGCTGATGGAATGCAGGGGCTGAGATGCACCGGGCTCTGTGTTTGTCTTATCTGCCCTCTGACCTGAGATCTCTGCTCTGTCAGTGTTTGTTGGCCCTTCAGGCATGCCAGCTCTAAATCCTTGCTCAGCCAGAAATTCTTCCTTTCGCCCCAGTGGGTGGCAGCCTGGCGGGCCTGGGGCTCTGCTCTGGTTGCAATCTTTTACTTTCGGCGTCTTTGCTAATTTCCCACGCTCTCCTTGCCCCTGGGCGGCAGGTGAGAAACCCAGACTGTTCTTTTTCACGTGAGTGTCTCCTGTTCCTTCTGGCTGGAAGTTTTTAAGATTCTCTCTTTGACCTTGGAGTTGAGAAATTCTAGCACAGGCCTGGGTATTCAGCCCCACCCCGCCATCAGGTGCCTTTCCTTCTACACACTCAAGCCTTTCTTTTGACATTGTCTTGTGTTTCCCTCAATTTATTGTGTCTCTTGCCTTCAGATTCCTCTGGTTGTTTGTTGTGGCTCCTGGCCCCTCACTCCCCTTGTGGTTTGTGTCTCTGCCATTTTGTTCTGTGTGTAGAAGTGTCCAGTCTTTTAAACTTTGTGACATTTTCACCTACAAATGTGCTGGATCATATTCCTATCTGTCCTGGGACAGGTACAGGCTGCGGTTAGACACACCTGCTGCGGTGAGAGATGATTCTTTTCTGTTTTCTTTCTCCTCCCTCACAGGACTCTCAACACCTGTGGGCTGGAGGGCTGGCCCCATGAGCTAGAGAGCTGGCCCCACAGGCTGGAGGTGTGGTCCCAGGCTACAAGCCTTCAATTTGTCCTTTGGGCTTTCATTCCTGTGGGTCACACTTTTCAGCCCCTGATGCCCTTTGCCCCTTCCTCAAGGTCATTGATTGTTCTGCTAGGTTTCATTAGGAGCTGCTCACTTGGTTTTGTTTTGCTTGTTGTTGTTTCTCATACTCGGTTGCTGGACCCTCTTTGTTGTCATTTCTACTGGGGGCAGGCTCTCGCTACCGAGGGATGTATAATCTCTGAGTTTCCTGAGCAATGGGGCTGTAGGTCTGAGTCACCACACCCAATTGGACCCTGCTGTCACTTTTTCTGTTTCTGCCCACAAGGCTCTGCTCTTCCCTCTCTAGATTGGAGTAATTTGGGGGGTGAAGAAGAGATGGTGACTTTGGCTCCCAAGGGTTGGTGGTGTCACATCCAGCCCTTCTCTTGCCCAACTTTGTCCACCTGGATCAGTCTCAGAGGAAGATGAGAGCCCTGGCTCGTCTGTATACTGCTGCCTCGGCTTCTAAGGGACCCAGGGAAGTTTGGGGTCAGCCTTGTTCTAGGTTGCCCTCCACACAGAAGTGGTTGCCAGGCCATCAAGAGGCACAAACGCAAAATGTGAATAGTCCATCTAGGAACAAGGAGTGCTGAAGTTGTTTTTGACATTGGAAGATGGAGACAGAGATCTCCAAATAAGGACTGGGGCTCTGATGCTGGGCTGGATGCCTCTAGCACATGCTCCTTTCTCCTGTGCTCCAGCTCTGGATGCCTCTAGCACATGCCCCTTTCTCCTGTGCTCCAGCTCTGGATGCCTCTAGCACATGCCCTTTTCTCCTGTGCATCAGCTCTGGTCTCTCTGCTGCTTACCTGAGCCAGCAAGGTCACTCCTGCCCCAGGGCCTTTGCACCTGCTGCCCCTGCAGTCTGGAGCCTGCCTTCCTCAGATCTCCTCCCGATTCCCTTCATCTCTCGTGTCTTTCACTTAGGTCTCTCGAATATTGCTCATAATTCATGCAGTGCCCTCTTTTTCCCCTAACCGTGCTTTATTCATTGCAGCCGTTACTAATGTATTACTCGATAGCTTAGGTTTTTGCTTTTTGTCAAATCCTAAGAGCCCAGCCACTTCCTACTTGAATTTTTGTTGTGTTTTTGAGACAGGTTCTCCCTATGTAACCCTGAGTGGCCCGAAACTTGGCCTTCCTCCATCTCACAGATTCACCTATCTCTGTCCTGAGTGTTGGTTCATATTTGTATTTTTTTCTTCAAGCACTAAGAAATAATCTTTCGTGTACAGTTGGCTTTTATTAACTGTTTTGGAGATGAATCAATGATGGGTGGATGATGAGATGCACTGGAAGCCCTTAGGGGATTGGAAGGATGTGACCCATTGAAGATGAGCCAAGATGGGGAGAAGAGACCCTAAGGCCCCTGCCCCACAGCACAGAGTAACAGCTTGCAGTTCACATCACTAGCCAAGGAGCAGAAGTGACACAAGAATTAAGGTGGTCACACGTGGACAGGAGCAGAGGTGGCATCCCTTGGAGCAACTGCTCTGAGTTGGGGGCTGTATCCATCAGCAGAACAGATGCCACCTGTACCACAGAGGGTTCCTGTAGACCTGAGAGGATCATTGTGTCTGCTGCAGAGTGTGTACAACCGCCTGGAAGATGCAGCTTAAAATTGTAGTCCTTAGGCTGAAGGGGTGCCCCCCCCATGGGCGGAGGCATGGCTTTGTGGGCTGGAAGGGTGGTCCCGTGGGCCAGAGGCAAGACCCTGTGGGCTGGAGGGGT
The DNA here is from genome assembly GCF_903992535.2 of Arvicola amphibius. Classification (NCBI taxonomy): domain Eukaryota; kingdom Metazoa; phylum Chordata; class Mammalia; order Rodentia; family Cricetidae; genus Arvicola; species Arvicola amphibius. The sequence goes on from NC_052050.1 coordinate 53,177,941, forward strand.
GGTCCCGTGGGCTGGAGGGATGACCCATGGTCTGAAAAGTTCCGAGGCCTGAAGGCAAGGCTCTGTGGTTAAGAGCATTTGCACTTTTTGCAGAGGACCCGGGTTCAGCTCCCTGCACCTACATGGCCACTCAAGTCTATCTGTAACTCCAGTTTCAGGGGTCTGACTCCCTTTTCTGACCTCCACAGCCCCAGGCACAAACATGGAACACATGTACGTGGAGAAAAACACACATACAATAAAAATAAATATTAAAAAAAGTAACTATCGGTCCTTTGTGATCCTTAGGCTCCCTGGATCCCACCATTCTTTCTAGCACCCTGCTCTCCCTAAGAGCCATCTCCCAGAGGAAGGGCTTGAGTACTGGGAAAGAGGGGGTATGCTTGGTCCGCGAGCGAGTGGTAGCCCTGTGGGTGCTTGCTGCTTTTTCTCTGCTTATGCCATTTATTTCTATTTCTCCAAGGCTCTCCATCCCTGCCCACCTCGGATCCTGTTATGGGCAATAAATAGATGAAAGGACAAGCAGGGTGCTTCTTCCCAAAAAGAGGTGAACTGAAGGGGTCCTTTGGGTGTCTGTAATGTGGGTTGCTGTCAGCCCTGGCCCAGGGCCCTTTCACACCAGGAAGAAGAGAACGGTGGTTATTTACAGCAGCAACCAGGTCTTCTCGCCACCTGCCAGGGCTTAGGCCACTCCACCCGGTGAAGGTTGAAAAGCCGCAGCTTTGTCCTCCTGATGCAAAACGTCCCTCTCCCCCCTTCTAAGGGCCGAGGATGAGGAACAAGGAGACTGCACACGCACCTCCACCTCCAGAACCGTGTTTCATCTTTCCCCAGGTGTGGGGAATTCAATGGCCGAGCCACAAGGTCAATGCGAACCGAAATGACAAAGTATTTTGGGTGGAATTGGGTCTATTCCTGGGCAATATAAAAATTTCTCTAAAGGAAAAGGTATTAAAAATGACATATGAAAACCCCAGCAGCTGACATCCCCGTGGAACCTCTGATATCTGTGTGTGGCTGCTCCCTGTGGGCCTGCTTTCTCAGCTGCCGGGCAGATGTGTACTGGTGCGTAGATTCCTGTCCCAGCATGCTCTGTGACCTTATCTCTCGCTGACCTCACACCTGTGTGCGCCCGAATCTCAGAACCTCCCTACATGGGCGTTTTGTGGCAAAAGTCCTTGATTGTCTTCAGAGCTGGTCTCTGTCATAGCTCTTTGGAACTGCTGTAATAGAAATAGGCAGGCAGGGGCCTTCCCGTGACCAAAATGTACTCCTCATGACTCTGCAGGATGGGGTCAGGGGCCGGGTAGGTTGCGTTATGGGAGAGTCAGAGAGAGCCCTGGTCTTTCTTACCTCTTCTGACAAGGACACTCTTCTGAAGCCTCACTTCTTGTGGCATGACCTTGGGGGTTAAAGTTTCCACTTGTGAAATGGGAGGGGTCTAAGCCTTCAGCCCCTAACACGCCTAGTCCAGAAATAGCTATATATTGTCAGCAGCCGGCCGTGAGCACCAGTGCCACGCTTTGGTACTTGACTGACAAGCACATAGCCCACATGGAACAGGGGCAGACATGTGGGCTGTCCAAGTCAGGCATCAAGCAGTTCTGGCAGTACAAGGATGATGGTGACCCTTCTTTGGGAAGCATGGCTGAAAGCTTTCTCTGTCCTGCTGTTCCCCCTGGACCGGTTTCTCTCTACCAGCCTGTTCCCAAAGCCACTTATGAAGTAACCATTCTGAGGCTTAATATTAATTACATACTCTTTGACCTATTAGTTCAGGCTTCTTATTAACTAACTCTTACATCTTAAATTAACCCATTTCTATTTTATATTTTGCCATGAGGCTTGTGAATTTTTTTTACCCCTTGATTCTTGGGTGGCTACCTGGCATCTCCCCTACTCTGCCTTTCCTCTTCTACCTCTGCTTGAAATTTCAGCCTTGCTCTATTGTGTTCTGCCATAGGCCAAAGTAGCTTCTTTATTAACCAATGGTAATAAAGCATGTTCACAGCATACAGAGGGGAATCCCACATCAGGAAAGGCACGTGATGTCAATCATGTATGTTCCCTTTAGAATGGCTGAACTGTAGAAAAGAACTTGTGTGTGTATTTGCAAGTTGGATCATGATGCCTTCTTAGAGTCTAAATATCTTACTTAAAACTACATAACAAAAGCACTAGCTATTTGCAGGTAATTGCAAAATACAATAACATACAAAATGCCACTCTATAGGCAGAAGTTTCTTGTCCCAACCACCTAGTCCCAAATAACCACTCAGGCTTATATTAATTGTAAATGCTTGGCCAATAATAGCTCAGGCTTATTACTAGCTAATTTTTACATTTACATTAACTCATATTTCTATCTATATTTTGCCACATTGCTCAAGGATTGCTAACCTCATTTTCTACACATCCTGCCTGTCCAGCCCCTGGCTGGCATCTCTCTCAACTCTGCCCCTCCTCATCTAAGTTCTCAGTTTGATTGTTCCACCTAACCTTATCCTGCCTGGCTATTGGTCCAACAGCTTTTATTATTAATCAGTGAGAGGAATATATATTCACAGCATACAGAATAATTATCCCACAGCACAACTCTGATAAAACGAAGCCTATAATTACTTTGTTTTCTTTTGGGCTCACTGTGAGATGTGTGACATTCTTACATTTTAAAGTACAAGTAATTATGACTCAGTTTGAGAGACATTTGCTAATCATTCTGTCCATAGACATAGTTAAAGATGGATGATAATGATGTTAGATCTCAGGGCAGCTGACTTGAGGGAACCCCTCAGTGATCTGGCTGCAGGGCACGTGGACATAGTCAGCCCTCAACATGTAGGATTCCCTATCTACTGATTCAGTAACTGCAGGTGTGTGTGTGTGGGGGGGGGCTGTACTAAACATGCCCAAACATTTTTTCTTGTGATTACTCCCTAAGTGATATAGCTTGACAGTTGTTTACATGGCATTTGCTGTGTGTTTGTCTCATAAACAATCTAGAGAAGAATTAGTCTACAGAAGGTTATGTATGGCTTATGTGCACACCCTCTGTTTTATAGAAGAGGCTTATTCATCCACAGGTTTTGCTATTGCTGGGGTCCTGGCAGCAATCCTCTGTGGATACCATATCCCTTCTTTTCCCATGGCTTTCCCTGTGGTTTTAAATGTGTACATGTATTCTGTGGATAGTGGATGAAACCATCGACGGCAGGAACTCTGTGTGCCTGGCTCATGCTATAGTTGCTGTGGCCAGCCCTGCACCTTGACACATCATTGCTTGATGACTGGCACTGCACAAACCCCTATTAGGTGTTCACAGTCTCTGTGTCTCTTTCAGGAGGGGTTGAATCCAAGCCTTTGGTTCGGGGTGTTGGTGGCCGAAGTATTAGCATAAAGACACCTCCTGCTTCCCGATCCAGGCATGGGCCCTTCAAGACCATGCCGTTGAGATGGTCCTTTGGACACAGGGAGAAACGGCCTGGGGCATCTGTTGAGCTGGTGGAGTACCTCGAGTCCAGACGAAGACCCCGGTCCACCAGCCAGTCCATTGTGCCGCTGTTGACACGTGCTGCTGGCGGGGATGAGAAGTCAGCTTCGCCTAGGCCAGATGGCACCCTTCCTGATAAAAGTGAAGACAGTGGTCGAGACATCAGTCAAGAAGCAACCAGGGTGCCCCTTTCCTCGTGCCACCTCAACCACCATCCAGCCCTGGGATCCTTAGATGATGGTCTGAACACAGCCAGGACACGAACAGGAAATGCAAATCAGGATATCAAACTCCCCAAAAAGTTTGACCTGCCCCTCACCGTGATGTCCTCAGTGGGGGATGAAAAACAAGCCCGCCGCCCTGAGGGCCAGAAGATGACAACCTGGAAGGGAAGTGGTCAGGTGGGCAGCCAGAGTAGCCCACCTTCCCCCTCCACTGGGTTGCTCAGAAACTTTAAGGACAATGGCACAGGTACCTTACCCAAGATGAAGGCTAGGGCTGCTCTGGAGGAAAGGGCCTCTGACAAAGACAAGGGACAGGGGACGTTCACTCTTCTGAAGTCTGTGTTTTGGAAGAAAGAGCACAAGAAGGCTGTCAGGGCTGAGAGCTTCCCAACAGCACCCCCAGTCTCCCTGGTGAGTGACGGGCTGAGCCCTGCCATGAATGAGCAAGCTCGAGGCTCATCCCCTGCCCTCAGGATTCGAGAGAGCCCAGCCCGGAGCCTGGGCTACCACATGGAGAGGGACATCAGATCTGCACCCGGTTCTCTTCACCTCCCCCGCAAAGCCAGCAGGCCCCCTAAAGCCAGTATGGCTGGCACCTCACAAAGGACCATTCCTGGGGAACAGAATTCTTATGGCACCTTGCAGAGGGTGAAATACCACACTCTTTCCTTAGGTCGGAAGAAGTCCTTACCCGAGTCCAGCTTCTGACGGAACATTTAACATTTCAGTACTGTGTGAAGCTGGCATTCCCAGGTTGTGCCCTGGGGATCTGCAGGAAGCCTGTGTCCATAGTGGATTTTCTAGAATCCAGTTGACTTGTGATGTCTAAAAGAAAAAAAAAAGCTTGGTCTCTTTAACTGGACTTCCAGCCCCTCGTGTCCCAATAACTCAGTGTCAAATTGGTTGGGTTCCCGTTGGTGGATTTTGGTCAGCCTGGCCAGTAGACTGCTGCTGAGCTCAAATTAGCACTACAAGCTAAAACCGGTATTTAGTATATGTAAGTTGAGGGCAAGCATAGCTCTACTAAAAAGACTTTGTGGTGTCATGTTGAATACTCACCAGCTGGCTTGCTCCTAACTTTATGTTCCACTTCCACCTTCCTCCCCCTCTTCCTCCTTCCCTCCCTTCTTCCCATCTTCCCCCCCTTCCTTTACTTTCTTTTCTTAATAAAGGGCTTGTAAGGAACATCTTTTCCTTTCATGCTTATCTTGGATAAGTGTCAAAGATGCCAAGAAATGAAAAGATGAGAGTGGCAGTGGAGGTAAGAGCCTGTGAGAGGCGGGAGAGAGATGGTTGATGTTTTAGGAGAGTATTTAATATATGGCAAGATAATTGTATTACAGCTTTTCAAGGTATTTTAAAAAGATAACTATTTTGATACTAGAATAAAAAGTTTTTTTTTAAAAAAAAATGTGAGTTTGAGATCTATGCACAATTTTAATAAAATTGTGTCTGTGACACCTGTGGTCGGCTGCCTGCATTACTGAAGTGTGAGAAGTGACTCACTTCATTCCTGTGCAGTCACAGCTTGTTGCTATCTATCAGAAAGTAATTGCCTGTGTTCTTTCTGAAATTAAAAAAAAAGCTCTTAAAATTATTTATGTCTCCATCTTTCCTTTTCTTTCCTTCATTTAAGAATATTTTAGATTTGTGTATATTTTTGAGGTAGTCATACTCTCTAGCCCATACTGGTCTTGTACTCTTGGTAATCCTCTTGCCTCAGCCTACTAAGGATTGTAGGTGTGAGCCACCGTGTGTAGCTTTTGACTTGGGTTTCTGAAGGCCAAGTCTCTGGTTTCTTTGTCTCTCTGGAGGGCTCAGACTCCTCAGCACCTGTGAGTCAGAGGCTGCCTAGTGAGCCTTGTGCTCGCGTGTGTTTCTCCGTGTCTGCCTGGGCTTCCAGACCTGTTTTAGGAATACCGTAGAGTTTCCTACAAACACTGCAAAGCCAAGACTCAGGCCTGGGGCCAACAATGGCTCATTGGCGGCCTCTCAGGTAAGCATTCTCTGGAGTAGCTTTCTTTCTCCTGCGATATTTCTTCACGATGCCTGGCCACAGGAATGCAGTCTCCCCGAGACCACAGTGTGGGTTGTTGCATGTCTCTGCAGCATCTTTTTTTTTAATCAGAAAGAATGGGATCCCTTCTTTTTCCCAGTGAGAAAGACAATTTGCCTTTCATCTACGTAGCAGTTGCCAGATAGAACTAACATAATCAAGAAGCTGAAAGACCCAGCTACCTGACCCCCGAGGGCTACAAGCTCCCTAGCAGGCTTGTGTGTTTACAGTATAACAGCAGCCCATGTTTCTTCAAGTCTTAAATTGCCGCACATGGGCAGTGTGGTTGTGACTGATTAGTTACTCAAGGTGATAGGAGTTTAGGAGTCTTTCTACCTGATTTAGTCTCCTCTGTTGCCCCTCAGAGCAATTGATTTCTACACCAAGCCCAGTCTACTCTTTGCTCCCTAAAATTGTGTCGTAACTCAGGTCTGTACCGGGGTCTCCCCCGCTGATCTCTGGGATTATGAGAGGGTCCCAGGTGTTAGCAATGTTCTCTGATTGATGCACTACACACTGGCGTTTACTCTAGACTCAAACAACTTCAGGATTTAGAAAGAGGCAGTGATGCTCGGACCCTAGTAGGTATCTTTTAATAACACTAAGGTTTGTCTCTAATCCCTTTCCTGGGGCTGCTAGATGGAGCTGGTAGGAAAGTTTGTAAAAATGGAGTATAGGAAATGACTGATTTCAGTTTCTACCCAGACTAGAGCTGTGGGACCATGCTACAGCCTTGGCTGTTGTCTGTTGTTAGGAAGAGACACCAGGATCGAGGCAACTTAGGAAAGAAAGCACTTTACAGTATCATGGTGGCTATCAGGCATGGTGCAGGAGCAGTAGCTAACAGTTCACACCTGATCTGCAAATAGAAGGCAGAGGGAGAGTGCGTGAGACTAGGACTATCCTGGGCTTTTGAAACTTCAAAGCCCACCCCCGGTGGCACACCTCCTCCAACAAGGTCACACCTCCTAATCCTTCCCAAAAAGTTCCACCAGCTGGAAACCAAACATTTAAATATGAGTCTATGGGACCATTCTCATTCAAACCACCACAGCTGTGCATCTGACTTGAGGCTGTAGACATCAGGCTTCTCTGGAGAAGGATGCAGGATAGACCACGCGAGTACCTTTTCTCCAAACATGACTCTTCCATGGGGATTCATAAACCAGGGTCAGAGAGAGCTTGGAAACTCTTGAGCCAGACAGCCTAGGCAGAGGTGGAGGTAGCTTCATATACAGAGAGGCCTTTTCTTTCCATGGAAACTCTGATACTCTGCCTGCGTCTAGCCTGCTGTCTGAGGCAGGTTCACTAGTCTGATACTGATAGTTCAGCCACATTCCTAAAGTGACCTCAGTTTTAGGATTCACCCTAGCTCCAGCAGGAATTTTCTGTGTAGTCCCAGCTGTTCTGGAACTCACTCTGTAGACCAGGCCAGCCTTGAACTCACAGAGATCCATTTGCCTCTACCTCCCTAGTGCTGGGATTAAAGGTATGTGCCTACACTGCCCGGTAAAGCCTTTCTGTTTTTTCTTTCTGGTTTTGTTGTTGTTGTTGTTTGTTTGTTTGTTTTTCAAGACAGTTTCTCTGTAGCTTTGGAGTCTGTCTTGGAACTTGTTCTGTAGACCAGGCTGACCTCGAATTTATAGAGATTCCCCTGTCTCTGCCTCCCAAGTGCTGGGATTAAAGGTGTGTGCCACCACCACCACCCAGCTCTTTTTTCTTCCACTTGTCTATTAGAGGAGGGGGGGGCTTTTAGGTCTTGAGCTGGGAGGTCACACAGTGCTAGACTCCACAAGGGTCCTGATGGTCAGAGGAGAAAGTTGGGAGGTCCAGTGGAGAACATAGTAGGAGTTTCATAGTGACAGTTCTGGGGACCATACAGTGATGCACTAGCTACACCCCATTAGAGGATGTCACCTGTATTGAGCTAGAACCATGTCTTGAGGGATGGTGAGTTAGTCTAGCTCCCCAAAGATATATTTGCTTTCCTGTTAGATGATAAGTCAGTATTTATAGCCATTGGATGCAAGGTGTTCCTTAAATACTTTATTATATTAACCCATTTAACTCACAATCCTTTTAAGAAAAATTCAATTATATCGATGTGTGTGTGTGCACGTGTGCACACAATGGCACCTTCATGCAACAGATCACATGTGGAAGTCAGGAGACAACTTTTTGGAGCAGGTCTTTCCTCTCACCATGCAGGTCCCAGAGGGCTGAACCCAGGTCATCAGACCTTGATGGCATAGCAAGCACGTTCGCCCACTGAGCCATCCTGCTGACCCTCATAACCCTTTGAGTTAGGCACTGTTAAACCCTGCTTTACAGATGAGGGGACTGAGGCACAGTTTAATTCTCCTAAGGACACACAGCCAGTAAATTGTCCAGAGCCAGGATTTGATCTCAGGTAATCCTAGCTCTGCGGTCTTTCTCTGAATCACTAAAGGTAACAGTGCCCTCTCTGAACTAATCCTGTCAGTTCAAACCCAGTCAGGGCAGGCAAGCGTATGTTAGTAACACGGACTCGGTTTGAATTATACTCACATTCACACCACTCAACGATTCAGTGGGCAGCCTAGCTCCTTTCCCTGTACATAGACTCCTTTTGGAGCAACGCACCTGGCAACCTCAGACGCTCACCTAATTGAGCTACATGTTCACCCATCTCTGCACAATGGGACAAGTTTCTCCTACCCAACAGCAATCCAACTTTGTTTCTGTTCAGATATATTCTCAATGTATCAGGAAAGAATGGAAAAGCTGATCCAGTCTGTACTGGTCTTGGGGATATGTGCACCAAGGCAAAACTGTCCTCAAGGAATCTTAGAGAGAATCCCACCATCGTAGGCCTGTGCATGCATAGAAATGCATAGGATTAAAATTAGGTGTATTATGGGAAGGTACATGCACAGTAGGAAAATGATAACATGCCATATTCTACCAATCAGAGCAGAGAACCACGCTCATTGGACCTCTTAGCAATCCAACTCTTCCCTTTCTTGAGCCCTGTAAAAGGAAACCTCAAACAATAATGGGGTCCCTTGAGTATTCTGTGGTCCACTGTAAATCTTGGTAGTATATCCCTGCCTAATCTGTGCTATAGCTTCACTTTAGATTAAGTTGCTTGCTATTTTCACAAATATATATATATATATATATATATATATATATATATATATATATGCCTTTATGTCAGTCCTTTGAATAAAAAGCCAAGAACCTGGAAACATCCAGCCCAGACCCCAGCTGTGGGGAACATAATTGCCTTTCCTGTTCATCAGAATGGAGACCAATTCATTTGTTAGAATCAAGAGACTACCGTAGGGACCAAGGGCTCTGTGTATTCATTCCATCAAGAAGACGACATCAGAAGAACTTGTCGCTGGCTTGCTACTTGATTAAATTCTTGATAAACTCTCTAAATCCCATTTTTTTGCACCAAATTGGGGAACTGAGTGCAGCCGTGATAGGAATTGGTACACGTGGCAGGTTGTTTGCCGTATTTGTGGCCTTGACTTGGATCCTTCCTGAGATGCAATTTGCTTTGATTCACTTTGACTCTTTGGCGGGATTGCTTGAGTGACATTGGCCTGAACTTACCGTAATTGACTGTGAACATCTGAGGCTCCCCTAGATAGCACATACAGACCACTTCAGGCCGTGACAGTGGAATTGGACACGAAGTACACACACAAGCTGCTGCCTTTAATCAGCCTGTGTTGCAGCTGGAAAAGACAACGTAGTGGATGTAACCAAGCTAATTTCAAACTTCAAGGACTAATAGTATAAATATATGGGTTACTTGTCATTGGGCCAAGGGAAGTCAGTGTGCTCCTTGCTGAGACTAAACAACCTCTCAGAATGATGAAATATCCCCAGGAGAGACCTAGTTTCCAGCGAGGCCACTTGGCTGTCACAGCCTCAGAGGCTATGAATTCTGCTGAGTGTCAGCCTATGCAAAAGGCCATCTTTCTTTCTTTCTTTCTTTCTTTCTTTCTTTCTTTCTTTCTTTCTTTCTTTCTTTCTTTCTTTCTTTCTTGCTCTGATTTTTATTGAACTCTACATTTTTCTCTGCTTCCCTCCCTGCCTCTGTCCTCCCCTTCAGCCCTCTCCCACGGTCCCCATGCTCCCAATTTGCTCAGGAGATCTTGTCTTTTTCTACTTCCCATATAGATAAGGCCACCGTTTCCTCCGGGAATGGCTGGGAGAGTTAAGGCAGTGGACGTAAGTGAGTACAATAGTTCCTAGCCATCTTGTCATTTACTAACTTGTGTATCGACTGATAGATTTTGGAACTTGCTCTGCAGACTAGGCTGATCTGGAATTCAATGAAATCCACCTGTCTGCCCTGCCAAGTACTGGGATTAAAGGTGAGTGCCACCAGGCCCAGCTTTAAGGTGGGTTCTTATGTACCCCAGGCTAGCCTAGAACTCGCTAGTTGACGACGATGTTGAAATCCTGGTCCGTCTGCCTCCACCCCCTCCCCCCCCCCAGGTGCTGGGATTACCACATCAGCATCATCCTAGCCTATGGAGGAGCGAGGAGAAAACGTTAGGACTCAAGGCCAAGTAGGTTTCTGTCTTTTCCATCTCTGGAGATATTTCGGGATTTGAAGTCATTTCTAGTAAAGATGCAGTCTGCTGTCTTCATTTCTGGAGCGCCAGCTCTGATCCACGTCGTGTGTGGCTCCTACCTGGGGGAACAGACTGTCTGTCTGTCATCTGATGGGCAATTGTTTGGCCACTTGATGCTTCTCCCATTGCCGCTGGGATCGGGTCCCCATTTGAACAGCAGCTGTGTATGGCTGTGTTTGAGTATAGCCATGGGTGCATTTAAGAGAGCTTGTGGCGGGCACCACAGATCTATCAAGCAGAGCAAAGTTGAAAGTTTAGGAGTGTATGAAGCAGTGTGGGAGTCACACCTCTCTTCATGAGGGAAGAAGTTCACCTTGCCAGGATTTGCTCTCCGTAGCTTATACTTTTTCCATACTGATTCTAATTTTTCTACATTTTTTTGAGATGGGGTCTCATATATGGCTCTGACTGTCCAAGAACTTGCTATGTAGATCGGGCCGGCCTCTAACTCACAGATACCTAACTGCTTCCATTTCCCAAATGCTGGGATTAAAAGTATAAGCTACTACACCCAGTTCTACTATGTTTGCCTATAGAAATTTAACATCTATGATTCACTTGAGTTAGTTTTTTATCTGTAGTGACAGAAATAATAACTCCTCCCTGATCCAAAAAAAATCTTCTGATTTCTGCAACAATAATAAAAAGTTTCCTATGATTTTACTTGGGATGCCATTAAATGTTTAGGGAAACTAGACAGATAACCCTACTAAAAAATTTTAACAACCTGTGGATTTCCAATCCATCAACATGGTATATCTCTTTAAAGAGTTAAGTCTTTTTATCTAGGTATCTAGATACTGGGGCTTTATCTTGTTTTAATTTGTTATTATAAATGCCTTGCATATCTTGTCAAACATCCTTAAAAGTTCATGTGTTTGCTAATACAGTGAAGAGCTATTTTAAAAGTCTTTAATTTCTGGAATTCAATTTTATGCAGAAATAATTGATTTTTTCCATTGACCTTATATCCTGTGACCTTGCTAACATTTTAGTAGCTTTTGTGTAGCTTCACATAGATAATTGTCATCTGAGACTAAAGGTGTTTCCCTTTTCCCTTCTGATCCTTGTGCCTTCTTTTCCTTCCTTGTCGTAGTGTGTTGCATACAAGCACTGGGCGTGCTGCATCAGAAACTGTAGTATGGTGCTGTGCATCTTCTTCCTAGAGATCCTCCATTAGATACACGATATCATATCACATTGGTAGATATTCTTTTATGCTTTGTTTTAATGGGGACTATTTTTTTATTTAAATGGATTTATATTTGGGCAGATATTTTTTCCTACATCTTTTGAGATGATCATAACTTTTCGTTTTTAGCCTGTTAGGCTTATAAGTTATAAGTGTTTATTTTTGAATTTTGAACTAGCCTCACATTCCTGGAATAAATTCCACTTGGCCATCATCTACTTTCTTTTTTTATATTGTTGGGTTTGATTTTCCTAAATTTTTATTTAGATTTCTTTTTGCGTCTAAGCCCCTAAAAGCTATTGGTCTGTCTCTCTGTTTCCAGTGTCTGTTTCTGTTACCAGGGCAATGAACCTTCATGGAATGAGTTTGGAAATATTTTGTTCTCTTCAGCTTTCTAGACGAGTTTGTGTAGAATAACTGCTATTTATACCATAAATGATTGGTAGAATTTGACATTGATACCATCAAGGCTGATAATTTTATTTATATTAAGATTCTTAGCTATTATCCTAGTATCTAACAAAATAGACTTCAAACTAAAATCAATCAAAAGAGACAAAGATGGATAGTTCATATTAGTCACAGGAAAAATCCATCAAGTGGAAATCTTAATACTGAACATCTATGTCCTAAATACAAGGGCACCCTCATATGTAAATCTAAAGCTTAAATCATACATTAAACCCCACACACTAATAGTGGGAGACTTCAACACTCCACTCTCACCACTGAGCAGGTCAGTCAGACAAAAAATTAACAGAGAAATAAGGGAACTAACAGATGTTATGACTCAAATGGACTTAACAGACATCTATAGAATATTCCATCCAAACTTAAAATAATATACCTTCTTCTCGGCACCTCATGGAAACTTCTCAAAAATTGACCACATACTCAGTAACAAAACAAACCTCAACAGATACAAAAAAAATGGAACAACCCCATGTATCTTATCAGATCACCATGGTTTAAAACTAGAAGTCAACAGCAATACTAATTCCAGAAAGCCCACAAGCACCTGGAAATTAAACAATGCTCACCTGAATCATCAATGGATCAAGGAAGAAATAAAGGAAGAAATTAAAGACTTCCTAAAATTCAATGAAAGTGACCACACAACATACCCAAATTTATGGGACACAATGAAAGCAGTGTTAAGAGGAAAGTTCATAGCATTAGATGCTCACACAAAGAAGCTGGAAAAATCCCACACTAGTGAATTAACACAACATTTGAAAACTTTAGAACAAAAAGAAACAAACTCACCTAAGAGAACTAGATAGCAGGAAATAATCAAATTGAGAGTTGAAATCAACAAAAATAGAAACAAAGAAAATAATACAAAGAATCAATGAGACAAAGAGTTGGTTCTTCGAGAAAATCAACAAAATAGACAAACCTTTATCCAAACTAACCAAAAGGCAGAGAGAGAATATTCAAATTAACAAAATCAGAAATGAAAAGGGGGACATGTTATGTTAACAGACACAGAGGAAATACAGAGGATCATCAGGTCATATTTCAAAATTCTGTACTCCACAAAATTGGAAAACTTAAAGGAAATGGACAACTTTCTGATAAATATCACTTACCAAAATTAAATCAAGACCATAAAAACAAATTAAACAGATCTATAACTGCTGAAGAAATAGAAAGAGTTATCAAAACTCTCCCAACCCAAAAAAAAAAAAAAAAAAAAAAAGCCCAGGACCACATGGTTTCAGCTCAGAATTCTACAAGATTTTCAAAGAAGAACTAATACCAATACTCCTCAAATTGTTCCGCACAATAGAAACAGAAGGAACATTGCCAAACTCTTTTTATTAGGCTACAATTACCCTGATACTCAAACATTATAAAGACATTACTAAGAAAGAGAATTACAGACCAATCTCCCTCATGAACATTTATGCAAAAGTACTAAATAAAATACTGGCAAATTGAATCCAAGAACACATCAGAACCATTATCCACCATGATCAAGTCGACTTCATTCCAGAGATGCAGGAATGGTTCAACATATGAAAATCTGTCGACGTAACCCACCATACAAACAAACTGTAAAATAAAAAACACATGATCATCTCATTAGATGCTGAAAAAGCTTTTAAAAAAAAATACAACGTCCCTTCATGATAAAGGTATTGGAGAGAGCAGGAATACAAGGAATATACCTAAACATAATAAAGACAATATGCAGCAAGCCAACAGCCAACATCAAACTAAATGAAAAGAAACTCCCAGCGATCCCACTGAAATCAGGATTGACAAGGTTGTCCATATCTCCATAATCTATTCAATACAGTTCTTGAGGTCCTAGCTAGAGCAATAAGACACCAAAAGGAGATCAAGGGGACACAAATCAGAAAAGAAGAAGTCAAACTCTCATTATTTGCTGATGGTATGATAGTTTATATAAGCTACCCCAAAAACTCTACCAAGGAACTTCTACAACTCATAAACACTTTCAGCAATGTAGCAGGATACAAGATTAACTCAAAAAATCAGAAGCCCTCCTGTACACAGATGATAAATGGGCTTAGAAAGAAATCAGAGAAACATCACCCTTCACAATAGCCACAAATAGCATAAAATATCTCTGAGTAACTCTAACCAAACAAGTGGAAGACTTGTATGACAAGAACTTTAAATCTTTGAAGAAAGAAACTGAAGAAGACACCAGAAAGTAGAATGATCTCCCATGGTCTTGGGTAGGTAAAAATTAAATAGTAAAAATGACAATGTTACCAAAAGCAATCTACAGATTCTATGTAATGCCCATCAAAATCCCAGCAAAATTCTTCACAGACCTCAAAAGAACAGTATTCAACTTCATATGGAAAAGCAAAAAACCCAGGATAGTCAAAACACTCCTGTACAATAAAAGAACTTCTGGAGGCATCACAATCCCTGACTTCAAACTCTACTACAGAGCTACAGTAATAAAAACAGCCTGATATTGGCATAAAAACAGACAGGAGGACCAATGGAACTGAATAGAAGACCTGGATATTAATCCACACACCTTCGAACACCTGATTTTTGACAAAGAGGCAAAAAATATCAAATGGAAAAAAGAAAACATATTTAACAAATGGTGCTGGCATAACTGGATATCAACATGTAGAAGAATGAAAATAGACCCATATCTATCACTATGCACAAAACTCAAGTCCAAATGGATCAAAGACCTCCACATAAAGCCAGCCACACTGAACCTCATAGAAGAGAATGTAGGAAGTACACTTGAACACATTGGCACAGGAGACCACTTCCTAAATATAGCCCCAGTAGCACAGACACTGAGAGAAACAATTAATAAATGGACCTTCTGAAACTGAAAAGCTTCTGTAAAGCAAAGGACACAGTCAACAAGACAAAACGACAGCCTACAAAATGGGAAAAGATCTTCACCAACCCCATATCAGACAGGTCTGATCTCCAAAATATACCAAGAAATCAAGAAATTGGTCATCAAAATAACAAATAACTCAATAAAAAATGGAGTACAGACCTAAACAGAGAACTCTCAACAGAGGAATCTAATTGGCTGAAAGACACTTAAGGAAGGGCTGAACATTCCTAGTCATCAGAGAAATGAAAATCAAAACAATTTTGAGATTCCATCTTATACCTGTTAAGAGTGGCTAAGATCAAAAACACTGATGACAACTTATGCTGGAAAGATTGTTGGGTAAAGGTTACACTCCTGCATTGCTGGTGGGAGTGCAAGCTGGTACAGTCCCCTTGGATATCAGTATGGTGATTTCTCAGAAAATTAGGAAACAACCTACCTCAAGACCCAGCAAATCCAAAGGACATGTGCTCAACTATGTTCATAGTAGCATTGTTTATCATAGCCAGAACCTGGAAACAACCTACATGCCTCTCAATCGAAGAATGGATAAGGAAAATGTGGTACATTTACACAATGGAGTACTAAACAGCAGAAAAAAATAATGACATTTTGAAATTTGCAGACAAATGGAATAGAGCTAGAAAACATCATTTTCAGTGAGGTAACTCTGACCCAGAAATACAATTATCATATGTATTCACTCATAAGTACTCACAATCCCAGAGAACATAGACAATAATGAGGATCTAATCTACATGGGAAGTAGAATGTAAAAAAGACAAGATCTCCTGAGTAAATTAGGAGCATGGGGACTTTGGGTGAGGGTTGAAGGGGAGTGGAGAGGTAGGGAGGGGAGCAGAGAAAAATGTAGAGCTCAGTAATAATCAATTAAAAAATTAAATTAAAAATAAGTACATTTAAAAAGATTTTTAGCTACAAAGTCAGTTTTTTAAGAAGTCAAAGAATGACTTATATAATCTAGCTTATTATTATTATTATTACTTTAAAATTTTCATACAAGTCTATATTCTTCCCATAGCCCCTGCTCTCTCCTTTTTCTCCCCTCCCTCCTTAGTCCCCTTTGTTCCTCTAGACGATCTCACTCCTACTTCTACATCCATATACATGGGTTTTTGTATTATGTAAGATCTAGAAAGCATAGATGAAAGAAAACATAATATTTGTCTGAGGCTGGCTTGATGGAGGATTCCCATTGGCTAATAAAGAAACTGCCTGGCCCATTTGATAGACCGCCCCTTAGGTGGGTGGAGTAGACAGAACAGGAAGAGGAAGTGAGGTAGAAGGATCAGTCAGATGCTACACCTCTCCTAAGTTAGACAGACCGCCGTGCCTCTCCTCAGAGAGAGAAGCCAGATGCGATGAAGCTCCAGCCCAAGATGGACGTACGCTAGAATCTACCTGGTAAGGCACCACTTCGTGGTGCTACACAGATTATTAGATATGGGTTAATCAAGATGTGAGTAAGAGTCTGAAAATAATGGGCCAGGCAGTATTTAAAAGAATACAATTTGTGTGTTGTTATTTCGGGGCATAAGCTAGCTGGTGGCTGGGAGCCTGGCGGCGGGAAGCCGGCCCGCAGCCCCTCCACTACAGAATGGCACCCAACGTGGATAACTGAATCCAAAGAAAACCTGAGAAAGCTTGGGAAAGAATAGAGTAAAGCATGTTTTCTTGGTAGCAGCAATTTCTCGGATCTGAGCAAGCGCTCTCATCTAAGAGAGACTTCCTGACTCAGCTTTAGCTGCAAAACCCTGCAGCTCTTTTAGGAGGTCCTGCTACGAAACACTTAAATGGCGTTGATAAAAGCTGACTGCATGCTTGTTTGTTTTCAGCCATAGCAGGAAAAAAGTTGTGCTGTTTTAAAATGCTGGCGTTCTGGTCTGTACTGCCAGGACAAACTCTGACTCTTTCAAGCAGGCGGTCCTGACTGTTGTTTGACACTGTTGCAGCTTGCTTGCTGGCAGGGACCTTGAAGTTGTGGCGATAAACATGGCTACAGCCGGTACCTCTGCCAGAGGCTGGAAAGCTAAGGCATGGGCTGGATCCAGCCGCCAAAGTTACGGCTTTAGTTCTACCGATTTTGGTGGGTAAATTAAAGACTTATGTGGTCACAAAAAGAGAGATATACAGTAAAAGAAAGATTCAAAGTTGAAGAAAATGTCTAAATGGTTTACAATGTATTAAAAGTATATGCAGGCTAGTTAAAGTTCTTAAAAGTAAAAAAGAAAAAGAAAAAAGGAAGTAGTTTGTTGTGGTGGTACACACCTTTAATCCCAACACTTGGGAGGCAAGGTAGATTGACCTCTGTTACTTCAAGGTGTGGTAGCACACACCTTTAATCCGAATGCCTGGGAGGCAGAGACAGACAGATCTCTGTGAGTTCAAGGTGTGGTAGTACACACCTTTAATCCCAGAACTTGGAAGGCAGAGGCTGACGGATCTCTGAGAGTTCAAGGACAGCCTGGTCTGCAGAGTTATTCCAGGACAAAGATATACAAAGAACTTATCAAAAAATAAAAAAATAAAAGTAAAAATAAACAAAATAGAGGTTAAAATAAAGCCGTACAAAGATGGAAAATATACGGAGAATCTTGATACTGTATACTATTATACTCTCTTTGAGTTGTTTGAATGCTGAGGAAGAAGCAATAGCTGCTAAAAGATATTTGTTTACAAATGCTGCTGAACTAATCCAAGATAGATATTTTGAAAATACCTTGACTTCAGAATTTAGATCTAAGGATATGATGCTTTGGAAAGGAGTTTCTTTTGTTTTTACAGAAAATGAGACCGTGTGGATTGCTTCTATCCCAATATGGTATGATAGACCACGGCCTCCTGAAAGGTTGCTGTGAACACCTTCAGAAAATTACTTCACCCAACTGATGCCTGAGATGAACCTGGCACACAGGTTACACCATGAAAGACCTAATTAACAGCGTCCCCATTCAGCAGGAAGCAGTTTGGAGAGAAATAACTGCGCCCATTTTCCCAAATATTGTTTATAAATGTTCTTTTACATTTAAAGGGGGATATAATATGGAGATGAGTAATTTGCATTGATATGGATTTGGCTTTAGTGATTTAAATTTAAGGTCAATTTTGTTATATGTATATGTATTTCTGATACTGATTAATGTATTGTGATTGTGTAGTTCACTTAAAAATGTAATGTATATAGGTTGTTAATGGATAGTTATCAATATTAGTAAAACTTGTAGTTATGTTAGTTAGATTTTCTAGCTATATAGAGATTTATTTAAGTTACATAGGCATTCTTCATATCTTTCAAAGACTACAGAATATCGCATTTTAGATGTTTTAATAACTTAAGGCTTTTCATGACAATGAGACACGTCAGCTCCTGGCAGCACCAATCTACTTCAAGAGGAAGATGGGCATCGAAGAGGATCCTTATGGAGTTTGATAGCCACTTGGGCAAGAAACTGCTCTTGCCTGGACTGTTGGCATAAACTGGACACGAAGAACCCACAGAGAGAGGACTAAATATGAGATGATCTTTTGGGGTTCCTGATTTTCTTAATATGATTCTTTTCAGTTGCATTAATTTCCTGCAAATGACATTATCAGTATTAATATTGTTTTATCAGTAATTTTGTTAATGATTAGTTTATTAACAATTTTAATTAAAATATAATCATATCATTTGTCCCTTACCTCTTATCCTTCCATTCTCCTACATATATCTTTCTCCTGATCTCCCTCAAATTCATGGCCTCTTTTTCTTTAATTGTGTATATATACATATTTTGAATATATAGATACCAACTAGATCTTCAAGGGCAACCCATAACCATCACTTTACCAAACCAGCCCAATTCCCAACTGCATTCTAAACATCTATCCTTACACCCACAGGTGAGTGTAGCTCTCTCTCATCCCTTGTCTAAAAAGCTTACCTTTGCAACAGAGGCCATTGCAGAAAACCATAACCCAGCAAAATGCAGAGTTGCGGAGCCCCGTCCCAACTGATCCATCTACAGCATAGCTCCTGCACCTAAGGCTTAGGGATCATCACACCTCACAGGAGAAGATGTAGAAAGTCTTTAAGAGCCAAAGGAACAGGAAGTCTGCTGTGAGATCACCTCTTCTGGAAATGTAAGGGAAGCTGTATATTCACGGTAGCTCTTCCATGTGGCTGTGTATATTAAAGACCTGAGCACAGACAATACCAATAAACCTGCTAACACAGAAGGGGAGAATCTCACAGAGACAACTAAGGAAGGCTGAGAATGGGAGAGAGAATTGTGAGTAGAGCCGTAGGCAACATTGATGGCATGTGTTCCTGCGATGTGCTGGCTTGGAGTTCTTTAGATACGTAACCAGGGCTGGTATAGCTGAGCCATGTGATACTAATGGATAACATTATCCATCTTTTTAGAAGCCTCCATGCTGGGTCCATGCTGGCTGGACCAACTTGCCTTCCCAGCATTAGTATATAGGGGCTCCTTTCTGTCCATGTCCCCAGTAACATGCTTGGTTTTCATATTGACGGGAGTAAAATGAAGTTCATGCAGCTTTTATTTGGTGACTAGTGAGGTAGGACATTTGTTCATGTTTATTGCTCATTTGTGTTTCACCTCTTGAGAACTGTTGGCTTCATTAGCCCGTTTACTGAGGTGAGTTTTGGCAGTGTGTATCTTTTAGAGATTTACATGGTTCATCAAGGTTGCTCAGTTCACTAGGATAATGTCTCAATATAATTCTTTGGAATCCGTTTACCCTATGGTGACATTACCTTTCACGCCTGGTAATGGGAACTTGTGTAGTTTCTCTTGGGCTAGATAAGCTAAATATTATGGATCTTTTCAAAACCAACTTTTGGTTTCCTTGACTTTCCTTAATACTTTTTTCAATTGTGTCTCATTACTCTATGCTCTTATCTTTATGATATCTTTTTTCTGCTCATCTTAGAACTAATTAGTAGTCCCCCCTCCCTTTGTCAGGGTGTCACTGTGTAACTCTGGATACACTGTAACTCACAGAGATCCACTTACCTCCTGAGTGCTGGGATTTAAGGTAAGACCGTTCTAGGATTTAAAACGTTTCTCTGAAGATTTATCTAATTTGATTTTACCTGTGTGGGTGTTTGCCTGTATGTGTGTACATACACTACATATGTGCAATGCCCATGGAAGCCAGAAGAGGGTGTTAGATCCTCTGGAACTGGAGTTATAGCTGCTTGGAAGCCATCATGTGTGTTCTGGGAACACAACCTGGGCCTTCTGAAAGAGCAACAAGTCCTCTTAGCCATTGAGCCATCTCTCCAGCCTTTTTTCATTTCTTAAGGTAGACACTGAAGCCCCTGAAGGACCAGAAACACTTTTCCTTCTCTTTAGTAAACATGTAAAGTTATGAATGTCCCCAAAGAGCTGCCTCAGTGCATCTGACAGATTCTGTTACGCTGTGTTTTAATTCACATAAAATACCATCTGACTTCCCTTTTAATTTCCTTTTTCATTCATACATTATTCAGAAGTATATTTTTAGCCTTCAGAGAAAGAGTGACTCCAAGTTCATCTGTGGTGGTAGGGATGTGAGGTTCTGATGTGAGATGGGGAACTGTGTGCCTGTAAACAGGCTTTCTAGAGTGGCAGACAAGAGGTAGGTAAGATGAGAGAGAGGTGTTCAATTGGGAGGTGTACCAAAGAGTCCCTGAGTCCTGTGTTTACTGAGCCCCGGGGGCTTTGCTCACCCAGTTGGGGGAAGCATCTCCAGCAACTGCACATTGGTTCCTCAGAGTAACTCTCAGGCAGCAAAGCAGGTAGAATTTGAACTTGAATCTTTTTGTTAAGACTTTCACATATTAATTGTACAGAGTATTGGGGTTCGTGATAACTTTTCACACATGCATATAGTGTACTTTGACTGATGAATCCCTCTGCCTTTTATTCCCATCTTCCACTTTCGCACCCCTCATAGCTGTCTCCTTTAATTTCATTCCGTTTCCCACCCCTGGATTCCATGTGTGAAGGAGAGCGTGGTGCTTGCCTTTGAGAGGCTGCCACACTTCACTTAATAGAATGAATTCAAGTTCCTTCCATCCCGAGTGGATCTTAAAATGGCTTTTGTAGGAAAAAGGCATTCTATGCCACAAGCTCTCTTTGCTTTCTTCTTCCTTTTCCACCCCCTGGCAGTGTACGGAGTTTCCACAAGAAGGAGCAACTTCAGCAGCCGTGATGGATGTAATTGGACAAACTTTTCAGGCTTGACATATTTCTTGGGAAGTTTCCGCGAGCTATGTCAGTTCTTCGGTCTCCCCCCCCCCCCCCCCCCCCCCCCGAATATCTAGCTAAATGTGCCATGAAAGAAGAGCATTCTAGAATCTTACTCTGAACAAAGTAAGAGGAAGAGTGCAATCCCTGCATTTGTGGTGAAAACAGATGATTCGAGCATACTACCAACTCTGCTCCCTGAATTGTGCAGAAAAGGCCTCTCTCTGGGTTAACCCAGGTGAAGCATGCCAAAAAAGGCCTAAGGAGTGCTGAGTGTCATCAGTGCTGATCCTTACGCACCAATTTTAAACCCAGGCAAGAGAGCATTGTAAATCTCCACGTGAGTCGCGCATTTTTGTTTTTCTATATCTAAATTCTGCAATGTCCTTCCCATGTATGGGGATGCTTCCTTCTGCCACAGGTTACATTTTCACCTACATGACCTTTACTGGATGTCCCCAAAGGCATGTTTGGTTGACGGCATAATGACCCACAATTTATTGTTTTCAGGTCATTCCTGTGCCCTCTCATTTCCTAGTAAGGATGACATCAGGACTAGAACTGGTGTAGATGGTGTGGCCAAGAACAAAGACAGAGTCTCAGTGACTTCACAAGATGGAAGGTGGAAGTTAGGGGGAATTCTGTTCTGTAGATGGGGTGCTAGTGTTGGAATTCTTTCTTGAAAAGCTCAAGAACTTAGGGGGCTCAGAAGACTGAACCTTCGAAATAATCTTGTATGTGGTGGACAGGTCCTTAGCAGCCACACTGAGAAAGACCAGGTGGATGCCCACGAGG
This sequence comes from Arvicola amphibius, assembly GCF_903992535.2. NCBI lineage: Eukaryota > Metazoa > Chordata > Mammalia > Rodentia > Cricetidae > Arvicola > Arvicola amphibius. Next base: position 53,199,950 of record NC_052050.1, read on the forward strand.
CTGCTTTTTGAGGTATTTGGGGTTGGGCCCAAACTAGAGTTGTTTACAACATGGTCCTCTAGCAACTTTTGCTTAAGTTTTGGGCTCGAGAGAAGGCTTTCTAAAGCTCCAGTTGGCTTAGCCTTTGGGGCCTTTCACCCGTGACCTGACAGCATCCCTCCACTGTCTTGTCAGAAGGGATGCATCTTGAAGTGGGGACGAGAACAGAGAGGTGTTGAAGAAGTGTGATTGAGGATTCCCATTGGCTAATAAAGAAACTGCCTGGCCCATTTGATTGGCCAGCCCTTAGGTGGGCGGAGTAGACAGAACAGGAAGAAGGAAGTGAGGTAGATGGCTCAGTCAGATGCTACACCTCTCCTAAGTTAGACAGACTGCCATGCCTCTGCTCAGGGAGCCAGATGCGATGGAGCAAGCCACCAGGTCAAACATGCTGAATCTTCCCCGGTAAGACACCACTCATGGTTTTACAAAGATTATTAGATATGGGTTAGTCAAGATGTGAGAAAGAGGCTGAAAATAATGGGCCTGGCAATGTTTAAAAGAATACAGTTTGTGTGTTGTTATTTCAGGGCATAAGCTAGCCGGTGGCTGGGAGCCGGGTGGCGGGAAGCCGGCCCACAGCTCCTCACTACAGAAGTGCGTGGCTTCCGTGAAATCTCCTTAGTTTTCTGCTCTTTGTTCTCCTCTCCCACTTGCTAACATTGGATCAGGTCCCCTCTAGAGGCCTTTCTGGTCCTAAAAAGCTTTGCATTCAGAGGTAGCCTAGTAGTGAAGGGAGCCGACTCAGGAGCCAACAGACCTATTTTTCCATATCGCCTAGCTGTTTGTCTCCGGATGAGTTGTTTAAGTTCTCTGTGCCCGCATCTCTCATCTGTGGAGCTAAAGAGAGACCCCCACCCACTCACACAATGAGAGCATCAGATGAGTTCACCAGCAAACATTAATTACTGCTATTGTGAGACTCTGTGGCACAATAGTCACAGAGGAGTCAAGTCAGTAACAATCTGAGAACTGAACATCAGACTCTGGAATGATTTCGTTTTGGCCTTGATGTAGGGAAAGAGTTCATAAGATGTGTTCGCAGGGAGCTGGAGGGGGAAATGATTGATTCTGGAGATGTAAAAAATCTCTTCCTCTACTTCGGAGAAATGGACCAACGATCCATTTTTAGAGGCCCTGTCACTCCATCTGCCAGCTTTTCAGCTCATTTAATAGCTGTATTTATTTTTGTCCACAGAGAACCCAGGTGTTTCCTACCTCACTCTTTTTAGTTAACTTTGACAAGTTAACTAGCAATTCTGTAAAAATCTTCTGAAAGGCAGTGCTCACAAAGTCATTTTGATGTTGGCCTAAATCCTAGATTCTTTGGGTGTATGTTCTTTCCAATGTGTGGTGGGGGGTGGGCTGTTCGGGTCTCTGAGCCATAAGTCACGGCCCTCAGCATTATGCGTGTGTCTGCAGAGCTGGACTATTTTGAATAGCATTTGAACTGTGTCCCCAGTGTGCCATTGTGACCTTGGCAGGGCGAGAGCTGTCCTTCATAGGGCATTTAGGTTTTTGAAAGAGGGTCTTACTATGTGACCTGGTATTTCTTCCAATCCATGATCCTACTGCCTCTGTCTCCAGAGTGCAGGGATTGTAGACATGTACCACCAAGCCTGGCCACTGTTGATGTCTCTAAAGGGTTTTGATGACACCAAGAAATGTGGTTATCTGTATATGTGTTAATTAGGGGTGAGGGGAAGCCAGACAAGAAATATAAGCTCCAATATGAGCTATTTCCTACCTATGTGACTCCCAGCCTCGTTGGATGGGATTACTCTATGACTTGTCTGTCCTTCAAAGAAGTGAGAAAGAAAAAGACCTGTGTACTTTTTCAAATGGGAAGTCCTCAAAATTGTGAGGCATTGCAATTAATTAGACACATTCACGGTGGGCCCCATGTTCAAAGCCAAGTGCAAGAGGGGAGTAAAACGCATTTTAGTATCTCAGACTTGGATTTCGAAGATCTAGCCACCTTCTCTGTTGATGTTAATGATGCCCTGCTCTGTATGAACCCAGTCTTTCCTGGACAGATCTCACCTCTCTTGTTCTGAACTCCTGTCCTCTCATAAATCTTCTTCATGTACCCACAGCACACCCTCAGGTGTGTGAAACAGGTGAGCAGTTCATGTGCTCACATCTCCTTCTTTGGGGCTCTGGCCACACTGACACTGTCCCTGGGCTTGGGTCCCCCCCTTCCTTGCATGGCATTCACCTTTCTTCACCATCTGGGGAAATCTCATATCACTGCTTACAAAAATAGTCCTTCCTGAGTACCCAGTTGCATCTCCTTCAATTTTCCTAGAGCTCAGTTATCCCTCAGTGCCCATTGGGGATCAGTTCTAGGAACCCTATCAGATACAAAAGTTCCAGGATGCTCATATTCCTCCTAAGGAGTGATTTATTATGGGCAAGTAGCCCACAGCCTTCCCACATACATTAAGTCACACCTCAGGTACCTAAGGTATCCAGCCCAATGCAAATGCAGTGTAAATAGTTTTAATAAGGGCTGGAGAAATGGCTGGGTGGTTATCAGTGCTTGCTGCTCTGGCAGAGAACGTGGGTATAGTTTCCAGCACCCACAGGGTGGTTCACAACCATCTGTAACTCCAGTCCCTGGGGATCTGACATCCTCTTCTGTCTTCCTTGAGCACCAGGCATGCACAGGGTCCACATCCGTATGTGCTGACAAAACATTCATACACATAAAAGAAAATGAATGTTTAAGAAATAGTTGCTATGCGGCATTGCTTAGGGAATGATGACGAGCATGTTGGTTTTCTATTTATCGCTAGTTGTGTCTGCAGCTGTGGCATCCATGACTCCGCTCTTTTCTCTGGGCTTCTCTTCACTGCTTATCCCTTTGCTTCTTGGAAGTGTGCCCTATGATCAAGAGGTCTCCAAGTAGCTAGGATGGAGCAGGTGCTTAGAAACCCTTATTGGCTGAAGGAGTGGGTTGTCATAGCATCCCAGTCTTGGCCACAGTGGATCCAGTCTCGACAGTATCACACTCTCAAACTATCTAACGGAGAACCAGATGGGCCTTAAATTTTCAGAGTTCAGCATACATTAAAACAACGATGCTGATTCTTAAAGGTCAAATTTCTCTTTCTAGTCAAAGCTTAGAATAGCAGTGGGTAGAAATGAGTATACAGCACGGACTTAGCTTGCAACTCCTGGGAGAATTCCCAGGCTCTGGCTCTTCTTCAGCATTTATGGTCAGATGACCCAAGCATAAGGCTACCATTAAAATGAAGGATTTGGGTAGAAGGCAGACTCAGCGCTCATTTTCTCCAGAAAGCTGCTGAATCAGGACAAGGCACATCAGGAATCTTGGTTCAAAAAGATTCCCAATAGGTCTCCCCGCCCCATCCATCAAGAAATTGCACTCTCTCACTTAAAAGTTAAATTATGAGTTGCTGTTCACAATGAAATAGTCTACCCTGAAAACAAATGCACAGATAGCATCCAGGGAGGATTTTGTTTCTTGAGTGTTTGTAGAGTGGGCTTGCATCTTATGTGGGGAATATATTGGGAAATCATTCAAAATTGACCTTGATGTCAGTTTATGTCACACATTAGTGTCAGGTTATCCAGTTAAAGGTAACTACAGAATCCCAAAGACATGTTCATATTGGTCCTTCCTGCCTTCCTCTGGTGCTTAGGACGTCTTGGCCTTCTTAGTCTCTTTCCTTTAAGGATATCTTTGTAGCTACCATTACTCACACACTTGGCTTTCTGAGACATACTTCCTTAAGTTCTTAGTGTTGGGAAATAGTTATCAGGACTGTCATAGTCAGGGTTGCTATTACTGTGGTCAACAGCATGACTAAAAGCAACTTGGAGAGGAAAGGGTCCATTTTGCTCACATTTGGGTGTCACAGTTCATTGTGGAAGAAAGCTAGGAGGCAGGAACTGAAGCAGAGGCCATGGAGGAGTGAGCCCCTCTCTTGCCTAGTTCACTTTCTTATACCATCCAGGACTACCTGCCGAAGGGTGGTACCACCTATAATGGTCTGGGCCCTCCCACAACAATCACTAACCAAGGCAATACCCTAAAGGACAAACTTATTTTCTCAATCGTAAGATTCCCTCTTCCCAGACATGTCTAGGTTTGTGTCAAGCTGACAAAAAGCAACCAGCACAAATGATGAACAAGACACTTTCACAAAGTTTCTTTGTACCCACCAGCTATTTTATCATATTTATTTGCTAATCTCTGATAATCAGAATTGTATGCATGTAAATTAAATGCATGGCCAACTTGACTCAACTGCAGCGAAGTAAAAATAAATTGCTAGGGTGTGGGTGGTTTGGAAGAAAATGGCCCCCTATAGGCTCATATGTTTGAATGCTTAGTCGCCAGGATGTAGACTTGATTTGGAAAGGATTAGGAGGTGTGGCCTTGTTGGAGGAAGTGCGTCACTGGGAATGGGCTTTGAAGTTTCAAAAACTCATGCCAGGCCCACTATCCCTCTCACTCTTCCGCCTGCATATCAATGAGGATGTAAAGTTCTCAGCTACTCCTCCAGGGCTATGGTCATCTGTTGCCCACCATGACGATCATTAACTAGCTCTCTAAAACTGTGAGCAAGACCCCAGTTAAATTATTTCTTCTCTAAGTTGCCTTGGTCATGGTATCTCCTTACAGCAATAGAACAGTAACTAAGATATAGGGTAACTTCAGTTCTCTAAGGCTTTATTGGCCTGGGAAACAAATAACATCATTGAAAATGACCTAAACCCCCATAGAATATTATTGCATTTTTCTATCACAATATTGCAAATTTTTGCAATGTGCTTTTCTAACATTTCTGAGAGTCTTCATGCAGGATGGGACCTCTTGGATACTGATGAGTAAGTCTGCTCTTGCCACTACATATTTCCTCCTGCACAGAAGGTCTTCATCTCTTCAGGGGAGTCTCTTCTACCAGTTCTAATGGTGTGTAGCTGGTATTGCCACCACAGTAGTAGCCTGGTCTCTTATCTTACCAAACCTTTCCACTTCATGTCATTGGTGATTAACGTTATACAGAATAACTAGACAGAGGGAAGGCAGGTACACAGGTAAGCGTAATGGAGACCTCAAACTATCAAAGACTCCAACTCAGGCATCACTATGATGAGCAAACATGTGACGGAGAGGTGGGGAAGATGCAGTGGTACATGCACCGTGAAAAGGGGTGGAAATGGAGAGACCATGGTGATGCCAGGCTGAGGTCGACAGTGGCTCCGTGGTGGGTGCCACAGCCTGAAGCCATGTTGATGTCCATGGGCCACGCTGTCCCATGTGAGTGACTTGTGTTGCCACCCGAGGCCATGGTAGTGTTCATGGTTCAGGCAGCCTCCAAGGGCCTTGTCTTGGGTCCATGATCCTATTGCAGCTGGGGACCATTTTTGTGGTATCACCAGAAACCATGTGGAGGCCCATGATCTGTGCTCCCGCTGACTCTGAAGAGCAAGGAGGCTACTTTTACAGTGATATTGATGACTGCAGAGACACAGTTGAGAGGGAGGGACCTGGAAGGCCTCTGTGGCAACACCTATACCCCAGCCCCCCTAAGTCACATCCTAGACAGGAAGTCATCAAAGGGAACTCTTAAAGAGTGAGATAAGGATGCTGAAGTACAGCTCTCCACAACTGATGGTTTCTGGCGGGGGATGGGGGTGGGACTGGAGGGGAGGACTCAGTTCTATTTGAGGCGCAGGCCACTGAGAGTTTGACCATGCTCCAGTGCGTACACAGATGACACAAATTGGACTTTCCCCCCTTATTTTTAGTTTTACTTTTTTGGGGGGGGTCACAAGGGTAGGGTGGACATGGAAGGACTGGGAAGTGAATGTGATTGGGGTGCATGCCGTGAAATTCCTTGAGAATCAATAAAAATGTTATGTTGAAAAAATATTTTAAAAATTAATCAAATAGAAAATTTATTAGGGGAAAAAGGAATCCAGTTGTTCATATAGAAGAAGTAAAATAGACACCTGTTTTTTTTTTTTTTATGTGTCCAGACTCATACAGAGGCCAGAGGAGGATGCCAGGGCCTTCCACTATTGTCTATTGTACTTCACCTTGTGCCTTAGAGGTGTTTTTTTTTTTTTTTAGGTTGGCAGCCAGCAAGCCCCCACCATTTCTGCATCCATCCTTGCTGGGGTTTCAGGCCACGGACAACTTTAATATGGGCTCTGGGATCCAAACCTGGGTCCTAATAATGGTTATTACTTTTTCTTCTCCTCTCCCCACCCCTTTTCTCCTCCACCTGCTCCTCCTCACCTCTCCCTTTCTTCTCCTGATCCTCCCACTCCTCTCACCTGTGTCCGCAGTGTGTGTGGCCTCTCCTGGGTATGTATGGAGTAGAATGTTTGAGAGCTCAGAAGCACGGACCTCTGCCCCTGTGGTCAGCTGCCTCACCCACTGACAGTAGGTCTTATGGCCACTGCTGGGACTTCCAGGTTCTTGTGTTCCAGAACAAGGAGTTAGCAGATGGGTGTAGCAGTAGGAGTAATTTGTTAGATAAAAAGACAAACTTTCCAGGAAGGAAGCAGGTGGGTGAAAGTCCAGAAGCTCTGGTCACTCAAATGGCCCCTTTTCTTCGTTCTGTGGCTCTGGGAGGCCTGGCCTTGTGGCATTCCTTCTTTCTCACTGTCCCTCCTCCATGCTGGGGTTATAGAATGTGCCACCACTCTCAGAGTAAGCACTCATCGATGAGAAAGCGACACTGTAGCTGGGTATGGTGACCTAGGCTTTAATCCCGGAATTAGAGAAGTTGGAGGCTCGAGGAGGTGAGGAGTTAGTTCAAGGTCGTCTTTATCTACTGAGTGAGTTTGCAGCCAGCTTGAGATTCTGTCTCAGAAAAGCCAACAAAGAAGAAAGGAACGTGATAAGGGCCTCCTTTTGAAATAGTTCTACCTTGCGAATTAACCATTACTGCTTCCCGGGTTAGAATGCCAAGATTCAAGAGTTCCATCCATGGCAGACTGAAATGCCTGAGCTGGGTCAGAAGTCCTGTAAGCCCTGACTTAAAGGGCAGCAGATCTGCAGTTACAAGGACGGGTAAAGAGCTTGGATGGCAGGCAGGGAGGGGTCACAGGGACCATGAAATCCGGTTTATAACTCTGATGTTTTATAACCGGCTGTTGTAAAAACCACCGTCTATTTCCTTTTGAAACAGCTTCCTGGGAGCCCTGAGATGACCCTTTAGTAGGATGTTCTCACACGGACTTCCCACTTTAACCCAGCGGGTCCTGGTTTGTTTAAGGATTCATTTCGTCTCCAGGGGAGCCCCTAGGTCAGTTTGTAAAGAGAACTGAGATCTTCTGGAATTCTTCTCAATACTTCCGTGAAGCCCAAGAGCTTCACATTTGAATTCTATCCACATCGGAAGCTACAGGACAATGTATAATGAGAGTGTAAAGTGTCTCCACTAGGATATTGGGATGAACTGATAAGGACTAGGATAACTAATTTTTTTTAAAAAAAAAATAGAAGAAAAAGGAGCTGGAGGGATGGCTTAGCAACCGAGAGTGCTTCCTGCTCTTCCAGAGGACCGGAGTTTGGTTCCCAGCACCCACATCAGGCAGTTGACCGCTGCTTGTAACTCTGGTTTCCGGAAATCTGACATCCTCTTCTGGCTTCCTGGGGGAACCCAGACACAGGTGCCATCTACATAAATAAAAAGAAGTATTTTTTTTTTTAAATAGAAGAAAGTGGGAAAATTTACCCAGGAACTGGGAATCCTTTCCAAAACTAGTCATCTGAGAACTTTAAAAGCGAAACAAAAATGTTCCCCAAACTAAGACCTGCGTAGACGGGGCTAATGGCAGAAGATGATATAAACGGTGCAACCATTGGTGTGTTCTGGGCCACCTGAGATAATCAACATATAAAGGAAAAAGTTAATTTTGTCTCAGAGGTTCTGGCTAAGGGTTGATCAGCCATGTCGCTTGAGGCCTGTGTCGAGGTGACAACTCTTCGCAAACCTGGGAGCAAAAGAGAAAAGATGTGGACATCCCTAGAGACGTCACCCAACCGAAAGTGAGGCAGACCAGCATAGAAGACATGTAGCGCCTTGAGACCCGCGTTTTGTTTTGGGTTATGCACACACATGAGGGCCACCTGAAATAATGCACTCGGCAGTCAAGACCTGTACATGCTATGCTTGCACAGCCCTCTTCAGACAATGCACCTAGTAACGGATATCCCGACTTTCAAAAATTTTATCGCCTTTAAAAATTCAGAGACTTCAAACTCAATTGGTGGGGGAGTGTCTATGTGTTACTTTCATTGGTTAATAAAGAAACTGCCTTGGCCCTTTGATAGGACAGAAAACTAGGTAGGCGGAGTAAACAGAACAGAATGCTGGGAAGAAGGCAGTGAGGCAGACGCTTCAGGTAGTCGCCATGACTCTCCTCTCCGAGACAGATGCAGGTTAAGATCTTTCCCAGTAAGACACCACCTCATGGTGCTACACAGATTACTAAATATGGGTTAAAGCAAGATGTGAGAATTAGCCAAGAAGAGGCTGAAACTAATGGGCCAGACAGTGTTTTAAAGAATACAGTTTCCATGTAATTATTTCGGGTAAAACTAGCCGGCGGCAGGAGCTGGGCAGCGGGAGGTGGCCCGCTGCTCCTTTTACACTCAATCTCTTCAAACATCCAAAATCTCTTTCAAAGCACAAGGCTATCTAAAATACCCAAAGTCTCTAAAATTTCCAATTTCCCCAAAATATTCTAAGTCTTACAACAGTGGGCTCTGCTAAAACAAAAAAAAAAAAAAAAAAAAAAAAAAAAGTTAAAAACGTTCTTATTCCAAGACAAAAGAACCAGGACATAGTTGCATTCAAATCAAAGAAAAACCAAAGTCCACACCTGTTGGAGGTTCAGTGTCAGGCTCCTGGGATTCCTGTACGACCTGTCAGCTCCCCCAAGGGTCTTGGGCATCCACCCACAGCACAGGAAGCTTGTCTCCTGGCTCAGACTGGCTCCACTCCATAGCTGCTGTCCTTGGCCATTGCCCCATGTATCAGCATCTCCAAAATGCTGGGGTCTCCACTGCAACTGTGCTGCACTTTCACCAGTAGGCCTCTCCTGGCCCTCGTTGATGAGTCTAAGTCAGTCACCTGGTGCCAAACCTCAGCTTCTTCCTTGATCTCTTCATTCTGAAGGTTTTCATTGCCCCTGAAGCTACACCTTCACCAAAGGCGTCTGCCAGCCTCTCTTCAGGGACTCTGATCCTACCACAGAGTACCACACCTCAGCTTCTCCATGACACCCGTGTGCATTCAAAACTGGTGTCACTTGGATAACTCATACACATCACCAGGTTTGGTTGCCAGCAGGAGATGGATCTGCAGCCCACTCTGGACAACAGCTTCTGTGTGCTGACCCTGAGGAAACCTTTCTAGAAGAGTTTACCTCAGTGATGCTGGGCTCCTAATCACAGCCAGTTCCTCTGCCCCAACTGATCACAACCGTGGATTCTTTTATTTTTGGTTGTGAGCCTAGCCTTTAGCAGCTAAGCCATCTCTCCTGCCCAAGCACCAATGGCTCCAATCGCATCTTTAAGTGACTCTCAAACTTCCCTGTAAAACTTCACAAGACCAGCCTTCATCATCTGCATTTCAATGTTCTGACTTCCCAAGCTCCCACAGAACAACCCTTTAAGCTTTGAACACTCAATAGCTTTTCCAGCCCAAAGTTCAGAAGGTCTTCCACAATTCTTCACTAAACACACGGTCAGGACTATCACAGCAATACCCTATGATCTGGTACTAATTCCTGTCTTAGGGCTCCTTTCGTTATGATAAAAGAAAATGATCAAAAGCAACTCAGAGAGGAAAGGGTTTATTTCACTTCTGCTTCCACAGGATAGTGTACCATTGAAGGAAGTCAGGGCAGGAGCACCAGGCAGGAATTTGGAGGCAGGAATTGATGCAGAAGCCATAGAGGAATGCTGCCTGCTGATATGCTTTCCATAGTTTATTCAGCCTGATTTTTTTTATAGCACCCAGGACCACCATCCCAGGGTGTTTTCAACACCCACAGTAAGCTGGGCCTCCTGTATCAAGAGAATGCCCCACAGCCCACAGGTCGGTCTGGTGGGGTATTTTCTTGGTTGAGTTTTCCTCTTCCAAAATGACTCTAGCTGTGTCAACTTGACATAAAACAGGCTAGAACACCCTGGCACTTTGGCAAGAAATTTATAGAACAAGCACCTTCTTTACATTGGTCCAAAGGCCTCAGTTTCTTGCACTGTACATCCATCATCTACTGATTCCTGCATTACTATCAAATGAGCAAGAACTACCATTATCCTGGTTTTATAGATGAGAGGGTAGGGTCTTAGAGATGCCAACTAATTTGCCCAGGGTTACTCTGTACCTAGGAAACTCTCCATGTCCTAAGCAGGTGTTCTTCCTCATTGCTAGGTTAACCAGCTGCCCCACCCCCACCCCATAGCTTCAGAGGCTTAAATGGGATCCCAGTCCTCCAGCTGACTGTGATTTCAGGCGGGGTGAACTTTAATTGCCTTTTCTAATCTTTGACTAAGAAGTAGATAACCAGAGTCATACATCAGTTTATTCTCTCTGCTTCCTGCTTGCTGTTTCAGATGTGAGCCCTCAGCTGTCCCTGAAGCCCTGCCTGCCTACTGCCATACTTCCCTGCCATGACAACAATGGACTCTTACACTCTGGAACCTTAAGCCCAAACGAAGCTGTCCTTTTATAAGCTGCCTTGGCCATGGTGTTTTAGCACGGTAATAGGAAAGTAACTAAAATGGCATATTAACATGGTGTTCTAGGAAACTAGGTAGTTTTCTCCCCAAGATATTTTAAAGGACTTAGATTTGGGGCTGGAGAGATGGTTGAGAGGTTAAGAGGGCTGCCTGCTCTTCCAACGGTCCTGAGTTCAGTTCCCAGCACAACCATCTGTAATAAGGTCTAGTGCCCTCTTTTGACTTGCAGGCAGGCATGCAGGCAGAACACTGTATACATAATAAATAAATAACTTTTTAAAAGGTCTTAGATTCAGTGTACTATTTGAGTCATGTAAAAACAAGATCACACTGATGTTACTTATAATAGTTATTCATTAGGTAAGTCTGGGATAATTTTTTTTTGGAGTGGTGATGGTGATTAAATCTCAGATCTTGTGCAAGATAGGTAAATACTCTACAACTGAGCTAAAACCCCAGGATTTGGGCTCAGTTTTTACATTTAAGAATTATTGTGCACTTTCCTTTCCCAACCACCCAGGCCCAAATAATCACACAGAAACTATATTCATTACAACACCTTTTGGCCAATGGATTAGGTGTATTTCTAGCTAGCTCTTACATCTTAAATTAACACATTTCTATTAATCTATATATTGCCACAAGGCTGGTAATGTTCTGACACTTTTTCCTTTGGTAGCATCTTTCTCCTTCAGTGGCTGCATGGCCGTCTCCTCAACACTGCCTACTCTCTCTCTCTCTGTATCTTTGTTTGGACTTTGCCTAGCTTTACACTGCTTAGCCACTGGCAGGAACAGCTTTATTCATCAACTAATACAAGCAACACATATACAGAAGGACGTTCCACATCACACTTTGACCCTAGAACCAGAGCCAGTGAAAGAACTATGCCGTATACAGTCTGACTTCCCGACGAGTCAGGATACCTTTTTCCCTGTAGAGCTGTAACACTCGTGAAGTTCAGTTTGTTTCCTGTTGTAGCATCTGAGATTTATAGATGTTCAATCCCTGTCAGCACTTGGTATCCATAACATTGTTTTCTTCAGACATTCTAGTAGATGTGTGATGCATTTTCTTATAACTTTCATTTGCATTCATTTCTGTAGTAACCAATGACTACAAGCAACTTTCCCTATCATTTGCTTTCGTTTGTACTCTGACAAAAATAGCTGTTTAAGTCCCACTAAATCGGTTTATTTTCTTACCATTGAGTTGTTAAATATTTTTAAAGATTTATTTTTATTTTAATTGTGTCTGTGTCTGTGTCTGTGTCTCTGTGTCAGTGCATACGAGTGCTGGTGCCTATGGAGACCAGAGGACCTCACACTAGGTGGCTCAAAGTCACCTGGATGTAGCTCCAGCTCCAGGAATTGATCTTGGGTCATCTGGAAGAACACTTCGTGCTCTTAACCATGGAGCCACAGCTCTAGTAGCCCACTACTGAGTTTTGAGGGCTCTTTATATGTTCTGCTACTTTGTGGGATATGTGATTTGGAAATATTTTGTTTAGCCTATTAATTATCATTTATTTCCTTAAAATGTTTTATATTTTGATAAACTCTGATTTGTCTATATATATGTGTGTGTGTGTGTGTGTGTGTGTGTGTGTGTGTGTGTGTGTAGGTCTTTACTTGTGTGTCTAGTTCCAGGGATTCTACCAATTTTCTTCAAACTTAACATCTTATAGCTTTTACCTTTTTATGTTTAGGTCGATGATCCTCGGACGGGCTTGTTTTATGACAACTCACCATAAACTAGAGTCATTTAGAAACAGAGAGCCTCAGTTGAGAAAATGATCTCACCGATTGGCCAGTGGACAAAAAGCTTGAGGGCATTTTCTTGATTGATGATTGGTATGGGATAGCCCAGCTCACAGTGGGCAGGGTTAGCCCTGGGTTGGTGGTCCTGAGTTGTATAAGAAAGCAAACTAGGAGGAGCAATCCTGTAAGCAGCGCTACTCCATGACCTCTGCAACAGTTCCTACCTCCAGGTTCCTACCCTGAACTTCCTTGGATCATGAACTATAAGCCATAAGCTGGAATACACCCCCTTTCTCCCCAAGTTGCTTTTGGTCATGGCATTTATCATAGCAACACAGTACTAACCAAGGCAATCCCCTTTGAACTATTTTGTATGATGTGATGTTTAGATTGATTTTTTTTCTTCCTCATATGGCGCCCCAATATTTTGGCAGTGTTTTTTTTTTTTTTTAATATAATGTAGACCATCCTTTCTCCACTGAGTTATTTTTTCCCCTTTCTCAAAGAGAACTGACCATCTTCCGGAGCCTATTTTTAGACTCTTCTGTTTTATTCTCATGTCTCTTTTTTTTACTATCGCAGCCTTGTCTTAGTGACAATGGGTGGTTTGCTTTAGTTTTTGAACAGATATTATTCTATAAATGGCATCCAGCATATTCATGCAATGCAAAATGCAGATCTAGGCTGGGTCTACACAGCAGTGATAATCAAATGTCTAAAGAAGCTTCTGGGTCAAAAGCATATGCCTCTGAGACCTGAGCGTCAGGAAGCAGTCATGAAACTGGTCATGCCTTTGTAACATTTTACACTCTGTTTCACTTCCAAATATGTAACTTCCCTAAAAATAAATAAAGGAAAGAAGTGAGACGAGCTCACATCGGTGCTAGACTCGTGGGTCTGGGTGCTGATTACAAGGTCTTTCCCCTCTGTGAAAACGCTCTGGTCTTCCATTTTCATCTGTGCACTTTCCCACCCACACGCGTGTCCATGCTTGAGCTGAAGCACTTAAAAAGCACTGCAGATAGCTCTAGGGAACGGGGCGTGAGTCTGGAGATTAGATGAAGAACTGCCCCATCATCTTTCAACTTCCTGCTTTATCATCTCCCCTTGTGTTTTTGATGCGTACCTTAAAGTAAACATTTTAAGGACGTTTTAGCACGCTGCTTGTTCCAGAAGAACGAGGTAGACGGCTGTGCATGCGCAGAAGAACGAGGTAGACAGCTGTGCATGCGCAGAAGAACGAGGTAGACGGCTGTGCATGCGCAGAAGAACGAGGTAGACGGCTGTGCATGCGCAGAAGAACGAGGTAGACGGCTGTGCATGCGCATAAGGAAGACGAAGGAAAACAGGCAGTGAAGCTGTCTGGTGTAGCAGGCGCCTTAGAAAAGAGTGGAAAACCTACTGCCTCGGCGGCATAAAAAAAAAAATCTATAATGGGACCCCTAAGGAATAGTAGTATACGGTTGGGAGTTCATCTTTAATGTTATTTCTATATGGGACTTCTAATAATAACTGTAGTCACTTGTTCCCATTGTCCCAGAACTTGGGGCAAAGGCTGGAGGACCACGAGTTCCACGATCAAGACATCCTGCTGTTTCAAACAAAACCAAACACACCTGAAACGAAGTCCAAAACGAAACAAAATGACTTTAATAATTAAAAAGAGCAAAAGGGAAACAGGGATGTTGATTATCATAGCAACAGAATTAAGATGTCCTCCTGAAGACGCGTGAATACCTCTGAGATCATTGGTACTCACTCACTCAGTGCTATTTAAAATGGAATGATTATGTAATTCAAGTTATATTTAGGGAAGTTTCAGGGTTTGGCTCCCTGCTTTCTCTTTTCCTTTAGGTCTTCTTATTAATCTACTGGGATTCATTTCCCCTAGAATCTGACTTGACGAGATAGCGTAGATGGGCAGAAGCCAGTGGGCTGCTGAAGGGCATCTGTCGCCAGCACTGGTCTGTTTGCTTAGAGCGCTACCTTCTCATCCTTATCTGCATGGCTCCTGTGTGGCTTGTTCAGGAGAGGCTTCCCACTTGCAGGACGATAAAAGAGTGACAGATACAGAAGGCCTGGAGGCTCAGCCCTACCGTTTGCGTTCTCTGTTTCATTATCTGCACACAACACTTCATTTGTCCTCCAGACAATGCCAGAAATAAACACTAGCTTTGTTCTCATTTTATCAACATCCCCTCAGTTGTGGAGATGAAGTTCTGACCACCACCCCAGGAATCTTTGAAACTCAGGGGAGAGTCAGAGGCTTCAGGCTCAAGATGGTTCTTTAAAATTATTTTTATTTTATTTTGTTCATATGATCATTTCCCCATGGAAGTCAGAAAAGGGTGTTGGATCCCTTAAGATTGAGTTATGGGCAGTTATGATCCACCACACGGGTGCTGGGAATTGAAACAGGTCCCGTGGGAAAGCAACCTGTGGGTTTTTTTTTTAATTTAATTTAATTTTTTCTTATTTTACTTCTGAGTCATTGCTTAACTTCGCTTCGATTCCAGCCCATCAGCGGGCTCTAAGGGCTCTCTTCTCAGCGTTTAGGGAGTTGCATTGGCTGAGATAGCTAGCACAGAAGCGATGGTATGTATAAGCCATAAGCGAGCACAGAAGCGATGGTATGTATAAGCCATAAGCGAGCACAGAAGCGATGGTATGTATAAGCCATAAGCGAGCACAGAAGCTATGGTATGTATAAGCCATAAGCAAGGCCATTGCCATTTTTCAGTTTGTAAATGTTAATGAAATAGTTGATAAACATGAGTGTAAATCATATATGCAAACAATTTGAAGGAAGAGTAAACCTCGGTCATGAACATGTTGCTAAGTTTAAAAAGTACCAACCTTATCAGCACCTCGGGAGCAACTGAGCCTCTCCCAGGTCAGGTCTCCACCCCTGGCCAGTCCCCGAATTGCTGTATATTCCTTCTTCTCCCCCTCTGCTTTTCCTTAGAGTTTCATCACATGTGTTTCTGCTTAAACAGTACATTCAGTCAACTTGCTTATTTCTGAATTTTAAATACTTTAAATTTGCTTTCTGTTTCTTATAATCTGAAAATTTCAATTTAGGGCTACTCATTGATTTGGCCTGTATCTAAACTGGACATGAGCTTCTGTTTTCACGAAATTCTGTCTCCATCCCTGTGGCTTGTTAACACCTTGCTTCGCGGGAATTCATGTAAATTGGGGCTGAGATCACTACAGCTCAATACCGTTAGCCCTTCATAAATAACCATGCTTTTCTATGCAGAGCAGAAGTCCAAACATGGTATCTGAGGGTGTAGACCAGTGTATTTGATTAGGGGAGCAGCGATTACTCGGATCCCCTGCCTCTAGCTCAGTAGCACCTGTCTCATCTGCCTAGTGCCATCTCATAGCCATGAGTAATCTCTATTTCTCTTACTCTTATATCTAATGAGCTGTCAGTCTTGCCAGTTACAGATGCGCCCCACCGCAGCAATCTGTTTACCCCGAATGCCACCTGACTCATTGTCAGTCATCTGGATTATTGAAAGTCTCCTTACTCATTCCTTGCCTGCTGTCGGATTTATTCTTAAATATAATTCACATTAATATTTCAGAAGCTTAGCTCCCCCACTTGTCCTTGTCTATTTTGTTTGTTTGTTTGTGTTTTCTGTTTTGTCTCCTCACACACGCCCCTCTCTTAGTGATCTGGTCTACCCACACAAATTGGAAGAAGCCAGAGAGCTGATTGAACCAGGGGTAGAACCAGAAATTTGTAAGAAGGGGGCATCTGAGAGTTGAGCTAGCCCGCTTTGGAGAATGAAGCTGGGGGGGGGGGGGGGGGAAAGAAGCCCGTCAGGAGTGCTATTGAACTGCTCAGGCCTGAGGCAGCCTCCAGGAGAAACTGTGCAGAACAGGCCTCTGAGATGTGAAAAGTCGAGGCCCCGCCCACAACTCCTGCTCCTTGTTTGTGCTGAATTCTTGTCCAGGGACGTGAACGGTTACAGTTCTGGACTGCACGTGCAATGGCTGAGAGAACTCTCTTGCTTTAGAGAGAGTCCCGGATAGAAAAGTGGGCACTGGAGAGGTGAGACGGAATGCAGTTGGTCCGCACGAGATCCTCTGTCATAACTGTGGCGGAAAATATTCCTTTATCCAGAGAGGTGGCTGCTCTTCCAGAGGACCCCTAGCACCCGCATGGTGGCTCTAAACGCTCCATAACTGCAGTTCCAGCTCTTGGTCTTTGACTGTTTACTCATCTTCCTTCACCAGGCTTTTCAGCTGACCAGCGATGTAACTTTGCCTAAGCTACCTCCTTGATGCTATTTTTTTTTAAAAGTTATTTGTAGCAGTGGAGCCAATATTTATTTTGAAGACTTACTGGGAGCATCACCTGAGGTGAAGAAGATTCAAGTAAAACAGAGAATGAGTCATCCATGTTCCCTGTGCGCTCTTTCTTTGCCTTTGATGGGCAGCCATGTATAAAGGAAGCTTACTCTGTCTAGAAAGCAAGCGTTAGCCCTTCCTTTTGAAAAAGTATCTTAGTTGCAGACCCTGTGAGAAACCATCTGGCATGTATCTTCAAAGCATAAGAGGTTGGGGCACTATCTACCATCCCTAGCCCCCCTGTTGGTGGTGGGGGGGGATCCCTCCAGACACATGGACTCTGCTGCAATTCCGACCACACCTGCAAAGGCTGGAGGGACTCATGCCTTAGAGAAAGCCCAGACACAGCACAAGTAGCGGCTGGCAAGGTGAACTTGAGTGCTCGTGGTGTGGGACCCACTGGCCATTGCTGAGGCTGAGAGTGGTAGTTGGGGAGGAGGTGACTTGTTCTGAGAAAGGGGGTGCCCTCCTGCTCTACTCCTGTTCAGTCAGTGCTGTCCCAAAACTCCTGCCCTAGACAGGGCATGTGACCCAGGCTCAGGCCATGAGATATGAGTTGCCCAGTCATTTCGCCATCCCCTGCTGAGAAAGTGGAATCTCATTTTGCTTTGCTTCTCCACCTATAGAACCCGGCCCTGGGGCCATTGGTGCTCTCTAATTCCAACAATGGGCAGAAATAGCAATGAAATATGCTGCTGGGTGATAGTGGGGGTAGAGGGGCATTTGGTACCCTGAATCTAAATGCTTCAAATATAACGTTCTACTTACTCGGGGGAATAAGTGTGTAAGTTAGGTTCTTGTTGCCTGTAAACTCAGCCTCCCCCATGCCATAACTGACTTCCTAAGCACACTTAGTCACTTCTAGAATGCTAAATGACAGTGACTGTAAGAAGCCAAGGCTCAACTTGTCCCATGGTGTGTCTTCAACAGCCTTTTGATTCACTCCTGTGAGAGATGCCAAGTCAGAGAAGATCATCCCGCCATAGCCCAGGGCAGAGCTGGCAATGGATAGCCTTGACTGAGCATGGTGCCCTCTGTTGGTTGTTGCTGTTGCGGACCTGGGAGCGCCTCCTCCCTCACAGATCTGGCTCTCCATGCTGTGAGGAGAAAGAGAGAAGAATTTTGGTGCCCTGCTCACTGCCGCCCTCCCTTTTTTTCAGTCTGAGATCCATGCACACAGAATAGTGCTGTCCACAGTTACAGTGAGCCTTCCTAGGCTAAAGTCTTTAGAGACATCCTCACAGACAGACAGATACTTCCAGAGGTTTGTTTCTGAGGCCACGAGGTGACCTGAGAAATTATAATGCAGAAACTAGTTATGCAGTCTGGTTCGAGTTAAGAGACAGCAGCAATGAGTCGCAAGGACCCAGGGTTAGCAGCAGCAAGAGCCATTAACCTCTCTGAGCTCCAGGCAAAGGAAGGAGGTGTATAGCCATAGTCTAGCCTCAGCGTACAGGGCAGGCACAGCCATCCGATGGAAAGTCTAGGCAATTAAATCCTCTGGCCTTACTCTTTTCCTGCCAGCCTCTCTCCAGTGGCCGAGCCCCACCATTCACCAACAGCTAGGGGAACCCACTGCTGCTATCCACACAGGCCAGGCTTGCGGGGACACTGAGATGCATCCAACACAGGATCTACTGGGGCAGATAGAACCTGAGCTCAGCCATTGTGAATGTGTGTGGTCTTTTCATTGCCGTGTCCTGGCACGGAAAACCAAGAGTCCAAGCAGTGTGCTGTTTTCCATGGGTTCTAATCTTCCCAGAGAAGGGCCTAAGCGCTAAAAGAGGTTGGGAATTGTGACTGACTTATCTGTCTCTTTGTGCTTTCCTACTTAATGCACTTTTAAAGGGTTTTTACGGATTTGGGGCAGGAAGAAATGACAGGAAAACTCACAGCATGGAATTGAGAGCTGTTTCAATCTCTTCAGTGTCTTGAGATAGCCACTGTGTGGTCTGGGGCAGCCCCTGCTACTTAGGTCCTTTATAGCATTCATTCATTCTCTATCTCTGGGGCTAAGTACAGGCCACCTTGTTCTTCCCTGAGCAACAGCTGCAGCAGACAAAACATGGATACCCTTAGTTTCCCCATCTGTGATATGGAACGCCAGTCATTTCAGGGAACCTAGGCAGAGAGGAGAGCCATGTACACGCTATTGTGAATAGGATGCATGGACTCTTGTTGCTGTGGTTTGTGGAAGTTCTGTGAAGGGTTTTGCGAAATGTGTTTGGAGCAACAGTGACACCTTGTGGTCATTTCTCACATTGCAGAGCATGTCTATTTCCACCACACCTCTTGTTTCTTCTCTACCCCTAACATTCTTAAAATTTATTTATTTATTTATTTATTTATTTATTTATTTATTTATTTATTTATTTATTGTCCAGTGTTTCAATATAAATGTCGGAGGTCTTTATTTACTATGTCGGTGAGATTTCCCACTCCGATAGGGTG